>NC_048271.2:15915000-16540000 GCF_005286985.2 Setaria viridis | reverse complement strand
CCAGCCGATTCCTCATTATAGCACCATTTGACCGATTCCCGACTGTACTTCTCCGACTTCTTTTCTTCTTGGCGCCCATTCTACTGGTGACGAAATCCGGCGTCAACACATGCCCCCCAGTTTCGGAGTAAAACACAGTCTTTTACTTCGAAATTCTTTATAACCTCCCCTCCGAAACGGCCGCAGTGAAAATATCCTTCCGTTTCGCGGTCTCCCGGCTGATCATTGCAATTTTTTGAAACGGGCGCCCACGACAGCCACTACCCCGAAAAACTCGAAGCGCCGGCGCGGTGAAAATTCCATCTTTACCCTCTCTTCAGGCATCCTATAAATAGCGTTTCACCGCAGCTCATCTTCAAGCTCACGTCTCTTTTCCCAACGCACGCGCATCCTTCTTTTTCAACACTTTCCCTTGCCATCGAAGTTTTCTAGTCCCAGTTCCTGTTTCTTCTTCCCTTCAATGGCGACTCCGTCCGGCAACTCCCCCGCACGCAATGCTCCAGAAACAGCACCTCCGGTGGTGGTGGCGACGACCGTCACTTCATCCACAGATGAAGAAGCTCCATCAGAAATCCCAACGGCGATCCCTATCACGACCCCGTCATCCACACCCGTATCGGCGACCACACCGACTACTCAGAACTTCATCCCGGAGGTAAATACCGAATCCTTCCCCCATCGGCAACGTATTTATCTTAGATCTACTTCTTACATTCCCATACGCATTTTCCTTTTTTTTTTAGGCGGTAAGGCATAGAATCACTATTCATCTTACGGGAAGTCCTGGCCTTGTTTGCCTCGGTCCTATGGGAGACCCAGATCCGGTAGATCTTATAAACTTGGAAACCGACCGGATACCTTTCAAACAATCCGATATGAACTTAGATCAATGGGCAAGCACTTTCAGATCTTGGCCGAATGAAACCCCGGGTTGGAGGGAATGGTACCAACGGGTGGCCACGTCCAGGAGCGTCTCGTGGGACGAGCTCAAAATCGGCCAATATATCAACCTCTCCCTGTCTCAAATGGAGAAGAACGAACCGTTAGTGATGGCGGCTTCCTATTTTTGGTCTGACGCACTTAATGCGTTCTTATTTGGACACGGTCCTATGACCCCCACTCTGGCCGATGTGGTCCTCTTGACCGGCCTGGACATATCTTCCCCTGACACACCCTTCCACCTTTTGACCACAACGTCGCATCGGCTGGACACAATAGGAATCGGCGGCTGGAAGGGCTTTATCAATAGTAACAAGAAGACCGGTACTGTTGAGAACAGGGAGCACACAGCTTTTCTGATGATGTGGCTAGAAAAACACCTCTTTTGTGGAAGAGCCGCCGGCCCAACAACCAACACCCAATCCTTAGCTGAAGCACTGTCCAGAGGAAGCCATATTCCTCTCGGGAAACATCTTCTGGGTGCCGTGTACCACATGCTCCATCAAATCGGCACAAAACTTTCCAAGGGAGAACCAATCGGCAACCCAGGTGGGCCTTGGTGGTTCGTCAATCTATGGCTGAACCTTTACATGAGCAGAATCACCCGGCAGCCAGTGGACCATATGATGTTTCCCAATATCGAATCGGCGGAGGACCCTACCGAGCGTCGCCGATGCATGTCTTTTGGTGAAGCAGCGTCAGCTTTTCCAGGTTGTGCGTATTCTGCTACATAGGTAGCCGAGTACTTTCGGTGCTTTTATAATGGATTTAATGAGGACGCGACCATCTGGTTTCCATACCAGCGAGACATTCCAGTCTTTGAGCTCCCCTCCTGCTTCGATTCAACCTCTGGCCGGTTTGATGAAGATCTTTATGAAGAACTGATCAAACCAGGGCTCCTACCGGCCAACTTCTTTTCGGGAAAAGATGCCCCTACATACGAATTCTACAACCCGTCTACTGCCGCATGACAATTCGGCATGGGTCAATTGCCGATACAAGTGTATTTTGCTGGCCGAATCAAATTCAGAGATGTGCTCACAACTGGCCTGGATTACTGTCGGCTGCGAGACCGAATTCCGGACTCTAGTACGATTAATTTGAATGATTGGCTATTATTTCCATTTGCCGTCCATCCGTTCAAACTTTGGTGGGCCGAATGGAAGAAATTTCTATTCTGCAACTCAGCATCGGCATACTGCAACCTTCTAGACCCAACCAACATTGATCCAAACGCCGAGGTATTTCTGATCGCCGATTTTTATTCTTCCCAACATGATTGAGCACTAATGATTTCACTGTTTCTTTAGGCCGAGAATCAGACCCCTCCAACGCACAGCCGCAGCGGTCGGCTAATAGAGAACTATCCATACACCACCTATCCACTCATCGGCTACGACGCTCCGTCAGTTGACATAATCGCTGGCCGATCGAAGAAGGTTCATAAGAAGGTCGTCAAGAAAATCAGTCGCCGAGTCCGGGCTCGTACGGAATCGGAGGATCCTCCTGTGCTCGTATCGGCAGAAACTTTGACTGCACCACCTTCCCAGGTCGCACAAAGTGCCGATACTCAAGCCATCACACAAGCCGGAGTGGCTGCCGCGTCATTATTGTTGAAAGCTATGCAGGTAAGTCCGAATTTTGCCATCTCCGATCGTTATTTAAATATTAACTTTTCTTAACTCTGTATTTCCCAGAGCACCTCTATGGAAATACCACAATCGGCGACAACTCGATCGGATGCCAATGCGCCCCTGCCCTCATCCATTGAGGTACGGTACTTACCTTACGGATTTCCTTCGGGTATCCGCGTAATGTATTTAACTGATTCTTTGTCGCAGGCCATCAGCACACCGGGCGCTTCCCGACAACCGATTTCTTCTCAGGGAGCTGGTCCAAGCACCGCGCCGATTGTCGTGGAATCCTCTTCATCAGATGAACCCATGGCACAGGCCACTAAGCAAGTTACGACGGCTTTACAAGCGCAGCATGAAGAAATTCGCTTTAAAATGGTAAGTTCCTAAACCAGCTTTCAACCAGCCGATTCGCTCTGTTTCCCCGCCGATTCACCCCTTTTTTCTTATTTTCTTAGGAACAAGACTCCCCCGACAACAGCCTCTTCTCCTTCGTAGTCGCTCTCTCTGATGACGAGGAAGTCGCATCCCGTCAAGTTGCTCTAAGCTCTGTTCCTGACGACGTCCGAGCTAAACTTACCAACATCCGATCCCTCCTACAGGGGGACATCGGCCGATTGGTAGAAGATGCTTTGCCGATTCGGCAGCTCTTCAGTGACGTCAGCGGACGAGTACCAGAGGAAGCGGAAGAGGCCTTGGCACCGGCGGCCTTCATCGAGTCCATGAGGATCCCGGTCTTTAGGGCCCTTCGTCACATGGCCGATCGCGCGAAACTGGCCAAGACTCGTGAAGATGAAGACGCTTTTAAGCGTCAGGCTCAAGAAGCGCATCGGCGTATCCATGTCCTAGAAGCCTCACGTCCGGCGATCATTAGTGAAATAGACCGCCTCAAACGTCGGAGGGCGGAACTTGCCAAAGAGATAGAGCAAGTGACCAAGGCAATCAGCGCCGAAGAGAACAAACTTCAAGAGTTACCCTCTGCTATTGCCGATTTGACACGGAAGAGGCAGCGTTTTGCTCAAGAGGCTCTGAGACTCCATCGCAGCGCATCGGAGGTCCCCGGATCGGCGGAAGAAGACCAACGGGTTCTTGACTCTGCCGATCAGATCCGGCGCCGCGCTATCACGGCTATCGATACCCTTTTGGGTAATCTGTAAAACACTGACCGTTTTTGTACGAACATTTACTATCTTCTTTGACCGACCCTTCGCGACGCCCTCTCTATTTACTGCCTTCCTTATTACCGATGGGACGTGGCCTTACCAGATTTCCACGTATTTTTCCCATAAATATCGACCTCGGTGCCTACTCCCGATAGCATCGACTCGGCTCCCATTTCACTTTTCTTCTTCTTCTCATCAGCGCGACTATTTCGTCATGGCCTCATTGTCATCCTCTTCTGTCAACCAGGTGAAGTCCTGACCTCTCTTCTTAGATCTTAGGAAACGAATGCTTCACCTTATTCCTTCTTTGTTTCAGCCCCAACGCCTTGGTCCAGAGCTCGTGCGCGCCATCGAGTGCATCCACTCCGAAGACCCGTTGACCTCGGAGGACAAGGCTCTGATTCTGGCCCACCAAGAGGAGCTCCAAGACCACATTACTGCAGAGGCTCGTGCAGTCTTGGATGCCGTGGTGAATGAAAGCCGTCGCCGATCTCCAGTCATGAGGGGTCGTCGTCGTGACGTTCCTGGAGATGACGTCACTTTGACAGCCCGCACGATCCTGGACTACATGGAGAGGAACGGCGGCCAGCGGTTTCCCACCGATAGGGTCCGTCTACTTCCTCGGCCCGTCATCCTGGCGGCGGCAGAGGCCTCGCGCCTTCGTGCTTTGGAGCGGAATGGGAGGTCACCTCAGAAGAAGAACAATTAGTTTGTTTTTGTAATTTTTTTGTTCTAAGGGCGACTAATGTTCTGTCGGCCATGTAGTCTGTCGCCCGTACCGAATGAATGTAATCGGCCACTCCGGTCGACTTTATGTGCTTCTTAAACCGACTCGTATCGGCTATGTATGATTGTGTTATGGTTGATTTCTTAGGCTCCAACCCATATACTTGGGTAATATCTTTTTAAGTACCTTCCATTCAGAGCTCTAGTGAATTCTTCTCCTTCTATTGTTTCCAAAATGTAGGCATTCCCTGGAGCGCATCTGCCGATTTTATACGGCCCTTCCCAGGTAGGAGACCATTTGCCGAATTTAGGATCTTTCGACCCGATCGGTAGTACCAACTTCCATACCAAGTCTCCGGGGGAGAACTGCTTGACTTTGACCTTCTTATCATACCACCTGGCCACTCTCTTTTTATTCTCTTCGATACTTATCAGAGCCCTTAGTCGTTGGCCGGCCAAATCATCAAGTTCTCCTTTCATCAGAGATGAGTAATCATCGGCTGACAACTGGTCCTGAAGTGAAATGCGCCTTGATCCTGCCCTCGATTCCCATGGCAGTACTGCATCGTGACCGTATACCAACTGATAGGGAGATAACTTGGTAGCCCCATGACAGGCCATTCTGTATGCCCACAGGGCTTCGGTCAAACATAGGTGCCACTTCTTCGGGTATTCTTCAATCTTCCTTTTGATCAACTTGATTATTCCTTTGTTGGAAGATTCTGCTTGGCCATTGGTTTGAGCGTAATACGGAGAAGAATTTAACAACTTGATGCCCATATCGGTCGTAAATTCCTCAAATTCCCCCGATGTGAACATTGTTCCTTGATCGGTTGTTATAGTTTGAGGGATACCGAATCGGTAGACGATATGGTCCCTTACGAAATCGGCCATGATAGCCGAAGTCACAGTCCTTAATGGGATTGCCTCCACCCATTTGGTGAAGTAATCAGTAGCCACCAGAATAAACTTGTGCCCCTTGCTCGATGGTGGATAAATTTGGCCGATAAGGTCTATTCCCCACCCTCTGAACGGCCATGGTTTGATGATGGGATTCATGGCCGACGCGGGTGCACGTTGGACATTTCCAAACTTTTGACACTCCTGACAACCCTTATAATATTTGAAACAGTCTTCGAGGATCGTAGGCCAATAGTACCCGTTGTTTCTGATCATCCACTTCATCTTATGTGCCGATTGGTGAGCTCCGCATACCCCTTCATGGATTTCTCCCATTAGAGTCTTGGCTTCTTCGGTCCCAAGGCATTTAAGAAGAACACCGTCGATCGTTCGGTAGAACAGATCATCTTCGAGCAATACGTACTTGGTAGCGTGAAAGCGTACTCGTCGCTCCACCTTTTTAGACGGATCCTTCAGGTAATCGGAAATTTCTTTACGCCAGTCGTCGGCTGCAAGTTCTAAGGCCATGGCGCCCAGAATCGGCCGATACCCAGATGCATGCTGAGCGAGTTTGTTTGCTTCCTCGTTGCGGTCTCTTGGAACATGCTCGATTACTGCCGATCGGAATCCTTTTAAAAGCTGTAAGCAATCTTCGTGATAAATTCGTAATATGTCATCTTTGCACTCAGCCCTTCCGGTTAGTTGATCCACAATTAGCATAGAATCTCCGAAGATCTCAACAGAATCGGCCTTGACTTCTCTCAATAATTGTAAGCCTTTCAATACAGCTCTGTACTCCGCTTGATTGTTCATGGCGGCGGTTTCTATCGGCAGAGAAAAATCATAGCTTGCCCCCCGAGGCGATATGAGAACGATGCCGATTCCTGATCCGACCCCGCATGATGACCCATCGAAAAATAATTGCCAAGGCGCTAGTTCCACGAAGGCGATCTCCGGTCCACAGTGCTGGGCGACGAAATCGGCCATGACTTGACCCTTGACGGCTTTTGCCGATTCATACCGTAGGTCAAATTCTGATAAAGCTAAGATCCATTTACCGATTCGTCCTTTCAATATCGGCAGTGACAGCATGTATTTCACTACATCATCTTTGCATACGACTACACATTCTGCCGACAGTAGATAGTGCCTGAGTTTGGTGCACGAGAAGTAAAGACACAAACACAAACGCTCCACCGGAGGATATCTTGTTTCGGCATCCAGGAGTCTCCTACTGACATAATAAATTACCCGCTCTTTACCTTCAAACTCTTGGACTAGAGCCGACCCAATAGCTTTTTCATCGGCTGATAAATACAGTTTAAACAGCTTACCAATTTGAGGGGGAACCAAGACTGGGGGTGAGACCAAGTATCGCTTGATATCTTCTAACGCCTTGCGCTGTTCTTCTCCCCATATAAATTCCTGGTCTGGCTTCAACTTCAGAAGTGGCGTGAACGCCTGAATTCATCCAGATAGATTAGATATAAACCTTCTGATGAAGTTTACCTTGCCGATTAGAGACTGTAGCTCAGTTTTGTTCTTTGGGGCGACGACTTTGTTGATGGCCGCTATGGTCTTCTGATTGACTTCTATACCTCGTTCGTGCACCATGAATCCTAAGAACTGTCCGGCGGAGACGCCGAAAGCGCATTTGTTAGGATTCATCTTAAGACCATGCTTTTTAGTACACTCTAGCACCCTTCGCAAATCGGCTAGGTGTTCCTCGTGGCTTTTGGACTTGACCACAACATCATCGATGTAGAACTCCACCAGGAGGCCAATGAGTTTGTGAAAAATGTAGTTCATGGCCCTCTGATATGTAGCGCCAGCATTCTTCAAGCCGAAAGTCATCACTACCCACTCGAATAAACCAAGATGTCCCGGACATCTGAAAGCCGTTTTGGGTATGTCCTCTTCGGCCATAAGTATTTGATTGTATCCGGCGTTTCCATCCATGAAACTAATAATTTTGTGTCCCGCGGCAGCGTCGATTAACACATCGGCCGTAGGCATGGGGTAACCATCCATAGGTGTGGCCTGATTAAGATTCCTGAAATCAACGCAAACGCGCAGCTTCCCGTTTTTCTTGTACACTGGCACGATATTAGAAATCCACTCGGCATAACGACATTGCCGAATAAATTTTGCTTCAATTAGCCGAGTTATTTTAGCTTTTATGTCTGGTAAAATTTTAGGATTGCATCGCCGTGCGGGTTGTTGGTACGGCCGATACCCTGGCTTTATGGGTAGCCGATGTTCAACAATAGATCGATCTAATCCGGGCATCTCGTGATACTCCCAAGCAAAACAATCCTTGAATTCTCTTAATAAATTTGTCAATTTACACTTATACTCTGGGTCTAAATTTGCACTAATAAAAGTCGGCCTTGGTTTGGTTCCGTCGCCTAAATCTATCATCTCTAATGAATCGGCCGACGTGAATCCGTGCCCCAGCTTCCCGTCTTCTCGGGCGAACTGATCCATCTATTGCGTTTCTTCGGAGCCGACTGCTCGGATCGGCTGTAGGCCAAAATCGGTGACCTTCAGGAAATCGGTTTCCCACACCCTACCTGATATGCATCTGACGGTTTCGCAGCTCCATTGCTGTGCGTCGGCTGCTGCGATGCTGTACGCGGAGTCGGCTTTGACCACCTCGATGCTATCACCGACCCATTGTACGAGGCATTGATGCATAGTTGACGGGATGCAGCAGTTTGCGTGTATCCAGTCTCGGCCAAGAAGCATATTATAGGACCCTTTGCCATTAATGACGAAAAACGTGGTGGGAAGAGTCTTACTGCCGATGGTGAGGTCGACGCAGAGGGCACCGCGAGCGTTTGACACCTTGCCTTCGAAGTCTTTGAGCATCATGTCCGTCCTGGGTAGGTCGTCGTCGCTCTTCCCCAGCTTCCGGAGTACGGCATACGGCATGATATTGACGGCAGCTCCTCCGTCGACCATCAATCTAGTGAGGGGGCGACCGTCAACATGCCCTTTAAGGAACAACGCCTTCATGTGTTGTCGTTCGTCGTCTTCGGGTTTTTCGAACGTGGCCATCATTGGTTCTAAAGCCAACCGTGCTGTCTGTTCCTCTATCGCCGATACGTCCTGTTGATCGGTAGGGGTCATCAACTCCATCGGCAATATGAAAACCATACCGATCTCGGCTGCCGATTCATCACCCGCCGACTCATTGTTTCCCTTGTCGTTTCTTTTGGGGCGCCACACCCGAGGCCTCCCTTCCTTCTTGTCCATCGCGCTCTCTTCTTCTTGCTGTTCCCATTGGCGGAGGCGTTGGATTCTCCGTTTTTGTGATTTGGTTAAACCATCGGGGCACCACCTGGGGTTTATTGGCCTCCCTTCTTTCCCGGCGCGTTCCCATTCCGGCTCGCGTCCTAACGGGTTCTCGTCCGTTACCCGAGCATCGGCCATGTCTTCGAGCCGGCTGTGAACGCTGGCTTTGCTATTTGATTGATCATGTCGATCGGCCCTGCCCCCCTGCCTATTATGGCTTCTATCTTCTGACCGATCATATCGGTCACTTCTGCCCCCCAGCCGATCACGCATGGAAGGGCGCTGATCATCTGGGTTGCGCCAATTCCTGCTGATCGGTTCTGGCCTTCCGTCTCTGGAGCGAGACCTGGTGAACGGCCGATTGCCTCAATAGGGACCGTTGCACTCTGGGCAAGTATCGGCCGATGGTAGCCTGAGGTTATTTTCCCAACAATGAATGAAGAATGGGCATCTCCAGTGCTCCTCGTGCCGACGCATCGCTTCCTCTCGGGACCTCGAGCGTTCATGTTGGCGTTGGTACTTTTGGAGCAGGAACTGGGAAGTAATGCGTGGTCCTTCTGACTCACCATCATCGTCCTCCATTCGTCGCTTTCCCTTGACGTCTTCAGACGTAACTTGATTTCTAGGATCGACAGCGCCACTCTTTTTGGCCGACTCGGACGTTAGCACTTTTGTTTGGAGAGAATTCTTTCCCGTGTCAACCATGTTGGTAGGAAAAGGGTGCTGGTCGATCTTCATTGGTTTGGCCGGTTTCGCCGGCACTTCAAATTTGAGTCTGCCTTGCTCAATGGCCGACTGTATTTGTTGCCTGAAGATTTTGCACTCGTTGGTATCATGTGATGTGGCATTGTGCCACTTGCAATACTTCATCTTCTTCAATTGTTCGGCAGAGGGTATTGTATGGTAAGGCGAGAGTTTAATCTGCCCTTCCTGGAGTAGAAGATCGAAGATTTGATCAGCTTTAGTTATATCGAAACCGAATGCTTCCGGCTCCTTCTTGCCGAATGGGCATGATATCGGCTTCTTTCCCTTAATCCACTCTGCAAGTCCGATTTCGGCATCTTCCTCGTCCTCTAACTCCTCCAGGAATGCCACTTTCTTCTGGAAATTCCTTCTCGGATCGAATGGACGCACTTCTTGTCCGGACAATCGGTGAACAATCTGGCTCAGGCTCTCGAACTCTTGCGAGGCATATTTCTCTTTAATGTGTGGCAGAAGGCCTTGGAAAGCTATATCGGCCAACTGCGCATCGGTTAGAGCCAGGGAGTAGCATTTGTTTCTGATTTCCCGAAACCTCTGTATATACGAGGGTATCGGCTCATCACTTCTTTGCCGGAGGCTAGTCAAATCAGACAGCTTCATTTCATGGACTCCAGCATAGAAGTACTTGTGGAACTGTCTTTCTAGATCGGCCCATGTGATAATTGAGTTTGGTGGCAAAGTTGTGAACCATTGGAAGGCCGATCCAGACAAGGATGACGAGAACAACCGTACCCGCAGGGCATCTTGCGTAGCTGCCTCCCCGCATTGGATGATGAATCTATTCACATGCTCTACGGTAGAAGTGTCATCCATCCCCGAAAATTTGGTAAAATCAGGGACCTTGTACCGATGGGGAAATGGCAACAAGTCATATGTAGATGGGTATGGTGTTCTATAGGTATAAGTTTGTACTTTCGGCTTCAAGCCGAATTGTTCTTGCATTACCTTTGCAATTTGCGCCGACCAATCTGGTTGTTGCTGGGGAACAGTTGGCTGCGGTATCGGCACGTGCTGATAAATCGGAGGCTGAATAAAAGGGGGTTGATGAAAAGGTGGTATTTGAGTATAAGCCGGTGGTGTGGTAAAGGTCGGCTGCTTGTATGAACCACTTGTTTCATCATATAGCATGAGCTCTGACGTTTTGTTGACCTCCGGAGCGACAGGCTGGTATGGTGGTATGATCGGCCGAGTGGCCGTTTGGGAGGGTGTCTGGAACGGAGGATTTCCTTGACTGACCGATTGATTCAAACCGGCCGTGTTTAAAGGTGCCCCCCAGGGTGAAGGGCTGACTGGAGGGAATGGTGCAGAGGACAGTTGGATAGAACCATATCCCAAAGGAGTTGATGACGCAGAAGCACCGGATCCTCCGACAGAAGATTGGATCGGCTGTGAAGCCTGATAAGCCTGATTTGGTGGAATCAGCTGAAAATACGTTGGTCCCCTGTACCCTTGAGGTATACCTCTGGCGAAGGAGTTGACAACAGCATTGTGCACCATGTTTGAAAGTACCGGGGATTGATTGATGAAGGCGTGATGAAGAGATTGTTGAATCATATCGGACATTTTATCCGAATCTTCAGAAATTGTGATCTGACGGGGAGTAGGGAAAGGAGTCTTTTTAACAGTCTTCCCGCTCCTGGAACGACTGAAGGATTTCAAGCAAGTTTTCCGGACTTGCTCCAAATACTTATTCAGATCTTCCTTTTGGTCGTCCTTTAGATCTGCTTCCGTCACTTCGATGACGTTATCTTCGGAGACTTCAGCAGCTTTCGACATGATAGCGGTTGTATTGGTCCCACCGGGCGTGCCAAAAGTGTGTTGGCGCTAGAAATCGGTCAACCGAATCCCAGCGACCGACACACGACCCGGGAGAATCTGCTTAGCTCCTGTTCGGGTGAATGCCCTGGTGCGGTTCGCGCGGCTTGCCAGCCAATCTGACCTGTTGATTGGCAAGGAAGAACACGTGTCAGGTTCAGAAACTGCGATCGGCTAAGTTTCCGATCGAGAGAGCTTATCGGCGAATCGGCCGATTTACTGTGATAATGAAATCGGCTATAAGACAGCACGATCCCTGTAGCCTTGTAGACAGAAAAATACTAAAGTAATCGGTACAAAGCTTGTGATAACAGCACTAGGAAAAGATCTAATCGGCAATGAATGGATCTAACGACAGAAAATAATGAAAGCCGATACTACCGATTCCTAGCAGGATAATTGGTGGTAAAAACTAGGAAAACAGGTAAAAACCTATGAATCTAGTTGATATCGATAACTGATGAATAAATCTAAACGAAACAACAGCGATGCGCCGGAAGTTAAAGCTTAGATATTACTCGATAAACGGAACTTACAGAATCGGCCGGAGATCAAGATGATGCAGCCCTGCCAACCCGCACGAACTCGTGAGAAGAAAAAGTAACGGCGAAGTCGCCTGCTCGAAAGTAAGTACGAAGAAGAAAGTAACTTGTTGTATTGATTGATTGTGTGTTTACAGATTTACAAAGGTAGCTATTTATAGCCCCGTACAGATAACTTCTTAACCGACTAGAACTCTATCTCTAATTCAAACAGAAAACAAATATCTACAAGCACAATTCGTGCTACGCTAGTTACACCACGCTTCGTGGGCTGACCTCCACCTTATCCTTCCATCCCTTTCCAAGCCCATACAGGCCCAATTAGTCCATCTTCCTGATCGGCCGATTTCTCATCGGCAAAGGATTACCGATTGGGATTCTGGTGCATTCACCCTGAAGCGAGGCAAAAGTTGCCAGCCGATTCCTCATTATAGCACCATTTGACCGATTCCCGACTGTACTTCTCCGACTTCTTTTCTTCTTGGCGCCGATTCTACTGGTGACGAAATCCGGCGTCAACACCGGGTCTAAACACCGACAGCTAGCGCGCCAGGTAGGGGCTCTCACTGAGAATCCATTGGCGAACTCGATGGCCCAAGTCATCATCAAGCCTACCGTTGCGTTCGAAGCGGGCGCGACGTTCATCTTTGGCTCCTGGGTTTGCCTCGGAGATGATGCTGGAAACTTCCATCGCCACATTGCGCCGACACCGGAGAAGAAGCAGCACGCCACAAAGCTCCAGCATCAAGCTCTGGAGGATCTCGTCAAAAAATTTGATGAATTTTCAATTTCTGTCCTACACAGAGGCTGGGGGGATAAGTCCGAGTACAACTCAACTTCTCCCACTAGTCGGATTGGTTTTCACGAGCTGGTGCTTAAGACATCGTGCGAATCGGACTACGACCCAAGTTGATTCCCGTTCGGACTCCGATTACCAAGCTAGCCTATCCAGATCACAATCCAACTCGGATATGATCGAGGACCCCGACTACTACTCCGACTCGAATGAGGAGACTCCTTTATCAGGTCTGCAGTAGGGCCTGGTAATTACATCAACTCCACAAGGCAGATTCGTCTACTGGCCTAACATGAAGTCCCCTGCTCTCACCAATAACAATGATTCCCGCCTTATTGCCTACCTTGATACCCTCTCGTACCAGGAAGAAACTCCTTTGTCGCCCATCTATGAAGAAGGCGGCTCCACAGAGGTCATCACACCAAGTTCGGGAAGCTATCTTCCAGAAAGAGAAATCTTCGCTCTCGTTGCTGCACAAGAAGGAGAAGAGGAAGAGCAACTAGAGAGAAATCTGTGGCATGAATGTCACCCGAATTATGTATCGCAGGATGAGCTCACTGCTAACGTTGTCGGAGAAGAGACTAAAGCTCAAAGAACTCGATGGCGAGCAAGAAACGCTGCGAGAGCAGAGCGCCATCGCTGCCTCGCAGCAAATCTACCAATCATGAACTTGGATCACGCGTTTGAAATAGTTCAATCGCGTCAGCATCGTACTCCTCCTACCACCATCGCATTCATCGATCTTATTACCCGTGCAATGCCACAAGACAAGTACACTAGGCAACTGGCTGAATTACAAATAGCTCAATCAACAAAACCCGATACATTCAGTTCCACACACCCCATCCTAGCATGGTAGTAGCCATAGGCGCACTCCATCCAGACCAAGTCAAATCGGAGGCGCCAGACCAAGCCAAACTGGAGCAGAGGGTAGTCTGGCAGGACCCTCGGGAGGCCGTGGCCACCATGGGCCCAACCCAGAGCCGGAAAAGGATCTCCGCCATATGATCAACGCCGGCCGTGACGCCTGTACAATCATTGACGGATGTTGCCGCGAGCGTGAGCAAGAAGTTGAGTACCTAGAATAGGATTCTAATGGGTTCCCCGCCTTCTCAAAATGAGTAAGGAGGACAATTCTACCCGAGAAATTCAAACCTCCAGGTATCACCCAGTACGATGGCAAGCAGGACCCAATCCAATATCTGCGGTGCGACTCACTGTCAGTACAAGCAGCAGGAGGGAACGACGATACCAAGGTCATCTACTTCCCCATATGCATGAAGGTAGCGCCACTCACATGGCTCGAGTCATTAGACAAGAACTCCATCAACACATGGAAGGATCTCAAGGTGGCGTTCACCAACAACTTTGTAGGGGCAATGCAGCACCCTGGCAATAGTATCGACTTGTCTCAAGTCAAGCAACAACAAGGCGAGACCCTGCGCAGCTACCTACGTCGTTTCTTCGATAAGAAGGCCACAATCATGGACATCACAGAGCGCTACGCCATAGATTACTTCTAGAACAGTCTCTATGACCGCCGGATGTTCCAGGATTTTGGCAGGAGATGCCCCGAAGATATCAAATCTCTCAAGATCATGATACAGACGTGGGCAGATGAAGAAGACAAGGAGATTGAGAGGTTCGAGTGTAGTCGCAACAAGGACCAAAACAACAATAACCAAAATAATGGCCAGCAACAAGAACCACAACGATCGCCCCAACAATGACAACAGAAGCAACTACTCGGGACGTCAGAATTGTAAAATAAAGCCAGATAATACTATCACGGCAATGTTACAGTCAACCAAGAAAGGCGGCAGGAATCATGAGAGGACTCCGTTCAGCGAGCTCCTAAAAAAGTAGTGCCCATGGCACCCGTACCATAAGCACTCTGCGATGGATTACTACAGTCTACGCAGAGTCATGAAAGACCTACCAGAACCTTCTAAAAACAAGGACAAGGCCAAGGCCAAGGAAGACGAAGATGATGGTGACAGCAGCAAATTCCAAAACCCTTCCAACACCATCAATGTCATCTTTGGCGGCACACCGGGTACTGCTACTAAGCGGTCCCAGAAGCTCACCCTCCGAGAGATCATGTCCATCGAACCAGCAACGCCTATGTTCCTCAAATGATCCAAGGTGCCAATTACCTTCTCTAGAAAGGACTAGTGGACTAGTTTCTCATATCCAGGACGGTATCCCCTCGTCCTAGACCCAGTAGTCGCGGGCTCCAAACTCACAAAAGTACTCATTGATGGTGGTAGCGGTCTCAACGTACTCTTTGCCAAGACTTTGAGGAAGATGGGCCTTGACATTACTAGCATGCTCACCCCAATGAATTCTCTGTTCTACAAGATTGTCCCAGGCAATGCGGCCGTACCCCTTGATCAGGTGGTTTTGCCAGTTACCTTCAGGACTACAGAACATTATCGGATAGAGTACATCTGGTTCATGGTGGCAGACTTCGAAATATCATATCATGCTATCCTTAGAAGACCTGCGTTTGGTCAAATTCATGGCCATCCCGCACTACGTGTACTTAGTACTCAAGATGCTGGAACCCAAGGGAGTACTCTCCCTGCGAGGAGACTTGAAGAGAGCATACGACTGCGACACGGAAGCCATGGAGCTAGCAGCGACTACTCAAGTGCCAAATTCAATGATGCAAGTCTTCGCCGCTTCCAAGAAACTGTCCCCCATCAGAACTCGAGATCCCAGAAAAGAAGTCGGGGGCAACCAAGGTCAAGCCGACAAGTTGTAACATCCGCAGAAATCACCAACTAAAATCACCCGTTAAAATTGTCTTTAAAATCTTTTTACCGCTGAGCTCCCGGAAATCGGAAATCTCCCCGGCGATTTCGCCGTCCCGGCACCCATGCCGACCCCCACCTATCTTTTTATCTGTGCCCGTAAATCTCGCCGCGTGCCGTTGTCAGGCCACCACGCGCGTGCTCCGACCGCGTGCCGCAATCGCCGCCGGTCCCTCTCTTTTTCTTTCTCTTTTTCTCTTCCCCTTTTTCCTTTTCTTTCTCCTTCCTCTTTCTTCCTCTTTCTTCTTCCTTCTTCCTCCTTCCTTCTTCTCTCTCCTTCTCTTCCTTCTTCCTGGCACCCGAACGGCCGGCCCCAGCTCCTTAACTCCAGGCGCCCGGCCTCCTGGCGCCATACCCCGGCCCCCGCGCCGCTCGGGCCCACGCAGCTCGGCCCGGTCCCGCCGGCCGCGCCGGCACCCTCGGGAGGCGCGCCGCCCGTCGACCGGCCCCGCACCGGGACCTCGACGCCGGCCCCTACCTCCTCTGCTCCACCTCCGGCCCGGCCACGGCACCGGTGCCGTGCCGGCCACCGCCGCCCGCTACCCCCCCCCCCCCCCGGAGCCGAGCCCCTACCGCCCGCCGGCCCAGCTTGCTCGGCCCCCACCGCCCTGCCGTGCCACCGCCGCCCACCGCCGGCCATTGCCGGGCCCCTACCCCGCCGGCCACCTCGCCGACTATAAAAGGAGCCCGCCCGGCCGCCCTCTCCCCACACCGCGCCTCAGCCACCTCCTCCACACACCGCCACCGCCACCCGGTCGCCCGCGCCGAGCCCCGCCGCCGCCACCACCCGAGCCCTCCGCCCGGACGCCGCCTCCGCCTAGACCGCCACCGACCGCCCCCTCCTACCCCAAGTGCCCGAGGTAAAGGGGTAAAACGGGATCCCCTTCCCTTTCCCCACCTCCTCCGCCCCACGGTCGCCGCCGGTGTGGCCCGCCGGCCGGCCGCCGTCGCCCCCCCCCCCATCCTCCCCAATCTCCTGGCCGGCCCAGTAGAGGAGAAAGGGGAAGTTTCCCCAAGATTCCGATCTGACCCCCACTTTCTCCCAAATTATGAATAGGTCCTTCCACCTCTCTCAAAGGCTGTCTTACAGATCGATCCCTCCACCTCCGAAAGTATTTACAAATAGGCCCCTGGTTTATTATAAATCAGTCCTAAACCTTCATTTAAGCCCCTAATTCATGTTTAACCCGTCATTTCATGCGCCAAACTTCCTCCAATTAATCCCAAATTTCACCACGTCATCCTCCGGAATACTTTCGCCGATCCATATCCAAATTTCCCAAAAATAATCCTTCTACCTATTTTTCGTTCACGTTTCCTGTTCGGAGCTCACGGTTAAAAACCGACCCTTCTTTTATTTATTTGTGTGTCTGCTTGTGTGTGCCGTACATCGCGGATTGCCCGAGGAGGAGCCCGAGGAGGAGTTTGACCGCGAGCCCGAGCCCGAGGACCAGTACCGCGAGCCGGAACTCCCGGAAGGCTTTGAAGACGGCAAGTCCAATCTCACCCTTTGATGCATACTTAATACCTAGTTTTTCAAACACAACCTATTGGCCTGTTTTATGAAATGCATATTGTTTTACTGCAAGACATGGTTGGATAGCCACCCCTTGATTGTTATGATCATCCCTTGTTATCCTATGCTTATCTCTAAATATGACTTGCTCTGTTTAGATGATAACCACTGCTAGAACGCTTAGGAATTTGTTACACAACTCCACTCACTATTACAATAGTGTATTTGGAAAATAAACGTGTGTGTGTGTGCAAGTGAGAAAAATGGCTTTTCGGGTTCAAGAGAAATGGATGTGTAGACGGGATGGATGGGTATTCCTTGTGTGGAATACCAGGATGTTGTGCTCGTACCTTGGTGGTTGAGCAATGTCGGGAGATATCCATCTTGTCGTAATTAAGGACCGAGTTGATGTGTCATCTTGCCTAATTCCACCATCGTGCAACCACTCGACCGTTGTATGGGCAACGGCTTAGCATAAATCCCACTAGCTGAATTGTTAGTCCACAGGGGTGCTGGTGAGCAACGGGAGCCCATGGAAAAGGAGTAAGATCTTGGTGACTTAGGTCCCGGTTACGGTCTCATGAATGTGCCGTGAACCCCTTGGGTGCTTCCGTGGGACTAGTCAGTCTTAGCTAAGGTGGGTAATGGCTTTGTTAGGATCCGCGCCGACACTACGGTGATCGTGCTGCGGTACCCTACTTGTGGGAAAAGTGCACAACCTCTGCAGAGTTAAAACCTATCCGGGTAGCTGTGTCCACGGCATTGGACGAGTTACGGCTTGGTCACATAACTAGTACTTGGGCAAGGATGTCACATTTATGTGTGTGTGTGTGTGTTGGATTTTGGAAGAGTCCGGCAGTTGTGCCGTGCGCTATGGCGGACGGGGAGTCCGATAGCGATAAAAACTTGGATCCTTTGTGTAGGATCCACCCCACTCAATGTTTCGGGTACTAAAGGAAAACTTTACAAAAACCCTTTCGAAAAGGATCCCCTGCATGTGTTAAAAATTTAGCTTTACTGCAAATAAATTCTAGCCTATCCTTGTTGTAACCTGTGCATAAACTTGCTTGTATCCCCCTCCGTGGATGGGGTTGGACTTGTTGAGTACGTTTGTACTCACCCTTGCTTCGTTACTACAGAGGAAGACCCGGACTTCATCGCCGAAGACCTTGAGTAGAGGTTGTGTCCGCACCCAACGTTGCCTGTGGTGTTGCCCTATCCAAGATGTTGCTGCTGCCGTGTAGTCCCGAGTGCTGTCTCCTGGCAGTCGCTTGGTTAGCCGCCGTTATTTATTTACTGTTTATCGCTGCGTGGCTTTCACGCCCACTCCCCCGGAAGTTGTACGGTAACTGAATTATCTGTCGAATAAATGTGTTATCAGCCTCCTGGGACTGATATTTGTATCACATTTAGTCTCTACTTATGTGGGGACGCTTCACAAGTAAAGTAGACATCAAAGCCATGGACCTCGAAACTGATGATAGCTCCAAGACAGCCCTAATTGGTGCAGAGTTGGATCCTAAATAGAAAACCGCGCTCATCAGTTTCCTCCGAGCCAACCGTGATATCTTCGCATGGAAGCCATCAGATATGTCGGGGATCCCCAGGGAGTTGATCGAGCACTCACTAAATGTGGATCCAAAAGCTACACCGAAGAGACAACAACTACGTCGATTCGCCCATGACAGAAGGGAAGCAATCAAAAAAGAACTGGCCAAACTACTCACGGCCGACTTCATAAAAGAAATCTATCATCTAGAGTGGCTAGCCAATCCCGTCTTGGTGCGAAAGAAAAAAACAACGAGTGGAGGATGTGTGTCGACTACATAGACCTCAACAAGCACTATCCAAAGGATTCCTTCGGGCTCCCTAGGATTGATCAAGTCATCGACTCGACAACTGGATGCGCCCTACTTGGGGTATCACCAGTGAAAGGATCTAGGATGTCGACTAGAGGGGGGTGAATAGTCGGATCTGAAAAATTTTACACTTAAACAAGCTTATCAGCAACTTTCGAAAATTTCCGGAGATTGTTCTGAAAATTTCTGAAGGTTCGGAAATTTCTGGAGAAATCTTCAGTTTTTTTTGGGCTTTGACGAGAAACAACTACAACCTCAAGATTGATGAACATAGGTTGTTCCATAGGTTATTCTAAGCCTCTGAGACAAGATAGTACAGCTTCAAACTTGCTAGAAAAGTAGATCAAGCACAAACCCTAGATATGTGTCCTATGCAAGAATATGAAAGAATGTAAGAAAAACAAGCAAGAGAGACACAAGGATTTTTTACCGGAGTTTAGCTTCACACTGCGAAGCCTACGTCTCCGTTGAGGACCCACGAAGGGTGGGCTTATCACACCAAGCCACTTTCCTCCCTCTAGCGACCATAAAGATCAAGCTAGAGTCACTTACTCAATCGTAGGGGTAATACAAACTTCTCGGGGCAGCCACAACGCTTGGATGCTCAACCAGGCAACACATAGCTGGCTAGGAGCTTGAAGCTCCAAGAGTAACAAACACGGACCACCGGCTTGATGAAGAACCAAGGTGCTCAAGAGATGGAGTTGCAACTCACTAGCACAATCTCTTGCCCACTCACCAATCTCTCCTCAAATCCCCACCAAATCTCTCAAACGAAGTTAAAGGGAAGCAAAGGAGGAGCTAGAAGGAGTTTCTGCAGTTCAGAACAGTGGAGAGGCAAGAGAGAGCGAACAAGAGGGGCTGAGGGGGTATTTATACCCTGTCACCCCAAAACTAGCCGTTAGAGATTAAGTTCTGGAGATATCCGGAACTTTCTTCGGAAATTTCCGGAACCTCCGGAAAAATCCGGACCTCCGAAACTTTTCTCGAAATAGTTAACCTCCGGAATATTCCAGGAAAACTTCTGGAAAATTCCGGAACTCTCTGGTTAGCACCGCTAAAAAACCCCATGTGATGTGCAGGTGCAATTGGTGTCTCTCATAGGTTTTGTTAGGTCATTTTGAGCACCTTTTTTCAACATCAAGACCAGATATCACGCATCCCTCTTAATAGTGCGGCATTCCTATACTCAAATTCAAACCGAAAATGAATTTAAACTAAATAGTATGCCATTCATCATTTCATTTCCTTTTGAGGGGTTCATCACAAGTGCTCCATGACCAATAATCCTTTTAAACCTACTTATGCACTTAAAACTTTGTTAGACACTTAAACTTGCATCATTAAATCACCAAAACCCACTTAGGGAGCCAAGATACTCTTCGACCAGATAGCTCTCAAGGAATAAGATCAAATCAAAACTGCGTTCATCACCCCATATGAAGCTTTCTGTTACATAACAATGTCCTTCGGGTTGAAAAATGCTAGCGCTACCTATCAACATGCAATCCAGGAGTGCTTCAAAAAATAGCTACACCGCAATATGAAGGCGTACGTGGATGACATGGTCATGAAGACCAGAAATCCTGACGACTTGATTGCGTATTTGGAAGAAACCTTCACAAGCTTGCGAGAGTTACGGTGGAAGCTAATCCCAACAAAGTGCGTTTTTGTGTACCCTCCGAAAAACTACTCAAGTTCATCATAAGTCTTGGAGAACGTGGACTACCCTTCTTCAAACTACTCAAGCGGCAAGACAAATTCTAGTGGATCGATGAGGCAGCTCAAGCCCTGCAACAATTGAAGGACTTTTTATCAAAGCCACCGATCCTCGCGACGCCAAATCCCAATGTATACTTGCTGCTCTACATCGCCGTGACTACTAATGTCGTTAGCACGGCGATCGTGGTTGAAAGACCAGAACCAGGCCATGTATACAAAGTACAGAGGCCCGTCTACTTCATCAGCGAGGTGTTGTCAGATTCCAAAGCCAATCCAAAAACTGCTATATGCAATACTACTCACCTCACGGAAGCTACGACACTACTTCCAGGAACACAACATCTCCATCACCATAGACTTTCCCTTGGGAGAAATCTTCCACAATCGAGATGCAACACGAAGAATATCCAAGTGGGTGGTAGAAATCAGAGTACTGTCCCTGGAATTCAAGTCGAGGACTGCCATCAAATCCGAGGCACTAGTTGATTTTATGGCAGAATGGTGGGAAAATCAAGTACCAACACCAGCAGCGCGCCCAGAGCATTGGGTTATGTACTTTGATGGCGAACAACTTTTAATGTTGGGAGGTATCCTCTTAATCTATGGGCCCACCAGAAGGTTTAGACAGTCCTAGATACAGGGCTCGACACCAAGACGTGTCAGGCTTGGAGACTACGGTGCAGGATGGCGTGGTCTACGTGGCATGACAGGAACTAGTCAAGGATTAGGAAACTAATCGTAGCAATTAGAGTAGGACTTGTCTAGTCAAATCCGACTAGTATTCTTGTATACAACTGACCTGTAACCCTGCCCCCGGTAATATAAGACGAGGCAGGAACCCCCTCCAAAGCAATTCAATACAACCAACATACAGGGCGTAGGGTGTTACGCAATCTAGCGGTCCAAACCTGTCTAAATCGTGTTTTCAAGTTCACCTTCGAGTTCCTGATCTCGACGAGCCCCACGCACTAAACACTACCTCGAGCAGCCCCTCGGTACACTAGTAGAGAATTGGCCTTTAGTCCCGGTTGGTAGGGTGCAAATCTCCCGAAAATCCATCCGGGATAAACCAACCGGGACAAAAGGGGGGTCTTTTATCCCGGGTCACACAACCGGGACAAAAGACTTCCCTTTTATCCCGGTTGGTAATACCAACCGGGATAAAACGGGTCACCACGGCCGGCCCTGCAAAAAAAAAAAGAAATCCCGAGCTCCCAGGAGGCCCCCCACACGCGAAGTCACACAAGTCACGCGATTTTTCACGCGAAATATGCGCGTGCGCGCTGCGTGGGATTCGAACCCACAACCTCCAGCCTCACGCGTAGCTTCCTTGCCATCCCACCTACACACCACATCTAACTATATAGGGGATGCTATCCTTTTGTATTAACTTGTGGGGGACCCTTTTATCCCGGTTGGAAATACCAACCGGGATAATCCCGGTTGGTATTACAAACCGGGATGAAAGGGTTCGAGGGATTTAGTCATGTTTCAGTCACCTCGTTGGGGATCCTTTTATCCCGGTTTGAAACACCAACCGGGATAAATGACCCCCTTTTATCCCGGCTGGTATTACAAACCGGGATAAAAGGCTCTCGACCCTTTTATCCCGGTTGGTGTTACCAACCAGGATAAAAGGGGGGTCTTTTATCCCAGTTGGTGTTTCAAACCGGGATAAAAGACCTCTCATGGTCTTTTTTTCCCACTAGCCTTTGCAACCAGGATAAAAGGTCCCGGTTGGTGAGCCCCCACCAGTGACCGAGCTTTAGTCTCGGTTGGTGAACCTTTTGTCCCGGACCAACTTTAAACCAGGACAAAAGGGGCGCATCGAAAGCCAATTCTCTACTAGTGGTAGGTTGCCGAGTCTAAACATCGATAATGCCTTCCCAAGCTCACAATGGTGGCGCGAGATGGACGTGCAGTTGAGAGAGTGAGAAGAAGGTGAGAGAAAACATTTATTTTGTTTATTGCTTATGGATAAGCTTTAGCGGTATGGGTAGCTATAAATATGGAGGAACTGACTTCACAATGGTGCGCCAGGTTATATAGATGTATGAAAACCACCTTTTTCTTCCAATTGTGGCTACTTTTAAGAGAAATTTCCATCGATCTCATTTGATTTGAGGGTATCCAATAGATAGAGCCATAGGAGCAGCTAGGTAGCAGCCAAGCGGCCCAAACGCGCACAGTGAAGATGCTATATATGTCGGGAACAATCGTGGAGCCGTGACGGGAAGGAAGGAGAGCGGACGGATGGGATTGGCCGATTGATCAGCAGCGCGGTCGGGGATGAGTTGGGACGTGCCGGGTCACGCAACGACGCCTCCAGCTACAGCCCTGGGGCCTCGGGCGCGCACGTCGCGGAGCACAGGGGAGGCCAGGGACACACCGGAACCGCACTTGGGGCGCAGGCGGGACGCCGCGGAAGTCTGGGCTCGTGGTCCCTTCGCGCTGGACGCCTACTTTGAGAAGGACCGAGGATGATGGATATGAATGCTAGTACTCCGTAATAAATAAATGTGCAGAAGACCAAGAATAGCAAAGCCGATGGTATCGAGCGCGCGAGCAAATAGAGATGACCTACAAATAGTGGACATCAGGCACGGCTGCGAACCTCAGAGCCAACAGATCTGCAGCGCCATGCCAAGATTGTCTGGCCAGTATCCATCCAGGATTTCCAACAAACGCCCTCGCTCCCTGCATCTCCCAGGCCGTTGTCGTCCGCCCCGGGGGCTCAGAACGTCCCATTTCGCGCGATTACAAAAGGTCTTGCTTCTGCAAAAAATCGCTTTAGTTGGAGACATCTCATGGTACTAGAACTGCATGCAGCAGTATATACTCCCTCTACATGCCCTGCCGAAAGACCTCTAACCTAACTGAAAGCCCCTCAACTCATTCATCATTCATAAATAAAATGAACCAAAAGGTCTCCTCGACGTTAGTTTTCCTCATGAAATCACGCTGTGCAACTCTCCCCTCTCCCTAATTCGTATATCGACGGTGAAGTGGTGACATCGAGAAACAGCGTGGGATCGGATCTATAGTAAGGCCATGTTTAGTTACTCCCAACTCCCAACTTTGACACTATGCAAAAAGAAGATTCCCCATCACATCAAACTTGCGGTACATGCATGGAGTACTAAATGTAGATGAAATTAAAAACTAATTGCACAGTTTTGTTGTACTTTGCGAGACGAATCTTTTGAGCCTAATTAGTTAATATTTGGACAATAATTCACAAATACAAACGAAACGCTACAGTATGCTACAGTGCTGTAACAGTAATTTGGCACCTCCCAAATTCCCCAACTAAACAAGGCCTAAGTGCAGTGCGACTATTTCTTGCATTAACGCACGATAGAATATTCAAATGCCTGCTACCTAATTTGAATAGGTACTCCACCGTGCAAAAATAAATGGCGTTTTTAGGTATAGTAGATACAGTACTCGTAAGTCATAACTCAGATCCCACTCTGAACGTTTGGAGATGTATGCGGCCCGAAGAGAAATGTACATGTTTAAGATTATTGCTTGTATAGTAATCAAACTTCGCAAGAATATTTATCTTTGAATTTAAAATAAAAAATACCACTTGGAATCACGTACTGGCCTTATTGTAAAATACACTGGATGGTTCTAAATCCAACTCTTCAGAAACGTGATTTGAAACAAAGACAAGGTCTAAATCACCTTAAGAGACATACACAACTCTCTCTGTTACGTTTTAGTTTTGTTCTAAGTTAATTCTCTAATACCTTTCAACAAATTTATAAAAAAAATATTAATATCTACCATATCAAATATATGTACTATATCAAGACACATTTCATCGTCAAATTAATGAAACTAACTTGATGCTATATACATCGATGCATTTTTGTATAAATTTGGTTGAAGTTGCAAAAGTTTAGCATAGGACAAAACTATCCATCTTATATTTTGGAAGGGATCATGTAGTACTAGGTAGAAACATAAACTTGTGGTTTCAAGTTATAGTTAGAGGCATGCCGAAATCCAAAATTAGAGGGTGCGATGCATGCTTTGGTAGGGCCTGGTTGGTAGGGTTTTATGGTTAAGTTTTGGAGGAAAAAAACTAGAAAAAAATATACCAGATGCAAATGTTTTTTTAAGACAAACCGAGAGTTCCAACCAAACGGTTTATCGATTTCAGAGACAAAACTAGAAACATTTCAGTCTAGCAAAACCAGAAACCAGAAAATCATCCTAATAATTAAAAATTCATCATACACAGGAAACTATTTCTTCGAGAACAGAATCCATGCCAAAACCGGGCCTAACCAAACCATAATATAAGAACCACTATATGGTCTTATCAGGACGCAGGACGACTTCACGAGAGCAATTCATTTTCGGCAAGAATTAAGTATGTAACTTCATGTGTTCCTAAACGGTAATGGAACAATCGTATATGTTCACATAGTAGTCCTGAACTGAAATGTATAAATTACAGCTAAATCGTACAAGTTGACATAGTAGCTCTGAACTGAAATGTTAATCAATAAGGCTACCCTCCTTAATTAGCATCTCACAGATAGAGGACCAAACCACACAAATGAGATAGGAATGATGTCAAAGTACAGTCATTCGGAATGGACAGCTCAACCATATGTAATCTGATCGAAAAATATGCTCAACCATAATCTAGCAAATACACGTCAAAAAATACCGTGCGGCTATAGAGAAAATAAGGAGAAACTTTCTTTTAGGAATTAAGACCTTGAAAACGAGCCAACTACTGCGGTCACACACAACAGATATAACAGTGTCATGAGTAAACACAGTCACTAATCACAGGAAAACACCGAACTAGTTCGCTGAAAGTACTCACATGATTCTGTATTTCTAAAGGAAATTCTGTATTTCTAGTGTGTTCAGACTTCAAAAGGCAATCCACACGCCCTTTGTAGCCACAATGGAGAGAAAAAGTAGTCTTTATAGGCCTATATGGCCCGGCTCACCATTGTGGGAGCTGTGGTCCATAGCTTATGGATACTCATAGTATAAAAACCGGCCATATGGATAAAAAATCAATGTTTTCTCTCTCCTGGCATCTCCTCCCACCCGCGGCGACTCGCTGCAGCTGCTACTCCCGCCACCAACATGAACTCAGCGAGATGTGCTAGCTCCACCACGAGGACGACGACGAGATGCGCACCAGATCGGGCGGCTGGCGGCGCATGGGTGAGCTGCGGCGGCGCTGAGAGGAGGGGAATGGAGCAGTGGCCGATGGTCGAAAATAACTCGATCTCGAGCTCCCGACCTCTTTCTGCGACGAGATCCGGTCCTGGAGGAGAGGCAGCGGCTGCCCAAGGCTTCGGGAAGCGGCTTGGCAACGGAGAACCAACTCCGGCAAGCAATTGGCTGCCCGTTCTTCTCCTCCAACGGACAACATCGATGAAGGGGAGGAGTGCCCGCTGCCGTACCCGGGAAGGCCCAAGCCGTTTGAGTTCGAAGCTGGGATATCGTGCTCCTCTCCTCGCCGAAGGCCCAAGCCACTCTCCTCGCCGGAACATGGATCCAGCCTGAATCGATCTCCCTTCTCCCAAGCGGGGGAAACGAAAATAGGAGGACCTTGGTGCTCCATCTGGGCAAAGGGAAGGCCACTGTGAGGGAGGAAGGTGGGGGGAGGGGAGGAGTCAGGTGAAGAGAGGAGGACAGGCGAGGGCGACGCTTCGAGAGGACGGGCGGCGGCTCTTTCAGGAGGGAGGAGCGCTACGGGAGAGGATAACGGGATTAGGGATGGGATGGTTGATTTTGATTTACAAGTGGGACCCACATTTATAGTCCATACATGGCTCAGGGGGTATTTGTTTCCTAGGGGCTAAACACATTGGATGTTTGGATACTAATTAGGAGTATTAAATATAGGCTAATTACAAAACTAATTGCAGAGATGGAGGCTAATTCGCGAGATGAATCTATTAAGGCTAATTAATCCATGATTTGACAATGTGGTGCTATAGTAACCATTTGCTAATGATGGATTAATTAGGTTTAATATAGTCATCTCGCGAATTAGTCTAGGTTTCTGCAATTAGTTTTATAATTAGCTCATATTTAGTCATCTTAATTAGCATTCGAACATTCGATATCATAAATTTTAGTCTAGGATCGAAACAAGCACTTGTGGCACCCTGCTAAATTTTAGTCTAGGATCGAAACAAGCACTTGTGGCACCCTGCTATATAGTGCCTAGTTCAAACAGCATGCATTAATTTTTCAGCAACTGTACGAGAAGCGACAAGACTGTGATCAGTGTACGCACGGTACTGTACGTCTGTACGTGCATCCCAGTACGCCAGTTGTTGCTGTGCTCGCTGAGAGACTCTGGGAGACTGAAACAGCGAAATGGAGGTAGCAGCCCATTAACCCAAGGACAAAAGGGGAAGTGGAACGTCCCAATGGCAGCGAGGTCGATCGGATCCGTCCATCCTTGCAAAAAGCTTTACAGCCATGCTCTGATTTGATTTGATGTGAGCAGGCAGAAGAGGGAGGCAGTGAAATGAAATGGACATGTACTGGTCAATCTCCTTTTTCTTTCTGGGGATCAAGTGGAGTACTGAGCCGAAGCACCAATAAAGAAATAAAGCAAAGCTTGCAGTCTGCCTCAGCTGGTACTCCTATCACACTGCAAAGGGCAAACCCCAGCTGCCAAATGCTACTCCACTACTAGTCTCTTGTTTCCCCCAATGCAAATGAGCCTGATCTTACATGTTTAAACCACAAAAGCTTACACCTTCCACTCAGACGTGCAGCAATGCAACCTGACAAAACTTCTACTTGTGGTCTTCTACCCGCTACCGTGAAAAGCACGAACTATATATGAGGAGCATGGTTAAGATAAGACACGTCACCAACAAGTGACATTCCAGACGTAGCGTACAACCGTAGCCGTTTCACTTATCTCCTCACAAACTCTCATCAATATTGTTTATTAAACCGGACCCATCCGTCAGCGGCTCCACAGCTTTGCTACAGCATGCTATTAAATGCTGCTGTTCTACGTTTCCGTGATCAGCTGCTGGTAGTCAGGTCTAGCGCCAAGCTGAGTGCCTTTTCCTTTCCTCTCGGATGAGGTGGCGGTCGATTCGACCATTGCTGTACATGCTCTGACAGAAAGAAGGGATCCAAAGCAGAAAACTTGGCAGGAACACGGACTGCACTCGCTGCTCAATAAAATCAAAAGAGTGGGGCTACAAACTGAAACTGAAGGTCTCGTCTGTTTGAGAACTTGTACAGAATCCTACATAAGGAAATTAACCTGTTTTCTCATGAAAATTTTGCCAAAACCCCATGAAATTCATAGGTTTCCAAATCAAACATGCCATAAGTTGCAAGGGCACTACATATACTATACCACTACTAATGCCCCAGTACCACATAAACATATGAACAGCAACAAGTGATCTGGATCATTATCCTTTTAAACAGCCACTGAAAAAACGCAGCAATCATTCATGAATAACCCAAGCTAGTGCCAGCACTATCTGCTGCCACCGGATGTTCCCACATTCCGATCGGCCATCTCCTTTGCAGGCACCCATAAGATGACCAGGCAAGCCTAGCTACTTATGGTATTAGTAGGACAAGAACTACCATAAAAAGCAACGGAAAAGAGCCCCCAAAAAGAGCGCGCAGCAGGCGGCGGCGGCAGCTAGCAGAATGCTAGCGCACACGCATCGCCATCGCCCGCCCCGCTGCGCCTGCGCTGCACGCCATGTCGCCATGGCCCCTTCTTTGGCCTTTGAAGTTTGAACCAGCCCACCCATCCATCCGTGAGACCGTGACCCACTGCAACAGTGCGTTGATTCCCCGGGAGGACGACAGGGAACTGACATGACTCAACGCATCACACACCAACAACAACCAAGATGAACAAGAGCAAGTAGAAATAATCTCTCACACACAGACAGTGGTAACTGGATAGCTCTACCTAGCTAGCTACTTATTGAAAAAGATGAACAAGAGCAAGTAGAAAGAACAAGAAGAATAGCTGCTGCCTGCTGGTGGGTATAGCAGATCGGCAACAAGAAATTAAGCAAGATGATTAATTTCACCGATCGAATCGATCGACCGAGTTGTAGCTGGCTGATAAAAATCCCAAGTCACCATGCATGGAGCAAGCTGGAGCTAGCATATCATCACAAGTTCACAACAACTGCAGCATGAGGCATTACAGATGGGAGGAGGAATTACCAGCAAATAGCAGAGTCATCAAGTTGGGAAATGATCATCAGATCGAGAACTGACCTAATTAGGCAGCAGTAGTAGTAGTTCCAGTACCAATACCAGCAGCAAAGCATATGAAATAGGAACTAATTTGTAGCAGCAGTTGTACTAGCAGTTGCAGCTAAACTATAGCTACAGATCGATAGATAGCAGTAGCAAGAAGCCAAGAACTAGAGAGAGAGAGAGGGGCGATGGTAATAGTAGATGAGGAGCTTCAGCTACCTACAGAGAGACCGGCCAGGAAGACGATCGAGTAGCGCATGCGGTAGCAGCATACATGGGGCCGGGGGCGCGGCCGCGCGATCGAGCAGCTCCGGCGGCCATCACGCCGCGGCGCCGGGCGGGGGCGGCGGCGGCATCTGGTGCTCGTAGTGGTGGGTATGTCCGTTGCCGTCGTGGGGGGAGGAGGAGGAGATGACGGCGGCGGGGACGGGGTGCGCCGCCGGGGCCTTCTTGCGCTTCTTCTTCTCGTAGCTGACGCCGCGCGCGCGGGACTGGTGGTCGCGCACCTCGCGGAGGTAGAGCCTGACGGCGCGCGCGCCGAAGGGGTTGTTCTCGGGGCGGCCCCCGTTCTCCTCGTAGGCGGCGCGCAGCCTGCCGATGAGCGCGTCGAGGCTGCCCCAGGCCTGGCGGAGCGGGCACGGGCAGGGCGCCGGCGGCGCCGGGTGGCCGAAGAAGGGGCACGCCGGGGTGTGCACCTTGGTCTTGCCGAACTGGTCGAGGTAGCGCAGGAACTCGAGCACGTGCGCGCCGCTGCACCGCGCCAGCGACAGCGGCGGGCGGTGGTTCCGCAGGTACTGCCCGAACGTGTTCCAGTCCCGCCGCTTCTGCGACTCGTACCGGCTCGGCGACGCCAGCGCCGCGCCCGCCGACGACGCCGCCGCCGGCGTCAGCGCCCCCGACGCCGAGCCGCCGCCGCCGCTGTTGTCGGAGTGCGGGCTGTCCGGGTGCGGCACCTGCAGGTCCATCTGCGAAAGCAACCAAGAACAGAAACGGCCAACCGATCAGCAAGCAGCTAGCGAGAGCTTCACCTTCACGGCGCGAGTAGCAAGCAAGCAAGTGAGATCTATCTATTTCGGACTCGGTGCCCGCGCGCGAGCCGTGGTCCTGTGAGAGAGAAGGAGAGAGCGCCGCACGCGCGGGCGGGCGGGCGCGCTATAAATAGTGTTCGCGACCACCACCACCACTACTACTACAGCATCTCACTTGCCTCGCCTCACTTCACTTCACTTCACTTGGCACCCGCCCTCGTCTCCTTCGAGAGCCCCCCGGCCGGCCGGCCAGCCAGCCAGCACGGAGCGGGTAGCTAGCGGCGCCGCCTCCAAGATCGCCGGAGAGACCAAGCGGGGCAGACGGCAGATCGAGCTCGCTCGCAGGCTCGCTCACGGCATGCTCGGCGCTGAGGTTTGGGGGGAGGGGAAGGGGAGGGGCGGATACGAGGGTGGGGGTGAGTATTAATTGGCGGCGAGGTTGGAAGGGGCGCGCCGTGGCACAGTGCAGGGCTGCGAGTGAATGGGGGGAGCGGGGGAGGAGACAGTGTGCAGTGAAAGGTGATGTGACGGCAGAAAAAGAAAGGTTTTTAGCGACGGTAGGGGCGGTGACAAGTGAAATATCATCGGTACGGTCGGGGTTTTTAAAATGAAAATCTGCTCCGCTGACGACGGGCGGCCGGGGCGCGGGCGGCGGCCGGAGTTGGAGGTGGAGGGACGACGGCGGACGCGTGCGGTGGATGCCGCCCGCCAAGGGGCGCAGGCCGGCGGGGGTCTCGGTCGCTGGCTGCCACCGGCGTGGGAAGGGGGGGACGGTGGAGACGAGTGGCGATGGTTGGGGGTGTTCTTGTGCCGCGGTCTGATTGTCGGTGGAGGATGCTGGGTGCTCTACAGCTCTAAGTTTAATTTGACCGGAATCGCGGCGGTTTACGGAGAACCATCTGGGCTTACGCGAGATCTCGGGCTTCATATGCTTGTCCTTTCGTGCTTTGTGTGCCTAACTTCATATGCCCCTCAAAAGAATTGTTTAGCGCAAACGTTTTTCTTAATATATACGTTGTACTACTGTGTAAATCGATTATCTCTTGGGCCTTAATTCGACTGTGGAAGCTAGCTCGGAGATCGTGGGTCCATAAAAACTGAAGGTGAGGCTGTTTAGATGCACTCGGATTGTTCCTCATAAGCTGATAAAAGTCAGGATAAAGTAATTTATAAGATTACATATGGTTGGTAGGTTGTATAAAAGTTGGATAACAATCTCCCTAAACATAAAGAGGCATTGTTGGGGATCTGGATCAGGGATATCAAATGCCACACTCGCTGAACCACCAGCGAAGGTAAGCCGTGTTTACTTTAGCATGTTTGCAGGAAACGATGTTTGGACGGAGCAAAGAAAGATGCGAGGGTTCGGGACACCTTCACTTCGTAGTATCAAGGAAGAAGGCGTGAAGGTACAAGGCACTTTCACATATAGGCACGGAGGTTCCAGGCACCTCCGCTATGGAAGACCAAGTTGGGAAGCGCGAAGGTCCCGTGAACTTCCTCGATGAAGAATCCGGTGGACAACTCAAGCTGCTCAAGCGAAGGTGTGGAGGATTGGAGTCACGTTGCGAACGTGACCCTGGTAGCATGAATAGCGTGACCCGTTTGCGGTGAACAAGTTGGATTATGACTCTTTCTTTATTAAAATGTATAGCATATTTCAAAAATTTAGTGGTTGAGTAAGGGTAAATTTAGTAAAAGTCGGTTGGCCTTCCTATAAAAGGGGAGGCACCCCTACTGTACAAGGGTTCACATTTTTGGAGAAATACAAGCCCTAAGAGAGTTTTATTTCCCATCTGTGTGTGCTTACTTAAGTGTTAGGTGAAGAGCTTGCTCTGAACCAACATTTTGGCACCCATCGTTTGTGCTCGAGAAAAAAATTCACGATGGCTCCTGCTAGGAAGAACGACGACAAATTTGAGCAAAGCAGTCCCAAGTAGAGAAGGGGATCCTAGAGATCCAAACACAAGTACCAATCATGAAGAGCAAAGAGAGAGTGGAGAAAATCCCACAAAACAAGAGATCACAAGAGAAGAGCAAGAAGTGAGAGTTTTGACCAATTTGACCGCTCATGAAGTCGAGATGGCAAGACTTGGACAAGAGGCAGAGGAATTGATCCAATCAAAGCAAAGACTACTAGATCAAGCAGCAGCTCGAAAAGGGCAGCACGGGCAGCTAATGAGGTGCAAATGGCAAAAGATGAAATCAAGAAATTGAGATTGGAGCTAGAGCAGCTCAAAGAAAGGCAAGTCGTCAACAAAACACCTTCGTTCCTCCCAATTCAGAGAGACAAGATCATCATCAAAACACTTTTGCTAATCCCAATCCGGAAAGGCGGTTCAATCTGATGAACACCTTCGCAAGTACAAGCATAGAGCTCGGGGGAAGAATCATGGCCAATCAGTTTGAGTTAGTTGCTTCATCTCAAGAAGTGAGAGTCTTGCATACCAGAACATGGGATCGAAAATAGCCGTTGTCACAAGATCTTCAACTAACTCCTTGGCCTCAAACTTATAGGCTCTGACCTCTGCCAAAAGTACTCCGGGCACTCTGATCCAAGGAAATTCTTGATGAGTTATGAGGCTGCAATATTATCAGCCAGAGGTGATGAGTCAGTTCTTTCAAAGTCTTTTATCACTGCAGCAGATGATGCAGTCACTATGTGGTACTCATTGTTGAACCCGAGGGTAATTCATTCGTGGGAGGATTTGAAGGTAAGGATACTAGCAACTTTCCAGGGATTCCAGAGGCCAGAATTGATGGAAAATGATCTGTTTTGTTGCAAGCAAACAGATAAGGAGCCGTTGCAAGGCTATTTCAGAAGATTTGGGCACTCGAGGGCTCAAGCTCTGAATGTGTTGGATTCAGTAGCTATCAGAGCGGCCATCATTGGCCTAAAGATAGGGCAATATCGATCCCATCTCATGCGAGAAGCGCCAAAGACAATTCAAGCACTGAATGAAGAATTTGAGAAATATTGCAGGTCTGATAATGACTACCGCATGTGCACGGAGGAGCAATCTCAACAAAAGCAGGCTACAAGGCAAAACTCTAGCAACTACAAGGGTTGGGTCAATCCCAGAAATACTCCTACTCAACCAACAAGAACTGTGTTTGGCGTCGAGGGAGGCAATCAACCAGAGTAGAGTGAGCACAATGCTGTTAACTCAAACAACCAATCCATGAACAACTCAAACGCTCAATCCCAGGGAGGTTCCAGAGGTGGAAGAAGTAGAGGAAGAGGAAGGGGCCGAGGTAGAGGCCAACCCCCCTCGGCAAAGAAGGAAATTTCATTGCATTTTTCATGGAGAAAATTTTAATCATGGCTCCACATACTACCCAGACAAGAAAAGGATGGATGCAATACTCAAGGAAGAGAAGAAGCAAAAAGAGAGAATGAACCTAGTTAATCATACATCTACACCTTGGCCTCCGCGGCCTTATTGCCCGGTCTACTCGGGAGTAAATTCAAGCACAGTTCATGCTTCTACACTTGTAAGTTCAGCATCCACACCAACTTTCAACTATCAGCTAACTCCCGCATTCAACTACCAACCTTCGCAAGCTTTCAATTATCAGCCAACTCCCACTTTCAAACACCAACCAATTTGGCAATCTCAGACTTTCCAAGCTTAGAACGTAGAAAGAAGAGCTCCGCATGAACACCCATATTCCCGCAACCACCACCATATTCCGGAGCGTCAGCACCTCCGCAGCCAGCAAAGGTGGAAGGGCAGTCAGAGCAATCAGATGCATTGTCAACAATCGGGATGATTATGCCAATAACCGGAGGATCAACTTTGGAATTCGAAAGTAAGAAACAAAAAAATAATTACTTTAGAGAGGTGGGCAACATATTCATGGAAGGCAAAGTTAAGAAAACCAAATGATCTCATGTCCCAATCACCTTCACGGAGGATGACATGCAGTTGAAAAGCTATCCTCACAACGATGCCATGGTAATCAATGCAAACATTGCGAATTGGGCACTTGGAAAAATCTTGATGGACAATGGCTCTTCTGCGGACATCATGTTCGCCAACACCTTTGACAAGATGGAGCTAAATAGGAATCTGTTGCAACCCTCAGACACGCCTTTGTACGGTTTTGGAGGAAAAGTAATCCATGCATTAGGAAAGATTTCTTTACTAGTTTCGTTTGGGGCAGTTCAAAATGTAAGAATAGAGCATATATCATTCGATGTGGTGGAAATGTATTATCCATATTTTGGAATTTTTGGTAGAGAGTTTTTGAACAAATTTGAAGCTGCAATTTATCAGGCCTATCTATGCATGAAGATGCCCACGTTGCATGGTGTCATCACCATCTTTGGAGATCAAGGTGACGGAAGAAACTTAGAAAGGGGGAGAACTCTGGGTCAAAGAAATGTAAATGCTCTTGAGGTGGAAAGTCAAGCAAAGAAGGTGCTCGAGGAACCCAAACGAGATAAAGAAAAAGTCAACATTAAGGAAAATTGTGATACCAAAAGACTATTACTGGATGACATGGTTTTTGGCCAAGAAGTCATCATTGGAACCGATCTCGAACCAAAGGAGGAAAAGAGATTGGTCGAATTGCTTTGCAAAAATAAAGATGTATTTGCTTGGTCCGCGAACGACCTTGCGGGGGTCAATAGAAATATCATTGAACATAAGATGAGCATCGAGAAAGCAATAAGACCAAAGAGGCAGAAATTGAGAAAGATGTCAAACGATAAAGTAACAGCAGTAAAATCTGAAGTCCAGAGATTGCTCAATGCGAAGATCATCAGAGAAGTTGAATATCCTCAATGGCTAGCTAATACTATTCCTATTAAGAAGAAGAATGGAAAATAGAGAATGTGCATTGATTTCACTAATCTAAACAAGGCTTGCCCGAAAGATAATTTTCCTTTACCCAGAGTTGACAAAGTAATAGATGTAGTGGGTGGAGCAGCAATCATGTCTCTTCTTGATTGTTTCTCAGGTTATCATCATGTGTGGATGAGAAAGGAAGATGAGGAAAAAACTAGTTTCATTACCCATTCGGAACATTTTGTTTCGTCCGAATGCTAGAGGGACTCAAGAACGCCGGGCCAACTTTCACTCGCATGACCGGTGAAGTGTTCAAACCTCAGATTGGTAGAAACATACTAGCATATGTTGATGACATCATTGTGAAAAGTGATCAAAGAGAGGATCACATCCAAGATCTTGCAAAGGCCTTCGCTAGGCTCGGTGGAGCAAATTTGAAATTAAATTCGAAAAAATGTGTTTTTGAAGTTTAGAAAGGAAAAGTCTTGGGCTGCCTTGCGTCCACCAAGGGAGTAGAAGCAAACCCTGAAAAAATAAAGGCTATCAGAATCATGGAAGAACCTAAGTCCAGAAAGGATGTCCAAAAGCTCACTGGAAGAATTGTAGCACTGAACAGATTCATATCAAACTGAGCTGAAAGAAGCTTCCCCTTTTTCAAGGTGCTAAGGGGGGTTGGAAAGTTAGAATGGGGCCTAGAGCAGAGCAAAGCATTTGCAGAGCTAAAAGACTATCTTGAAAAGATGGCTATACTATCACCCCCCACAACCTGGGGAACCTCTCTTGATGTATATTGCCGCCTCTCAATCAGCAGTAAGTGTCGCCCTAGTGCGAGAAATTGAAAGCGAAGGTGCCAAGAAACAAATGCATGTATATTATGTGTCAGAGGCGTTGTCAGGTTCAAAGCTATTATATTCTGAACTAGAAAAGATCGCTTATGCACTGATCATGGCATCTAGAAAGTTAAGGCACTAGTTTGAGGCTCACAAAGTTATAGTGCTATCAGACCAACCACTCAATGACTTGTTTGCAAATAGAGAAGTTTCTAGCAGAATCGCAAAGTGGACAACTAAATTGTCTCAACATGTGATAGACTTTGAGAAGAGGGGAGCCATAAAATCACAAGTTTTGGCAGACTTTGTGGCAGACTGGACTGCTCCAAATCATAGTTGTGAAGGTGAAGAGGTTATTCCAGTCTTGGAGATCACCTGCGATGGTAGTTGGGGTCGCAAAGGGGCTGGCATTGCAGCAATAATAACATCCCTGCTAGGTGTGAAAATAAGATATACGGCAAGATTGCAATTTTCTAACCTTGCAAACAGGTGCACCAACAACACCATCGAATACGAAGCACTACTGCTTGGGCTATGCAAGGTCAAAGCATTGGGGGCTAGAAATTTTTTGGTAAAATCAGATGCGAGGGTGATCAAAGAACAAATCGAGAAAGAATGTGAGGCCAGACAGCCGGAACTGATAAAATACTTAGCATAGGTCAGGAGAATGGAAAGACATTTCGGAGGTTTCACAGTTGAACACTTACCTAGAAAAGGAAACGGAGAGGTTGGTGAGTTAGCAAAGGCAGCTTCAAGAAAAGAGCAGTTGCCTCCTGATGTGTTCTTTGAAGTCATTAGCTCCCCATAGATAAAAGGAGATAGCCAATCTATGAGTCTCGTGAATGCAATCAGCAGCATGGATTGGAGATCCCCAATCATTGCTTACCTCTGCAACAATTATGAACCAGTGGAGGAACACGAGCTCAAGTGCATGAAGCAAAGAGCAAAAGGCTACATCATGAAAGGGGAACATTTGTATAAGTTGGGAGTGAGTGCACCGTTCCTAAAGTGCATTTCACAAGAAGAGGGAATTGAATTGCTAAAAGAAGTCCACAACGGATATTGCGGATCTCATATCGAGTTGGAAAAGTGAAGTTGGAAAAGCTTTTAGGCAAGGATTTTATTGCCCAATGGCAATTAGGGATGCTGAGCAGATTGTGAGAACATGCAAGGCATGTCAATTGCAGTTAAACATCAGCATGTTCCCGGGTTACCTTCGCAGTTGATCGCCCTACTTGGCCGCTACAGAGATGAGGAATGGATATAATCGGACCTCTGCCAACAGCTCAAGAAAACTACAAATATGCAGCCATGGCCGTAGAATATTTTACCAAATGGATCGAGGCAAGACCTCTGACAACAATCACCTCCGGCACTATGAGGAAATTTTTCTGGCAGCAGATCATTTGTAGATTTGGTGTTCCAGGGGAGTTAACTGTTGATAACGCCAAGCAATTTGACTGCTATGAATTCATGCAATATTGTGGAATGATTGGAACAAAACTAAACTTTGCATCAATATATCATCCGCAGTCTAATGGGGCTGTGGAAAGGGCAAACGGGGAAATTTTCACTGCAATCAAAAAATGTTTGTTCGATCAAAAGAAGAGAAAATGGGTAGATGAATTGTCAAGAGTAGTGTGGTCACACGATACAACTAAATCCAGAACCACCAAGTTCACCCCCTTTAGATTGTTGAATGGGGCTGAAGCTATGTGCCCAAAAGAATTAGCGCATGAAAGTGCGAGGGTAACAGCTGAGCAAAATGAGGAAAGCGAAGCAATGGACAAGGATATTGTTGAAATTGACAGGCTCGAGGTAGCTGAAAAGTTAACGAAGTACCAAGAGCAGACAAGAAAATGGAGAGGCAAGAAAGTTGTTAGAAAAGACATGAATGTGGGAGATTTTGTTCTAAAGAGAAAAAAGAATGCAGAAACTATAGGCAAACTACAAGTAGCCTAGGAAGGACTTTATGTGGTCGTAAACAGTGTGAGGCCAAGGGCTTATTGATTGGCCAATGAAGAGGGGGAGGAGCTGCCGCATTCGTGGAATGTGGATAACCTCTGCAGGTTTTATCCTTGAGCAAAAGAGAAGTATAGGGCCGATTGCATGGATTTATAAACGCAATTGGGTACTAAAAGTAGCATAGATTTACTTTCTTGCATTTTACTTCACCTCAAAGTGTAAGTACAGGCCGGTAGCGTGGAGTTATAAATGCAATTGGATCCCTAGGTGGCGCAATATATATTTACATTCTCGCAAATTTACATTTCAACAAAACGGATTGTACTCTTTTCCTCACTAGGGGGGCTCCACATCGGAGGTGAGGTTTTTAATGAGGCGATTCTGGTGTAATCATTTACATTATGAAGTAAAGAAATTCCCCCTGAAACCGTGCACAAGAACACGCCTGTGACGCGATAAATTTACTTTTATGTTTGAGAACACCTTCGCACGGGGTGTCAGAAAGAATGCGCCTGTGATGCAATAAATTTACTTTTATGTTTGAGAACACCTTGGCATGGGGTGTCAGAAAGAACACACCTGTGACGCGATAACTTTACTTTTATGTCTGAAAACACCTTCGCATGGGGTGTCAGAAAGAACATGCCTGTGACGCATCTTATCATCTTCCTATAAAAATAAGAAAACACCTTCACACAAGGTGTTAAAAGAATGCGCTTGTGACGCATCTTATCATCTTTCTATAAAAGAAAGAGATAAGAAAACACCTTCGCACAAGGTGTTAAAAGAATGCGCTTGTGACGCATCTTATCATCTTTCTATAAGAGAAAGAGATAAGAAAACACCTTCGCACGAGGTGTAAAAGAATGCGCCTATGACGCAATTCAAGCTTATTGTCATTCCAAAAAGAGAAAAAGATAAGAATCCACCTTAGCATTAGGTATTAAAGAAATTGCCAAGAAGTGATGGTTTTGTTCTCTCGTTTAAGGAAAGAATTTTAACGTAAGGTCGTGAAGAAACAACAAAGCGCAATAAAATTACTTTTCTAGAAACAACCTAGCGTCAAAAGCAAAAAAAAAATAGAGAAAATCAACATCGAAAGCAATTTAAAGAGTTGCCAATTCGACACCAAGGAATTAGACCTGCGAAGGTTATGAGTTGAAATCCATCGCAGGCTATCTTTAAATCATCAACGCCTACAAGGGAACATTTTTCTCAGCATCTTAATCACTTCCTGAAAGGGGGGAGACGTTTTTTAAAAAAAAACCTTATTCCGAAAGTAACTGAGACTTGAGGAAAATCAAAAGTTTACAATTCAACAAGGAAGTTCGATTGCAGAACCTACTCGACCATGGCCCGTGGTAGGGTCAAAAGCATTATATACAAAACAATATTCTTTATCCTCGTGGCAATCGTTTTCGGTCTTGACCTCCATAGCGCACGATTCAAAGTCTGATGACTGGGATCGACTAATCCGTTTACCACCAGTGGAATCAAGCAAATGACAAAGTGCATAGCTGCGCATTGGATAATAAGAACAACAAAAACGCCAAAAATCGTCAAAGGATTTATCCGGATGCTTAGCATGATAAACCATCCAGGAATGATCGCTGACGCATAGGCCTGCTCGACAAAATGTTTCAGGACTACATCACACACAATTCCATCACATGGAAGCTGCACCACAGTTGATATTTACAACAAAATAAGTCACAGTTTTGTTTTCATCTAACGATCAATCTTTCAGTCAGTTCCAAACTTTACACCATGGGTTCTTCCCCAGTGGAGGGTGGCTCTTGAGGCTGAACATCGTGTGGCAGTGATTCTTGGGGTTGGGAATCCCGAGGACCCTCAGGCGCAGACGACGTTGATGGTTTCGCAAATTCAGTAGCAGCGGACGTTGAGGGTGCCACCTCTGTGGTAACAGATTGACGGCTGGGTTCTGGGGTCGGCCATTGACGTGGAGGAGCATACGGGCCTTGTGTAGCTGAACCACCATGAAGAGCTCGAAGCCTGCTAGTATCCATGGTTTGTTTTGCCTAGTCAAGATAGAACTATGAGGAAATAACCTCATAGCATCAAGATATATTTCAATCAATCTCAGAGTTAAAAGAAGACTAAAGCGTAGGCAAGAAAATACTTGCGCAAGGCGTTCCGCAACCTTTTTATGAGCCCCTTCGCAACCGCTCTTTACCCAAAATTCTTTGACAAAGAGTGTAAACACAACATCTACACTACGACTAGGGGCTGGAATATCTCAGTAAGCAGGGAATTTGTAGCCGCGAGAACTTAGCGTCTTGAAATGTTCCCACCGCTGCTGCATAATCACCAACTTTGGAAAAAATCCCCGGCAAAAATTTCAACTCATCTTGCAGCCACTGAAAGAATTTGGCAGGATCGCCGGTACCAGAGAAGGGCTATGGTTCCACACCAAATTGGTTCAAAGCATCATGATACTGGCGGTTCACACCAAGGCCCCACTGCCAAAACATAGAATCGTTTTCTTCTAAGATTTTTTCTTGAGAAATGTTCACTTGCCTCAGCTCGGAAATAATCTTTTGTTTGGCAACCAGATCCTTAGCTTGTTCGGTCACGATCATCTTACTGGTTTCAAGTTCATTACGAACTTGCTGAAAGAGTTCCGCATCTTTCTCCAGTGTAGCACGGAGATTCGCTAAAGCCTCCTCTTGTTGCTGGGTGCGGTTAGTCAAAGTTTTAACTTCAATAGTAGAGAGGTCTTTGTTGTTGGATTCCATCAGCGCTAGCTGATCCTTCAATTCCTGGTTTCCCGCCTTTAGGTCATCTTTCTCAATGCGGAGGTCTTCCATCTTATCAAAGACCTTCTGGCAACCAAGTTTCCTAGCAATATCACCTTTCATTGCATAAGTGGTCATCAAAGTGCAAAGTTCAAGACCACTGAAGCCTTGAATGCCAGATTCAAATTCTATGGGCAACAACGAAAACTCATATCAGTATAAAATCAACAAGGACCCAGATTAACCTTTTTTAACCTTTAGGATCGAAATACTGGTAACATGGGATGTCATTATTAGTCTCACCAGGATCCGCCTTGGGAACTCCCTTGAAAGTAGGCTGATTTTCAGAACTTCCCTCAAACGCTCCAACATCCCCAATCAACTTCAGCTCGTCAGAACCAAGGTGACTCATTGAAAGTAGAGTCTGAGCAGCCGTGTCACCATCTGCAAATATTATAAGACAATAAAACTATTAAAATATGAAACAAAGTAAACCATTAACAAAACTAAGAAATACTTCAAGAATAAATCACCTCTAGAGGGAGACAAAATGCCTTTACCCTTAGCAGACATGGAGACTTCAGAAGCTTTAGGGAAAGAAAATCCCTCAGCGCAAGTTGGAGAAAAAGATTCATTAGCAATGTCACCCTCTTCGTGGTTCTCCTCTCAAGGGGGAGGGAACTCTCCATCACCCTTGCTTAAATGAGCTTCAGCGATTGGAGACAATGGTAGCGGATCCATGTCACCTGCATCGTCATCTAAATATATCACGCTATTATTCTCATCCAGAACATCCATCATGCCGGCAAGAACTGTAGAGGAGACTCCAGGCATCTCTACGTCAAGAGAAAAAATTGTTTTCCTCCGTACGCTGGTAGTACTCTTGAGCTAAGCGCTGCTCGGAATCAACTTCTGTCTGAAAAGCCTCTCGCTCATAAGTTTTAGCACTGGAAGATTCGGCAACCTTAGACAAAGGTGATTTTTCAGCAACAACAGATAACTTAGGTGCAACCTTGCGTTGCTTGCCCGATGCTGCAGCATCAACATCTCTTTTTCTTTTTTTCAACGTGGCAGCCACCTTCGCAGATCTTGAAACAGTAGAGGAGCTGCTAGCTTTCAAACTCGGCTGCTTAGGAACATCAGAGAGCTTCTTGGACGATTTCTTCTTCCCTATTATTTTTGCTTTAAGCTCGGGGCCTTCAGAGCCAACGTTTCCGGCTGGAACCATTTTCTTTTCTTGCTGGCTGTGCTAGGACAAGCACGCGGGCCATATGCAACTCCCATTTCATCAAATACACGGTTAATTCTACCATTATGCCTCAAAGTTTTCCACGCCTGTACGTGCTCTTTATGTAAATAATTGCCGATCAAAGCAACAACCTTCCTCTCAACCTCCTCAACAATCTGTTCATCTGTTATCCCCTCAGGTTTTTTCACTCCAAACTTAGGGAACTTAACGGGGACCATCATCCTAGGAACATTTTTGTCGTAAAATCTTTTAGGACCCCATCCGTGACCGAAGGCCAAATCTCGGCAGCTAAAAACTCTTCAACTGCATCTTGTGTAGTAATAATCTGGCTGGCAAGGTAGTAAATATCACCACAGGAAGAATTGCGACTCTTCTTTGAGAATGGAGGACAGTAATCGGCATCTATGTCCTCAATCTTGCTCGGAAGAGGGTGCTCCACAATGGGTTTGCCTTCGCCATCAAGGCCGGTGACAACAGGAATCGTCGCATAGAACCAGTACAAATCCCATTTATTAGCACATTTGTTTTTCTGAGCAGGTGTTAAGGCAACTGGAATCAAACCGGCGCTGATTCGGCACATCCGAAAAGTACAGCATCCGTATTGAGTCTCCATCTCCTCTTCGCCTACCAATATGTGTTTCTTCTAATGGTGTAATTCAAAGTGACGACAAAAGGAATCAGCCTTGACTTCACCCCCAAACGAACGACAACTCCAAATATACTTCAAGAGATGAGGAATGGAGTTGGGTGTTAATTGGTGCAGCTGAACCTTGAAAATGTTCAGAATGTCTGCAATAACCTTTTCAAGAGGAAATCTCAAACTAGCAACAAAGAAGTTGGGAAACACTACGGTTTCATTGGTTTTCAGAACAGGAATTTCCTCATCATCCGGAGGTCTGCAATCTCCATTGGCAAAATAGTCTTTCTTGACATAAAAGTAAATATCCCGTTGGGTCACTAACGAGCGACCAAAGAAGCAAGTCTTGGGGCATTCAGGGACAAGCTCATCAACATTAGCTTCAATATTCTCAAGATCTTCCTGTTCCCCCTCCTCCTCTTCTTCTTCTTCACTAGTATTTCTAGATTTGCTTTCAAAAGATTTCATGCCAGACGCATCTTCACCCTCGTGGACTCATCGAGAACCACCCAAATCGTCATCAGCTATATTTGCATCATGCACATCATCTCTCGGCCCAGCAGTGGCTAACTCCTCAGAACTCATGAGTCTAGCAGTTTGTTTCGTGCGAGCCACGATTAATATCCTATAATAAAGAAAAGTGAGGAAAAATCTTAATAAAAAGAACCTAAGTAAAATTCAGGGGAGAAAGAAAAAGACACAGCAAACGCACCTTTGCAACAACTGAACACGAATCTTAAAGCAGTACAAATGCAAATAGCGAAGGTCTCCAAGCAAATGAGAGTGCAAAAAAAAATTACCGCACCCCCACCTCCTTTTATAGGCGTGAAAAGGTAATGTTTCGATAATCGTGCTCAACGGTAACAAAGCAAGGGCAAAAGCGTCAATTCAGCAACCTTCGTGGCGACTTCCGCTCTAGCGCGCGAGGGAGACGTTTTTTATCCTTGATCAAGATCAAATGATTTTTCGAGGGCTCGGCCCGTTGGAGTAGGACCTCGCCCACGAGGGGCTACTGTTGGGGATCTGGATCAGGGATATCAAATGCCACACTCGCACGCCACCCTCGCTGAACTGCCAGCGAAGGTAAGCAGTGTTTACTTTAGCATGTTTGCAGGAAATGATGTTTGGATGGAGCAAAGGAAGACGCGAGGGTCCGGGACACCTTCGCTTAGTAGGATCAAGGAAGAAGACGTGAAGGTCCAGGGCACTTTCGCAGATAGGCACGGAGGTCCCAAGCACCTCCGCTATGGAAGACCAAGTTGGGAAGCGTGAAGGTCCCGTGAACTTTCTCACTGAAGAATTCGGTGGACAACCCAAGTTGCTCAAGTGAAGGTGTGGAGGATTGGAGTCACGTTGCGAACGTGACCCTGGTAGCGTGAATAGCGTGACCCTGGTAGCGAAGGTGTGGAGGTGTGAAGTTGTGTGTAGACCTGAGCAAAATAGACCCGACCCGGCTCAGCCTAACGAGCTAAGCCTGGCCCGACACTCATTTAGGACCACTAGTCGTGGCGTTGATTTTCGCAACTCGAAAAAAATGAGCGGGCTCAAGCTTGACCCAGATAATAAAATAAATTAAATTTACACTAGAAAATGATGGGCCGCCCGGCCCGAATTGGGCCCGATTTTGTTGGTCCGGTGGAGTTAATAGGTGGGCTTGGGCGAAGATTTTTGGCTCGAAAGATACTGGACTTTTTGCCGGCCCGAGGTTTGCTCAGGTTTAGTTGTGTGGTGCATTAGGTGGCAGGGATACTACAAGAAGAGGTTAAGGGTTTAGTTCTTAAACATTTAAATGTCTTGTATTTCAAGTCCTACATAGATTCTAGAACGCATAACTTTGCAAAACAAGCTTTCATATATAAACACTAAACATAAGAGAGATGTTAATACTTAAAGGAAACAAACAAATATATTCAGAGTAAGTCCATATTTAACCCTACAACTCTTCAATTTGTCTAATTTTGATCTCGAACTCTAATATTGTTTAGCTTAGTTAGCCCAACTTTCAATTATATTTAGTTTTGGCTCATGTTCCCGATAAAAATAGTCACCCCACAACCTTTTTCTCGTCTGCTTGCGTCTACCTGCATCACGTTGTCGCGCTAGCTTCTACTACAGCTTCGGCGTGTCCAGTGTGTTTGATCCTAGAGCTAAAGTTTAATCCGTGTTACATCGAATATTCGGATCCTAATTAGAAGGACTAAGCATGAACTAATTACAAAACTAACAACAGAGCTCCTAGGCTAAATCGCGAGACGAATCTATTAAGCCTATCGATAGGCTTAATAGATTCGTCTCGCGATTTAGCCTAGGGGTTGCGAAATTAGTTTTGTAATTAGCCTATGTTTAATAGGTCTAATTAGTGTCCAAACATTCGATGTAAATTGACAGGGGTTAAAATTTAACCCGAGGATCCAAACACCCCGTAACGGTTCCGTTTGGCTTTGCCACAAAGGCCCGACGTCACGACCCCTCCCTACACGACTAGTGGGATCCAGGAGGAAGCTTAGCAGTGAGGCCACCGTTTGTGGCGAGGAACGGATCAAACAAAATCCTGCCGCCAACGTAGCCTTTGCCACCGCCCTTTGCAGACGCATGCCCCACCACCTGTGTAGCCCTTGCTCATGCCATGGCCACTTGCCCTGCTGCTCGTGCGGTCGCTATCCGCCGCCGCCCCGCCGTCCGCACCGAGGAGAGACTACACCATGTTTGATACTGTGCTAAACTTTAGCAGTGTCACATCGAATGTTCGGATGCTAATTAGAAGAACTAAATATAAGCTAATTATAAAACTAATTGCAGAACCCCTGTGCTAATTCGCGAGATGAATCTATTAAGCCTAATTAATCCATCATTAGCAAATGGTTACTGTAGCACCACATTATCAAATCATGGACTAATTAGGCTTAACAGATTCGTCCGCGAATTAGACTCCATCTATGTAATTAGTTTTGTAATTAGTCTATGTTTAATACTTCTAATTAGCATCCAAACATCCAATGTGACAGGTGCTAAACTTTAGCACGGGGTGTCCAAACACCCCAGAGTTAAAGTTTAGCAATATGGTATCGGATGTTCGGATGCTAATTAGAAGGACTAAACATGAACTAATTATAAAACTAATTGCAGAACTCCTGGACTAATTCGTGAGATGAATCTAATAAGCCTAATTAATATATCGTTAGCAAATGGTTACTGTAGCACCACATTGTCAAATCATGGACTAATTAGGCTTAATAGATTCGTCTCGTAAATTAGACTTCATCTGTGTAATTAGTTTTGTAATTAACCTATATTTAATACCTTAATTAGTATCCAAAATATTCGATGTGACATGCGCTGAACTTTTAGCGGGTACTGTTTGCTCCCCTCAGAAGTGATCTTTTTCGGTCCCGTGCAGCGTTGCATACTGTTCTCGCTTTTGACCCCAAGGACAGTGGCCACTGCTCAACCACCGTATGTCCGTATCCGTCCTGACCCCCTGGGCGTTGCCATGAGCCCCTGACCGATCTCGGACCGTTGGACGCACCACAGGAGATGCGGCTATGCTGCAACAGCGTATGTAGCGCTGTGAGGATTGTTCTCGATCTCAATCGATTGGCCGCAGAAATCGAATTCGCCAGGTTTCTTCTTTTCCATTTAACAAATGTATATGAAGTATATTCTATTGTTTTCAAAAAATATATTCTATTGAAGTAGGTTTAAAGACAATTCGTTGACGATCTCCATCCTTAAATATGGTGTTCAGCCAGTGTAAGTTTAGGATATATGATTGTCTTTATTTGTAAAAATAAAAACTATAGAGCCCAGCTCCAAGGAGTGAGATACTAGAGAGTAAACTTTTGGTTTACTGATTCCAACCTTGCTACGGAATGGTCATTGACATCTAATTTGAAATTTCATTGAAACCGGTTCAAGGAAACGCGCGTCACACACACCATTGCCAACTGCAGAAAGTGCAAGCTACATTCAATATATAACTGCATTTTGCGTATGTGCAACTCACATATGCACACTTGTTTAACTAGCACCTTTACAAGTTCATGCTGATCAAACCATTATTTTGCTCTAAAATATGGTTAGGGCAATGCAGCCTTGATCTGACAGTGATCTTCAGCAAAAGGAATGTTTCCTCTGTATATTATTTTTCTGCGAATCGGTTTGCCGGCCCCGATTTATATTGGCTTCACTTCACGTGATACAAGCAGTTAGATATTTTATTCAAATGCTCAAACTGTCGGTCCGTCATGCGATTGCTCTCCTTGACCTATTCACTGTTACAGCCTCCTAGACATTCACAATGCCACATGCATGCGTTCCTGAGTTTAAAACAGCAAGGGAAATTCATATAAAAATTTCTAGCATGGACATAATTACATACCTTAACTTACTTTTATAGCAGAATATAATGTAAAATTATAACGGTATGAAAATACTTTCAATTACACATATGCACATCTACACCCCTATGAATAAGAGCCTATCGTTGAAATAGCAACGTCGTTAAATTCTAAAATAAATCATAGCCATGCTGAATCAATAATTCAAACTCGAGTGGTCAGGTTTCACCATAGAAAGACCAAACTAGTTGAGCTAATATTAGGAACTGAAGTACATGCATGTTTATGGTTTGAAATGTCAAGGGGTCAATTTCTATCGTGTATGATTATTTAATTTAGAAATAGGGATTTGTACATTTATTTAAGCGATATTACATGGATGCGTGACCATTCAGCACAACTGCCAATCAGATCAATGCCGTGTACTGCACTTAAACCGTCTGGTAATGAAGTACGCACCTAATGAAATGTCAAGGGCTCAATTTCTAACTATAAAAATAGGGTATGCACATTAATTTAAACGATATTGCATGGGTGCATGAGCCAATAAAAGCACAGCAGCCAATCAGCTCAATGCCGTGTATTAACACCGAAACCGGCTGGTAATGAACTGCACATTTAGGGCCATGAAACAGGAATACTGAGACAGATGGATTGATGTAGACTGAGCTTTTTGTCGTGGAGAAGGGTGCCGAGGTGGCTCCACATCCACGTGGGCTCGATGCGGACTAGCTTGACAGTTTTGCCCTCACCGACCGTACTAGCCATTTTCTAAAAATCAGTCTTTCAAAATTTTGAAAGGTCATTTATTCCACGTACTCTTGCCACGCCATGCAAAAATCAATCGGTATAATTTCAACGTAGGGCCCGTTTGTTTACTCCAAGATTTTTATAATCTACTCCCTCCATCCTAAATTACTATTCATTTTAACATTTTAGATACAAAATTTTTTATATATATAGATAGATAGATAGATAGATGTAGCACAAGCTACATATCTAGAAAAGCTAAAACGAATAGTAATTTGGGACGGAGGGAATAGTTTATAGGTGTAAAAGCAAAAATATTAAAATACACTTAACTACTTAAGTAAGATGTGGCCCAAGACAGCTTATAAAAATATGTAAGCCAGGGGAGCCTAGATTATACAAGGACTTATAGGTTGGGTGATAATTGACCACATGATTTTGTATATAATCTAGACAATAAAAACTGAATTATATAAGGTGAGGGATAAACGAACAGGCCTTATGAAATTTCTAAAAATTTATGTGTTCAAAGAAATGATCGTTGTTGAGTGTCGCCTGCATAAAAAGAGTTGCCTTATATATATGCAAGGTTGTATCAAGTATGTTTTCACAGTTATATTATTACGACCTCGTTACTCTCCCTCCTATTCTTAGTTTGTTTGGGCTGTAGCTTTAGGCTTTTAGCTGAGTAATTGATTTTTGGCTTTTTTATGGTGGCACTTTGTTGTTTGCTTTTGAAATAGATTTTTAGCTTGTCAATCTCTAATGGAAGCTGATTTCCTGCTGGTTTCATACCTTTCTCTCTTATGGAACCAGCTCCTATACATTGTGAGGTTGATTCCATAAGGAACAAGCTCCTATGCAATAAAATCTAGGGAGAGTGGGAGAGATAAGAGAGGGAGGGATGAGCATGGGTCCCATTTATAGATTCTATCCCCGGTTCTATGCATTGAAGCTAATACAATATGTGACATCAAACTATTGTGAGCCACGTATAAGGAACCAGAGGCGGAAAAACAAATCTCAACTAGTCTTACAACTTCTATAGCTTCTAGGTACTTTTGTTAAAAAAAACTAGCAGTTCAAAAGTGCCCAAAACTCATACAAATACAATCTTTGTTTATCTTATTATAAGTCAGATTTTCAAATGCTAGCCCAATAGCTAGCTGTTTGTTTCAGCTTCCGGCTTCTGACTAATAGGAGGCTGCACAATAGCAGAAACCAACTACTCCTAGATCTTATTCTTCCTCGAGATTATTGGGCCATTGGGCCATATCTCCATTGCGCTCTCGAAAAAGAAACGTTCGCTCGCACAAACTTATATATAGAAATCTTGTATGACATTTTTTCCGAAGAGTTGCTTGACCATTTTCTATATATATCTACCAAATGTCCACTATGTAGCTTAGCTAGTTCACAAGATAGTGCTAGCCTTACCACGAGAATTTAATGATGAAATGTGGTATGTCAGCATGTCCTTATGTTTTTTTTTCGTTTTTATCATTCAAATTGGCAACAATCTCAAAAGAAAAATCAAATAGGCGAAAATAAACTACTTGATGGCTATTTACAATAATACCTCCTTTTCTGCAAGGATGCAATTGCCTATTTGATGGCAACCTCCTCTTTCTTTAGGCTTTAGCATGGGGCATTTGTTAGGAAGTAGGAACAACCTGAGCGCGAATAGAACAGCAGATCTTGCATAGATCCTGACACCGGCCAGTTTTACAAAACACTTGCTCCCAATTTACGAGACGCAACAACAGGGCTCTTCATCATCACAACTTCTATTCCGGTACAGATACTGCCACTATATCGTTCTTTTACCATTTCGAGACTGCGTACATGCTGCTCGGCCACGTGTTCATCCTGTTTATTCCTGCAGAAAAAGATAAACAACAACACCAACACACGTAATAGCATGACGACGACAACAACAACACAACAGGTAGGAGTACCGGTAGTTTTTAAATTTTATCTGCTAATTCAGAGGGATGCCCCTTTTTGAACTCTTTAAAAAATTTGCACGCGCCTTTACGAGAGGTATGATTCGCTTTTCTCCGCTGCATCCATGACTCCATGTGCTTGTGCTTTCGTGCGTCCAGCGCGGCGCTGCGTCCGGCTGCCGGGCTCCGCTCGTTGGAAGGGGACAAGGATTCCGTCACCGCAGTGGGTTCAAGCGCATACGACAAGCCGGAAAAGTGTGCCGTGGAATTTGCTCGGGTTGAGCGCTGGCGGCCTCGGTCCCGTTCCCCGGCCGCCAGCGCAAGTACCACCCCGGGGGCGTTGTTTACTGTGCTGAAACCGTTCTCCCTGAGAACAAACGGACGCCGGTCAAGAATCTTTGGCTCCGGGGTTTCAAAAAGATGGCCGGCCTCGAACAGAACACTTGGGAGGAACATGTTGCTGAATGCTACGGAGTACGTTGGTAGAGGGAGTGCACTCGTGACTTGTAGCAAAATGCGCTCTCCTTTTATTTTATTTTATTTTCACTTTGATATGAAAGACATTTTTTTGGAAATAAAGTACTGTCATTGTTTTCCATTTGATATGGGAGAGCAATTACTCGTATCTGTAAACAGTAAACAAAGTGACGTTTTGGACATCGACATCTCATTGGCGATCTGTCACCAACCCTTGCTCAGTGTCCACAACTTTGGCTCCTCATTTCCAGTACAATATATTTATGAACGATAACAAGATTATAACCAAATTAAATTTTAGACAAAATGCTCCGTGTTGCTGATATAATGTTCAGTTTTAATATACATAATAATGTACTTTCGGGACAATCCAAGTTTTAGTATGTTCACAAAATACAACCCAAAATGTTGCTTTTCTTTACCTACTAATTTCTCGTTCAATATATTTATAAGCCTAACAAAATCATATAATAACTAAAACAATTTGAGAATACACAACGTAAGTTGATATCTTCATAGCAGTCAACCCAAAACATCACTTTCTTATATGATTCTGATTGTCAAAGCAAATCACATTGCATTGCAGGGTGGTACGTAGCATCTCCTGGGTCAATGATAGAACCAAAAGGTAATTGGAATTGGAACTATCACCACAAGAAAGGTTACCATTGCACTATAACCGATCAGCTAAAGCAACAACCAGCCAATCAACAGGATAGGTTGCAGAAGATCTCATCGTAATTCATTGATTATAAGAACTCGTGAGTCGTGAACACGAAGCAACTGTATAGGTACATTAGATAACACACCCATCCCGTGAGCCCTGATCGACAGACATGGGCAAATCTAGATGTCACTGAAGTCTCTCTATACCTTGTATTACAGTGTAGAACAACCTGTTAGCAGCTGACTCTCTCGTAGCATGTTTCACTTCCCCCAATCATTGGATAGCAACACCTGATCTGTTCGTGCAAAATTTTTCAAATCTGAGGTGGTGGTGTCATTTATCAAGCATGTCTTTTCAAGTCCGGCACCAATTGCTATCGGTAGTATGAAGCTAGGATGCAAAGCAGAACGGATGAAGCTGTAGTCACAATCAACTCCTGGAATGAGATACTGCGAATTAGTATTACTATTCCTGAAAACAGCATATGACAATGGAAAGCAGCACTATGATTCATTTTGCAATGATACATGACTTATTTTCCACTGCAAAAGCAGCATCCACTTATTGGAAAATGGACAGTTTCTAGTACCTGCTAAACTACCAATACATTGTCCAAAAAGGAAGTGTCAAAGAGTGGTATTTAAGCAAATGCGCTTGTCCATCCACATGATGGATTTTGCATGATATATTCAAAATGTTGGAAAAAATATCAAAAAGATTGGTAGTCCTACACCATCATAAAAGCATTTGATATGCAGCAGAAAATATCACTCATATCATACCTGAAAATTGTAAATGACAGATGGAATATATTGTCCAAGAAACTGAGAAAAATTCACAAGCCCGGTATAGCCCTGAAATTATTAGCACACCACGAAACCTGGAAGCAGTTAATTGAGCTAGAAAAGTAGCTCAATTGATAACTTTACACAAATCACTTAAACAGGATTGCATCTGAATAGTTCACTGACCAGGGATGTGGCAAGCATTGATCCAAGCACCAAACCCAGACTACATAGCACTCGTTTTGCCATATGTATACCTCGACCTTCAACCTCACCATACTCCTGACAGGATTATCATAAACGGGTACTAAATTCAATCACTATGCAAATAAAGTCCATGGTGATAGAAAAGTTAACAGAGTAAGGGCATCTATGTTTGTCACACCTAACCTTAGGCATTACAAGCCACACTTGTGGTTTGGCTAACTTTGTGGCAAAGTGAACATGTCCAGTTAGTAGCCATGCTTAAGGTTAATTATGCCAGATCTTTTGTAGTAGGCGTTTGGTGTGCTTCCACACATGTTTGCCTAAAATATGCAGTATCTGTTTGGTTTCTAGCTAAAGCTGGATACAGTTAACCCGTATTACAAAGTGGTGAGATTACATCTCTCGGCATAAAGTAGTTTCTTTAGAGAAGCATGAAGACATTAACTGAACTGCATAAATGCACTGGCCTATCTAAAAGTATTTTGTGCTGGTACATGCAGGGAAACAAAAATGCATTGGTAGTAAAATTTTACATCATTATTTAATTATTTGTAGACTCAATAAAAAATTGTTTTCCCTAAAAATGAGTCAGCTAAAATTTGGTATGAAAGAACTCTGAGCCATTAAGCTCTTCCAAACCTAGCACAGAATAAGTTGTTCAGGTTTTTTTTTTTTTGCATCAGAGAACTGAAAAGGTAGTCAACATCCACAGGAACACAGATCCTACAGATACATGCACAAGCAATAGCTTTTGCTGATCCCAGCTAATCCAGGCAAAGGTGCAAGGTGTGACAGCAAACTTCAGAGAAGGACATGCAGGAGTGGAAGCGTACAGAGAGAAGGGAAACAAGCCAGAGCCTGAAGAGAATCTTGCTGTTGCGGCAAGAGACAGAGTTTGGAAATGTCTTTCACCACCACAGCTACGGTGAGATTTTGTATGACAACACTCTGAAATCTTGCCTAACAACTTGGCAGATTAAAGTTGTAAAGAACCAAACGCCTGCCTAAGGAGCCTAGGTAGAGAAACCAACCAAGCCCTAAGTGATCCAACCTGTGGACATCATTTCCTCGTTCAGAGTCTAAGGCATCATATATTCGAACATGGTGCATAGCAGTCTTTTCTAATTAGAAGTATATAGGCTGACTGCAATTGTTCCTTAGTATCTATCTTGAAATCAGTTTCGCATCCATCAAGCTGAGCTTCAGGTTAGGAACTACTGAACTAGTAACCAATGAGATTTCCTTTTTTTTTAGAGAGAGAGAGAGAGAGAGAGAGAGAGAGAGAGAGAGAGAGAGAGAGACTTGCCTTTATGCACACAAGAAATACATTTCACAGACCTACCACGAAAAGCAAAGAAAAGAAAACATACCATGGTCCACCTAACCAGTAGCCACCCTGTTACCTTAGTGTGCTTTTGTTTGCATTATATCTGAACTACCATGAGCTAAAAATAAGAATCTGGGACAATATAATGCTTTCACACAGTGTTTCATATAGAATGTAGACAGTAAAAAAATGAAAATTAAACTTAGGAAATTGCCTCGCACCCCTATGAAAAACATAGATATGTATAAATTTAGGAACTGCCTTGTGTCCATAAATTGGCTCACATTATATATGGGAGCGATAGCTGGCTCCGTACCCTTCAGCTTCTCCAGTATTCGGTAGAAGTACGCAAAACACAGGAAATGTAAGGGTTTCCAATCTGCATGGCCCAGGGTAGATATAAACATGCTGCAACAAAAAAAACATACAAACAAAATTACGGAAAACTACAAGTTATTTCAATATTTGTTGTATAGAATTATAGATGATCACCACTGCAAAGCATGCATGCTAATTGAATTGTTCAATTTGCAGAATGATACTTTGCCAAGCTACAAGTGCAGAAACTATTTATATGTATGATAAAATGCTACGCTAGTCCAACTGGTACTATTTTGAATTGCTTTCCATTTCGTTCTTTTCAAGCTAAGACTTTGGTGCATACGGCAGTATGGCATACAGTTGAAGAAGCCACTCTTTTCAAAGGTTCGTAAAATTTATGTTTGCTAAAAACCAGCAAATACTAGCAGCTGTGAAGTATTTAATCATTCAAGATTTTTGAACAATTTCTTACAAACGCTGCTGATATTGCCATATTTATGCGCAGGTTCTTTACAGTGGATCTTGAGTATCTGTACCAAAGACAAAGATGATTGTAAGCACCATAGTACAAAAGCATCAGCCAAATTATCAATTGCTTGCAATGAACCTATTTTTTCTTGCAGTATATTTCCTTTTAATGGTATTGTTTTATCAGTGGGGGGCCTACCTTACTTTTTCACAAAAGAGAAACGGAATGATATGAGGATGTTTGCAGTAAACCTATGCACAAAGACTTCAATGTACAGCAATGTGAACAACCAGCTGTTATCTTGCACTTAATTCAAAATAAGATTCCTTTTGTACGAGCTGATGTTTTCATAATGAGCAGAGAAGTCCTAGCCTTATGTGATGGTGGGTGCATCATTGCAAATCGAAGTGTGCATAGAGAACAGATATATGGAAGACAAGTTTGGTTGCATTGAATTGAAAAGAAAAATACCTAGGTCCCTAAGGAACTATTGGTTGATCATCAGCATATCTGATGTCCTTTGACACCTGAATCAGTAAGCATACAAAAAATATAGATGAGGTAGCCAAGAGGCTTTGATGTTGTCGCACCACTGTCATTCTTAACAAGCAGCAGACATCTCCAGGATTCCAGCCCAATCAAGTAATACAGTATAACATATAATTCTCTACAAACATCATGATAAATTTAGTCACGTTTGTAAAGGATAGTATTGGGTGTTCCTGGGTGTATTCCATTTATAGAGGGCGCGAATGTAAGAACCAAAAAGGATTGTAACTATATTTCTTCTTCTTAATGCAATGACATGCAGTGCTCCTGCATGTTCAAGAAAATACTAAAACTAATCATGAGGCCAGCAACGGGACATGGCTGGACATGGGTTTCTTGTCTGAGTTGCTATGTACCATTTCAGACTATGCAGCTCATCCAATCATAAAATGAGGAAAACATAAAACTGATCAAGGATACCAGAGGACTGGCAATTTGGCAACACTGCTCTTGCTTCATTTTAAAACCTGCGAATATCATATCTAATTGGATAGATGTAAAACAGCTTGAGACTTTACAGCACTAATATGACCATCGTACCACATATTCAGATTTGGAAAGTAAGTCATACATACAATTGCCGATTGAGTGGCATAGGTATCTACTCCCTCCGTTCCAAATTGTAGGTCGTTTTAGCTTTTTAGGTTCATAGATATTATTATGCATCTAATGAACCTAAAAAAGCTAAAACGACCTACATTTTGGAACGGAGGGAGTACAATATAACGAGGGCAAGTCCATAGAACTAACCTGGATTGACCCATACGTCAACCCTTTCTTCCGATTCAGCAGCTGATCCATCATTAGCATATCGTAAGCCCTCTCCAACTGAAATCCAAAGAACTTCATCAGTCATCATTTATCAGTAAACCAACATCACTGAGCTACAACTAATACAACCAGCAAAAGTCCAAAATTACCTTCACCAGGTACTCCTGATTGCAGCTGCTCTCCGCATCCCTTTGCTTCCTCTTGTAAACCATCTTCACCTGGTAGAACCCATCAAGCGGAGTGATCCCCAAAATCTAACAACAGGGATCGCCTATTAGGCGCTTACAACATGATCACATCCGAATTGGATAGTGGATAGCACAGAATGCAGGTCCTAACTTCTAAGCATGTACACATCCACATGCAAGGTGACCAGCTCCACCTCATATGGGTTCTCATTCTCCCCAGCGCCGAACTGCAGGCTACCTGCAGCAGATGCTGCAGCAACCACACCTCCATGGCGCCTTCCTCGCGTCACAGACATGTTTTTGTCCATCGTGATTCTGCACGAATTTACAATCGCGGAAATTGGGATTAAACGGAAACCCCACCGACAAGTTACCAAAGCGCACCGAGAACAGAACATCACCAATCGCCGAAGAAGCGTCTGTGAAGCCCACAGAAAAAGGTCGAATGGTTACAAGAACGCTGCTAAACGGAGGCGTAGCGGTTACCGTTTGGAGTGCATGACGAGGCGAGGGCACGAGGAGGCAAGAAGGCCGAGCGCGGAGAGAAGGACGAAGAGGACGAGAGGATCAGATTGCGGGGGCGGAAGGGGAACGGAGGGGCAGTCATCATCCCCGACATTGTGGGGCCGGCGGTTGTGGCGGCCGCGACCGCCTTCATCGTCGCCATCGGTGTGTCGGTGATTGTGGCCGGTGAGGAGGGCTAGCGGCGGAAGCGGAGGCAACGAGGTGGTGGTGGTGCCGACGCCATGGAAGGGAGTTGCCGTGGTGGTGAAGCCGGCTATATCTGCGGCGTTGGAAAATTGGAAAACCAGGATGGGGGCGAGATTGATGAACCGTGTAGTTGGGCCTTGTTTTTCCCTAAGAAGTGAATGGGCCTTGTTACATACTAGCATATAGGCGGCTTGGGCTTTTGAATTCCAGTTTGTTTTTTTCTATTTCTTTTCTCTTCGTGTCTACTATTTTTGCTATTAAGGTCCGTTTACCTAACCCCTCAACTATTAAATCAGGTATTCGACCCCTGAAGTACGCAATACCGTTTAAAGCACCTCCTCTAGTGGTTTCTGAGGTGGTTTTGCTGACAATACGTGTTACATGGATGATGACATAGCATTAACCTCGCATGTCATGTTTTTCTTTTCTTTTCTCTTTCTTTTTTGATAAAATATTTTCTCTCTTCATGCCTATTTGCATTGCATACTCTTCCTGGTGGACTACCTAGCTCTAGTTAGCCGCTCGCGGTCTCGCCTGCGTTGCTAGACAAGCAAAGGTTGGATTGCTTGCCGTGTTTTTTATATCTTGCCTAGTCACTCTAACCTTTTTGATCAACCTGGTAGCCTACTATGTCATAGAGAGAGAAAGGCACCGAGACTCCGAGAGAGAACACGAGACAAAAAACAAAGTACGTGTTTGGTTGGGTGGCTAAGGGGTTGTTTGCTTTTTGCCTAGCGCTACCCTGCCAACGCACGGGCGGCCAACTCCTCCGCCCAGGTTTCGCCGCGCGGGTGAAAAAATCTATTGCAGTTGTGTTGCTATGGGCATGGGCGCATCGGCGCGCCAACACGAAGACATCGAACCAAGCGGCAGCCAATTTCTTGCGTCTGGACGCACCTGTGATTGGCGTGGTGCAATTTGGTGGCAAACCAAACGCGCCCTAAGTCTCCAACCAGGCCAGCGCGATGCAGGATTCACGTATTTGGTTGCCTGGTAATGGACTTAGCCAACCCCAACTAGTGCAAAAGGACCTCGTAAGCCTGGCTAGATAGAACGCCCGAATCAGGCATAGAAATCGTAGCCAGTCTTGGCTCGATCATGGCCCACCATGTGCTGGCCTGGAATCTCATCTACCGTCACCACTCCATTCGTCACATCGACTCTGCGAGCGGCTCGCCTTCTTCCTTCAGTTCTCTGCTACAGCGCCACTCCCGCTTGGTAGCTCCTGCTCGTGCTCCACCTCCCGTCGCAGCAGCGGAAGAGGGATGGCCTCGTCGACGCATTGCCGACAGCTGTTGCGTTCGCTAAGTCTAGCCCGTGCGCCGCCGATGCTCACCATCCCGTAAGGAGCCAAGCATGCATATCTAGCACAGGTGCTCACCGGAGTTTGCTGCTCCTGCGTTTGCTGGTTGGATTCGGACCCACCGCATCTTTACTTTTCAACTCATTGGGGGGGGGGACAACTGGCAAAAATTGTGAAGAAGCATGTGAATCAACTTTGGAACTGATGGAGATAGATGAGAAAATTGGGTCGACGAAATTGGATTTAGAAAATTGACAAGTGCTCGGGGTCACATGAAATTGGATCAAGGAAATTGGATCAGGGAGGGAAAATTGGAAGAGAAAGCTGAAGCGGGGGAAATTGAAGCAGGAGGCGAGGGCCGCGTGCACGAGGTGCCGGTTCGCGTCTTCGACAGAACAGCGGCAGCGAGCACGGCGAGAGGACGAGAGAGAAGGAAAAGAAGGCACCGACGAGAGGAGAGGTGACCGAGTTACACTCACCACATCAAAGCAGAGAGGTGAGTAGACGCGATACGGACCAGCTAACCAAACACGTCCTTCAAAGAACACCAGCGAACCAAACAAAAAGTTCATGTATTAATGCAGCCCGCTCAAGTTTGGCCATCGCTAATTCGTAGCCAGGCCTGATCTAAGCCAAACAACCAAACACACCCAAACAGATAGGCTTCGGTAGACTGCACAACATCGCCATCACTGGTGGCAGTAGCAGCAAGGCTAAGGCCTCGTTCGGTTTGGCTGGAACGGTCTGGAATGCAGCCCAATCCGGGTGGATTGGAACGACCCGGAACAAATATGACCCAACACAAGAATTGTCATTTGGTTAGCCCCGGCCCGGAAAGGAATCCAGTCCATCTCAACCATTCCAAGTGGTCCAAGGCCCGGAATGGTTCTTCACCTCCCCACCTCTGGAACCAATCCAGACAGAGGCGACGAGCACTTGGTCAAGCCGCGTGGGGCGGAGCAGCCACTCCGTGGTGGACAGCGTGTTCACACGCTTGCCGCCCCCGCTGGAGAAGTATCCGCACGCGTGCAGGTGGAAGAGGTGCCCCGACAGCGAGGCCCAGCCGTTGGTGCCCCGGTCCAGGCGAGTGAGCCAGGCGAGGCAATGGCGCGGGGCAAGGCAACGGCGCGGCGGTGCAACACTACCACCACCACGACGGCAATGCTCTCCACCACCTTCTCTTCGGTAATGCATCACCTTCGTCCTCCTTCCCCTCTTCTCTCCCACGGGAGCTAGGGTTCTTGCTTCTTGAGGTATGCCGGATCTGCCGGGCTTGGGGAAGGCAGGGTTAGAGCGCCGGCTCCACCCTCTGCTGTCATCGCGCAGGTTGGTGGACGTCCGTCCTCTTGGATGGATGTGGACATCCTCTTGGATGGATGTGGAGTATAACTGATCCAGGAACAATCTGGGAGCACCTCCTAGAAGAGTAATTAGCTGCTGAGTTGGTGTCCCTTTTCACAAACGAAATTGAGAAACTAGCTAATGTCCTTCCTAACTTTGGGATTTCATGCCACTTTGCCTACTAAGAAGTGGAATATTGTGTTAGTGTTGACGCTCATTATTGACACACTTTTACCCTTTTTTTCTTCAATAATGATATGAATTTAATACCTAAACTATTGATTGCATCTAATAAACCGATCATTTTCACATGTGCAACGCATTTTGGACGATGTTGTGTTTTCTCAAGAAATGGGCCTAAAAGCATATTTTTGGATAAAGCACTAAACGAGCGTCGAACCAGATGAAGACAAAGATCAACGGGCTCAGGAAGGGGCTAGGCCGATCAGCCTAGAGGAGCCCAGGCCGATCGGCCTAGCATCTTGTGGCACCCCTGGTGCCCATCTTTGGCAAGCAACCCTCCAATATTTCTTAGGGGCTAAGTTTATGAAGATATGACAAGGACCAGCTTGGGATCAAAGAGGAATTGAAGAAGATCAAGTGGAGATTTGGAAAGTCATTAAAGATCAATCTTATCCCGAAGCAACTAACATGTCAGGCCCACATGCAAGTGAAAAGAAGATTCTAGAGCATCTGAGGAGACTTGGAGACGAAGTAGGATGCGGGGGGCTAAAAGGAAGGCCCAGGCTGATTGGCCTGGACCCTCCCAAGATGATCGGCCTGGGGGTTTCCTTTGTCCCCTCGCCTTCCAATTTTTGCCACGCGCTCTCTGGACAATAAATACCCCGAAAAATCCACCGAGCCCCATATCCAAGATGATGTACTCGACGTGAAGCAGTAGAAAAGCAGAAGGAGCTTAAGGGACACCTCTCCAAAAAGTTGAGGGCTGTGCAGTTGTCGGGGGTTAGCGTAGGCGAACCTTTGCTAGCATGATCACCTTGCGAGGAAGATCACGCTGGAGTTCTGGAGCTAGAAGTCATCAAGATCAAGGTAGGATCCTGGTGGTGATCTTGTGATGTATAATCATTCATGGTGAAGTAATAAATGTGTTCATGTTCTTAGCGATCTAAGTATCTACTTTGATGGTTTTATACTTTATCGGGTTTACTTGCTTTTCAATCTATAAATCGATGATAGATTTTTTAGTGTGTTCTTGTGGTTGTGGTGACCAGATTTGCATGCCTAATCTACCGATGAGTATGACATATTCTTATGATCATACCCTTGACCTGCTTGCACTGATAGAGGTGATCGTGCCATGATCTTTCTTGTGTAAGGTGGGGGGCTTCGGGATCTGGACCGGAGGTGTAGATTTAAATATGCTTTTTGCTAAGATCATATCTATGTTGCTTTGCTATCCATGCTGAGAATTACAACATATGCATAGTTTAGGTTGCTCTAAATTGGTTACCTTTGCTCTATCTATTATCTATCTATACATGCTTAGTAGATTGGATCTGAATCTCTCATAAACACCAAGTTAATATTAACAATGCTAGTTGAAATAGATCTTATGCTATAAGTTCCATGGATTGATTAACCTTGAGGAAATACTCTGAGGGAAGAGCTACAACTGATCCGTACGCTTGCAATTTATAAATTAGCGTGCTAATAGCCGTCAACAGTTAGCAACCCCATCATCTCCCTTCTCTACCCGTTTTCTCCGATGGACAGTGCAGGATCCAAAAGAAATCAAGAAACGAAAGATTATGCTTTCTAAATTTGACTTTATATAGATGTAAATTTAGCCGGATTGGCAGTAACTAATAGCACTACGATATTGTTCAATTGTAACTAGCAACTCCAAGAGATCAAAAAATCTTTCCCCAAAACTATCTATTGGGAGTTCTATTAAAAATTTCTTTCATCAAAATCATGTCACCCCACAGCAGATCCCCAAAAATAAGCTCGTCCGGGTTTTGTTTGCAAGCTCAACAAGTCACTCTATGGCCTGAAACAGGCTCCGCGCACTTGGAACAGTCGGTTTGCTTCCTATTTGCTGTCACTTGGGTTTCATGAGGCCAAGTCGGATACTTCACTATTCATCTATCGCCGGGGCACAGACATCGTCTATTTACTTTTATGTGCTGATGCTATTGTCCTCACTGCCTCTACTCTCGGTCTTCTTCAGCGCTCTATTGCAGCTTTGCAGTGGGAGTTTTCTATGTCAGATCTGGGTAATCTTCATCACTTTCTCGATGTTCATGTTCAGCGCACCGCCAGTGGTATGTTTCTGTCTCAGCATCTGTACACCCTGGACATTCTGAAGTGTGCCAATATGTCTGATTGTAAGAATTGCACCACCCCCGTTGACACCTGCGCCAAGGTATCAGTTGATGCCGGACCTCCTGTCCAGGACGCCACTGCCTATCGCAGTCTCGCTGGTGCACTGCAGTACCTGACTTTCACCCGATCGGATATCGCTTATGCCGTTTAGCAGATCTGTTTGCATATGCATGATCCTCGGGAGCGCCACCTGGTTGCTCTCAAGCGCGTCCTGCGCTATCTTCGTGGCACTGCTACTCTGGGTCTCCATATTCGGCCGTCCTCCTCCTCCGAGCTTGTGGTCCAGACACTTGTCGATCCACCTCCGGCTACGCGGTTTTCTTCGGTGACAATCTGGTGTTTTGGTCCTCCAAATGCCAGCACACTATTTCTCGCTCCAGTGCTGAGGCCGAGTATCGTGCTGTCGCCAACTCCGTTGCTGAGGCTACCTGGCTCCGTCAACTCTTGCTCGAGTTGGGCGCCCCACCAACCAGAGCGACATTGGTCTACTGCGATAACATCAGCTTAGTGTACATGGCATCTAATCCGGTCCATCACCAGTGCACCAAGCATGTGGAGATTGATATGCACTTCATTCAGGAACGCGTGTCCCTTGGCGACGTCTGCGTCCTTCATGTACCGACGTCGTAACAGTTCGCCGACATCTTCACCAAAGGACTGCTGTCTTCAGTGTTCACTGAGTTTAGGTTCAGTCTAAATGTTTGCTGCGCCGATGTTCCGACTGCGGGGGAAGGGGTGTTAGATTGTATTTACCTGTATGTACACTAGTGGGCCTACGGGCCCTGCTACGTGTATGAGCTGGTAGGCAACCCACCTATAGGTGCCGCCGGCCCTAGCGAGTCAAGGGTGGCAGCTAGGGTTCCTAACCCTATCTGCCCCTGCGCCTGGTCCCCCAAGCCTATATATGGTTGTAGCCTGTGCTCCTGTATAATCAATCTAATCTTTCCTCGTCTAAATGTCTCTTTCAGTATGGGTGGAAGCGACACAAGTGTTCATTGTTCCACGAGTCATCGACTTTTTCGCCAGTGAGAGTTTGGAGCCTGTACGATCCAGGTCTAGTGACCTTGGAGATGATGTAAGAACCCTCCCAAGCCGAGTTTAGCTTGTGTAGCCCCTTGGTGTATTGAATACGCTTGAGGACCATGTCACCTGTGTTGAATGAATGCTCTTTGACGTTTCGATCGTGATAGCGACAAATTCCTTCAAGGTATCTTGCTGACTTCACGAGTGCTGCACAGCGAGCTTCTTCGAGACTGTCTAAGTCTAGACGCCTTATTTTTCAGCCGCACCTTCCTCATACTGCTCGACTGCTGGAGATTTTCACATGACGTCAGTGGCGAGGACGGCTTCTGTTCCATAGACCAGGAAGTAGGGTGAGTATCCCGTAGGCTCGCACGGTTATGTGCGAAGCTCCCAGAGGACATTGGGTAGCTCCTTAAGCCAGTTGCCCCCTTTGTTGTTGCCAATATCGTGTAATCTCTTCTTGAGATCTTCCAGTACCGTCCCATTGGTGCGCTAAACCTGGCCGTTAGCTCGCGGATGAGCGACAGAGACATACTGGACATCGATCCCACTGTTCTCGCAGTACTCCCATAACTCATGATTGTTGAAATTCGAGCCTAGGTCTGTGACGATGCGATTGGAGAAGCCGTAGCGATGGACGATCTCGTCGAGAAAGTCAGGTACTCTGTCTGCTTTCGGGCAGGTCACTAGCTTCACCTCAATCCACTTAGTGAACTTGTCAATCGCCATGAGTACTCGGTTGAAGCCCCAGGGTGCCGTGGGCAGAGGGCCAATCATGTCAAGCCCCCAGCATGCAAATGACCAAGAGGGTGGTAACGGTGATCAGCTTGTAGGTAGGGACGTGCTGCTGCTTGGTGAAGAATTGACAACCCTGTCACCAGCGGACTAGTTCTTCGGCGTCAGCGAGAGCTGTATGCTAGTAGAATCCCGCTCTGAAAGCTTTGCCCACGATCATTCTTGATGATGCATGGTTGTCGTAGATGCCCTTGTGGATCTCCTCCAGTATGTCCTTGCCATCTTGTCATGAGACACACTTCATGAGTACTCCTGATGATGTGCCTCGTCTATACAGCTTGTCTACGACTAGAACATAGTTTTTCCCATGGGGAGACTCGCTCTGCTTCTGTCTTGTTGGGAGGCAACTTGTGCTCCTTAATGTAGTCGATGAAGCGTACTTGCCAGTCTATGTCGATCATCATAACCTCCGAGTCTGGCTCATTATTGCCTCAATCGGTGGCTTTTGAAGGTGCCGGCTCCACTATGGATGGCTTGTGTAGTTCATGCACGATGACCCCAGCTGGAACTTGTCACACCCTAAATTTTTCGATTTTAGGATGTGATTAAAAGGAATAAATAAACAATAATTTTCTCATAATTTTAAAATTTGTCCCAACATTTATTTTTCTTTACAGGAAATTTGGTATAGGAAAAATAATTCTCTGTTTTCGGAATTTAATAAAGTTGTTCTGTGTCTATGCATTCATGCCGATGCATCTTAGTTTTTCTTGAGTGCAAAAGGTTTTAAAATGCGTTCGAACGACGACGAGGTTCTTCTGAGAATTTTCCAGCTCTTTCTAGAATTTATTCTCATTTTCCTTGAGCTTAATCTAATTTTCGGATGGTTCTACAAATCCTTCTAGGAGCTCCAAATCTTTTATGGGTTCCTTGTGTCCTAAATCATCTCCAAGAATTTTCCTGAATTTTTGGGAGTTTTCGAAGTATTTTTCGTGATTTAATTATAATTTTAGGATTTTCTGTAATCTTTTTCGAATCCAAAATTAATTCCCAAAATTAGAAAAAGAAGGAAAATTAATCCGGACTCCAACCCGGCCTATAAATACTTTTCAGCGATCTCCTTCATGTCCTTTTTCTAACACCGCAAACCTCATCTCTTTTCGACAACCCGAGCTCCCGTAGTTCGACGCCGAACATATGGATGTGCTAAACTCCGGCGAAGTTTCCGGCGAGAACTCCGGCGAGCAAATCCAGTGAAATTGTAAGTCTTCGGCCGAAGGTGAGCACACCAACATGTTTGTCTCATCAACCTCGATCCGTTTTGCCGCTTCAGTGCAAGTTTGGAGGTCGTCCTCGGCGTTTCCCCTTTTCTCTCTCCTGTTCCGGTCAACTCGATGGCCATGGCCATGCCCCTGCAGTGTCGTCGGCCCGCCCACCGCCGAGCCTGCGCCCGAGCCGTGCTATGCTGCCGCTCACCACCGCCCGCCTGTGCGCCTAGCCGCCGCCCCTCCGCACCTCCTAGCCGTCTCTTGCGTCGCGCCCCCACCACAGTGTCACGTCGCCCTATGCCACCGCCTCCCAGGCCGCCGCTGCCCCGCACCTGGCCACCACCACCCAGTGCCGCCACCGCCGCAGCTGCGCGCGCTCCGCCCCCTGGCCCGACCGCCGCCGCCAAATGTCATCCACGATGCAGTGCGAAGGAAGAAGAAGACCTAGTTTTGCAGTTTAGCCCTGAGGAAGTCCAGTATCCCGAGATCCAGTCCAACTCCTTACTTTTAATGCGTTTAAGTCCTTAGTTTTTTTAGTTATACCTCATGAAGTTTCTAATCCTTGCCAACAAGTCCCTAGAACTTCGTTAAGCCATATCTTTTACGTTTTAACTCCGTTTTGAGCGATTCTTTCGCTCACGCGTTCGTCTTAACATGGAGATTAGTTTTGTACCACTTTTCAGTGCTGTTTATGATGATTGGTGTACCGTTTTTAATTTAGTTCTTTTGTTGGCTTGTATGTGCGTGCTCTGGATGTTTGTCTTGGATGATTTATGAGAGTAGAATGAACGTATTTCAAGGATATTCAAGATCAAGAAGTTGAAGACATTCTGAGTAGCAACACTACTTATAGAAAGGCAAGTGTGTCATTCTACTTTTGTCCCAATAACTTTATTTATCACTATTGCGTAGACTTGCATTTAATTTGATGGGTCCTATTAAGGTTTGCCTAGTTTTTATGATCATTCCTTGTCAACATGGGTTTATCTTTCTGTTGGGTAGCTATGCTTATTGCTTAACTTAGGTTATGGTGGTTCTAATGAACTCAATGATTAAACTTATTTTATTTATGTTGTATCTTTCACTAATACAAGATCACAATGCTTAATTGGAACATGGAGAACCAACTAGGAAAACAATGCAACCACAAGAACTATATTAGGAAGTATATGTGTATTTTAGGATGTATTTATCCTTCCCTTGTACACTTGATGTATTCCTTGTACTCTAAGCCATATTGGCCATATATAGAAAGGTCACCCCCCCTCATTAGGGTGTGTGGTGTTTTCCAATCTACTTTTCTACATGGTATCACGAGATTAGATCATGGGCCTCCTCTCCCTGCCTTCCCCCTGATACGCGCAACCCTAGGCGGCGCCCCCCTACTACGCCACTGCCACCTACCCTCAGCTGCACCTCCCCGACTAGCTCTCCCCCCACCCCCGGTCGTGCATCATGTCCTCCGCCGACTCCTCTGTATCCGGCGACACCACCGTTCGTGCTGCTAATCCTGTGCCACCTCCTGGACCACCCCCTGCTGCCAACAGCGGTGCATCTATGCCGCCACCTGGCATCGGCGGCTCCTCTGGCAGTGTGCCCCAAGCCCCTCCTGCCGGCGACGTGCCCGGCAATGGTGGTGGTGGCTTCATCGTGTACCTGGCGCCACCGCCCGCCGTCCACCCCTATGCCACCGTCTTCATGAAGTCTCACGTCCCCGTGATGCTGACGATGAAGTCCCACGCCTACTCTAGATGGGCATCCTTCTTCAAGTCCATGTGCGGCAAGTTTGGACTCAAGTCGCACATCGATGGCACGGTAGTGCCCCATCCCCAGGACCCTGACTAGGATCAAGCGGATTGCTGCATCCGCTTCTGGTTCTTCGGCTCCGTCGATGACTCCGTCCTTGACCTTGCCATGACTGACGATGATTAGACCACCCGGGATCTTTTGCTCGCCATCGAGGGCCTCTTTCGCGCCAACAAGCAGTCCCGGGCGATCTTCCTCAGCCACGACTTTCAGTCCATGGCACACTGCAACTCCTCCATCGCCAAGTACTGTAGCTGCATGAAGACCCTCGCCTGCACTCTCCACGACGTCGGCCATCCCGTTCAGAACTCCCAGCTTGTCCTGAACCTCCCCGTGATTTTCTTCACTTCAGTAATGTAGTCTTGGTCTACTTCTTCTTCTTCATTGAAAACCTTTTGAATTATCCCTCCAGCCATTTCCTTGTCAAGCACATACCCAGTGTGTCTCTCTGGTGGAAAGTCTATCTCTACAGCTCTGGCCGACCCCTTCTGATTTGGATATGACTATGCTTATCAAATAATAATCCATTTGTTGAAACTCCCACAGGGGCTTTGCATTTGCCAGGCTTCGAGCTTCTGATGTTTCTGGTTTGTCATATTTGATGCACTGAGGAGGTTCATCCTTTATGCGCGCTAATTCTTCTTCTTTTTGCACCTCAGGTTCTTCTTTTCCATCCTTCTGGAGTTCTTTTCAAAAAATTCCAGCAAGTATTTGTCCTTGATTTTGTTGCTCTTGTGCTCCAGAATAATAGCGATCCCATTCTTTATTCACGGCTGCTCCTCTGCTGATTTTCTGTAATAATTGAGCGGCCTCCCTGAGTGTTTTCTCCATGAAATCTCCTCCTGCACACATTTGAGCAAACTCCCGGCATTTTTGGGTTAGTAAAAAATAGAATGTATGCAACAACACATCACATAAGAATTCAAGCTTTGGTCCTTGTTCAAGTAATCTATTGAATCTATCCCAAGCTTGATTTATTCCTTCATCTTCTCCTTGCACAAAATTGATTACTTCCTTCCGAAGGTTTTGGACTTTGTTCATAGAGACAAATCTCTCGCAGAACTTTGTCATTAGTGTCTCCCAATTCCCCTTTGCATCGAAAGAAGCTTCTGTATACCATCATTTCGCTTCACCTACAAGTGAACTAAGCTGATGGAACTCCTTCTTGTTGTAGCGTGTTGCAAAGCATCATGAATCGCTCAATGTGCCTGTATGGATTATCAATCTCTACTCCTTGGAAAGGATTAGTTCCACCATCTCAATTATTCCTTTATTCAATTTATACTCCATGGCTCCAAGTAGTGAGTCACATTTCTGCATGTCAAATTGATCGGTTGTGACTTCTCTTCTTCCTCCTTGTATTGATTGATCACAGCCATCTGGACAAAAAAAACAAAGATTTTCTTTTCTAGAGAAACAGTTAGATGTTAGAGGTTAACAAAAATTAATACAAAGTTAAACGTAGTAAAACTAACTTGTTCCCCAGCAACAGCGCCACAAAAGTTTGCTGACGGCAGTGCACATCAATTTTAGGACCGCAAATGCACGGATCAGTTGTAGCTTTTCCCCAAAGGTTTATCAATCCACGAAACAAGGGATTTGCATGCTTAACTAAGCACTAATCTATGTAACCGAAAGCTCTTGTATTGGATAAGATTGTACTTAACAAAAGAACTTAGCAATCTAGATCAAAGTAGATAGAGAGTATGGATGCGAACAAGATCGACCTATAACCCTACCCCCAGCAATATAAGGCGAGGTAGGGATCCCCTCCAAACAATCATCAATCAATACAATCCAACCAACACTCAGGACGTAGGGTATTACGCGACATAAGTGGCCCGAACTAGTCTAAATCTTGTGTTCGAGTTCACCCTTGAGTTCCTGGTCTTCGGCGAGCCCTACGCATAAAACACTACCTCGGGTACCCCCTCGGTAGGTTGCCGGGTCTAAACACCAACAGCTGGCGCGCTAGGTAGGGGCTCATGCTAAAGATCCACTGGAAAACTCGATGGCTCCATTCATCATCAAGCCCACCGTCGTGTTTGAAGAAGGCACAATGTTCGTTTTCGGCTATCCAATGGCTCCATTCATCATCAAGCCCACCGTCGTGTTTGAAGAAGGAACGATGTTCGTTTTCGGCTCCTAGCTCCTGGAAACTTCCACCACCACATCGCGTCGGTCCCGGATGATAAGCACTATGACATCAACCTTTATCGCCAAGCTTTGGCGGATTTTGTTGAAAAATTCAACGAAATTTTTGACCTCTTTCGAGGTTCCAAGGGTTAGTCCGAGTACAACTCAACCTCTCCCACCAGTCGGACTGGTTCCCATGAGCTGGCGCTCGAGCCTTCGTGCAAATTGGTCTACAAGACAACTCGATTCCCGTTCGGACTCCAAAATGCGAGCGCTATCTACCAAGTTTCCTTGTCTAGTTCCCAATCCAACTTGGATTCGATTGACAACTTTGATTACTACTTGGATCCAGACGAGGAGACTCCCTTATCGGGCCCACAGCAGGGTCTGGTAATCACATCTACTCAACAAGGCGATTCGTCTACTGGCCTGGCATGAAACCATCTGCCCTCGCTAGGGACGACGAGTCACACCTCGTTGCATACCTCAACAACCTCCCATACCAGGAGGGAACGCCTTTATCTCCTATCTAAGAAGAAGACGGCCCTATAGAGATCATCATGTCAAGCTCGAGTAGTTTCTTCCCAAAGTAAGAACTACTCACCACTGTCACTCCCCAAAGAGCCAACGACGATGGAGCAGACCAACCAGAAAGGAACCCGCGACGCGAGTGTCACGCTGACGATGTGTCGACGAATGAGCTCACCACCAATGTCCAAGGAGAAGAAACGGAAGATCAAAGGGCACGCCGTGAGCAAGAAACACAAAGCGAGCAGATCGTCGACGCCTCCTTGCAAATGACCTACCCATCATGAACCTGGATCACGCGATCGAAGCAGTTTCAATGCGTCAACATAACACTCCTCTCACCACCGTCGCCTCCATTGACCAGCTCACTCGGGCGATAGCGCAAGACAAGTACTCCAGGCAACTAGCTATATTGGCGGAGCACGCGTATAAACCACTCAATTGACAGAATCCGATCAGCTCGGTCCGACGCACCTACTCTCATCATGGGAGTAGTGGCAGGTATCCAAGTCGCAATGAAGCCGCCAGAAATGAGGTTCCCAGAATTAGGAACCCAGGGCAAGTCAACATAGGGCAGAAGGTAGTCGGGCAGGACCCTGGAGAGGCCTTGGCCACCGTTGGCCCTACCCAGTACACGAGCAACTTCACAACCCTCGCCAGCAGATCAACCAGAATCACGATGCTCATAACATCATCGAAGGGCACCGCCGCAAACGCGATCTAGAAGTCGACTACTCGGGACAAGACACTGATGGGTTTCCTGCTTTTCAAGCTGAGTACGCAAGACGACTCTACCCGACAATTTAAACTTCCGGATATCAACAAATATGATGGCAAGCAGAACCCAGTCCAATGGTTGACGTGCTACTCGTTAGGGGTCCAAGCAGCGGGAGGAAACGATGACACTAAGGTCATCTACTTCACCATCTACATGGAGGTAGGGCCACTCACTTGGGTCGAGTCTCTGAAAAGGAACTCCATCGACACATGGAGTCAGCTGAAGGCGGTGTTCACAAATAACTTTGCTGGAGCAAGGCAATGTCCTGGTAACAGGATCGACTTGTCGCAAATCAAACAGCAACAAGGCAAAACCCCACGTAGTTACTTACGTCGTTTCTTTGACAAGAAGGCCACTGTCATGGACATAACAGAGAAGGAAGCCATAGAGTGCTTCCAGAACGGTCTCTATGACCGCCGGATGTTCCAAGATTTTGGCAAAAGACGCCCATAGGATATCAAGTCTCTCAAGACCATGATCCAAGCCTGGGCAAATGAAGAAGACAAGGAGATTGACCGGTTTGAATCTAGTCGTAACAGAGGCCAGAACAATAACAACCAGAGCAACGGCCAAAATAACGACAAGAACCGCAACGATAGCCCCAACGACAACTAAGGCAACGACTTGGGTGGTCAAAACCGCAAAAAGAAGCCAGACAACACTGTCGCGGCAATGTCCCAGTCCTCCAAAAAGAGCGGTGGAAACCAAGAGAGGACTCCTTTCAAGGATCTCCTAAAAAAGCAGTGCCCATGGCACCCAAACTCCAAACACTCTGCGATAAACTGCATAAGCCTTCATAGAGTCATGAAAGATCCGCCAGAATCTTCTAGAGGTAAAAACAAGCGAAAGGCCAAAGAAGACGAAGATAACAATGGAAAATTCCAGAACCCGTCCAACACCGTCAACGTCATATTCGGCGGCACTCCGGGTACTGCTACCAAGAGGTCCTAGAAATTAACCTTTCGGGAAATCATGTCCATTGAGCCATCAACACCTACATTCCTTAAGTGGTCCGAGGTGCCAATCACCTTTTCAAGAAAGGATCAGTGGACTAATTTCTCCGACCCAGGACGCTATCCTCTCGTCCTAGATCTAATTGTCGCAGGCTCTCGCCTCACAAAAGTACTCATCGACGGCAGCAGCAGCCTCAACGTGCTCTTTCCCAAGACTTTGAGAAAAATGGGCCTTCACGTAATAGATATGCTCACCCTGATGAACTCTCCATTCTACGGGATTGTCCCGAGTAATGCGGTTGTACCCCTTTGTCAGGTGGTTTTGCCAGTTACTTTCAGGTTTAAGGATCATTACCGAACCGAGTACATATGGTTCGAGGTGGCTGGCTTCGAGACTTCATATCACACCATCCTCGGAAGGCCTACACTGGCAAATTTCATGGCCATCCCGCATTACGTGTACCTAGTACTCAAGGTGCCGGGACCCAAGGGAGTACTTTCCCTGCGCGGACACTTGAAGAGATCATACGATTGCTACATGGAAGTTGTGGAATTGGCAGCGAATACTCAGATGCCAAACTCCATGATGCAAGTCTTCACCGCCTCCAAGAAATTGTCCCCAACAGAATTCGAAATCCTAGAGAAGAAGTCACGGGCAACCAAGGTCAAGTCGGCAGGAGAGGTTGTTCTCAAAGCCATTGACCTCGAGACCGGCGACAACTCCAACACAGCCCTAATTGGCTCAGGGCTAGATCCCAAATAAGAAGACATGCTTGTCACCTTCTTCCGGACCAACCGAGACATCTTCGCATGGAAGCCATCTGATATGTCGGGGGTTCCCAGGGAGTTCATCGAGCACTCACTGAACGTGGATCCCAAAGCTACGCCAAAGAGACAATGACTACACCAGTTCGTCCAAGACAGAAGAGAAGCCATCAAAAAAAAGTTGGCCAAACTACTTGCGGCTGGCTTCATAAAAGAAGTCCTTCATCCAGAGTGGTTGGCTAACCCTGTCTTGGTGCAGAAGAAGAACAACAACGAGTGGAGGATGTGTGTCGACTACACAAACCTCAACAAGCACTGTCCAAAGGATCCCTTCGGGCTCCCTAGGATTGATCAAGTCATCGACTCAACAGCTGGATGCGCTCTACTCCATTTTCTTAACTGCTAGTCGGGGTATCACCGGATAGCACCCAAGAAAAAAGACCATATCAAGACCGCTTTCATCACCCCGTACGGAGCTTTCTGCTACACTACAATGTTCTTCGGGTTGAAGAACGCAGGCACCACATATCAATGAGCTATCCAGGAGTGCTTCAAGAACCCGCTACACCACAACGTCGAAGTGTATATGAATGACGTGTCCATAAAGACCAGAAATCCCGATGACTTCATTGCGCATCTCGAAGAAACCTTCGCAACTCTGCAAGCATACCGGTGGAAACTGTACCCAACAAAGTGCATGTTCAGCATACCCTCCGGAAAACTACTCGGGTTCATCATCAGTCATCGAGGAATCAAGGCTAATCCCAAGAAGATCGCTGTCATGACCAACTTGCACGCTCCATCGTGCATCAAGGATGTCCAGAAGTTGACTGGACGCATGGCGGGCCTCAACACATTTATCTTAAGACTTGTAGAACGGGGACTACCTTTCTTCAAACTACTCAAGCGGTAAGACAAATTCTAGTGGACCGAGGAGGCAAAACAAGTCATTCAACAGTTGAAGGACTTTCTATCAAAGCCACCGGTCCTCACGGCACCTACTCCCAATGAAGAATTGCTGCTCTACATCGTCGTGACTACTAACATTGTCAACACGGTGATCGTGGTTGAAAGACTAGAACCAAGCCATGTATACAAGGTACAGAGGCCCGTCTACTTCATTAGCGAGGAGTTTTCAGACTCCAAAACTAGGTACCTGCCAGTACAAAAGCTGCTATACACAATACTAGTCACCTCGCAGAAGCAACAAACTAATTCCAGGAACACAACATCTCCGTCATCATAGACTTACCCTTGGGAGACATACTTCACAACAGAGATGCAACAGAAAGAATCTCCAAGTGGGCAGTAGAACTTGGAGCCTTGACCTTGGAATTCAAAAGGACTGCCATCAAGTCGCAAGCACTAGTCGATTTCATGGCAGAAAGACGGGAAAATCAAGTACCGGCACCGGCAGCACGACCAGAGCATTGGGTCATGTACTTTGATGGATCACTCAAACTCGAAGGCGCTGGCACAGGAATACTCTTAATTTCTCCCAAGGCGAACAACTCAAGTACGTGTTGTAAATCTTCTGGGAGGTCTCCAACAACGAAACAGAATATGAAGCGCTACTGCATAGGCTTCGCCTGGCAGTCTCGCTGGGAATCAAATGGTTGTTGATCTACGATGACTCAATAGTAGTCATCAACCAAGTCAACGGCGAGTGGGATCGCCACAAAGACAACATAGATGCGTACTGACTTGAAGTACGCAAGCTAGATAATAAGTTCTCCAGTCTAGAGTTCCATCACGTGGCTCATGACAACAACGTATGTGCAGATGTCTTGTCCAAGCTCTGGTCTACTCATGCCTAAGTTCCAACTGGGATCTTCGTGCATGAACTACACAAGCCATCCATAGTGGAGCCGGCACCCTCAAAAACCACCGATCGAGGCAATAATGAGCCACATCGTGAGGTTATGATGATCGACGTAGACTGGTGAGTTCCCTTCATCGACTACATCAAGGAGCACAAGTTGCCTCCCGACAAGATAGAAGCAGAGTAAGTCTCACAACGCGGCAAGGACTACGTCCTAGTCAGGGATAAGCTCTACAGACGAGGTGCATCATCAGGAGTACTCATGAAGTGCATCTCACGTGAAGATGGCAAGGACATACTGGAGGAGATTCACAAGGGCATCTGCGGCAACCATGCATCATCTAGAATGATCATGGACAAAGCTTTCAGAGCAGGCTTCTATTGGCCTACAGCTCTCAAGGATGCCGAAGAACTAGTCCGCCAGTGTCAAGGTTGCCAATTCTTCGCCAAGCAACAGCACGTCCTGTCGGGATACGAGGTAGGCTACGCTAGCGCAAATCAAAATTTCTACCGCGTATAACCAGGAAGAACTGCCGTATAAGAATCACGGGATTACCACTCGACGCACTACTGGTGCGGAAGATGTAGATATGCGTCGGTGCAGTGAAGACGATCACGTAGTCGTACGTAGTCGAACAACGTAGTCGTACGTAGTCGATCACGTCCAGCGGCTCCTCAGCAGCTCGTCCACGTGCACAGCAAGATCGCCTCCGGTGCCGCGGCTCGTCGTCGGCTCGTCGTGGCTCGTCGGCGGCTCGTCGATGGCTCGTCCAAGTGCTGCAGGCGCAACACCTCCAAGGTATCCACACGTGCAGGGAGGAAGCGTCGCAAGCCGGATTGCTAGATCCGCGAGTTGCAACAGGCGAGGGCGTGGGAGGCGCGGCAAGTGTGTTCAGCCAAAAGGTGTGAAACCCTAGGGCGCCCCCACCCCTCTATTTATAGGGGTTCCTGATGGGCCTCTGGATCCGAGGCCCATTAGTACTCCTAAACCTAATCCAACTCGGATCAGATCCGAATTGGGCTTCCAGCCCCTTAAGTGTGTGACCCTATGGGTTCGGATACGTATAGACATGGCCCGAGTACTCCTACTCGGCCCAATAGTCGGTAGCGGCCTCTAGCAAGACGTGCCAACTCCTATACGCATACGAAGATCATATCAGACGAACCATCACAACATAATATACATGCTATTCCCTTTGCCTCACGATATTTGGTCTAGCTTCAAGCCGACCGCTCTTTCTCGATCCTGTGATTCGGAATCCCTTTGTAGGTTAACTCTTAACCGTACGTAGCATGGCCATGCATTTTCTGATCCGATCACTCGAGGGGCCCAGAGATATCACTCTCAATCAGAGAGGGGCAAATCCCATCTTGATTGACCATGTCTCATAGCATGCTTCTTGACAAACCCGAAAGCTACCTTTATAACTACCCTGTTACGGCGTAGCGTTTGATAGCCCCTAAGTAGGTCAATCCACATCTAGAATACATGCGACAATCTCAGGTCTAAGGACAAAGCGTATATGTTGTTTAAAGAGAGAACTACTTCTCGTGTTGGGTCAGTCCTAACACATGTCTCCACATGTGTCCACATTATTAGTTCAACATCTCCATGTCCATGACTTGTGAAACATAGTCATCAACTAATACATGTGCTAGTCTAATATTCATGTGTGTCCTCACATGAACTCCGACTAGGGACAACTTTAGAATAACCATACAAGTAAAGAGTTTCACATACAATTCACATAATTGCAAATCAATTCAAGTAGCCTTTAATGGATATTCAATGAACACAATATACAAATCATGGATACAAATGGAATATCATCATCTCTATGATTGCCTCTAGGGCATACCTCCAACAGTCTCCCACTTGCACTAGAGTCAATCTAGAAGGTACCTAATACCCATAGCTCTTACATGCGCATCATGCTTAGCCTGCGGGAGTGGTTTTGTCAACGGATCAGAAATGTTCAGATCCGTGTGTATTTTGCATATCTTGATCTCACCCCGGTTAACAAAGTCTCGAATGAGATGAAATCGCCGCATTACGTGTTTGTTCTTCTGGTGGTTCCTTGGCTCCTTTGCTTGCGCAATTGCCCCATTATTATCACAGTAGAGATTCAATGGGCTGGACGCATCCGGGAACACACCAAGCTCAATGAGGAAATTCCTTATCCAAACACCTTCCTTCGCGGCTTCCGAAGCCGCGATGTACTCGGCTTCTGTCGTAGAATCGGCCACCGTCTCCTGCTTGGAACTCTTCCAACTAACAGCACCACCATTCAGTGTGAACACAAATCCTGATTGTGACTTTGAATCATCTCTGTCGGTTTGGAAACTAGCATCGGTGTAACCTGTTACAACGAGCTCCTCCTGACCTCCATAGACGAGGAACATATCTTTAGTCCTTCTCAAGTACTTAAGAATGTTTTTCACCGCTGTCCAGTGACTCTCACCTGGATCAGATTGGTGTCTGCTTGTCATACTTAGCGCATATGAAACATCTGGGCGAGTACTTATCATTGCATACATGATAGATCCAATAGCCGAGGCATATGGTACTCTACTCATGCGATCCCGCTCATCAGCAGTCGAAGGACACTGAGTCTTGCTGAGATGTATGCCATGTGACATAGGCAAGAACCCTTTCTTTGCCTCTTCCATGCTGAACCGCTTCAACACTTTGTCAATATAAGTATCTTGGCTCAAACCTATAAGCCTTCTCGATCTATCTCTATAGATCTTAATGCCCAGAATATATGCCGCTTCCCCTAAGTCCTTCATCGAAAAACTATTTTTCAGTGAAGTCTTTACGGACTCAAGCATAGGAATGTTATTTCCAATCAGTAATATGTCATCCACATATAAGATTAGAAATACTACAGAGCTCCCACTAACCTTCTTGTAAACACAAGACTCTTCTTCGTTCTTGGTGAAGTCAAACCCTTTGACCACTTCATCAAAACGAATGTTCCAACTCCTAGATGCTTGCTTCAATCCATAAATGGATCTCTGAAGCTTGCATACTTTTCCAGCATTTTTCGGATCGACAAAACCCTCGGGCTGTATCATATACACGTCCTCAGCTAGGTTTCCATTCAGGAAAGCTGTCTTGACATCCATCTGCCATATCTCATAATCGAAATATGCAGCTATAGCTAGAATAATCCGAATGGACTTAAGCATCACTACAGGCGAGAAGGTCTCGTCGTAGTCAACTCCTTGAACTTGTCGAAAACCTTTTGCGACAAGTCGTGCTTTATAGATGTGAACATTTCCATCCATGTCCTTTTTCTTCTTATAGATCCACTTGCACTCTATGGCTTTAACACCATCAGGCGGGTCAACCAAGTTCCAAACTTGATTGTCTCCCATGGACTCTATTTCGGATTGCATGGCACTCTGCCATTTTTCGGAGTCTGGGTCCATCATTGCTTCTGCATATGTCGCAGGCTCATCATTGTCCAACAATAATATTTCTCGCATTTCGCGGAGCCTTGCCGACCTTCGTGGTTGTGGCGGTGCTTCTCTTGCCATGGGTATCTCAACTTGTTCTGCTACGTTAGCATCACTCATTGATTCTTGCCCGATTGGCTCATCTTGAACTTCTTCAAGATGCACTGTCTTTCCACTCTTTTCTCCTTTGAGAAACTCTTTCTCTAGGAAAACCCCGTTCCGAGCGACAAACACTTTGCCTTCTGATCGGTTGTAGAAATAATATCCCAAAGTTTCCTTTGGATATCCCACGAAAATGCACTTATCCGACTTGGGTGTGATCTTGTCCGACTGAAGTCGCTTGACAAACACTTCACATCCCCAAATCTTTAGAAAAGACAGACTAGGAACCTTTCCAGTCCATATCTCATATGGTGTCTTAACTACGGATTTAGATGGTACCCTATTTAGTGTGAAAGCTGCTGTTTCTAGAGCGTATCCCCAAAATGACAACGGTAGGTCCGACTGGCTCATCATTGATCGAACCATGTCTAACAAAGTTCGATTACGTCGCTCGGACACACCGTTTCTCTGAGGTGTTCCAGGCGGCGTAAGTTGTGGAACAATTCCGCAACTCTTTAGATGATTGCTAAACTCGTGGCTCAAATACTCGCCTCCACGATCAGATCGTAAGGCCTTAATTTTCTTGCCACGCTGATTTTCAACTTCATTCTGAAATTCCTTGAATTTTTCAAAGGTTTCAGACTTGTGCCTCATTAAGTAGACATATCCATATCTACTAAAATCATCAGTGAAAGTTATGAAGTATTGGAATCCTCCTCTAGCCGTCGTGCTCATTGGTCCGCATACATCACTATGTACGAGTTCCAACAAGTCTACTGCTCTCTCAGGAAATCCTGTGAAAGGCGTCTTGGTCATCTTGCCTAGCAAGCAAGCCTCACATGTCTCGTATGATTCAAAATCAAACGAAGTTAGAAGTCCATCAGAATGGAGCTTCTTCATGCGCTTTTCACTTATATGACCTAAACGACAATGCCACAAGTAGGTAGGACTCAAATCATTAGGCCGAGGCCTTTTAGCACTTACATTACAGACAGGTGAACCATCAAGATTTAAAACAAACAATCCATTCACAATGGGTGCAAAAGCCATAAACATATTATTCTTAGAGATCACACAACCATTGTTTTCACTCGCAAATGAATAACCATCCTTCATCAAACATGAAGGAGATAAAATGTTTCGACTTAAACTAGGAACAAAATAACAATTATTCAACTCCATAATAAATCCTGACGGGAGGTGGAGTTGCATCGTCCCGACGGTCAAAGCAGCAACTCTTGCATTATTGCCCACGCGGAAATCAACTTCTCCTCTTTCCACGCTTCTACTTCTTATCATTCCCTGCATCGAATTGCAAATATGAGCAACCGATCCGGTATCAAATACCCAAGAATTAATAACTGTATCAGCGAGAAATATGTTGTCTATAACATTAACAACAAGCGTACCTGAGGTAGAAGTACTCTTACTTCCGCCGTTCTTCAACGAAGCTAGGTACTGCTTGCAGTTTCTCTTCCAGTGACCAAGTTCATGACAGTAAAAGCACTCTTTATCTGGAGCAGGTCCAGGTCCAGCTTTAACCTTGGGCGGTGGGTTTGGCTTGGACGTTCCAGCCTTGCCCTTCTTCTTCCAAGAATTGCCCTTCTTCTTAAAGCTGGGCTTGTTCTGTATCGCCATCACATGGCTGGTACTAGCGCTTTTCTTTATGTCAGCCTCTGCTGTTTTGAGCATACCACACAGCTCATTCAGACCCTTCTCCGTCCCATGCATATGGTAGTTCGAGATGAAGTTCCCATAGCTAGCCGGAAGAGATGAAAGAATGAAATCAGTGGCCAACTCTTGGCCCAGTGGGAAGCCTAGCTTCTCCAACCGTTGAGTGTAACCAACCATCTTGATTACGTGTGGTCCTACTGCTGCGCCTTCTGCTAGCTTGCTCTCAACAAAGGCCTTAGACACATTGAACCTTTCAGTCCTGGCCTGTGTTTGGAACATGTCTCTAAGCGCCACGATCATATCGTGCGCCTCATGGTTTGTTTCGAACTGCATCTGCAGCTCGGGTTCCATGCAAGCAAGCATAAGGCAGCTTACTTCGAGGTTAGCATCACATGCTTTCTTGTAAGCATTCTTAGCAGCAGCGGGTGCATCCTCAGCAGGTTCTTCTGGTAGTGGGTTGTCTAGAACATCTTCCTTTTTCTCAGCCCTGAGAACAATTCTCAGGTTGCGGATCCAATCCGAGTAGTTTGTTCCATTCAACTTGTCCTTCTCAAGGACCGAACGCAAAGCAAACGATGTGGTGGTGTTGCTAGGTGCCATTTAATCTACAACAAAAGTAATGCAAAATACACTAAGACAAACGTATCCATGATAGAGCAAATTACATTAAACTATTTTAACAGAATCTACTCCCACTAAAATCAATATCCCTCTATTGAAACTTAGTGATTCAGGATCCACAACTAACAAGTCCACTAGTGAGCTTTAGCATCACCGCTAGCAAACGAGGTAGATCGGTAAGCAACTTTTGCTAATCATATCACATATGACTCCTGTTGTTGGGTGACATCTCTATGTCTCGGCGCCCAACCTTTATGCCCCAAGGTCCTTAACCGTTAAGATGACCTTGTTAAGCAAACCAACCCTTATGCATGTAAGTGTCCGACACAGACCCGTCTAGTCAAGGAAAACTAGTGGCACCCTAATTTCATAGACCCACCACTAATTGTACAAGACATGGGACGGTGCAAGTTCTAGTTGGGAGGGCATACTAACTTAAACTTTGTGAGGGATCGTTCTACTTCTAACATCACAGCATGCAGAAAGTAAAACATAAATCAGAATAGCATTCACACAGTTGTGACACAGTATGGCCCATTTTCATATGGTGATCTCCATCTCCATTGAAGCTGTTCACCATGGTGATCTCCATCTCCATGTTCCATGTGCGCCATCCTCCTGGTGATGAGTCCTCCAAGAACTAGAACATGCTATTACGCCTAATAGCTAGTAAAGAATCTAGTAATGAAGATTACATAGTTGCTTGGATCATCACAGATTGGTACGCAGACCATTAAATACAATAAAGTGACAACACATATGGCTCCTGCCGTGTTGCCGTACGCGCGACACGCATGTCACGAATTAGTTACACACATGCATCACATACACAAGGGGGCCATACTGATCACAAGATACATACATACATCCTGCAAAACAGAGTTAGGCGTCCTATCGTTCCAAACTTGGGAGGCCCGAAACTCCATCTTCCAAGCCGAATTTGGGAAATCTAATCTCGCCGAAAACGGCGAAGCGGTTGAAATTCATGTGTAACTTTTTCTGTAGATCAATTTTCGTATAGAAATCGCCCCGATCCGAGATCATACCGAAAAGTTACGGCTGATTTACCGAAGCATGCGCATACGGCAAAATCCCGACCCCGGCAGTAGATCCCATCTACCATTGCACATCTAATGCGCCTGGCGTATGACCCTGGATCTCGATTCGACCAATCATATTGATCTTCCCTCACTGCAACTGGATTTACGTGTATCACTTAACTCCGATGGCGGAAACCGACCGGTAGGAGTATGTCGTTACACTACCATTGCAGCAAGGGCACGAAACCAGGACATAGATCAAACAGACAACTCGCATATCTCCATATGCACACATCCCGAATCCAAAACTAAGCAGCTAAGGCTCTGATACCACTGTCGGGATACGAGGTAGGCTACGCTAGCGCAAATCAAAATTTCTACCGCGTATAACCAGGAAGAACTGCCGTATAAGAATCACGGGATTACCACTCGACGCACTACTGGTGCGGAAGATGTAGATATGCGTCGGTGCAGTGAAGACGATCACGTAGTCGTACGTAGTCGAACAACGTAGTCGTACGTAGTCGATCACGTCCAGCGGCTCCTCAGCAGCTCGTCCACGTGCACAGCAAGATCGCCTCCGGTGCCGCGGCTCGTCGTCGGCTCGTCGTGGCTCGTCGGCGGCTCGTCGATGGCTCGTCCAAGTGCTGCAGGCGCAACACCTCCAAGGTATCCACACGTGCAGGGAGGAAGCGTCGCAAGCCGGATTGCTAGATCCGCGAGTTGCAACAGGCGAGGGCGTGGGAGGCGCGGCAAGTGTGTTCAGCCAAAAGGTGTGAAACCCTAGGGCGCCCCCACCCCTCTATTTATAGGGGTTCCTGATGGGCCTCTGGATCCGAGGCCCATTAGTACTCCTAAACCTAATCCAACTCGGATCAGATCCGAATTGGGCTTCCAGCCCCTTAAGTGTGTGACCCTATGGGTTCGGATACGTATAGACATGGCCCGAGTACTCCTACTCGGCCCAATAGTCGGTAGCGGCCTCTAGCAAGACGTGCCAACTCCTATACGCATACGAAGATCATATCAGACGAACCATCACAACATAATATACATGCTATTCCCTTTGCCTCACGATATTTGGTCTAGCTTCAAGCCGACCGCTCTTTCTCGATCCTGTGATTCGGAATCCCTTTGTAGGTTAACTCTTAACCGTACGTAGCATGGCCATGCATTTTCTGATCCGATCACTCGAGGGGCCCAGAGATATCACTCTCAATCAGAGAGGGGCAAATCCCATCTTGATTGACCATGTCTCATAGCATGCTTCTTGACAAACCCGAAAGCTACCTTTATAACTACCCTGTTACGGCGTAGCGTTTGATAGCCCCTAAGTAGGTCAATCCACATCTAGAATACATGCGACAATCTCAGGTCTAAGGACAAAGCGTATATGTTGTTTAAAGAGAGAACTACTTCTCGTGTTGGGTCAGTCCTAACACATGTCTCCACATGTGTCCACATTATTAGTTCAACATCTCCATGTCCATGACTTGTGAAACATAGTCATCAACTAATACATGTGCTAGTCTAATATTCATGTGTGTCCTCACATGAACTCCGACTAGGGACAACTTTAGAATAACCATACAAGTAAAGAGTTTCACATACAATTCACATAATTGCAAATCAATTCAAGTAGCCTTTAATGGATATTCAATGAACACAATATACAAATCATGGATACAAATGGAATATCATCATCTCTATGATTGCCTCTAGGGCATACCTCCAACACGTCCCTGCCGACAAGCTGATAACCATACCGCCCTCCAGGCCCTTTGCATGCTAGGGGCTAGACATTACTGACCCTCTGCCTACGGTGCCCGGGGGCTTCAACCGACTACTCATGGTGATCGACAAATTCACCAAGTGGATCAAGGTGAAGCCCCCTGCCCAAAGGCAGACAGAGTACTGAAGTTCCTCAACGAGATCGTCCATCACTACGGCTTCCCCACTCGCAACATCATGGACCTGGGCTCAAATTTCAACAATCTCGAGTTCTGGGAATACTGTGAGAACAATGGGATCGACGTCCGGTACATCTCTATCGCTCATCCGCAGGCCAACGGCCAAGTTGAGCGCGCCAACAGGATGGTACTGGAAGCTCTCAAGAAGAGATTACACGACATTGGTAACACCAAAGGAGGCAAGTGGCTCAAGTAGCTACCCAATGTCCTCTAGGGGCTTCACACATAGTTGTGCAAGTCTACAGGGTACTCACCCTACCTCCTGGTCTACGGATCATAAGTTGTCCTCCCCGCCGATGCCATGCGGAAATCTCCAGTAGTCGAGCAGTATGAGGAAGATGCGGTTGAAAAAACAAGGCATCTAGACTTGGACACCCTTGAAGAAGCTCGTTGTGCAGCACTCGTCCAATCAGCAAGGTACCTTGAACGAATTCGCCGCTATCATGACCGCAACATCAAAGAACGTTCATTCAACACAGGCAACATGGTCCTCAAGCGTATTCAAGACACCAAGGGGCTGCACAAGCTAAACTTGCCTTGGGAGGACCCTTACATCATCTCCAAGGTCACTGGACCTAGGTCATATAGGCTCCAAACTCTCACCGGTGAAGAAGTCGACAACTTGTGGAACATCGAACACTTGTGTCGATTCTACCCATAGTTTACATACTCACATAAAACTGGCCATTGGCCATAGTTGTATAGTTATAACTTAATAAAGCAGAGTTATTTTTTACCACAAAAGACTAGCTTCTGCTCACTCGCAACTTGTATTCACAAGTCTGCACATATGTCCTCCGGGTTATTTAACTCGTTGGATAGCAGCAACTTGCACAGAAGCAAGCCTGCACACACAAATCTCAAGCTAATCAGCTCCTCGGACAAATCTGTCCATCGACGGTCTTCGCAAATAGAAGTTGTCAAACAACTTGGGAGTTATTTGTACTACCCAAATCCTTACCTAGACAAACATGTCTAGTCGCAGCTTGTAATAATAAGTTTGCAAGTTACAGGTCTTTAGAGCACAGCACCCAAACAATCCAGAGAGGTTGCCAAGGTAGGCTCCAGATCATGAAGTCCTGAAGAGTCTACTCGCCCGAAGAGTTTGACTACCCAAATACACGAGTACTGGAGCTCCGCAAAAAGGAGTCACATCCTAAAGGTACTCTACACAGTGTATTTGAAGAGGCTCATAGGAGTAGCCTTGTGCGCGGACACTCACAACTGCCACACAAGCAAACATCTAGGTAGTCCGTGAGATGCACTAAACCAAAGGAATCCAAGCAAGTCGACAAGAAAATAAAAATTACAACAAGACTTCAAATAATTTGCATTAACATAACTTGTTTATATTACACACAATTGTTTTTGTAGATCACTCAAGGTCTATCTGACCGGCTACTTCTTGAGCAATAGGAGCCATCTCCTCCAAGTACTACTTCCTACTGGAACTGCTCATCAGAGCAGTCCTTGGCAATGCCTTATACCATAGGAGCCAAGTTGCCTTGTGGGTAGAATGACTTCACCATCGCCAGCAGCTGCTTGGAGATGGACTCCGTAGTCTTCTTCACGTAGCTGGTGAACTTCTTGGGTACATCCTTGCATATCTCAACCAAGGGTCGAGGCTTCATGCCTTCCTCTAGGGACTCCACCATGTCAGCAATGGGCTGAGCGGCTTCTGTTAGCTCTTTGAGAGCAAGATCCTTTACCTCCAACTTAGCCTGCTGTGCTCGGATTTTCTCCATCAAATCTACAAGTTGCACCTCCCCGTCTTTGCGCAGCTGCTTCTCCTTATTGAATTTGTGCTCCAGGGTTTCGTACTTCACGGTCACCTTGTCAAACTCATCAGTGACTCAGTAGTACGCGTTCTGCCAGTCCATGGCATGAACCTGGAGATTGTTATTCTCCTTGGTGAGCTCTGCAACCAAAAGGACACAGAACAAATCAGTACTGCCAACGCCAAACAAGTACTCGAAGACATTGGAGGACAACAGCCTAACCTCATTTTGGTTCCTCAGGCCTTTGTTGAGTTTTCGAAGCCGGTCCTTTTCTTCATCAGCTTGTTGCACAAGGTTCCAGTACTTGGCAGCCTGACCATCATACTTCATCAGAAGTTGGGAGGAGTACTGCCTCTCCTCAGCTAGTTTCTTCTCCAGTGCCTCAGCCCGCTTGTAGAGAAGTAGATGGGAAAACACCACACACCCTAATGAGGAGGGTGACCTCTATATATATGGCCAATATGGCTAGGAGTACAAGGAATACATCAAGTGTACAAGGAAAGGATAAATACATCCTAATATATATATACTTCCTAATACCCGCCTGCAATCGAAGCGGGGGAATCATGGACGCACAGACTGGACCTAAACTCAGTAAACAAAGGAGTTGGCAGGCCCTTCGACATGATGTCCGCGAACTGATAAGAGGACAGCACATGGAGCACCCGGACCTCACCCAAAGCCACCTTCTCACGGATGAAGTGAATATCAATCTCGATGTGCTTCGTGCACCGATGATGCACCGGGTTGGCTGTCATGTAGACAGCACTCAGGTTGTCGCAGTAGTCAACAGTGGCCGAAGCAAGCGGGACATGAAGCTCCTGAAGAAGTTGGCACAGCCAGCAACACTCCGCCACAGCATGAGCCACAGCTCGGTACTCCACCTCAGCACTGGAACGAGACACCATGGTCTGGTGCTTGGAGGACCAAGACACTAGATTGTCATCGAGTTAGACGCAGAAGCTGGAGGTGGAGCGTCTAGAGTCCAGGCAGCCAGCCCAGTCAGCGTCGGAGTAGGCAGTCAGAGACTGAACAGGGCCAGTGCCGATGTGAAGCTCGGAGGAGAGCGTGCCCTTCACATAGCGCAGGATGCGCTTGATCAGGGCCATGTGGGGCTCATGCAGGTCATGCATGAAGAGGCACACGTGCTGAATTGCATACACCAGATCAGGTCCAGTCAGAGTGAGGTACTGAAGGGCCCTAGCAAGACTCCGATACTCAGAGCCGTCCTGGAGCTTGGCGACGTCGTGTGCCGAAAGCTTGGCATGAGTGTCAACTGTTGGGATACGAGGTAGGCTACACTAGCGCAAATCAAAATTTCTACCGCGTATAACCAGGAAGAACTGCCGTATAAGGATCACGGGATTACCACTCGACGCACTACTGGTGCGGAAGATGTAGATATGCGTCGATGCAGTGAAGACGATCACGTAGTCGTACGTAGTCGATCAACGTAGTCGTACGTAGTCGATCACGTCCAGCAGCTCCTCAGCAGCTCGTCCACGTGCACAGCAAGATCGCCTCCGGTACCGCGGCTCGTCGTCGGCTCGTCGTGGCTCGTCGGCGGCTCGTCGATGGCTCGTCCAAGTGCTGCAGGCGCAACACCTCCAAGGTATCCACACGTGCAGGGAGGAAGCGTCGCAAGCCGGACTGCTAGATCCGCGAGTTGCAACAGGCGAGGGCGTGGGAGGCGCGGCAGGCGTGTTTCGCCAAAAGGTGTAAACCCTAGGGCGCCCCCACCCCTCTATTTATAGAGGTTCCTGATGGGCCTCTGGATCCGAGGCCCATTAGTACTCCTAAACCTAATCCAACTCGGATCAGATCCGAATTGGGCTTCCAGCCCCTTAAGTGTGTGACCCTATGGGTTCGGATACGTATAGACATGGCCCGAGTACTCCTACTCGGCCCAATAGTCGGTAGCGGCCTCTAGCAAGACGTGCCAACTCCTATACGCACACGAAGATCATATCAGACGAACCATCACAACATAATATACATGCTATTCCGTTTGCCTCACGATATTTGGTCTAGCTTCAAGCCAACCGCTCTTTCTCGATCCTGTGATTCGGAATCCCTTTGTAGGTTAACTCTTAACCGTACGTAGCATGGCCATGCATTTTCGGATCCGATCACTCGAGGGGCCCAGAGATATCACTCTCAATCAGAGAGGGCAAATCCCATCTTGATTGACCATGTCTCATAGCATGCTTCTTGACAAACCCGAAAGCTACCTTTATAACTACCCTGTTACGGCGTAGCGTTTGATAGCCCCTAAGTAGGTCGATCCACATCTAGAATACATGCGACAATCTCAGGTCTAAGGACAAAGCGTATATGTTGTTTAAAGAGAGAACTACTTCTCGTGTTGGGTCAGTCCTAACACATGTCTCCACATGTGTCCACATTATTAGTTCAACATCTCCATGTCCATGACTTGTGAAACATAGTCATCAACTAATACATGTGCTAGTCTAATATTCATGTGTGTCCTCACATGAACTCCGACTAGAGACAACTTTAGAATAACCATACAAGTAAAGAGTTTCACATACAATTCACATAATTGCAAATCAATTCAAGTAGCCTTTAATGGATATTCAATGAACACAATATACAAATCATGGATACAAATGGAATATCATCATCTCTATGATTGCCTCTAGGGCATACCTCCAACAGTCAACGGGAGTTGCTGTAGAGTAACACTCAGCCACGCTAGCACGCTGAAGAAGATCCAGGGCGTACTGTCACTGAGACAGGAAGAGGCCCTGGGAGGAACGCATGATGAAGATGCCAAGGAAATGGTGTAGGTCACAGAGATCCGTCATGGCAAACTCGAAGTGAAGACACCCCATGATGTGTTGAAGAAGAGTCGAGGACAAGGCGGTGAGGACGATGTCGTCGACGTAGAGTAGTAGGTAGGTGATACTCAGCCCTTCTTTGTATACAAAGAGGGAGGTGTCAAAGGCGGAGGCGATGAAGCTGAGCTGTCGAAGGAAGGAGGTGAACCGCTGGTACCACACCCTTGGGGCGTGCTTCAGTCCATCAAGAACTTCTGCAGGAGACAGACGTGCTCGGGGGTGGCGGGGTCAATGAAGCCGGGAGGCTGCTGGCAGTAGACAGTCTCCGCGAGGTGTCCATGAAGAAACACATTCTTCACGTCTAGCTGGTGGATCGGCCAGGCGCGAGAAGTGGCGATGCTGACGATGGTCCGTATCGTTGCAGGTTTGACGACTGGACTGAAGGTCTCGTCGTAGTCGATGCCGTGATGCTGGGAGAAGCCATGAACCACCCAGTGCACCTTGTGCTGGGCGAGGGACCCATCGGCATGGAACTTATGCCGGAAGACTCACTTGCCCGACACAACATTGGCACCGAGCGGTCGGAGGACTAGGCGCAAGGTGGCGTTGTCGATGAGGGCCTGGAACTTGTCGACCATGGTGGCACGCCAGTTGGCATCAACCAGAGCATTGCGATAGTTCGCTGAGTCGAAGAGGGCGGAGTAGAAGGCGAGGCTGTCATGCCGTAGTAGTGGCGCCGCTGGATTGCCCTAGTCACAGACCGAGTGACATGGCGCGGAGGGGTAGGTGACGATGAGGAGGGCGCGGGGGAGGACCGTGGGCGCTCGCCCGACCTGTCGGAGCGCTCACCGGTGCAGTCAGGGCAGACGCCCGACCGATCGGAGCGTTCGCCGGTGCGATCGGGGCGCTCGCCCGACCGAATCGGAGCGCTCGCTAGTGCGGTCGGGGCGGGCGCCTGACCGAGCGAGGCATTTGTCGGAGTAGTCAGAGCGGGCGCCAGTGCAGTCAGGACGGGCACCAGTGTGGTCGTGGCGCTCGCCCGACCGATCGAAGCGCGCACTGGTGCGGACGGTGCGGTCACAGTCGGAGTAGTCGGATCACTGCGGTCGCAGTCAGGGCCGCACCCTCATGTGGCGAGGTCATGATCAGAGCAGTCGGGGGCGCGACCGCGCGCACAGCGGGTGAGGTTGGAAGCGCTGCAGTCGCAGTCAGAGCAGTCAGGAGCGCGGTGGAGAGCGGCGACCCACCCGCAGACTGAGTAGGGTACACGATCGGCCCATGGAACAAGATGGCAGGGTCGTCGTTGGTGAGTTCCTGCAAAACAACTGGTGAGGGCCGCAGCTGCTCAAAGTCTGATGACGGAGCAACCAAGGTGGAAGCAGGAACATCGGAGGGAGTCGACAAAAGGAAGTCAAGCTGTGATGGGTGAGTAGCATGGGAGGAAAAGGGAAAGACGGACTCATCGAAGACAATATGGTGAGAAGATGACTCGACGGGTGGACAAGTCAAGGCAGCGGTACCCCTTGTGAGAGGAGGGATAACCGAGGAAGACACAGGCTGCGGAGCAAGGAGCAAGCTTGTGGCGTGCCGTGGCTGAGAGGTTGGGGTAGCAAAGACAACTGAAGACACGCAAATGAGAGTACTCGGGAGACTGGGAGTATAGGAGGTGGTAGGGGATGTCATTCTGAACGGCAGAACAGGGGTGCCAGTTCAGAAGATAGGTGGCAGTGGCGAGTGCCTCAGCCCAGTATGGAGCGGCCATGGAGGCGTGAATGAGCAATGTGCGAGTCATGTTATTAAGAGTGCATAGGACACGCTCAGCTTTCCTATTTTGGGGAGAAGTGTAGGGACACGAGAGGCGCAAGTGGATACCTCAAGAAGTCAAAAAGGATGTGAGAGTCTGATTAACAAACTCGGTCTCGTTGTCAGCTTGGACGCTGCGAACAGGATGACTAAACTACGTGTGAGCATAGGCGCAGAAATTAGTGATGTGTAAGGCGACTTCAAACTTGTGAACTATAGGAAACATCCAACAAAAATGCGAGAAGTCGTCCAAAATGACTAGGTAGTAGCGGTAACTAGAGATGCTAGCTACGGGAGAAGTCCAAACATCACAGTGAACTAACTCAAAAGGAGCAGAACTGCGAGAGCTAGAATGTGAGAAAGGTAACCGCACATGTTTCCCTAACTAACATGAATGACATAGAGTATGACTATCTTTATTACAAGCAATGGATGAAGTTTGTCTAAGGGTGGCGATTGCAGTAGGACAAGGATGACCAAGACGGAGATACCACAAATTGGAGGAGGTGGTGAGGCCGGCGTGGGGCGCTACAAAGCTGGCTGCTGCAGGCATGGTGTAAAGATCGTCGGCACTATTGCAGCGAAGAATCACGCGTCTGGTCGAAAAATCCTTGACAGAAAAACTAAAAGTGTCAAACTCTATGGTGCAGTTATTGTCCTTAGTAAACTGACGAACAGAAAACAGATTAATCAGAGAAGGAATAACAAGGACATTATTAAGATGAAAGTGAGAGGTGGGGGTAGTAGAGGTGGAGTTGCCACGGCACGTGACAGCAAGGGTGTGACCGTTACCGACAGTAATGGAGGAGTGAGAGGGAGCGAATCAGGAAAGAAGAATACCATCCGAGGATGACATGTGGCCTGAGGCACATGAGTCAACCACCCAACCATCATTCTGCAACGCCATTTGATTCAGGGCAGCAACCAGACCTGCCTGGTCCCAGGTTGACGCCTGAGTGGGTGCCTGAACAGGGGCGTAGGCGGCATGAGCCTGTAGAGGAGGGCTGAGGAGACTAGCGGTGCCGGCGCACCAGCCCCCATCGCCCAACGAATTCGAATCGCCACCCTGTTGGATGCCTGTGGCGCTGTAGGAGCAAGCCCCTAGACTGAAATAGAACCACGGGCTGGTGGGCCGTGGGGGCCCGCTGCCGTGACAGCTGTCGCCACCAGGGGGTGCCTGGAAGCTATCGCCGCCCTTCTTCTGCCACTTCTTCTTGCTGTTGTCACCGCCACTGTCGCTAGTCTGGACAGAACTAGACGTGGGTGTCACTTGAAGAAGATTGCCCGGGACTGCTTGTTGGCACGAAAGAGGTCCTCGATGGCGAGCTAAAGATCCCGAGCAGTCCGATCATCGTCAGTCATGGCGAGGTCGAGGATGGAGTCGTTGATGGAGCCGAAGAACTAGGAGCGGACGCAGCAATCCGCTTGATCCCAGTCGGGGTTCTAGGGACAGGGCACCTGTTGGAGGTATGCCCTAGAGGCAATCATAGAGATGATGATATTCCATTTGTATCCATGATTTGTATTGTGTCCCTTGAATATCCATTAAAGGCTAGTTGAATTGATTTGCAATTATGTGAATTGTGTGTGAAACTCTTTACTTGTATGGTTATTCTAAAGTTGTCCCTAGTCGGAGTCATGTGAGGACACACATAAATATTAGACTAGCACATGTATTAGTTGATGACTATGTTTCACAAGTCATAGACATGGAGATGTTGAACTAATAATGTGGGCACATGTGGAGACGTGCTAGGACTGACCCAACACGAGAAGTAGTTCTCTCTTTAAACAACATATACGCTTTGTCCTTAGACCTGAGATTGTCGCATGTATTCAAGATGTGGATCGACCTACTTAGGGGCTATCAAACGCTACGCCGTAACAGGGTAGTTATAAAGGTAGCTTTCGGGTTTGTCAAGAAGCATGCTATGAGACATGGTCAATCAAGATGGGATTTGCCCCTCGCTGATTGAGAGAGATATCTCTAGGCCCCTCGAGTGATCGGATCCGAAAATGCATGGCCATGCTACGTACGGTTAAGAGTTAACCTACAAAGGGATACCGAATCACAGGATCGAGAAAGAGCGGTCGGCTTGAAGCTAGACCAAATATCGTGAGGCAAAGGGAATAGCATGTATATTATATTGTGATGGTTCGTCTGATATGATCTTCGTGAGCGTATAGGAGTTGGCATGTCTTGCTAGAGGCCGCTACCGACTATTGGGCCGAGTAGGAGTACTCGGGCCATGTCTATACGTATCCGAACCCATAGGGTCACACACTTAAGGGGCTGGAAGCCCAATTCGGATCTGATCCGAGTTGGATTAGGTTTAGAAGTACTAATGGGCCTCGGACCCAGAGGCCCGTTGGGAACCTCTATAAATAGAGGGGTGGGGGCGCCCTAGGGTTTCAGACCTTTTTGGCGAAACACACCTGCCGCGCCTCCCACGCCCTCGCCTGTTGCAACTCGCGGATCTAGCAGTCCGGCTTGTGACGCTTCCTCCCTGCACGTGTGGATACCTTGGAGGTGTTGCGCCTGCAGCACTTGGACGAGCCGCCGACGAGCCACGACGAGCCGACGACGAGCCGCGGCACGGAAAGCGATCTTGCTGCACGTGGACGAGCTGCTGAGGAGCTGCTGGACGTTGACGTGATCGACTACGTACGACTACGTGATCGTCTTCACTGCATCGACGCATATCTACATCTTCTGCACCAATAGTGCGTCGAGTGGTAATCCCGTGATCCTTATACGGCAGTTCTTCCTGGTTTTACGCGGTAAAAATTTTGATTTACGCTAGTGTAGCCTACCTCGTATCCCAACAGCACCACCATGTCATCAATGTGCGACTTGAGGTCGAACGTGCCGCACATGGACTTGGGGTGTCGCTGGCAGGAGGAGCTTGGGGCACACCACCAGAGGAGCCGCCGGTGCCAAGTGGCAGCATAGATGTACCACTGTTGGCAGTAGGGGGCGGTCCAGGAGGCAGCACAGGATTAGCAGCAGGAGCGGTGGTGTCGCCGGACACAGAGAATTGGCGGAGGACATGGCGCACGACCGGGGGGAAGGTCGGGGGACCAGTCGGGGAGCCGGTCGAGGGAGGTGCAGCGAAGGGTAGGTGGCGGCGGCTTAGCAGGGGGGTACCGTCTAGGGTTGCGTGGAGCAAGGGGAAGGTGCCGGGAGAGGAGGTCCACGATCTAATCTCATGATACCATGTAGAGAAGTAGATGGGAAAATACCATACACCCTAATAAGCGGGGTGACCTCTATATATATGGCCAATATGGCTTGGAGTACAAGGAATACATCAAGTATACAAGGAAAGGATAAATACATGCTAAAGTACACATATACTTTCTAATACCGCCAGATGGTGTCCCTAAGTTCTTTGAGAATTTTCGACTTCTCGCGGGAGTGCTGGATCAGTGTCTACAACAGCAGAGCAAGTACTCGTGTTTAGTAACGAGTACAAATCTAAAGATGAAGATCAAGAGCAGAAGTAAAGCCTACCTATGTGTACTTGCCTACTTGGTGATACATGTCCATTAGCGTGGCCTCGAACTCCACGGTGGCTAGGGGGTCAGCTATCAGCCAATCTTTTTCTCGATTCGCCACGGGAGGGGGTAGCGTGTCATCATGTCCCCTGGTACCTGGCGCACCAAGAGGGACCATCGCCTGGCTGGTCGATGGATCAGCCTCTGACGACAAGGAGGTAGTCGTCGCGTGACTAGTCGACGGCCCCGCCTAGGACGGTGGGACAACAGCCAACACTTGCAGCGTCCCAACACGCGTGACTAGTCTACGGCCCCGCCTCGGACGGCGGGACAACAGCCAACACTTGCAGCGTCCCAATAGCCTCCATGTCAGCTTCTGGCTCGGGGGCTACACGTGCAGCCTCGACTTCACCAGCGGCCGCCACCTCCACCTCGGCCTCCAGCCCTGGCTCAGCATCCGGATTCAACATCATGGCCACCAACTCCATCACCATCACGGAAGTACTCTCCCTGACGGATTCAGCCTCCGGCAGCTCGGGGCCTAGCACTGCAGAAATGTTAAGTAACGACAAAATAACGTGCATAAGAGCTACGACAAGAGATACCGCACCTGGGGCAACCTCGGGCATGGGTTGATCCTTCGGTGGCGGAACATCGGGCTCCAAGGCGGGCTCGGGGGCTGAGCGGCTACTGCCATCAGCACCAAACTCCGGGACAACTTCCTGGGCTGAGCGGCTACTACCATCAGCACTAGACTTACTAATCGAGCCCACAGCATCCACGCTGGCGGATCTCCTACAACAAGACAAGCATTGCAACACATTACTCGGTGATACTACTTGGTGACATCAAGTTGACATTGGTACACGGATACTTACTGGGTGGACCTCCTTATCTTGATGGAGGGCCCGGTTCCCAGACACAACGCCTTAATGGTAGGCAACGGCTTCTTTGGCATGGCCCGTTGGATCACAATTAGATCCTTGCCAACCTTAGCCACCGTCTCCTCTCATTGAGTACTTGGCGCCAGGATTTCCTCTATAGTCGGCAGCCTCCGCCGCTGCAGGACTAGAGTAGTTGGTTCTTCCGCCTCTGTCTCCTCCTCGCCTACCCACAAATCAGCCCACATCAGAGTCAAAGATTAGAATAAAGCAAACAATTCAGGAGTACTCAATTCTCAGGATCTTGTCATACACACTTACCGGAGGTGGGATTTCATCGGCCAACACCTTCCTCACCGCCCGTTTGACAGCGACAGTGCGCGCCTTCTTCGGGGGTGGCGCCACTTCGACTTCTGGAACATCCTTCACCGCATGCTTGGACATCCCAGATGACGACCCTGCCTTGTCATAAAGACGGGGCATGACAACAAATTTTTCAGCAGACTCTGAGTCAAAGCTACGGAAGGAGGACCAGTCTAGTGACTCCTCCCTTTCTCCTTCCTTCTCCTCCTCCTCCTCGAGCGCCCTCTGCACAGCCTCAAGGGACTGGATACGAGGCATGACAGCAGGTCCAGGTGGAGGAGGGTTGAAGACATACAAGTTCAACTCATCCTGCAAAATAGAAGAATAGTCAGTAACAATGATAGATGCCAACACTAGTACTTGGGGGCTACAAGCCATGGGTACTTACAGGATTTGGAAGGTTCGGACCACCCTTCTTGAGGCGAGCGATCTTCTTAATCAAATCCAGCAGCTGAAAGCCGTCGGAACTACTCAGCTCGTCCAGCTAGTGGTTGTTCCACACTGGACGGTGGTCGGTGACCTTGGGAAGATAGTGCTCGTGATTTGTAATGTAAAACCAGCGTTGCTTCCATTCAGAATGGGAGTCTATGAGCTCGTACTTGATGTATTGGCTCTTGTACTGCTTCTGAAGCTGGATCCCCACCCCTCCGACTACTAGTGTGTAGTCCATCTGGGGTTGGGGCTTCACTCTGAAGAACTTCCTAAACAGCTGGAAGTGGGGTTAAATCCCTAGGAAGGCCTCGCAGAGGTGCATGAAGATGGCAACCTGCAAAATAGAGTTGGGGTTGAGGTGGACTAGCTCCAGATTGTAGTACCTCAAAAGCCCCCGGAAGAAGTCGGACGACAGCAAAGCCAGCCCGCGCTCCATGAAGTGCGCGAAGATCACTGTCTCATCCGAGTAGCTCTCAAAAGGCCACGGATTTCCGGCTGCTTCCCTCCAATCCGCGAACTCCTTCTACTGGAGCAGATTCGCACCTACCAGTACCTGGATGTCCGCCTCCTTCAAAGTGGATGGCTTCTAGGCGCTAGCTTGATTCGGCGGCGCCGTCTGGTCGGTCTTTCCGTACTTGGGTACCGGCAGCTGGACCTCCTTCTCCTTCTTGGCAGCCTTGCACTTCTTCGACTCCGCGACCTTGCTCGAGGATGCTTTCTTGGGTGCCATTGTTCCAATGGTCTTCTGGCGCATCAGCTGGGTGGCTACACAGTGGGGGTGGTGGTGCTCCGGGATGGCAAGTGGTGGCACTAGGGCAATAGTGCTCGGAGCGGCGCTAGGGCGATAGTGAGAAGATGAATGGCTCAGGCGCACTAGCTCGGGTAAATGGAAGGGATAAGATTCCTCCGTTATTTATAATCGCGGCACAGGTAACTGAGCGGCAAGGATTACGGGGAATATTCCATTTTTCAAGCCATCAGTTATTGCTGGAACGGTTACCATTTTTTCGGAAGAGATAAGATTTCTCAAGGCAAACGGTCACGTTGGACCAGTAGTTGATCCCTATACCCAAACTAGTCATGTAATGGCTCGGGGGCTGTGTGCCACGTGCTCGTTGAAGAAAAAGTTTTTTCTCCGGGTTTTAAGGGGGAAAAAGATGTGAAATTACAAGATTGACCCTCACCCTGATTCTTCAATTCAACCTAAGGCTCAAGGGCTACTCCATATGGAGTGCAATTTTTTTAAATCGCACTTCCATATAAGATTCAAGACTAAGTTAAATGAGGCTTGAGCACCTTCTAACCACATGGCAGTACTCGAGCACATTTGAAGACTCAATCCGATGGAGTACTCAAAGGAGCACCACAAATTAGTCGGCAACGTCTATGAAGTACTCAGGACTGCTACATTTGACTAAAAAGTACTCGAGGGCTTGTCGGCCATACATCTATAGGCCCACCGGGAGGCTTGGATAGTCCTACAATACGGGGTTGTACATCAAGACGTGTCAGGCATGGAGACTACGGTGCAGGACGGCGTGATCTATGTGACGCACAAGGACTAGTCGAGGATTAGGAAACTACTCGTAGCAATTAGAGTATGACTCTCTAGTTGAATCCGACTAGTACTCTTGTACAACAACCGACCTGTAACCCTGCCCGTGCAATATAAGGTGAGGCAGGGACCCCCTCTAAACAATCATCAATCAATACAATCCAACCAACACACAAGACGTAGGGTATTAGCGATATAAGCGGCCCGAACCTGTCTAAATCGTGTGTTCGAGTTCACCATCGAGTTCCTGGTCTTCGGCGAGCCCCACGCATAAAACACTACCTCAGGTACTCCCTCGGTAGGTTGCCGAGTCTAAACATTGACAGATGTGAACCATGCTCAACACTTTCCCTCTCTCATACTGTCCTACACAAGGGTACTCAACTATTGAACAATAAGAACACAGTCGGATAATCGTTCTAGGTAAGCAAATAAGCAACCCAAAGTAGCGTTGGCCAGCCATCACATGAAAGAGCATCATCAAGATAAGACTGAGAACAAACATATCTTAAACAAGAGGTTCAACGATTACAAATCAAGATCTCCATACAACCCCGAGGACAAACAAAGATTTTACCCCATGATCTTACACATGTTGATACAATTTTGGGTAAAGGACGCATAGTAGATCAACTGAACCGAAGATGACGACTAACGAGGGCAGGAAAGCCCCAGGCCGATCGGCCTGGGCACCTCTGAGCCAATCGGCTCAGGGGGGTTCTTGACTCCCCCTGGTGCTCCGCTTCGCGTGGCCTCCTCTAGATCCAATCTTCTCTCCGTTTTCTGATCTTGTAGCGGCGGTGGATGTTGTTTGCATGGTATTTTCTCCTCTCTCTCCAACTCTTCTTCTTGTAATCCATGAGGGTGTATTTATAGTCTTTCATAGGAAGCGGCTCTGGGTCAATGGTCGATGGAAAAACCCTAAAGATGTTGTGGACGTCACGCTGAAGAAACGGGAGCTCGACCGGGCCTAGAATTGGGTTGGGCCGATCAGCCTGGAGGGTCCCAGGCCGATCGTTCTGGGCCCTTTCTAGCCCTCCTGGTCCTCTCCTTCCTCGTGCACGCTTCCCTCAATGACCATGTCCAAATATCCATTAAGCTCTTTATATAAACCCCCTTTGATTATGTCGTATTTCCTGTCAAAATGCAATATGCTTCAAAATACAACACATATGTAATAATGGGGTTATTTCAGGTGCCAAGTGGTTTGCCTAATTTTGCATTCATTGTTGAACTTGTGAATTTAGTTGATCTACTCAGGTGTTTGTGTTTGTGAACTGCAGGAACTTTGAAAGCCTGCTGAGAAACATCCTCTGAGCATACAGTTCAAGTTTGGTTCGATCTTGAGCTCAGTCGCAACACATAGTTTTGGGAGGTTCTCTCTGCCCGAGCCAAAACTAAAGGTTCCGGTTTTGGAAATTGGAAGTTTCGGTTTTGGCAGAGTATTTTAATCCACGGTATTGAATGTAATTTCATGTTATGTCTATTCACCCCTTCTAGGTGACATCAAGATTCTTTCAACGGGGGAGACGATCATAATAGCCTAGATAGGATTTGAAAGTGACTTTTGCTATAAAGATGGTCCTATTGAGTCAACTGTGACTTCATGAGGGTCGAGGAGGGTGTGCGTGAAGTGTGAACCTTCGCCAATCACCAAGAAGTTTCCGTTTCTAAAATTTTTTGTGTAGATCAAACTTAATTTGTTTCTGAAAATAAATACTTTGAGGCTACATGGCCATTCCCCGAGCTTCAAAATCATACCATGACAAGGAAGATGCATTTATCGAGTGTCAGTAGTGGAAGACTAGCCTTATATACTTACAGTAGTTGCTACAAGAGTAGTGCGCATCGTTTCTCTAAATCTAATGAAGCATCCTCGAAAAAAAAATTGCAATAATTGTGAGAGAAATTTAGGCTGAATGATGCACGACTAAGAAAGTGACATGTCATCTATGTGTAGCTGCAAACCAAGCATTAGCTGCTGAATCGGGACCAGATGAACATGCCTTTAGGTCAGATGTAACTTCTTTTTTATATAGGCTTTAGCTTTTAGATCAGAGATCTCGGATGTGTGGATAACCAAACACGCCCGGTCACGGACGCCATCAGTTGCAATCGGCCTATCACCACCGCCACCGTGAAAAGAGTGGCATCTTCTACACGCCACGTCTCGGGAGAAGCATCTTCCTCTCCACAACGATAATGTCGCAGCAAAGCTGCTTCGGTCCTGTAAAACAAATTCGCAAGAAAACTGCAGAAATCCATCGAGCTCCAGCTTGCCGAAGCAGCCACGTTGTCCAGCTGACAGCGGCCCCCACCTCCGCTTCTCCCATCCAGATCTCATCGCCGAACTGCAAAAACCAAAAAGCCGTGGGCGTTGGGCCAGCGCCCACAGGCCACAGCGTCATGGCGTCACGTACACTGCTCGCAAGCCGCTTGCCTAGGGCCCACCGACTAATCGGAAAGCACACTGACACTGACGAAAGGCCCCCGCCTCTCTCGGGCCTACTGTCAGTTGCTGATTAGCTGTTGATGTAATCATCAAAGCGGGTGGCAACGGATTGCCCATGCCTCCCCGTCACCACAACGTTGTTAAATAGTGGCCATCCATTCTCGCGTCCCCTTCTCTATCTCCTAGTCACCGCCTCCTCCAAAGCCACTCCCAAACCCCCGAGCTCCAGAACCTTCTCGAAGCTCCCCGGCGCCACCTCCACCAGCTCCGATGGCGAAGGAACCGATGCGCGTGCTCGTCACCGGCGCCGCAGGTACTGCGCACGACCCTTCTTCCCAGTCCACGTAGTACCCGGTGTCGTCTTTGTCCTGGCCGGCTCGGATCTGGCCTAGTGAGCACGAGCCCGATCCGATCCGATCCGATCCGGTTGGGTTTAGAGTGTCGAAACTCACTGGATCTCAGTTTTTATCGCTTGATCTGACGGGGTTTAGGGCTTTAGGGTTGACGTGTAGAATTGTCAACCAGTGGAAGAGCTCACTGTCACCGGCTCTGTTCAGTTGGTGAAATTTGACCACACTGAGGTGCTTGCCCGATCTGATGTGTGCTGTTGGGCTTGGTGGGTAGTCAGGGTAGATCTCAGGTAGCCACTCGATCTGATATGGTTTAGTGCTTTGCGGGACTTGCTGTCTCAACTTGTTGAGCTGCTTACTATTCGATAGTTTGATCTTGAGCTGCCAGCTGCGATCTGTAGTCTAACTTTTTAAAAAGTTTCGGGATAGTAGCATGATCTGATGTGGTTTAGGGATTTGGAGTGAGTGGTTACACTTACACCAAACGAGTGGATCTGATGTATTACATCCTCTCAGATGATCTGGTGGGACCTATGTTATAGAATGCATGGGGTTTGCATGCTAAAACTTGCATGAATAAATGGCCTGTGTGATATAATCACTGCCCAGATTGATGTAACATTTTAGCTGGTCAGATGTCTTAATCATATAATATAATCAGTCAATCTGCCTTAGTATTCACAGTGTAGGTGTATGTGTAGGCATCCAAGCTGCTTTTGTTTAGGCCCCATAATTTGCCATGCCTAATTGTTTGGCAATGTCTTGACTTGTCCACTCAGTTGTAGCATGATATCCCAGTTCTTGCATTTCTATTATCATGACAAGCGGGAGTAGCAAAAATGTAGATAATTCTGCTCATTATCCATTTCTTTAGGTTATGCATACAGTAGTTATACAATTGCAGAACATGCTTGGTAATGTTCTTGTCCGATGGAGCTATTCTGATATGCATTTACCACAATACAATAATTACTGTCTGCTGCTTGTGTTGCCTTTCATGGTATTTGAGCTTATCTCCAATGCATATTTGCTTTGAGTTCCACTTTATTATACTTCAACAGTGATGGTGGCCTTTCCCCCCTCACACTCTGATACCATGTTGGATGGTATTTGCGATTTTTTTAATAGTTGTCATATTTCTCCAAATATATATCAACAATAAAGCATGTGCGTCCATGTAGCATAATAGAATGAGAAGCAAGAATATATTCTGGCTTTTAGGTTTTCCACATGCTATGATTCGAAATAGTGTCATATTCTGTATGTGCATGGACGTGCACATGACTCTGTTCAGCAGATGGTGCAATGGATGCTGTATGTAGATATTCATGCCTACCAAGTACTTCATTACTTGTACAACTCAATTGGTTTTCAAGTAAATAAATTTATCATGAAAAATTTATCTAGCCAATCTGGGGGTGTTCTTGGCTTCTTGTGATATAGATATGTTGAACTTGGATCCAAAACATTGCTTCAGATTTCCCTCCTGGGATATGTATGAGATTTTGCCCACTACGATCTTTTTAAGTCGTAACCAAATGTAATGTGATGAGCATGGGCATGAGGGAGATTGATCAATCTCAATTTGAAGGAGCATGACAAAAATTTGGTGCAGCGTGCTGGGGCTGTCTACTAACGAGTCACTAAAGATTTTCTGGCTTAGTCTAACATTTGAGTGGTCCTCTATTATCTGATCTCACTTTCCATAGTAGGGATATTGGTATATTTGTATGGTTTGTGGTCTCTTGTTCATGAAGACATTGTAAGATGTGCAGTTAGGTTAACCCAGCAGGGGTAACGCTACCTTTCTTCTACCAAATCCTGGGATTAAAAAAGCTGGAAATGATTGGCTGGGTGCAATATATCAGCTAATGAAAACCTGATGAATGTAGGGGTTAAGTGAAACTAACTGGAATTGTCAAGTAGGTTTTTGGGTGAATTTTCCATTTGCACAATGGTTTACATTTTTATTCATGGAAAGGTCCCACATAATATCATCTGAAAAGGTTGTTTACTGGAAACGGAGCAGAATCAGCCTGTAGTTGAATAGATTTTATTTCTGAGGAGTTAGGATTACATAATCACTCACTGTTGCCACAGTAAAAGTAATTTATACAAAGTGACAATTGAAAACTAGTCTTTCTCTTGATTCGTGCTAATCTTTATGAGGCAATGTGAGCTAATTTGTGTTTTTGTTGGATAGGGCAAATTGGATATGCGCTCGTCCCCATGATTGCTAGGGGAGTTATGCTTGGTGCGGACCAGCCTGTTATTCTGCACATGCTTGACATTCCACCAGCAGCTGAAGCTCTTAATGGTGTTAAGATGGAGTTGGTAGATGCTGCATTTCCTCTTCTTAAGGGTAAGCTGGTTTGCTTTTATAATCCTTTTGAGAAAGTGCTGCCTCTTCTATGTGAATTGTCTTTCTTGCTTGTGTTTAAACGTTGGTAAACTATAGGAGTCGTCGCGACAACTGATGTTGTGGAGGCCTGCACTGGTGTGAATGTTGCGGTCATGGTTGGTGGATTCCCCAGGAAGGAGGGAATGGAGAGGAAAGATGTTATGTCGAAAAATGTTTCAATCTACAAAGGTCAAGCATCTGCCCTCGAAGCTCATGCGGCCCCCAACTGCAAGGTATAGGCTGCATCTGCATCATATACACCCTTCAATTTTTATAGTAGCTGTCATCATGCACTTAATTTTGTCAAGGTGGTGATGCACTGTCATCTATCACACTGGGTTCAGTCATGTAGGTTGTCCACTTCAAAAGAAACTTAATCTCAAACTACATATAGGTGGAAGAGGGCTCATTATTGATGTGATCCATCGTCACCACGCACTGAGTCTAGTCATTTAGGATACATTGTTGTCATGTGATTTAATCATCTGGGTGGTGATACATTCATAGTGCACTCTACGGCCACTATGAAATGGGCTTACCCAATTTTATCATTTTATGAGCTTGAATGACCGTGATTATCTGCATTGCCTTGTACCTTGACAAGTATCCTCAATAAAATGTGAACTCAAATGATCTATCTAAATTTCAGTTATTATGTACCCTTGTTTTTCGGAGGAGCCATGTCTGCTTCATTATGTTTCTTTGCTGTTTCTACTTGTTGATTTGCAATACCTTGTCTGTGCTCTGCAGGTTCTGGTTGTTGCCAACCCAGCAAATACCAATGCTCTTATCTTGAAAGAATTTGCTCCATCTATTCCTGAGAGGAATGTTACCTGCTTGACCCGTCTGGACCACAACAGGGCTCTTGGCCAAATTTCTGAGAGACTTAATGTCCAAGTCAGTGATGTGAAGAATGTTATTATATGGGGTAACCACTCATCCTCTCAGTACCCTGATGTTAACCATGCCACAGTGAAGACTTCCAGTGGAGATAAGCCTGTTCGTGAACTTGTTGCTGATGATGAATGGTAAATCTCAAATGCCACAATTTATGATATCGGTGTCTGTTTCTATTTCCTGGTAGATAGGAACTGATGGTCGCCCTTTCTTTCTAACAGGCTAAATGGGGAATTCATCACGACCGTCCAGCAGCGTGGTGCTGCAATCATCAAGGCAAGGAAGTTCTCCAGTGCTCTTTCTGCTGCCAGCTCTGCTTGTGACCACATCCGTGATTGGGTTCTTGGAACCCCTGAGGTTAGCTTCAGTGACTTGGACCCTCTCGCTTCTATTGGTTTTGAATACACACTAGCATCAACACCTTCATTTCTTTGGTTGTAGGGAACATTTGTTTCCATGGGTGTGTACTCTGATGGTTCGTACGGTGTGCCTGCTGGACTGATCTACTCATTCCCAGTAACATGCAGCGGCGGTGAATGGAAAATCGTTCAAGGTATGCTGCTGTTGTAATCTTTCCAGCTGTTTGGTGCCTTGTTTGTTCATACAGCATCTTTCTGGTTAACTGTGTTTTGGATAGCTGGATGGTGTAGTTTCTCCCCTAGCCTTTGGTGTGCGAAAATCTGCATTCTGCATGTGTAGTTATTTTGGCCTAAAGGATTTCAGGGAGAGAAAAACTTGCCATTAATATGGTAGGAATTGGGTATGTGGCCCTAGGCCATTGTTCAGGGCTTCAGTCATATTGTTTTATTGTAGATTACAGTTACAATGCACCTAGTTTCCAAAAATCCCTGAGTTAAAAATTTCCAAGGTGCCTGATCTTTTATCATGTCATGGTAGGCCTCCCGATCGATGAGTTCTCGAGGAAGAAGATGGATGCTACCGCCCAGGAGCTGTCCGAGGAGAAGGCGCTCGCTTACTCATGCCTCGAGTAAACTTTGAATAGCAATTGCTACACCTATGCTTTGAATAAAGAAACTCCAGCTTCGTTCATAGATTCCCTCACCCAGAACTGCTGCACATCGAGGTGCAGGTGCGTTGCTGGCTTCGCCCAGCGTGTATGAGGCTTGTAGCTCCTTTTTTGCCTGATTTGCAGGACATTTATTGAAACCCGCAGTTGAACTGCTTGACCATCTGATGGAAGTGGAGCCATGGTTTTGTTGCTCCCGTGATGAAGGACCCTATTTAGGCCCAGTTTGAATTCCGTGGAATTTTTACTGTTTTTATTACAGCGGGACTTCTTGGGCGAAATTCATTGTGTTCCAAACGAAGCTTCAATCAGTCCTTGCTCGCCGCCGCTAAGCTGAACTGAATCTTGAGAGATGTATTTGATCTCGTCGGTTGCTTTCGGCAGATGTATCGTCGACTCGAGTGCGTCCCCGCTTCGCCTGCTGTCCTGGGGCGATGACCGACCAGAGTCGGACATTCTCCTGGATGCTCATCTTGTTTTACTCGATCTGATAACTTGAACTTTGAGCTCAAGTTGCCAGGTTGGATGAAACAAAACAAATCTCTGGTCAGAGGGCAACTTGAAGTTTGGGTTCTCCTGCTCGAAGATATTTAACTGATTCTGGTCTCTGATACTGTCAAGAAATGCTGCTGGTAGCCCCAATGCTTTAACTAATCGTTCATCAGCCCAACATGCTTAGCATCCAGGTCGTGTGCATCCAAGTCCAACGGTTTCCCTACCAGCCTTGACCTCCTCACGGTAGCCGCCACCATCACATCTTCGCGTCCCAGGGCCAGGGGACAGGGGAGTAGAAGCTGCGTGTGCGGACTCTACACATGCCAGATTGCCATCGCGATCGTCGACACAGGCGTCGCGGTCGCCTCCGGTCGTCCGCCAGCACTACAGCGGACTAGTACTAGCGTCTAGCGACGGAGGCGGCTCGCGTGAGCCGCCGCCGCCGCCGCGATAGCTGCAGTGCAGCGTGCATGCGCGCTGCCTGACGGCTGGAAGGAAGCACGTACGGATGCGATGGATCTGGAGCCGTGGCGCGACTGAGCGAGCCGTCTCAGCAGCTCGATGCGTATGCAACTGTGCAAGCACGGTCAGAGCTCGGACCATTCGCCAGCTAGTCAGCAGCTACGCGCCTACGCGTGCATTATTGAGAGTTTCAGAGTCGCTGTGGTTGCAGAGGAGGAGGATAAGCATTGGTGCATGGCTAGTTGGCTACCCGGCGAGCGACACCGACGTCTCCGTCGCCGCCGCCGCCCCGCCGCAAACCAGAGACAGCAGCAGCAGCCTGGCCGGCGGCTCGATGGCGTGAGCAGCCACGCGCCACCTGTCCCTGCCGCGTGCGCCGCGTGCGCCACGTGCGCGCGCGACGGTGCCGAGTCCCTCAGCAGGAACACACACGCATCTACGGAAGCGGAGAAGACGAGTCGCGCCGCGCGCTGGGCCGTGCGTGCGGAGCGTGGAGCTAGCTATAGCCGTGTGCCCGTGTGTGGACGCAACAGGGAGGCGCAGGATGCCATGACATGACCGACCTATCTCAGCCATGGACCATTGACCGGCGTCGCCCAAGTAGAAGTAGGAGTAGCTAGCTAGTAGGCCGAAATCGGCGCCAAAGACATATCTCTACGTGCCAGCGGCGCCCTGCTTACCTGTAATAGCTCGCATCATCAATAGGTGCTGCAGGAGTATGGAAGATGCATTGCATGCTCTTGTACACGTTCGGCCGCCATGGACCGTGTCATCAACTGTACAATGACGTGCACAAGTTTGAAGTTCCTGTACATATCCTTGACTGGCCCATTTCTTTTTTTTCTTAAAAGAATCTGTACAGCTATTTCGACAAAATATCCCGTGCAAACCACGTCTTCGGTTGGAACGTGCCTGAAAACACTCTTAAGAATACAATTAGAAGTTTTCAGAGAAAAAAAACTTTTGCGACAAACTTGTAACTATGTTTTTCAAGAGAGTTTTTACGTTTCCGTCAAGAGCTGATTTGCACTAAATATTTTCTCCAGGACAACCAAGTCCTGCCACAGCGTCAGTTCTTGCACGGAGCCTAGTCTGCCCCGTGTTCACGTCATGCTGTTGCAGCAGCGAGTTGATTCAGACGACCTAGCTTAATCCGTGGCAGTTTATTGCCCCTACCGCGGCTGTTATATTACTTGTGCGTGATATCATCTAGCTTTTGACTGAGCCAAATTCTACCGGGGCTTGAAACACACACAAGAGGTGGAAGCTAGCAGGCAGCTGGGTCAGCTCTGCTTGGACGTCCGGGGCGTTGATAAACGGTATGACGGCTTCACATTGGTTTTTCTGAGTTGCCTGATGACATAGCCCTACACGTTTTCACATCATCTTTATTTTGCCAGTTCTTCCTGATTCTTCTGGCCTTCTACGGCGGTGGTGCCAAAAGTATGTCGCATACCTAGCTTCGGAATGCTGAACGTTCACATAAATTTGGGGTGAATTCTATACAAAGGTCCTACGTAATTCATTATTTCATTTGTTAACATATACACCAACTTGATAATGACAACCGTGACCGTTGAACCTTTTGCAGAAAGGCCCAATTTGCAAAAGCGAAAGGATATATAGATGGGAATCTAGCAGTCCTTGTTTGCTGCATGGCTCACTCAAAAGATGTATGAAACATGAAAATGTCCTTTCATGTCTTATTATCGGGGGGGGGGGGGGGGGGGGGGGGGGGGGGGGGGGGGGACGGGACAACATGAGATCTCAGATGTATGAAACTGTGACCTAGCTTTTTCTGTCCCGTTAGGCTTAGAGCTTCATGCCTGCAGCTACGACTTGAGGCGCCGAATCTAGAAAGTGACAAAGTCCAAGGTAAATTCTCGACTTATTAGCACCTAACGGCACTTGATACGTTCACTTTAGTTGCCTTGTGAACCCAAACATCGCAAACTTCAACTAGCTAGATCGTTTGACTGACGCGGTCAACCGATCGAATTCGGTCCAGTTCGCTAATCGTAGTGGTTTAGTTAGCCTTTTGTTGCAGCTGACACTTCGCGTTCAGAATCCGCCAAACATTTGAAATGTTCAGTTGCTTTCGGTGAATTAAAAGCATATGTCCACCCAGCTTTGAGACTTCTGAAATAACGTCTCTGCTGGTACTTTGCAAAGATTATATATCATTTGTAATATATATTTCTTCGACAGTTGCAGCATCCATACAGTGTTTTCAAGAAACAGAAGCATCCACATATAGATTTTTTTAGATAATTAGATGATGATTGTTCCGGCTTCGTAGCCAAACGCTATACGACCTAAATTAAGGAAGAAATTTATTAACGCACAAAACATCTTAAACATAACCAATCGGAGAACTAAATTACAATTCATGATATCTCCAGACTCCAGCGCCGAGCATCGAAAGACCGTATTGCCTAGCAAATCGTTGTTGCCCCGGTCCACATGTGTAAATTTGGTTTTCCGATCTCCCTGTTTAATCCAACTAGTAAAACCATGAACATTCGGAGGTGGAGCAATAAGATCAAAGACAATGTATAGCACGTCACAGAAATTTGGTATAACTGCATCCAAAAAAGAGATGGTGAATGTTTCCACAGAACTATACAAAACTGCATATTCTGCTTCCATTCCACACTGTATGAGACAACCTCTAAGTAGGCTAGTAATATAACGATATGTTCCTAAACGAGACGATAAGTAATTTGTCTTCAGTTGTTCGAACCGTGAATTCTTCCTTGTTTTACGCGTTTTTACCTGGCTCTGGACGCATAGACGCGCAAGGGCTGGAGGTACAGTGAGGCCCATTTTTCTGCAGTCTGCACGCATGCGAAAAACATGGGTGCCATAGCCCCACAGTGCACCCAGCTCTATCACAACTAAATTTCATTCCGCCAAGGAACGAGTTAACCATGTGCTGCAACGGAAAGAGTCACGATCGGTACAATGAACTGTGACAAGTGTGGTATTCTGAAACGATGCCAGGGACTTCTTAGTTCAGTGCTAATTTTGCAGGTCATTTGTTTTTCTTGCCCAATACATCGAATCTGGGTTTAAGGCAATTAATTTGTCAAGGCTGAATGGAAAAACATAGGGAAGGTAAATTTTATGTCATTTAACCGGTGTGGCCATCTCATTTCCAGGATAGATGTGCACTGTATCTGATTCGCCAGCTAAAGAACAAACGAAATGTCGCTAGTATTCTTTTTCTAAGAAGGGTGAAATCACCCGATCGAATTTCCCAACATTTTCTCATCGCCGGAAAATGGGAAAAGAGACAACAGAAAAAAGAGAAAGAAAAAAAAAGCATGGTTCTAATCTTGCACGGTGGCAGCTAAGCTCGATTCTGCAATGGCTGTTGTTACAAGACGCTCAAGTCCCTCATGTCGCCGGCCTCCAGCAGCATCTTGAGCCAGAACTCCATGTCCTCGTCCCTCGTGGACAACGACGGCGGGCCCGCGAGGCCCAGCTCCTCGTCCATGGCGCCGAGGCCCATGTCTACCACGTCCGGCGACGACCAGAAGCTCTCGTCGATGGGCGGGAACTCGGCCGAGCTGAAGCTCTCCATCTCCATCTCCGCCTTGGCGGCGCCGGGCTGGGGGCTCGCGCTGGTGGTGGCCGCGTTGTCGCCCGACGACACCGCCGCGGTGGACTCGGTCGCCGTGGAGAACGTCGTCTCGCCGCTGCTCACGCTGCTCGACAGCCCCGGCGACGCCGTCGTGAACGGCTGCTGCTCGCTGCTGTCCGAAACGGCGGCGGCGGCGGCGGTAGCCTTCTTGGCCGCGGCAGCGGGCTTGCTCTTGCGCGCCTTCTGCTGCTTCGGCCGGCCGCCGCCGGCGGCGGCGGCGTTGGCCTCCGCGTCGTCTTCCAGGCGCTTCTTGATGTGGGTGTGCCACACGTTCTTGATCTCGTTGTCGGTGCGCCCCGGCAGCTGCGCCGCGATCGCGGACCACCTGCGTTGCCACGTTAAATTCAGCTGTCAGCGCCAGCAGGAACACGACGAGCAGAAAACAGTTCACATACACACGGAAATAAATAAAAAAAATCTGCGCGATGCAATGCAAGCCTGCAAGATTGTGATTGTGATGCCGCAAAGATTTGATTCCGTGAACGTGCAGTGTAAGGTCGTTTCGAAACACTCTCAAGAAAAGTATAGAAAACAACTCCTCCTTGCCAAGCTCGTGACTAGTTTATGGAGGGAAAAGAAAACTTGTTCCGGCATTGAATTCAGAGACTGGGGTTCTCATGTGCGCTGAAAGTGGTAGGATGGATGCGGGCTCAGGAGCCAGGACATCCTTGGGCACCGCATCCCACTGCAAAAAATTTTTTGGAAGATAACATCCCCACCAGCAATTCTCCCCCATAATCTATGCCATGCTAAGCAAAAATTTGACACTGCACATGCACCAGGCAGGGGTGTGTGGTCCAGGATCGGAGCAGTTGCTGTGCAAGTGGTGAACGAATGGCAATGTTGCTGCACTGCTAGTCTGCTACCGCATCAAGCGCAGGATTTTCATATGAGGCAGGAGAGGCCAAACGAGATGGAATCTCTGGCGACTTTGATGGCCGGGATTGGTTAATCTGCAAGTGGGGTGCTTAGGCTAATCGCCGGAGCTTTTGTCCTCTCTGGCCCTCTTGTGGTGGAGGATAAGTTTATGGTTTCGAGGCGGCTATGGCCATGGCCGCCGAGCAATGATAAAGCCGTACGAAAAAAAGCCTTGAAAAGATGATGCAGAGTATCTTTCCCATCTGAGCCACTGTTGGTGCCTGCAGCGCAGTAGGGCCCACCCGGCAGGCTTTTTTATGCCCCAGAAAGAAATGCTTTTATTTTCTTTTGATTTGCGGAGAGAAATAAAACACAAAAATTGTAAAAGCAAATTTTCCTCATACAAAAATCTAAGCATATTTATTTTTGAGACGGAAAAAAAAGGGAATGGGAATCAAAACCGGAATATGTGGGGAAAATGGATAAGCAAAAGACCAGAAAGAAGAAAAAACAAGAGAGGGGAATGGAAAGGAGGTGGCGGGCAGCTGGTGCTGACCTGTTGCCGAGCTCGAGGTGGAGGCGAACGATGAGGGCCTCCTCGTCGGCGGAGAAGTTGCCGCGCTTGATGTCCGGGCGGAGGTAGTTGATCCAGCGGAGGCGGCAGCTCTTGCCGCAGCGGAGCAGCCCGGCCTGCCGGGGCAGCGCGCGCCAGTTGGGGTGGCCGTGCTGCCGGATGTAGGCCACCAGCCGCTGGTCCTCCTCGGGGCTCCACGCACCCCGCCGCAGCCCCTCCTTCTCGCAGCACGGCGCCCTCCCCATCGATCGGCTCGGCGACGGCGGCGATCGAGAGCTGGCCCCGGGTGGAGTGGGAAGGGGATCTCTCGCTCGGGACTCGCGGGTGCTCCGGGGGCGGGGGAGGAGGAGAGTGGAGCGGCGGAGGAGGACGACGGGGACGGGCTGTCCCCGGCGGGGGGTATTTATGGTAGCAGGGGCAGCAGGAGCAGGAGGGGAGGGGGAAGCGAGCGAGCCGAAGGATGGCAGGGGCAGAATTAGAAAACGTGGGGCGAAAAAAAAATGGCGAGACGCGACTGCGCGTACGCACGCGCGCGCACGCTTTGCGTTTTGTAGCCTTCCGAGCTCCTCTTCGCCGTGCGCCTGCCTGCCTGGCTGGCTGGCAGTGGGCCCGGCCCCGCGCTGCAGTGCTGCGCGTTGGCCGCAGCGTCGGACTCATGCCGTGGAGTGTGGAGCCCACCCCGTCTCTTTTCTCTCCTGAAGGAAAAGGAGCTGTGGAGTTTTTCTTTCAGAGAGGCTTCTCAGAAATGGGGGTATCGGGTGGGGCCCGCAGGGCCGGGAGGGATGGACAGGGGGTAGGAGAGGAGTGGGCGTACGGGATTGATTGGCTCGGGGATTTTCTGTGACGGCTAACTCTGGGGGTGTTGGGGGAGACAGGGTCTAGGAGAAGAGGTTTTACTATGTCAGTCATCACACAATAATGGTACTAGCGGTGCCGTCACGCTGGTTGTGTAGCTTGGCATGACGTAAGTGTTGGCGACTAGATACGCGTGAGATGAGGAGTAGTATGTTTCGTAGTGTTTTCACACTAGTGATGTAATAGTGTCTAAAGAAACTCACCGGGCACCGGTCATACACCGATAAACTTAACAGTGATCTTTGTCGTGTTCTTTTCTTCCACGGGTGATGTAACAGTGACTTTAGCAAATCGCTCACTATAGGCTCGTAAAGACAAACGACGATCTTGCCAAGTGTTTTCCTACCACTATGTAATAGTGGTAAAAAGTAAACAGTCGACCGAGTACATTATTTGTATTCATTTCGTTAAAAGAAGCGGTCGCTTGACCAGGTTTCACCATAGTGTAGTTTATAAGTAGGGTTACGTGTGACGTTTCCAAAATTTCACATTCACACCGGGCAAGGAGTTATCATTTGCTGTCAGCCAGTATAGGTAATTTCATGGTGGAACGGGACATGTAACCGTACCTTTACCATGTCAACCATTTACAAGATCCAGCCAGCCAGCCAGAGCATCATCCTTTATTTTGATTGGTTTTCCAGCCATATGCCCATGTCACACTCCCACTAGGAAAAGATGACAACACCACGCATTAACTTATGACCTATTAAAACTGACAGCAAGATCCTAGGAGATTCAGTGCCTGATTTTAAAATTCAAAGGCCAGTGGAACCCAGTTTGGAGGACAAAGATAGATTATATCATGGACGGCAGTAGCATGCATGCTAACATTTCAAGGCCCTCCCAACACAAAGCTGGACCAATCATGAAGGGGCCAATTTGCTAAGCTTCAGATAGCAACGTTGGGGTATGCAGGCACAGGCGCACCGGCTCTGACAAAATGCTTGATATCACCATGCATGTGATGCCTAAACGAATATTCACTTTTCATTTGGTTTAGTTTGAGACAGACGGCTCAAACGAATATCCACGCACACGATTCCTAGATGCCATATACGTGACGCTAACAATAAAACCCTTTTTTTTTTTAAGTTGCACGTCCATGATACCCGGATACTGACAGTGTCACAACATGATCCCTAGCTTGTGTTTTGATTCGTACAACGCTACTAAGCTAACAGCATCACTAAGTTACGTGCATAACCATTCATTATTCAAATTAGGAATCAATAGTTTTTCCCTGGAGAAAGATATATAAAAATAGAGTCAAGATCATATCTTAGCAAGTTCCATCTGGTTACTCATCCTATAATACCATCTACATCTGACAGCTGAAATTAAACGTCAGCGGTACTCATTTATAGTGCTGGGAAAAATAATGCTACACTGTATCTAGCTAATCCTTCATGATGCTAATTATTACTGGACGTCGAGTTCATCCTTTTTTGTGTGAGAGAAACGAAATCCAGATCCTAACATAGAACACGCTATCATCTGATCAATTTCACAATCGAAAATTAAAGATATGTACTACTCCCGCCATTCTAAATTTGTTTTGATTTTTTTTTATACATAGCTGCTGCTATGCATCTAGATATATGTGATACTTAGAAAAATATTTATTTAAAAAAGAAAAAATGACCTAAATTTAAAATGGAGGGAGTAGTATTGTTTATAGAAAAAAAATGAAGCAGTGTATCTGGCCAATTCTTAAGCAAATTACTGTTGGCTCATTGCTTCTCTTTCACTCGTGTTAACAGAACTCGTCCAGATACATTGGCCAAGATGGGCATGCAGGACCCGTGAAAGCCAAATATACACTCCCTGCATATATGATTATCTTCTGCAGTGCATGCTATTTTTTTATTGGTAAAAGAAAAATAATACTCCTTCCGTTCCAAAATGTATATCGTTTTAGTTTTTCTAGATCCATAGATTTTTCTATGCACCTAAATATAGAGTTATGTCTAGATATATAGCAAAATCTATATATCTAGAAAAGCTAAAACAACTTACATCTTGAAACGGAGGGAATATATTATAATCGGAAGGTAGTGAGCAAAATAATTCTGCTCTCTCTTGTGTTCATATAGTATAGTCGACTGGTCTGCCACCGTCGATAAAGTGTGTGGCGCAGATATAAAATGTTGCTACTCGTTTGCTTGCTAACTTAAACTAGTTGCTGAAATTTGTTTATACTTGGTGCGTGCTCTCCAAGCATATAAACAATCAAGGTGCCCAAACACGGCGACGCGGCGTTACAATTATCCGTGCAAATTCGTAGAGATGGTTGAATAATGAATGCTGACGAAGGCAACATTGTTCGCGTTGGGGATCGGAGGCTGCTACATACGGTCTTTGTCCACTCTTTGAATCTAAAAGAAACGACTATTACAAAGTAATGAAAAATGCTTATTTTCACTCGCGCAAGGTTTGGTGATCGAAGGATAAGAGAAAAAAAATTAGAGAAAGAAGAACTCACTAATGCCAATGCCAATGCCAATGTTAGAGTTTGTGCCTTGAGATTAGAGCTCAAGGCTTTTAGGTTTCATGGTTGTTGGATCTAAAGACGATGCTGGGAAAAGGTTGGATTGATGGTTATGGTAGGTGCAATGGGGTGAGGTGGGGTGATAGGTTGGGGGGCGTCGCAGGCCACTAGGGTGGGCGGCAGAAAATGTCAGTTGTATATGGATGGCGCGGGGGGGGGGGGGGGGGGGGGGGGGGGGGGGGGAGGTGGTTGCAGAGGCGCAGTGCACCGCAAGAGTTGGTGTTAGGGGATCGCTCGGGTTGAAGAGGGAGGATCCTATTGTATTTCACGGTGATGGTGGAATGATATGGGTGGAGGAGAAGATAAAAGTTTAAAGGGAAGAGTGCGTAGCAAAGAGGATTCCGTGTGTGCGCTCATGTGTTAGTAAAATTCTAATAATAAAGTATTTATTTATGGGGACAAAAAAAGAAGGTCCTTGAAAAACCCAGTTTGACTAATATTGTGCATATATAGTCTGATCAGACACGGAAATAGTGGTATATTCTATGGGTGTTTGGATCCCTGGGCTAAACTTTAGTCCCTATCACATCAAATGTTTAGATACTAATTAGAAGTATTAAACATAGACTATTTATAAAAATCCATTGCACAGATGGAGGCTAAACGACAGGACGAATCTATTAAGCCTAATTAGTCTATGATTTGAGAATGTGCTGCTACAGTAACCATTTGCTAATGATGGATTAATTAGGCTTAATAGATTCGTCTCGCCGTTTAGCCTTCATCTGTGTAATTAGTTTTATAATTAACTTATCTTAATTAGCCTTCGAATATTTGATGTGACGCGGATTAAACTTTAGCTTCCGGATCCAGGTGGGAAAGATGGCGAATGCAACGTTGTTCTTCCGAAAGCGGCGATGTCCGGCCCGGCTCTGCCTACTGCTACCTAGCCTGTGGCGGCGGTCGCTCGGACGTACGTGCCCCTTGACCGTTGGCGCTGAACCAAATGTCACTGTTAGGACACATCACATATCCCTTGACCGTCTATAGCTATACTACTCTAAAAGATATGCTGCATCCGATGTGACCATCCATCTCTTATTTTGGCATCTTCGCATGTGAACGCATGGCCGATCCATCGACATGTACGTGCCCTCCCTTTTGACGAGCTGGGACACGACGACCGACCGACATATAGTCCGATACCAATGTAACTAATTAATAAGCTACTATCATATAGCACTACTGACCCATAAACATTTACTTGACCCAGCATGTAGCAGGACAATATTGTACATGTGGATGTGAAGTCCCTCGTGCAAGTATAGCACAACTATTTTTAGACACGTGTGCACTGTGAACTTAGAAAATGCCATTGATTTTCGTAAAGTTTCCGGTGGAAGCAGATGGCCTGGTTGGACTTGTGCTAGTAGGGCAGCCAGTACTTTTCGTTCGTCCAGTTGCTGTGGAAGTTTGCAGCCGGGGGCCCGGCCGGCCGGGCTTTTCAAAGCTCCGGGAAAGCGAGAGTTCACATCGTGCCGAAGCTTTGAACGAGCGGGAGGATATATGTCGTAGTAGGAGTATATGTGCCATGCCATGCATGCGTCCATGCAAGCAAGTTTGCAAGTTTCTTTTTACAGTACCGTCCTCTCCCTTGGAAAGAAGTTGGGTGCTTGGATTGACTGTCCGTTGCTCTTTTACTCCCGTGTACGTTTTCTCTGGTCTATAGTAGCGCTTTAGGGAGCACCCAACTATTGAAGAAGTTGAGCCAACGCAAGGGCATGTGCGCTCTCTCCTTCAGTTCCTTTTTTAATTTAATTTCATGCATTATTATTGAACGCAACGAAGTGGAACGATTTCAAAGATTGCATATGGAGCATTTCTCTAGATAATTTCTTTTAATACATGCATGTCATGGATTATGCTAATCTAATGAGAATGATTACGGCCATAATAATGCATAATGAATCTTGGATATTAACGAACTAGTAAGTCACACAATCATAGGGTGGCAATTCTCCTCTCCAAATCCACTATTGGGGAATGCGTCATTAGTACTGGTTGGGAACCCCTTTAGTACCGGTTTCGCAACCGGTACTGTTAGTTCGGTACTAAAGGGGACCCTTTAATACCGGTTAAAATAATCGGTACTAAAGGGGTGTTAAAAAAATTAAAAAAAGGAAATCCCCCCGCCAGCCCCACCCCCTACCCCCGTCGCCTTGCACCTGCCTCCACCCGGCCCCACCGCCCTCCTCCGCCCGCCCACCACCGCTCCCACCGCCACCCTCTGCCGCCCACCCCCACCTCCGCCCTCCCCCACCCTCCTCTGCCCGCCCGCCGCCGATCCGGCCTCCGCCTGCCCGTCCATCCGCCCGCCGCCACCTCACCTCGCCCCGCCGTTGCTCCTCACTGCCAGTGAGGGGCGAGCGGAAGGGGGAGGGGAGGGGAGGCAATAGAGGAGGAGGAGGAGGAAGGGAGATGGGATAAGGTGGAGATTGTGTGTGTGTGAGAGAGAGAGATAGAGGAGGAATGGGTAGCGTTGTGGGGAGATGGGATAATTAAGAGGAGGAGCGGGTAGCGCGCGCCAAGGGGGGACAGGAGTTTTAGTACCGGGTGGGAACCCCACCCGGTACTAAAGGTGACCCATTAGTACCGGGTGGAGTCCTCCATCCGGTACTAAATGCCTCCACCCGGTACCAATAGGTGACCTTTAGTATTGGGTGGAGCCCCCACTCGGTACTAAAGGGGGTCACGGGGGGCTCCTCGAGGACTATCCGTTAGGTCCGATACTAGTGCTCACATTAGTACCGGGCTAAAATGCAAACGATATTGAGTCTCGGGACGAATGCTCAGTTTTCCAGTAGTGATCCGACATGTATGCTATCACCTCAGGGTCTTGTTGGACCACCTCAAGAACACGTGGAGATGAATAGAAACTGAGAATGAGACGTATGCAAAGATCTACCAAAAGAAAACAAAGATGAAATATGCTCTATACCTTGGAATGGGCCTCATTCCCTTCTACTCCTAATTCCCATTTAAAGAGCATTTTGCACTCATTCCGTTGGGTTTTGAATGGTGGGAATTAATTGAGCTCTCAAATTACCTTCCCCATACCGCTATGAAATTCTTATATATGCCCACGGACCAATCAAAAGAGAATTCAAATCCCCACGCACCGTGTGAGCTTTTGGAGAAAGGTGAGGATTCTACATCGACAACGTGCAATACTTTGAAATCACTGCCAACGACTAGGGTGAAAAGTCTCAGCAAAGCTTATCGAGGTAATAAGAGATGGATCATGATAGCCTCAGACTGAGACTTTTGCGAGAGAGCTGAATTAACAACCCGAGTCTGCATCTGCATGTAATTGACTGTATCAAATAAACAATGAACAACGCAAATCGTGAACTACTATATTTTAAATGAGGGCTATCATAGCATAGACTATTGTTCGGCCGTACATATAGTTCCAACTATAGTTTGATAATACTGGCTGGAACATCTGGAGCGCTTTAGCCGGTAGACACTTGATTAAGAATTAAGCCCCCTTTGGCCAAAGTCCAAGGTGGTGCAGTATGTATTTCCAAGGGAAGGGAAATTGATATATAGGCCCCACCATCAACTAAACCCACTCCTTTCTCTCTCAACAAAAAGCAAAACTGAGACCTCTCTTTCTCTCTCTTAATTGGTTGGTGAAGAAGAAGAAAAAGAAAGAGGCTAGAGGCCCCAATTATTTGTGTCCATATAGAGACATTGTGCACAAACATGGTCAGTATCTTCAGTGGCACCCTAGCTACAAGTCCAAGCTGGTCGTAGCAACCGGCTGATCGATTTGATGGATGTAGCCATGTAGGAGACAGGGGGTTCTTCCAAAGCTTGGGAACCTGCATGCATGCAGTCACGGCTGCATCTACGTGTCTCTGATTTAAACGGGCCCCCGGCCCCATGAACATGCGTGTGGCCTAACTTGTAAACAGTGGGCTGGCATACGTAGCTGCATGCGTCACACTCCGCTATCTAGGCAAGACAAGATCGACGCACTGATCGATCGCTTTTGCGTGCAACGCTCTACAGAATCAACGTGTCCGTATACCTCCGTTTCAAGTTGTAGGTTCGTTTTAATTTTTCTAAATGTATAAATATTATTGTGAATCTGTGAAGCATGCGCTGTTACAGAAGTAGATGAAAAACGAGCTCCCAAGGCTGCATGTATAGTATGCGGGCCTTTTCCCCTTTCTGGAGATCGGGTTGGGGATCCGCCGGAATATTTTAATAGCAGCGAGATGGGTGCGCATGGAAGGAAATTCCCAGATGATGAGCAGTCTAGACGGGCAGGTTAATATATGCAAACCTTTTGCAAAAAGAAAGGCTGCATATGCACGCACTGTTCCAACAAACGTTTAATAGAATCATGGATGATGATACACTATCATGGATTCATGGATGTGTTATTTATATCATGCTTTATTTAGAACACAAATACTTGCACAACAAAAGAACGAAGGATTGTTGTATATATCCACTCATTGCTCAGCTCCAAAATTTTCTTGCTAATCAAATGCACCTCTTTTGTCGCGACTATGCCCGGCCCAGCAACCTTAAAGAGGATGGAATTCCCACCGGCAACGATGGCGGCCCAGCGCACTGAGCGCGATGGGCCACTTGTTGTTGCTGCTCCGCGCGAGTGGGCCGCGACGGGCCATTTCTTCCCGCTCGCATCGTTTCCCGGCAACCCGCCGCCGGCGACAGCGAGCACCACCACCACCTGCCGCCGGCCAGTCTTAAGCGAGCCACGGTGACACCCCCCCCTCCATGGTCAAACGGACGACCCGGCCTGACCTGGCATGAGCACAGTTTGGCTCGACATGTTTAGATCCGTACAATGACCGTGCCGTGCCGTGTCGGGCCGTGTGGCGAAGAAGCGGCCCAGGCACGGCACGCTGCCTCCCGACGGGCCTTAACGGCCTCGCCGTGCTCGTGCTAGCCCGCAGGCACGGCATCAAACAACCCTTCTTCAAAATCAGATTTAACACAGCAATTCAAATTTCACGAGTTCAAAATCGAATGGACTATTGTGCTAACTACATCACAATTGTTACAAGTCATACATACACATGCCAATAACATAAACATATATGAATTCAAAAGAGTGCAATATTATTTTGAGTTGTTTGTTTTGCTGCCTCATTAAAATCCTTTGTAGGTAAAAACTCACACCTCGTGAGAAAAACCTACAAAGGAAAAAAGAGTATAGCCAGCTCTATAATTGTTCAGATACATCACAATTGCATTACATTTAATCATCAAGATACAAGTTCTCAAATGATTCTTCAAGTTCTGGATCGTCCATGGTATATTGCAATCTTGAATCTCCTTACTCTCAATCCTTGATCAAAGCCAGCATCTCCACCATCTCAGGGGCCAGATGACGTCGCCGCTCCTCAATGATCCTACCAGTGGTACTAAATGCAGACTCGTAGAAACAGGCATAGTTATAACATCCCTAACTAAGATAGAAAGAACAGAATAGGATAACTTATGCTCATGCCACCAGTGCAATATGTTGAAGTGATCATCGTACTGGTTGACAGTGTCACTGTCTAGGTAGGCAGACAGTTCAGATGCAGCAGTAAGGGAGGTACCAGTACTAGCAGCCTGCAACAAAACACTTGCAGATGTTCTCCTAGATAGGAAGGAGGATGCAGAACCAGAACCCAGGCCAGTACCAAGGCTAGCAGCAACATAACCGGATGAAGTACCCTGATTACCAAAAATCTTACCCCAAGCGGTCTTTTTCTTACCTGTAGGTCCTGGCTATGTGGCCCTCTGCAACCTCACAGAATCAAACCTAACATCATATTTGGAAAAGATTGTAGACAATTCAACCCTTACATCAGTTAAGTAACAAGAATAATCATTTCCATTGAACGGAGACAATAGCCAAAGAACATTACTAAAACCTGTCATCTTAGCTTTAAGATCCAATATAAATGCAAAGGAATAAAGCATAGGTATATCACACTAATAATCTAAGTATTTAGACTTCATGGGTGCAACAATATTTTTGAGATCATCATCATACTCATAGGTACTAAGATGTCCAACTATTTCAAGAACATGATACAATACTAATGAAGCAGTAGAATAATAAACACCATACAGAACAACAGTATAATCATAAAACTGTTCAAGAAATAACAGAATCTTTTCAGCAACATACCAGTGTGTTTCTATCAGGAGTGGCAGGCCTTCAACCAAAGGGTGCTGAGTGGTTATAAACATAGAAATTGTGTTCTTATGGGGCATTAGATGCTTGAGCATGATATAAGTTGAATTCCATCTTACATCCATGTCCAAAGCAAACTTACGAGGGCGAACACCAACAACAACGCAATAGGACTTGTATGCAGCAATATGTTGGTTAGAAGAATTTAGGAATGAAATTGCAGTTCTAAATGCACTAAGCATAGGCTTGAAAAACATTAAGGCTAGCCTTAACAATAAGATTAATGATATGATAAGTACAACGCTGATGCAAAAATAGTTTTCCAATATAACCAAACAGTAAATGACTGAACCTACCAATGGTGGCAGTGTTTGCCAATGCATTATCCAATGTAACATAAAAGATCTTATCAGTTAAACCATAATCAGAAACAACATAAGTAATACGCTTAACAATATTATCAGTATTATGAGTTAATTAAACGAAGGTTTAAGATCATCTTATCTAGTTGCCAACCAGCATTCACATAATGAGCAACCACACTAAGGTAATCTTCCTTAGCATTACCAGACCATATGTTAGAGGTAAGAGCAATAGAGGAAACAGATTGCAAAAAAGCCACAAGATTAGTACGACGCTCATCGAAATACTTACCAAAATCTCTGGTGGTGGTTTGCCTCGACAAAGAAGTAAATCTAGGATTATGAGCAATCTGAATATACTCCTCAAATGCATCAGACTCACCAAAGTATAAAGGAAGATCTAGTATATCAATCAACCTACATAACTGGGTACGAGTAACATCAGCATTGTACTCCCGGAGATGGAGAGAGCCATCAGGATTGTACTTGAGTTGGGACTGAGCCATACGTGTAGCTCCTTGCAAGACTGGGCACCTTGGATGGTGCCTATGCAAGTGTCTAGTGCCACTAGAGGCAAAACTAGAATAGAGTTCCTTGCAATGGAGGCACCTGGCACCAGTTCTTACCCTCCTGCCACTCTTTACCTCGTACAGTGGCTCAAAGTCGTCCATACCTTAGAGGTGCAAGAACGACTCCTCTTGCTGCCCATACTCTCCGTTCCCGTCCCCGTCTCACCTCCAGCACCAGCAGTAGGCGGTGGCAGATCTCAACACCGGGCTAATCATCGGCATCGGGGAGGGGGATGTTGACTAGTTCACGCTGATCCGCCTCCAAGTCAGACTCATCATCTCCGGTCTCCCCCATCAACCTCAACTCCTCGTTGTAGCAGGTTAGATAGTATGCCATTGGTGGCTCCCCGACTCCTCAGCAGGTGTGCACCGAAGACCTGCAGAGAGAGTGACACAGAGAAGCAGAGAAGCACGTTAGCATGGTAGATGAGAAGCAAAGAAGCACCAGAGTTTGGCTTACCTCATACTCGAGCGCATCCGGAGCACCGGAGTCGCCGTCAATGTCATCTATCCACCCACCAGAGAAGCACCAAAGTACGGTAGAGGAGAAGCAGAGAAGCACTGAAGCACGGTACAGGCGAAGCAGAGAAGCACTAGAGTTTGGCTTACCTCTTCCTTGTGCGCACCTGGAGCACCAGCCACTAGAGACTGAGAGGGAGAAGAGGCGGCGTAGAGCTGACTCATCAAGAGGGAGGAGGAGGCGGATCTGCAAGGAGAGGAGCGGAGTCGATGAGGGAGGCAGCGTAGAGCCGACTCACCGATAGGGAGGAGGCGGCAGATCTGCAAGGAGAGGAGTAGATGTCACACCCTGAAATTTCCGAATTTCAGGATGTGAATAAAAGGAATAAATAAACAATGATTTTCTCATAATTTTAAAATTTTCCCAACATTTATTTTTCTTTACAGGAAATTTAGTATAGGAAAAATAATTGTTTGCTTTTATAAATTAATAATGTTGTTCTATGTTTGTGCATTCTTGTCGTTGCATCTTGGTGTTTCTTGAGTGCAAAAGTTTGAAAAATGTGTTTAGACGTTACCCAGACCCTTGTGAGAATTTTCCATCTTTTTCCGGAAATTATTTTCCTTTTCCTAGAGCTAAATCCAATTTTTGGAAGGCTTTAGAATCCTTTTCACGAGATTCAAGTATTTTATTTGGATTCCTTGCATCCCAATCCATCTCTGAGATTTATCTCAGATTTTTCGGAATTTTCTAGGTATTTTTCTCGCTTTTGAAATGAGTCCAGCTATTTCTGGAATTGTTTTCGCGCAGATAAATAAAATCAGAAATTCCGAAAATAAAAAGTCAACTCGAAAATATCTTTTTCCGAGTGTGGCCTATATATATATCACCGCGTTCGTCTCGACGCGAGGATTTCAGATCTGAAAACCTTTTCACGAGTTGCATCTTCTAACTCCGTAGATCTGAAGTCAAAGTTCGGTCTTCGTCAAACTCCGGCGAGCTTTTCCGGCGAAACCGTGGACTTCCAGCGAAAACCGACACCATGGAGTTCCTCTCTTCGAGCTCTACGCCGTGGTGTGGTGGATTGCATGAATCCGATGTTGGCTCCGTCGTCTTCCCCAACTCCGGCGAGCTTTTCGGCCGCCATTGTTCATCTTTGGCTGAAGGTGAGCACACCATCTTGTTCGCCTCGTCGATATCGTTCCATTTTGCCGTTCATGCGCGAGATCGGGCTTCGTTTCCAGTTTTCCCATCTTTCTCTCTCCTGTTTCTTTTTCTTTCTGTAAACAACCGAGAACCATGGCTGCCGCCTGGTTCGCCCAGCTCGCCCGCCGTGCGCTGCAGCTGCCCGCCGCCGCCGCCGCGTCTTGCGCGCCTAGCGCCGCCGCGCCCCTGGCCTGGCCCGGCCCCGGCCGCCGTCGCCGGCCAGCGCCGCCGGGAAGCCCGGGAGGGCCGGTCGGGCAGTTCATCGGGAGGTTGAAGATGAGATGGTGATTTTACTATTAGGCCCCTGAGGAAAACTCAAATTTTCAGCTTATTTCTTGTGTCTTGGCAACTTCACAGAAAACCCCTCGATCTTTCCGGTCCCATTCAATTTAAGCCGAGCCTCACAATCTTTTGGATCTAACCCTGTTATTTCTATTATTTGCGAGCACTATTCCTGGTGTCTTGCAAATTTTCCTTGCTAACCCCTGAGGTCTACGGTTAATTATGTTTAGGCCCCTACAACCTTGTTTAACCCATAGAATCTACGTTTTAATTCCGTTTTCGTCCGTTCAAGTTGCGTTAGATTCATAATGATGTAAATTACACGTTAGTAGTAATGTTTTCCTTCACACATGTTTTTGAAAATAAAATTTATTTTAAAATTGATTAATGCTTGACAAACGAGTTCTTCTCTAAATAAAATCTATTTAGTGTTAAACATCGTTTTTCATAATAATTGTTAATTTGATTAATGCCTACTTCATACCCTCTTCTAAATAAAAGCCAATTAGGTTATATGTCGGTTTTTCATAAACTAAAGTTAATTGGATTAATGCCTATCTAAATAATTCTTCCAATTAAAAGCCACTTAGAGTTATACCTCGGCGTTTCATAAATTAAATTCAATTTGATTAATGTTTATTCAATTTGTTTTCTAAATAAAATCTGTATAGGTTATATCTCGAGTTTTCATAATTAAATATTAATTTGGCTAATATAAATATAAATGTGTTTTTAATTTAATCTACTTAGTTGAACTCGAGATGTAAAGCTATACGCTTAGATGTCTACATGTATCTTATTTTTAAATTAAATGTTTAATTTGCATAAATTGTACTCAAATACTTATAAATAAAATTGGAGTAAGCTTTACACCGTCTTTTCTTATGAAAATATAAATATGACTTGATTAATTCTAACTAAGGATATTTCTCTGAAATATCTTTAAATTGCTTTTCTCAACTAAAATAAATAAAGCTTGTAGCTCTTATCTTTCTTTTATAATTCAAAACTCTCGATAGCTTTATCTTTTCAACCATAGTTCCGTTTTAAGCGTTCCTTACGTTCGCGTGACCTTAGATCGAGCCTTGTCGTTAGTACGCTCTTTTAAAGCTTTCCTTTTGTTTTGGTGTACTGCTCTTAGTTGTATTTGTTTGTTTGCTTGTATGATTGTGCCGGTGATTGCTTTGAGTAGAAGGATCGCTGTTCGAAAGCTTTGAAGATTAAGAGTTTCAAGAGAACAAGAGCCGAAGAGCAGTAAGAAGTAACTTGTCGCTGGAAAAAGGCAAGTGTGTCCTTGTGCTTTTGTCCCAATAACTTTATTTAATCACTATTGCATATGCTTGCATTAAATTTGATGGGTCCTATTAAGGTTTGCCTAGTTTTCGTGATTATTCCTTGCCAACCTGGGTTTACCTTTCTGTTGGGTAGCTATGCTTAGCTGCTATACTTGGGTTATGGTGGTTCTAATGAACAAAGATGATGAACTTATTTTATTTATGCTACACCTTCCTTTATTACAAGATCACTGTGATTAATTGGAACATGGAGAACCACCCAGGAAAACAGTGCTACCACAAGACTAAATGGCTCTGGTCTTGGCTGAATAATTAGAAACTCTAGTTTGGGGTAACCTTACCGAAAGGGCAAGAGGGGAGGCGTTGATGGGATATAGCACTCGCTCTCTTGGGAAGTGGGCTTGGCTAAGACACTATACCCTCTAGGGGACTGCTATGTTTCGCTTCGACCTGAAACCTTAGCGGGTTACCACATTGCTAGCGAATCTTTGTAAAGGCCTCGTAGCGTCCCTATGCAATCACACCTCGGAAGTGTGGTATTGTGCCTGATCAGCACAAGCGTGGTTGGGTCTAAAGTTCTTTTGAGCTTTTACGCGACTTGTGGGTAAAGATGTGCGACCTCTGCAGAGTGTAAAACTGATCGATCAGCCGTGCTCACGGTCAAGAGCGGCCTGGACCCTCACATGAGTAATATACTTGAAGATGGATTTAAATTGTGGTTTATGCTATGGTTATGGTTGTGCCATATGCTTATGGCTTATATTTATGTTTATATTAATTGTGGGTTGATATATACTTATACTTTAGTAATCAGGTGCTAATAAAATTTGACCAACTAAAAATGCTTAATGCAGTCAACCAGTCAGCCTTTCCTTGTTTAAGCCTTGCATTCATATTCTCCTCACACTTGCTGAGTACGACAAGTGCTCACCCTTGCTATAACCAACATTGCTCAGAAGAAGAAGCTGCTATGAAGTTGAGAAGATGCTGAGTTCTAGGCGTACGCAGCCCCCAGTCGATTGCCTGTGAAGTTTGGAGCCTCCGTTTCCATAATTAAGCTGTATATCTCTGATGGTTTGTAAGTCTTTATTTGTATCTTTTTACGTGATACTGTTGCTGTTATTCACTTATGATGTCACTATATGTATGAAACTTGATCCTGGCATACATATAGGTAGCATTCGGTTTTACCTTTAAAACCGGGTGTGATAGTAGAGTCGATAAGGGAAGCGGTGGATGTGCAATGAGGGAGCCAGGGAGGCGGTAGATCTGCGAGGGGAGGAGCGAAGTTGACGAGGGAGGTGGCGGATCTACGAGGGGATGAGCGAAGTCGATGAGGGAGGCCGAGAGGCGATACGGTGGCGGGCGAGGGAGGCGATACGGCGGGCGAGCGAGGGCCGATGGGAGGAGTTGATGAGGGAGGCAGAGGGGCAAGCGGCAAGCCGACAGCGGGCGAGGAGGCGGCGGATATGTGAGGGGAGGAGGCGAGGAGTGGAGTCGAGGAGACAAAGGGAGGCGGAGGGGTGAGGGAGCAGGGGAGGCGGCGGAATGGAGGTAGGGTTTGGGGTTGGGGGGCGGTCGCCGGCTAGTATATATATGGCCACGGAGGTGGGCTGAGCGGGCCTTAACAGGCCGGGCTGCCCGCTTAATTGTGACGGGCCAAATGGGTTGTGCCGTACCGAGCTAGCATGCGGGCTGAAAGAGCGACCCATGCACGACCCGTGGTATGGGCTGGGCCAGCACGAGCACGACGTCCGCTGTGCCATGCCGTGTCTGGATCGGGCCAAAATCCCATGCCGTGGGCCAGCCCACGTGGCATGGGACATATGGCCAACTATATCCGCAACCAGCTTCTCTCCCCTACTCCAGATGTCAGCTTCTCCGCTCAGCCCAGTGGCCAATGACTCCCCATTTCCTATCCGCTTGAACGCAAGGATTAAGGTAGAACTTCTCAGATCCAGTCCGCTTCTTCCTAACCATGGTTAGGCTCTCATGCTCATCCTTTCCCTTTTCTCCAAATTGTTTCCTTCCTTGCCGAGACCACCTGTATTCTATTTTTGGGATGCAGCAGGAAAGAGAAATGATACGGATGCCAGGCTATCCTTAAATCATGTTAGTATTCTAGAGATAGTTGAAGCAGGAATTGTTCGTATGAAATGCATATTTTTTAGGGAGTATAGTGGAAGCTATGCTACAATTGAATCAAATGTGCTTCAAATATGAAAGTCTGGAATTAGAGTGTGCCCACATGGCCACATGTGACTGCACCTATCTTTCAACAGCTTCAAAATGAAGAAAATGTGGATGTAGAAGAAGACTAGGTGGAAGATGAGCCATTGAACCAGAGTGCAAGTTGTTCTAGGCTGCTAGCTAGCAGCTTATTGCTATTTATTATGTGCTAAATTTGAGATTTCCAGTATGTAATGTAATAGAACTTACGTAGTAGAACCTGTGAGCAACTTTCCTTTTAACAAATAGTAAAGTACATTCGCCTATTTGGTTTTATGGGAAAATGGCATCTAAGCATATCCGCATTGTCTTGAAACTAACTTATGTGTCCATATCGGTCTTGCATAGCTGCATACAAATTCTTCTGCTTACTGGGTGAACTGCTCTGGTTAATTTTCGCACCTGCACACTGTTCCCTACTACATTTCACACATATAATTAACCACTTCATTTTCTGCGGTTGAAGCTTGGATTCCTAAATCTTATGGCCTTGTTCATTTGGGCAAGCCTAAAAATAGATATGAGTTCTCTAAAGACATCGATAAGAAAATTGTTCTAGATTTTTCATCATGGACTTTCAATGTTACTACATCGGTTGGAATCATCATGGTCAACAAAGCTTTAATGGCTCATGGATTTAGTTTTGGTATGTCTGTGCAGTGAAGAGTTATTTATCAATGGCTAGTCTATATTTCTTGTATTTGTGTCTATTGAGGGGTGTTATCTTTATTGTATCTTCGTGGGCTTTATTAGAGTTCAAACCGAATGCATATTTTTTTATTTTAAAAAGTTAAATCAGTGTTAACCTATTTGGCTTTGCTGAAAAAGGAAGTGGTGGTAATTCATGTACAATTTCCTTGGAGAGAGCATATTCAGAGAACTGACAGACCTCTTATAAACTTTAGTGGGTTTAATGATGCTAATGCAAATTTCCTACACAATTTTATCTAAAGAAAAGGGATTCCGTGCTTATTATGAATGGTGTATACTCTTCTATCAATAAAATATTAATTGAAAATTAAATTTGTACCAAAATATCCACATTTTATTTGTTAATGAGCAAAGAAAAATTGTAAAACCAACTTACATAGTTCTCTGACTTTCAGAGGTTCCTGCTGATCCTGAAACAGTGAAACCTATCCTCTTCTTGCTGCTAACATTAAACTTCCTTGGCATAAATTGGTAATGTGTCTTTTAATGGTTTATTGCCTCTATGGAAGCAATAAACATGTTAACATTATTTAATATTTTGCAGTATGTTAGGTACTTGCAGATTCTACCATATTTTTGCACCTTCTCAACAAACTGTGAAATGAGAATTTGGATAACTGAGATTCTACCGTATTCCTTCCATTCCATTAATTACACTTTCTTCTTTGCAGCTACAACATTAACCAGGCTTCATTTTGTGACTACCACCTTGATGACTATCGTATTTTTGTGGTTAGGCCTGAGCCATCCCTCCCACTTACCGGTAACAGATCTGATTAAATTTGTCATATTTTCAAACTTGTCGATTTTTGGGATGAATGTGAGCTTGCTGTGGAATTATGTGGGCTTTTATCAGGTGAGTAAATATTTTCAATAGCTAAACTAACGATAAATTGTTAACAAATAAATTCATTTTAATCTGTTGCTCAGATAACAAACCTGTGCATGATACCTGCATCATGTCTTCTGGAGGTTGTCTTTGACCATGTACATTATTCCCAGGATACAATGCTGAGCATAATGATTTTGCCTATAGGAGTTGCAATATGCACAGTTACTGATGTCACTGTGAGAGCAAGAGGTCTTATTGCGGCTGTTCTAGCTATTGGGAGCATAGTTTTGTAACACTATGTAAGCCTGGCCACCTTAGTATACCGATTTCTTTTTTTGAAAGATCCTTAGTATATCGATTTCTTTGGCATGCTTCAAATCTTTCCAAGGAAAAGTATTTACATATGGCACTATAGTGACAGTGATGCTTGTTCATTGCAAAGTTATGTATAACTAGCAGTTACTGAATCATTTGTTGGTGTTGCTGCTGCTTTAGGATGTAGCTCCTTTGTTTACACATTGGAATACAGTTACTCCAGTAGTGTAAAATTCCATATAGCTACTGTTTCATGCCAGTACATGGTATCTACCATTTTTGTGAACTTTAAGACTTGATGCAATGTCCTCATTATACTACTGCTTAATCTTTACAAGTTAACACTCCATTTCCCAGATATAGCATGTTTAATTTCTGTATTTACAGATAAAATGGTGATTAGCCTGCATTTAGCTGGTTGAGAATTTGCATTCGTGACAATGTGAAGATTTACAAGTTTATGGAGCACTTACAATGTGGCTGAAATTCCTCCATATTTCTGCTTGACCTGTTAGTGATAACTTCTAGCAACTTGTAGCTTCATTGAAGTGCCATCCTTTGCTGCATCTGCATCAGAATTTTGGATTTAGAGCCTGTTTATTTGAGCTGCAGCTTTTGAGCTTTTCTGAGAATCTGCTACTAGCTTTTTGTTATGAAAAAGCTAACACTAGCTTTTAGAATATGTGTTTAACTTTCTGAGCTCAGAAAGATAAGAAGAATTTTCTAGCTTCCCATATAAACTCAGCGAAAGCTGCACATGTTTGAGCTTCCTGGTAGAAGCTGCCAGGAAGCTTAAACAAACAGGTCCGTGCCTTCCTTACTGTATTGATTCCCACATTCTGCAGTTTTTCCTCACACTCTCATGGTGTCAATCTGAGCCAATTCATCTGCATCGGCCGGTTTTCCGCTGTATCCTTCCAAGTCCTGTGCCACATGAAGACCGTTCTTGTTCTGTTCCTTGGGTTTCTCCTCTTTGGCAAGGAGGGCCTGCATCTTTTCTTGGGATGCTTCTCGCTGTTCTGGAATGATTTATGGTACGGGAATGCGTCAGCTAAACCAGGTGGCAAAGAGCGGGTAGCGTCCTGCCAGTGAGGGCTGTGAGTCTCAAAAGTTTAGAAGAAAAGACCGGCGCAGCTATAACAAAAGTGAAAAGCTTTGTGTTTACTGCACAGGCTAAACTCTTCTATCGTACTCCCTCCGTTTTAAATTGTAGGTCCCTCCGTTTTAAATTGTAGATCATTTTAGCTCTTCTAAGTTCATATATAGATAGTATTATGCATTTAGACATTCACTATAGCTAGGTGCATAGCAAAACCTATGCACCTAGAAAAGCTAAAATGACCTACAATTTAGAATGGAGGGAGTAGATACTTTGCGATGTTATAGTTACATGCATACAGTACGATTTCATTTTTGACTCTGCGAATCATTTGTAGCGAGGGGAGCGTCAGATGTTTTACAAGACTTCAAGGCAGTTTATCAAATATAGTAAACTGTTTGCAAAGCATTCTGTATTCGGTGTGAGTATATGCTCAACACTTCGACTAAATTGCACAATGTGCAACGGGCACCTTTTCTGAAAAAACTTGAGTTCAGCATCAGTACAACTCGGACGTGCTCATCGGCGATGACTGTAACAGCCAACTGAAGTTCAACACTGTAACATTGTGTTCTGCAGGCTAAGAAGATTCTACGATGTTTAACGACTTGAGGCATCAGGGAGAGAAGACGGATGTTTGTGTTAGAGCTAATTTAGATGATGCGTCAGCATCAGGAACGAGCAATTGAGCCATCTATTCAATTCCACACGGACTCAGACGCAACGCTGCTAGAAACGCACAAGCTATAGATGTGTGAAGCAAATAGCGTCAGGATTCTCAAGTAGACAAGTACAGGCAACAAAATGACTTTGGAATTGTATCAAGCAGAATATTCATGCCTGACACAGATTGCGTTACAATTACTGCTTTGCATTTTTAAATACTCTCTCACGAGTTAAAGATAAGAGTGATAATTTTGACGACGTGGTCCTTGAAACAAAACGTCCACTTTAATTTCTAATAAGATATATTGCAAAATCATAGCAAAAATTGCATGAATGTGTGATTATAAAACTTATTTTTGTGACAAATCTAGCCATGATGTTTTTAAATATTTTTTTTTGAGTAACGATGTTTTTAAATATTCAATCAATCTCACTGTACATAAAGTAACTGATGGTCAATTTTTTGATATATATTTTTTTTAGATGGCACTCCGCTTGCTCGCGTACGGACTAGCTCGGGCTGATCGCCGTGGTGCGGAGCTCTTCCTCCCCTTTCTCCCTGTCCATTCTCTCTGAAACTTCCTGCCACCAGTAATTTTTTGATATATTTTACTGCAAGCAACCAAAAATGTTATTCTTTTGTGACTAAAGGGAGTAGTGGTGTATGCTTATATAAAAAAATGTTTGGCTTTATTAGTTCATCTAAAAGAAGAATTCTGAATTTATATATCACTGGTTTTTCTGGTTCATGGCTTTTCCTATGTAGAGTGCTTGCTGCTTTTCCGTGCTTGCTACATCGACATGCTAAATCAAACCCTTTTCTTAATCACCACATGCACGAAATAGCTTGGGATTATATGTCAGAAAGTAGCATGGCACTAAATATTCATAAATCATAATTAGATGTAGTCAACTTGTTAGCTCCTTTTAGTTAAAAGTCATAACATATTGTTATAGGGCTGGCTAGTGTATTTCACACTCCGTTTTTAGAAAAAAAAAGGGCAAAGCTACCTATGGGATTTCTCTTGATGCTTATAAAATAGGCAATCTTGATCGATTGCCTTAACTTGCATGCCATGTTCATTTGACTGAGGTGGCTAGCTAGCTTGTGATTTGAAAAAGGTTGCATCAATTTAGCGTAGCCTGTCGGGTTTCTGCCCAGCCATTGCACCATTTCATGCAATACCTAAGAGCTAGCGGTTAGATGAAGCATCTATTATTCATGACAATAGGTGAGAAAATTGGGACAGCTCTCCAAGACGATTCACTGGAGTCATAGTCCCAAACAACGCGAATTAATTTAACATCCCATACAAATAGTTAGGACACACATGATGATCATGGACGATGCTCGCTATGCGAATCAACATTTGACTCCATGGAATGTGTGGTTGTTGGTGGTGGTGGTTACCAAGCGATAACACGTTAGCACCACATCATGGAAGAAGGCTACTGCGGATTGCACAGTTCAGGGGATGTCAACTGATTAATGAGAGTGATGAAGCATGTGCGGAGATAGATTTAAGGGTTGGATGTTCTTATAAGATCATGTAAAAAACAGACACCGTTAGGAGAATGATACCCTTTATTATTAAATGGATAAAAAAGATACATTAGTTGACTGTAAAATTGCCATTGCTATTGCTATTGCATAAGCTAAAGTCAAAGAGACGCGTGAATTTCATCCCAAACTTTAGTAAATATGACATCTCTAGGAGTTGCCACAGATTCCTACCGAATCCAAGTGTTCGACATGACATCAAATCGAAAACTTAGATGGAGTCTAATTTGTTAACTATCTTTTAGGTGACGGAAATAAAAAACAAATTTCATGTCACCTCACCTGAAAACAGAGTTTATGCATGTAGACAATTCGGAAGGCAGACATGACAGCAGTTTCTTGTCACCTTACTTAGAACGAAATCACGGCGATTTAACCAAGAAAGAGGGCAAATACTTAATTACTCCCCGCACGGCGCTTCCCCCCACTCCGGCCCGCATCGCGCAGCCCGCGCCACCTGACCGCCTCTCCCTCGCCGGCAACCCGCAGCGCAGCGGCGACCGGCGACGGCGAGCGCCTCCATCACCTGCCGGCGGCGAGTCGTCGGCGAGCCGCAGTGAGTTCCTCCTCCCCTTTTCTCCTGCCCCCTGCTCTTCCTTCTTCTCTTCCTCAAGCCCGGCCTCCTCGCCCCGCTCCGCAACCACCTCCTCTCCTATTCCAGATGCCGCAGCCTCCGCTCAGCCCAGCTTTACCCCACCTTGCAGATCCAGTGGCGACCCCTTGTCCTCTAGCCGCGTGATCTCAAGGAACAACTTCCAGATCCACTCCGCTTCTCCCAAGCTACGGTTAGCCTCGCGTGCTTCTCCTTCCCCCTTTCTCCAGATCGCTACCCTCCTGCCGAAACCACCGGTCTTCTGTTTTAGGATGCTGCAGGAAATGATCTGTATTGCTATGCCATTGTGGAATCATGCCAATATTCTAGAGAGAGTGGGAGGACGAATTGTGTGATTCAAATGCAAGTATTGTTCTCGGCAGTACAATGGAAGCCATGCCAGAGTTGAATCACATTTTCTTCAAATGTCAGTCTGGAATTAGAGTGCGCTCACATGTGACAGTACTTATGCTTCAACAGCTTCAAAATGAAGGAAATAAGGATGAAGAAGAAGCCTAGGTGGAGAATGAACCAGAGTGCAAACTGTGTTAGTTATTAGCTTATTGCTAGTCATTATGCCCTTTACTAGTATACCCGAAAGTTGAGACTTCCTTCCAGTATGCTATGTAATAGAACTTAAATAGAATATAGGATCAACTTATTGCTGTTTCTTTTAAATAGTAAAGCGTATCCGAGTATTGGGTTTCCTGGGAAAATATCATAACCTGATATCCTCGTCGTTTTATCCGTATCCGTGTCAGTGTCGCATAGCTGCACAAAAATACTTCTGCGTACTGGGTGAACTGCTCTGGTTAATTTTCGTACTGGTGCTCTGTTCTCTAATACACATACGCACGTATACAATGATTATTCTCTTCATTTTCTGCAGTTCAAGCTTGGATTCCTGAATCTTATGGCTTCATTCCTTTGGAGATTGTAATTCAGCAAGCTTTATATTGAATTTGTGAAAATAGAGATGAGTTCTCTGAAGAAATCCGACAAGAAAGCTGCCCTGGATTTCGCAGCATGGAGTTTCAATGTTACTACATCAGTTGGAATCATCATGGTCAACAAAGCTTTAATGGCTACTCATGGATTTAGTTTCGGTATGTCTGTGGTTTAGTGAAGATTTATTTATCCAATCTCTAAATGAGTGGTGTTGTCTGGTGCTGTATCTTCTTATGCATTTATTGGAGTTTGTACTGAAATGTATGCATATTTTCTGTTTTTTTAAAAAACAAATTAGTCCTGTCCTGTTTTGGTTTTCCTGGAAAAAAGTGAGGTTGGGTCTAAATTATTTGTGGTATAATTTCCTTAGAGAGAACTGACAATTATCTTATGAACTATTAGTGGCTTTAAGTTTTAACATTGCTACTGCAATATTTAAATTTATTTAAAGAAAAGGGATTCCTCCCTTAATACGAATGCTGTATGCTCTTTTGTCAATAAGACTTTATTTTCAACTGCAAATGCCTTTGTTAATGAGCGAAGAATAATTGTAAAACAAACTTATAAAGTGCTCCAACTAGCAGAGGCTCCTACTGAACCTAAAATGCTAAAGCCTATTTCTAGCTGCTAAGACTAAACTTTCTTGGCATAAATTGGTAATGTGTCTTTTGACGGTTAATGGCCTCTATGGAAGCAATATACCATGTTAGCATTATTTAATTTCTTGCAGTATGTTAGGTAGTTGCAGATTCTACAATATGTCTGCACCTTCTCAACAAACTGTGAATGGTATATCTCCTTCCATGCCATTAATTACATTTTCTTCTTTGCAGCCACAACTTTAACCGGTCTTCATTTTGTGACTACCACCTTGATGACTATCGTATTTCGGTGGTTAGGTCTGAGCCAGCCTTCCCACTTGCCGCTAGCAGATCTGATTAAATTTGTCATATTTTCAAACTTGTCGATTGTTGGGATGAATGTGAGCTTGATGTGGAACTCTGTGGGCTTTTATCAGGTTAGTGTATTTTTAGTAGCTATCCTCTGTGACTTTGAATTGTTAATAACTGAATCCATTCTATTCCCTTGTTCAGATAGCAAAGCTGTGCATGATACCTGCATCATGTCTTCTGGAGGTTGTCTTTGATCATGTACATTATTCCCGGGACACAAAGCTGAGCATAATGGTTGTGCTCATAGGAGTTGCAGTCTGCACAGTCACTGATGTCAGTGTGAATGCAAGAGGCCTAATTGCGGCTGTTATAGCTGTTTGGAGCACAGCTTTGCAGCAATATGTAAGTATGACCACCTTAGTGTATTGATTACTTATATGCTGAATTGACACTAAGCGAGAGCAATTGTGATTGCGTGGAATAATAGATTGATTAGGTCATACAAGGGTACAAGTATATATAGGGCATCCCTGAGAGAGGTTTATAGAATCAGAACCAATCTCATGGATATCATGCCTATCCTAACCAACGGGCCACGGCAGATGGCCGGCCCTAGCCCTGGCGTTACAACGCCTCAGGGCCTACACGCACACAGCACATACACATATCTAACACTAAGATTGCTTGCTATGTCTGCTTCTGTTTGCAATTAGCTGCAAGTTTTTTTTTTCATACTTCAAACCTTTCAAAGGACAATGTATTGAAATATGGCTTATGGCACGATAGTTACATTGATGCTCATTTACTGCAAAGTTATGAGTAATTAGCAGCTACTGAATCATTCATTGGTGTTGACGCTGCTGAATGTAGCTCCTTTGTTTAGACATTAGGATATAGCTACTCTAGAACTCTAAAAATTCAGATATAGCTACTCACCATGCCAATACTTGGTATTTGACAGTTTTGAACTGTAAGACTTGATGCAATGTCCTCGTTATATTACTGCTTAATCTTACAAGTTATCACTCCATTTCCGAAATATGGAACATACAATTTCATTTAATATCATAACTTTGTCATTTTTTCAACTATATGACTGCCCTTGCTGCCTTAAATTTTCAGTAATCATCTATTGCACTGCATATGTACTTTGGTCCTGTCATAGTGTCATATACCTTTATTTTAGAGGCTACAATTTTTATTCTTTTCTACGTTCTGCTTGTTTTGCAGTATGTTCATTTTCTCCAGAGGAAGTACTCACTGAACTCATTCAATCTCCTGGGCCACACTGCTCCAGCCCAGGCAGGATCCCTCCTGCTAGTGGGACCATTTGTAGATTTCTTGTTGACAGGCAAAAGGGTGGACCACTTCAATTTCTCATCTCTTGCTCTGGTAAGTGAAATTTCCTAACATTGTTTTTATTTCTGTGATCATATGACAATTTATGCTGCTGCTTCTCTATGCATAATTCATCTTCCTGTTTACTTAGTGATAAACATGTGATTATCCTGCATTAAGCTGGTTGAGAATTTGCAATAGTGCCCATGTGATGGTTCATAAGTTTATGGAGCAGTTATATTGTGGCTCAAATTCCTCCATCATTCTGCTTGGCTTGTTAGCAATAACTTCTAGCAACTCTGGCTTCATTCAAATGTCATCCTTTGCTGCATCAGAATGTTTTATTCGAATGCCATCCTTACCATATTGTTGCCCTCATTCTGCAGTTTTTCCTCACGCTCTCATGTTTCATTGCCATCGGTGTCAACCTGAGCCAATTCATCTGCATTGGCCGGTTTTCTGCTGTATCCTTCCAAGTCCTGGGCCACATGAAGACTGTTCTTGTTCTGTCCCTCGGGTTTCTCTTTTTTGGCAAGGAGGGCCTGAATCTTCAGGTAGTTCTTGGGATGGTCCTTGCTGTTCTCGGAATGATATGGTATGGGAACGCGTCAGCTAAACCAGGTGGCAAAGAGCGGCGTAGTATATTGCCAGTGAGGTCTGCAAGTCTCAAGGGAAGTTCAGAAGAAAAGGCCGGTGCTGAGAAATAGTCTTGCTATCTCACTCCATTTGAGAGAACCATTTTTTCTTCGAGGTTAAATTTCTGGTGGAGCAAGCACCGCAGAAGTGGAAAGCTTCATGTTTACTGCAGAAGCTGAATTCTTTGTGTCTAGAAACTCTTATAGGTATACAGTACGACTTCATTTTTGACTCTGAATCATTTGCAGCGAGTGAAATGACATGTTTTACAAGACTTGAGGACGGGGTTTTACCAAATATAGTGTAATTGTTTGCGAAACATTGACTTCTGTATTTCATGTGAATTTGTGCTGAGCCTATTACCTTTCTTGGCTACTCCAAACTGACGAACTTGACCTCATCTGGTCTTTACAAACGAGCCCATTGCTGAATGTTCAGGAATCAGGATAAGGCGATGATGAATCATGTAGTACCAAGGCTATCCAATTGAATTAACATCGGCTTATGATAATGCGAATTTAGGGCAGTCCCAATAAGATATCGATGATAGTTTCTATTCCTCTTAATTGTCATGCTAACTAAGCAATTTGTTGATGTGGCAGTAGATTTATTATGGAGAGAGAAACTATTTCCTGAAGAGAAAACCAAGTCCTCATGCATACCGATGGGTCAAGAAATCAGCGAATCTGCATTGAGAAGAAATCAGCGAATCTGCATTGAGGAGACGCAAGTAGTTTCTTCTTGCTTACTGCCGAATCCTTTGCGCTTGCACCGCGGTTACCCATCACTCGAGCTTTTTTACATGATGCATAGATGATTTAGTACTAGAAGGGAGAATGATTAGTTGGATTTTTGTTTAGACTCTAGATAAAAAAATTACATTGTGAAGGATGATTTCATGATACAGTCTTTTAGACTATGGAAACTACGATGGTTTTTCCCATTGGGAGTGCCCTTGCACATGCACATTCTTTTTTGCTAAAACTTTGATTAAATGTGATGGAACATGCGTAGTGACGCGCCGCGCCAGCCTGGCTGTCTGCCATTGCCCTCCATTGGTTGCACAGCATACGCGCATAACTGCTACATGAGCTTCTTCTTTTTTTTTAACGGACAAATTTTATTACATTCAGGTCCTCACTTCTCTTCCACGTTTCTGGTGAACTGCGCTGCCCACGAACAATACGCCCATTGAAACCAGTGGACAACCTCTAGCTAATAAGGTGCATTTGACTTTTGACACAAGTGGGCAGTGGAGAACCTTTTAGGACGCGTTTGACACCTCACAATTTCATTTTCTCGTGACTCTCAACTACTCCCTCCGTTTCAAATTATAGGTCGTTTTAATTTTTCTAAATTCATATCTAGATGCATAATAATATCTACGAATATAGAAAAAAATCAAAACGACCTACATTTCAAAATGGAGGGAGTAGAACTTTACGTTTCAATTTTGTTACTGTTTGATTGCTGAATAAAAAACTATATACCATATGATATGGAAAGTAGATAAATATGCATGCCATTTTTACTACACTTTTGTAATGATATTTAATGATATTCCTTTTGCTTCCACGTGGATCCATATTTCTTTCTGAGGATGTGGGTAGCGAGCTCACATCCACTCCAGTACTCGACCGCGGACAGCAGCCACAGAATAGATCAGCCGTTCATTTTTCTCCCTTCATTCTGTTCCTAACGGTGGCTAACGGCCTAAACAGTCTCGTCCCTCACCATCTCCTCAACCAAACACAAAACTAGGATGGACTTATTCCTGTGACCAAACACGAAATTAGACCAAACACGAAATTAGGATGATCCCAACCCACCTTGTCCCAGAACCAAACAAAACCAAACACATGCTACCTGTCGTTGGACACAACAAGTAGTAATTGCAAGCCAGCAAATAAGAGTACCAAGACAAATGATTCAGCTCCAATAAATCGTGCTATAAACCTGTACAGACTCTTCATACATGAAACCTCAAAAACAAATGGGGGTGCGCAGATAGTGAAAACATAACAGATCAACAGGACATGATAATATCAGTACAATTTTGATCTTTCCATAAGATCTGTTTATTGCCACAAAAACATGCACTCAACATGTTACCACCATACAATAAGATTTTTGAGTATTGGAAAGGGAAACCACATAAGCACCAGCAACCCATGACTTTGCATAGAATGCGACCAGACTTTGAAGTCAGATTCCTGCTTGCTCACCAAACAACTACAAATCATAACATTAACAGCAGTAAAACAAATCCAAATCTCATTTAATCAAAGGACCAATCTCAGTTCTTCTCTGACCTGAGGTTCAGAAAACATGTTGCTTTCCCCACAAATAGAAGAACAATTATGAGGCTTCAAAGAGCAATGTAGCACAGGTGTACATCCCGTTCCAACTAGGCTATGATTTATTCCGTATGATCCTCAGCAAAAAAAAAAACAGAGAGAGAGAGGGGGGAAAAGCAAAACATGGTCTACTTTTACGCTGAGACGGAGATCGATAAGTCATAGAGCAATTTACATATCATTTTAAGTCAATTTTATTTCCTGAAAATATCTACATACATTGATATATGTCATTGTGATATAAGCTATAGAAGTAACACAAGTCAAAATGGAATTGTCACACAATATAAAGATTGCATATGAACTTGAACTAGGTCAACTAGTTATATTTTGTGTCCTAAGCTCAAATGTAACTGGGGAGCAGCTTAACAATTAACTGCAAAGGCCAACTTGGATGTTCAAAATTGGTCTTCATGGCAAGAGACTGTTATTACTCTTCTAATCAATCCAAAATGTGCACATACACTTCTAATATCTCTGGTACATACTACCAATTTTAGATAGATCAACTGCAAAAACTGAAATATAGACTGAAAAAAGGGTTAACAGGTGACAAGCTATGAAGAAATATAAAAATATATACCGGTCCAGAAATGTGCCCATAAATAAAAAACTAGATGCTAAGATGCTCATGGGTATTCTCTGCAAATTGCAGAGGCTTTCTGATCATGTGATTTCTATCACATCTATTGGAGAATAATAATTGTGCCATACAAGGTTCTAAATAGCTAGCTATAGGTTCTATGTAGCTAACGATAGTTCCTATTGCCACTATACGTGGTACGGCGTATTTTGGAACCTCCCGCTATGCCCCTACAAACGCTATTTAAAACCATGGTGCCATAAGAATCAATGACAGGGTTATTGAGATGGGGCCAGGAGAAAAAGTTGTTTACAACCAAAAAAATAGGTGCATATCAACAGTGTCACCGGTGTGTGAACAGATAGCATCACAAGCTTCAACCTAACATACCATCCAGGAAAATTTTGCTAGCACACCGCATGATGTACAAACTTCACAAATCATGTTGGAGCACAACACCTATCTGCTATCACCAGGTATTTTACCTCCCCTCAAAAGGGAACACATGGTGTGACTATACGTGGAATACCCCCCAGAAAGCAAAAACTGTACATACAACATTGTTGAGTTCTCTTTTCCTCATCTGAATCATGTGCCATCCTAGCAAGGTTAGAAGATCAAGAGAACTACAAAAACATCTACTGCACCAAGGCAAGTAGTGTCTCATCAATGACCTCTATGAGGCATGAAATATACCTCTCCTCATGTGTTGATGAACCAAGCAGCCACAACCAGCTGGCCACTACCTAAATCCATCAATAGCAGCTGCCACATCCTCCAGTCCAAACTGACGACCCCCCAGCCGCACCTCCTTACACCTTGCCGCAAAGTAGAACAACAGCCACACCACCATGAAGTAGACCTCCGCAATTGCATGGAGAAATCCGCCAAGAACCTTTCCACCAAATGTCACCATGATGAGCCGCCCCATGCTGCCACACACAACTGTTTCCCAACACTTGAGCAATGTGGCATCGGTTGCCATCAGAGACACAAGATAGCACCCTTCCTTCACAGCATTGCGCCCAGGTGGCCGCGGATCACGGTCCATGACAACCACCCATGGCACCACAGTGAACAATACCGAGACGACTGCATCAAGCACAGCCCATGCGACAAAGAAACCGTCAAGCTCTGGGCCTGCAACTGCCGCAGCAAGCCATGGATTGACGGACGCCGAGAATGGCATGAGCTTGGCAACCACAAAGAGCCTGAAAAGTTGGGCCTGGTCGTGCACATCGGCAAAGAACCAGAGGCAGAGCATCTGGACAACGGCATCCCGTGTCGCCCACCGGAGGAACGCGAACCCAGTGAGCCGCCTAGCACCCCTGGCAACGCCGGCAAGGAGGAAACCTCGCCGCCGCCCGTGCACGTGCCGCCTTGCGACGGACGCAAACACTGCGCCCAGCGCGGCGGAGTGCACGGCGATGTACCCGAGGATCGCGAGAACGTGTGCGGAGGAGAGCAGCGCAAGGAGGTGGATGATGGCCGCCGCGTCGCGCCGGGTCAAGTCTAGCAAGCGGAGCTCGTTGCCCCGCAGCGAGGCGGGCTTCGGCGGCGCCGTCTCGTTGTGGACGGCGAGGAAGAAGGGGGAGGCGGAAGCGGGGATCGGGTTGGGGAGCGGCACCGGGTAGGGTTTGGGCGCGGAGGAGTATGATGTGAATAGAACATGGTGGAAGGAAGCGTTGTGGCGTCGAGAGGGGGATGAGGCCGCGGGATCGAGGGGGCCGACCAGGACATCGTCGTCGGAGAGGGAGGACGACGGGGATGTGAACGGGGAGCGGCGCCGCGGGAGATGGTGCGGGGGAGGCGGCGGCGATGGCGGGCTGGGAGGGGAGAGGCGGGCGAGGAGAGAGCGGAGGGCCGGGTCGCGGTCGGCGAAGGAGGCGAGGCGGAGCGTGCCGGCGAGGAGCGCGGCGCGGAAGAGGAGGAGGAGGAGCGCCGCGAGGAGGAGGGGCGGGAGCGAGGCAGGGTGGAAGAGGTGCCCTGCAGCACGGCGAAGGATGCGGCCGCCCGTGCGCGCGTCCAAGCTCGCCGGCGGAGGATGCGGTGCGGGGGCGGCGGCCGGCATGGCGGGTCGTGACGGTGGATCGGCGAGGTGGGGGAATGGGGAATTTGGCCACGCGGAGGTTGACGCGCGCGTGACGAAGGCCGAAGGGGACCGGAGACGTGGGTTTGGGCTTGGGCTTGATGTTGCCATTATTTGGGCTTGTTTTGCTGGTTGAGAGCGAAACTTGGGCTGTTTTATAGTCTTGTAGTCCACGGACGATGAGATCTTAGGAATGCGCTCACTTAAAAACATAAAATAAAATTCTCCAAAAAATATAAAATAAAATCTTCACACACAGGAATGAATCACATAGTAACTGCAAAAATTGGTTAGTAAATCAGCCAGTGAAGTGTTACCAAATTGGCATGTGTTCATAACATCTCTTTATGCAATTAGAAAGGATTGCTAAGTAATGATTATAAGCGTGTTAGGATCAATTAATTACAATGTTTTTCATGTTTTATCTTTTTAAGACTCTGCTCGGTTGAGCTAAATTCGGCTTGCTGTGGCTGCAGCTGCAACAGCCAGCCGCTCAGCTTAGCGCAGCCAAACAGCACTAGCCATCCTCATCTTCTGCCTAAACAAAAGATCTCCTCTAACCTTGCGTACCCAGAAATCAAATTGCCTGTAGCACTGCTGCAGCCGCTATAGTAGTTGGGAGGCTGGCTCCTGCAGCTGCAGCGCTGCGCAGCCAACACATCGGATCAAGCTATTTATATCTAAGGATCCAATCCACACTACATATTTTATATGAACAGCCCACATGAAAATCACCATATTGCTTGATTGTTGTGCTTTCGCTCTTAGATCACGCTGTTAGAGATATATTTAGAGATAAGTTAAAAATAGATTTGTACACAAGACATACATAGGCTGGTTCGGTTGTGACTCTCATAGATAGGATAGTTAAATATAGAGTCCTTGTAATTTCCAACACGAGAGTCTAGCTTAACCACCTATATCTGTAACATTGCTTCTATATATAACATGCAACCTATGATTAGCCGAGATAGGCAATCATAGTTAACCTCATTATCTTTTATGGTAATCAGAGCCTCCTCTTCCTAATACATCCATCAAACACATCTACGACAAAACTCGCTGTGAGGGAAAAGGCCGCGACGAAGGAAATCTTCGCGACGCACAGATGGCGTCCTCCTCCTCGTCGCATCCCTCCTCGCACTTTGGACACCCGGTGTCGGACAAACTTACGCGGGACAATTTCGTCTTGTGGAAAGCACAGTTCCTGCCGGCTGTTCGTGGCGCCAAGGTGCTCGGCATCTTGGACGGAACTATTTCTGAACCGCGACCAGTAATAGAAGCTGATGTCGACGGCAAGAAGAAGCAAATCCCCAACCCAGAGCATGACTCATGGGTGGAAAAAGATCAACAACTACTCAGTTACCTGGTGAACTCGGTCTCCAAGGAGGTCCTCGCTGGGATTGCGACTGCAACGACTTCCGCTGAAGCATGGAAGGCACTAGGAGTCATGTTTGCAGCTCAATCAAGAGCGCGGGTTACAAACCTGCGCATGCAATTGGCCACTGCCAAGAAGGGAAGCCTGACGACGGCGGCCTATTTCAACAAGATGCAGAATATCAAGGATGAACTTGCTTCAGCCGGCGTCACCGTCAATGATGACGAGGTTGTTGCTCATATACTCAATGGTTTAGATTTTGATTATCACCCGTTTGTTTCTTCTATGATGGGCCGATCAGGGGATCTTTCTCTTTCTGAGCTCTACTCGCTTCTAATGGAGTATGATCTCCGACTCGAGATGTATCAAGGAACTGAGCAGCATCAATCCTCGGCAAATGTGGCATCTCGAGGTCGTGGAAACCGTGGACGCTCTGGGGGTCGCCATAGTGGCGGCAGATCAAATCGAAGGTTTCCGGCATCGAACAACAATAACCAAAACTTCTCCAACAACCAAGGCAGCAACCAGCAAAGCAACAGGAAGACGCCGTGTCAAATCTGCAAGAAAACAAACCATGAAGCCAAGCAGTGCTACTTTCGCTATGACGAAGATGAGCAATACCGTGGGCGACCCTCCGAAGCCTATGGTGTGGACACAAATTGGTATGCTGACAGTGGGGCTACAAATCATGTGACTGGTGAATTGGAGAAGCTCACAGTTCGAGATTGTTACAGTGGGCATGATCAAGTCTACACTGCCAGTGGCACAGGTATGCAAATTAGCAATGTTGGTCATACAATTGTTCATACCCCTACCAGCAATCTTTTTCTTAACAATATTCTTCATGTTCCCTCTGCAACAAAAAGCCTTGCTTCCGTTCATAAAATAGCTAAAGACAATAACGCCTATCTTGAATTTCACTCGGATTTTTTTGTTATCAAGGACAAGGACACGAAAAAGATCCTGTACCACGGTAGGTGTCGAGGCGGTCTCTATCCGCTTTCATCCAGTGCATCTTCTAGAGGACAGAGGCCGAATCCAGAAGCCCTTGCTGCTCATACGCCATCCACATCCCTATGGCATAGCCGCCTTGGTCATCCTGCTATTCCGATAGTTCAGAAGGTCATTAGCTCGAATAGTTTACCTTGCACTAGTAATAAAAGTGTGGAGTCAGTCTGTGATTCATGTCAGCGGGCCAAGAGCCGTCAGCTTCCGTATCCTGTGTCTAATAAAATCTCAAGTGCTCCTCTTGAGTTAATTTATTCTGATGTGTGGGGACCTGCACCGACCTCTGTTGGACGCCACAACTACTATGTTAGCTTCATTGATGACTACTCCAAATACACCTGGATCTATCTCCTTCGACACAAATCTGATGTGTTTAGAGTTTTTCAAGACTTCCAAAATTTCATAGAACGCAAACTTTCCCGAAAAATTTTATGTATTCAATCCGATTGGGGTGGAGAATATGAGAAGTTAAATTCCTTCCTTCAGAAAATTGGTATTAGTCACCGTGTCTCTTGTCCTCATGCTCACCAACAAAACGGAGCTGCCGAGCGCAAGCACCGTCACATAGTAGAGGTCGGGCTTGCCCTTCTTGCAAACGCCTCCATGCCCTTAAAATTTTGGGACCAGGCCTTCCTCACCGCCACACATCTCATCAATCTTCTTCCCAGCAAAGTAATTCAGTTTGAGGTGCCTGCTACTCGGCTTCTTGGTGAGATGCCTGACTACAATAACCTACGCGTGTTTGGTTGTGCTTGTTGGCCCAACCTTCGACCTTACAATTCACGCAAATTATCTTTTCGCTCTACGCAGTGTGCGTTTCTTGGCTATAGTTCTATGCACAAAGGCTTTAAGTGCCTCGACATCTCCACTGGTCGTATCTACATATCACGCGATGTCGTTTTTGATGAAGCTGTTTTCCCTTTTGCCACCCTTCATCCCAATTCTGGCGCTCTCCTTCGAAGTGAAATTGTCCTCCTTCCTTCTTCTCTCCGTAATCCAGGGGATGACGATTGCTATGATTCTAACATTACTAATCCTACTAATGTGCCTGGTGATCCTAGTGTGTTACAGAAAGAAAATGGCGTCCCAAGTACAGGTGGTATTCCCGGCGTTCACCTATTTCCAGATACATCGCTGCCTCCTGTAACCGAAGATCTGGGCAATCGATCCCAGGCAGATTCGATCGACAGTCCGAGTACTCCCCTCGAAGCTGATTTGGACACGGCGCCCAGGACGGGAGTAATGCAATCAGCACCCACACATGAGGGCGAATCTCCATCAGGATCTCCACTCGCCTCCGCCCCGCATGTACCTGACACGGGCAACGAAAATCCAGAACCACAACGTCACCAGACTCGACTCCAGAGCGGGATTGTGAAACCTAAGCGCATGTATGATGGTATGATCCGATATAGTTTCTTCAGTGCAACAGGGGAACCCAATTCAGTTCAAGAAGCATTAGCCAATTCCAAGTGGAGGCAAGCTATGGAAGCTGAATTTGATGCACTCAAGAAAAACCAAACATGGCGTCTAGTGCCAAGCAAGTCTGGGCAGAATATAATCGACTGCAAGTGGGTGTACAAAATTAAAAGGAAAGCTGATGGGAGCCTTGATAGATATAAGGCTCGTTTGGTAGCGAAAGGCTTCAAGCAGCGATATGGCATTGACTATGAAGATACTTTTAGTCCAGTTGTCAAAATAGCCACTGTACGACTGGTACTTTCTATTGCAGTCTCCAAGGGTTGGTGCCTAAAACAGTTGGATGTACAGAATGCGTTTCTTCATGGCGTTCTGGAAGAGGAAGTGTATATGAAACAACCACCGGGATTTGAAAGCGCTGAAACTCCTCATTATGTATGCAAGTTGGACAAAGCTATCTATGGGCTTAAACAGGCACCCAGAGCTTGGTACTCCAGGTTAAGTAACAAATTGATTTCCCTGGGTTTTGTGTTCTCTAAATCAGATACATCCTTATTTATTTATAATAAAGGTGACAAAATAATTTATATGCTTATTTATGTTGATGACATCATTGTCACAAGTAATGCACCTGAAGCTGTGACAGCTCTACTCGCTGATCTTCGTGAAGATTTTGCCTTGAAAGATCTTGGAAAGCTACATTATTTTCTGGGTATTGAAGTCAAGGAAGAAAATGCGGGTATAACACTTTCTCAAGGAAAATATGCACAAGACTTATTAACACGGGTTGGCATGGTCGGTTGCAAACCATGCACTACTCCATTGTCGGCTTCAGAAAAATTATCAAGTTACGAAGGTACACCCTTGAGTTCCGAAGATAGTACTCGCTACAGAAGTATTGTGGGTGCTCTCCAATATCTTACACTCACCCGACCTGATTTATCATATGCTGTAAATCGAGTCTGTCAATTTCTACACGCTCCAACGTCTACGCACTGGGCAACGGTCAAAAGGATATTAAGATACATAAAGCATACGATCAACTTAGGTTTGCACATTCAGAAAACAATACGTCCTTTTCTCAGTGCCTTTTCAGATGCCGACTGGGCAGGTGATGTGGATGACAGACGTTCTACAGGCGGGTTTGCTGTATTCTTTGGTACTAATTTGATCTCATGGAGTGCCAGAAAACAGCCCACAGTCTCTCGATCAAGTACTGAAGCAGAGTATAAAGCCATGGCAAATGCAACAGCAGAAATCATTTGGCTCGAGCAATTGCTAGCTGAACTCGGTGTCAAGATGAGTCGCACATCAATTCTATGGTGTGATAACTTGGGTGCAACCTATTTGTCTGCCAATCCAGTGTTTCATGCCAGAGCAAAACATATAGAGATTGATTTTCACTTTGTCAGAGAAAGAGTACTCAAGAAACAATTGCAGGTTCGACTCATCTCCACGAAAGATCAGGTAGCTGATGGTTTCACAAAGGCATTGCCGGTTGCTAAGTTCAATGAGTTTATACACAATCTCAATCTTTCAAGTGGCTGAAAGTTTCGATTGAGAGGGGGTGTTAGAGATATATTTAGAGATAAGTTAAAAATAGATTTGTACACAAGACATACATAGGCTGGTTCGGTTGTGACTCTCATAGATAGGATAGTTAAATATAGAGTCCTTGTAATTTCCAACACGAGAGTCTAGCTTAACCACCTATATCTGTAACATTGCTTCTATATATAACATGCAACCTATGATTAGCCGAGATAGGCAATCATAGTTAACCTCATTATCTTTTACACGCAGCAAGGCAAACCATCGAACTAGCCACTAAACAGAGCAACCCAATGCCACTGTAACCACACGAAGAGCCATGGACGAAACAAATAGAGCGTACTAACAATTTGACATCAGTCAAAAAGTAATCCAGTTGCAACTACAAGATCTGAACATCTAGCAAGAAGCAGCTGAGACAAATATGTGGACATGACCCAGAACAACGCTACTAATCTGCAAAACAATCTTGAATTCTGAAGACTTCACTGCCACTTCAGTATAACTTCCTCTGCAGGGCTCCAGGGTCAGTTCCTAGCCCACAAAATAATGCACAGCAGCATTGCTAATTGTGTCCTTTTTTGATTATGCATAACAAAAGTTTCCTATTATAATCCAATTTAAGATATAAAAACACACGACACGAGGCGTAAGATATAATTAAATTTATGCAGCTCAGGTAACACTTGAGCTCCTACAGCATTTTAACATGCTAAAAGAATAAGACTTGAACTGGACAAGTCTGATGTGCTTCCTTTGGGTAATAAGCAATGATGCCTCTGATCATGTACAGGCATTACAAGGCAGCATGCAGAACAAGTGTGACAACAGTTCACAGTCATGACTCATGAGTCACTCATTAAGCTGAATCCACCAACACATGCATGAGCTTAAGAGTTGGCACACCAGAACAACGTGATATATAATAGAAACTGAACATGTAGCAAACACTAAGCCAACATACTCAAATCATCCATATGTTTCACACGATTTTACTATCCATGCCAGTAAATATACGCATAAAGCATCCTCTCTCACTTTCTCAACCCCTAGTTCACTCCACCACTACCACTGCAGTCAGATCAGGCTATCACGGATACTAGTTCCAAATGTGCAAGGTGGTGTTCCTTCCTGAAATCACCGAACGCCTAACTGTCACTGGACGACCCACTGACAGTGATGTCCGCCTTCAGAATACAGTTCGATCCCACAAGATAACCTCTTGACTGATCCTTGAATGTGTTCAGAGCCATAAAGTTAGACCATCCCCATCCAAGGTTGCTTTCAAATGTGAACACAAAGCGACCTTCAGTTGTGATGAGGTAATAATGTCAATTATGTCATCACTGTTCGTTTCAAAAAAAAGAAGTGATCTCATCACCAAGCAGGAGGTAGCACTATCACTAGCTAATCGATTTAACAACGCACTGATATATAGATTTTAGGTAGAGCTGAACCTCTAACAGTGAAGTGCCGTCCATACTTCTGGCCCAGGATGCACAGGGCCAGTTCAATCATCATCCTAGGCTCAGGATCAAGGAGCTCCTTGGGGTCATGCAGCTGTAAGTACAGGGAAAGTGAGTTGGTGCTGTACTGATCACCAAGTGGATGCATCTTGATGTGCCTGAGACAGAAGAATGATCTGTTATGACCATTTATACTCAATAAGAAAAGAGGAAAAGAATGTGATTCTAGGCTTATCGCAAGAAAATAGTATATATGGGTTAGTTAACAGACTGTTACAAATCATCGCCTCCCTGAAGACAAACTAGCACTAGAGCCCTGAAGACATACTAGCACTAGAGCTTTTGGCTCATGCTTAGATATCAGTACATAATTTAACTGGGATATTGGATAATGAAGGGAGCTTGTGTTGCTCAAAACCAGTACAAATGTACAATAGAATACCCACCAATAATGTTGGGGGCATAAACAATTTCTACCACTCTGAACCTTCTAGGCCGCATGAACTTATCATTCTAACTTAATAATTAAGTTGAAGGATACATGCACACTGAACTGAAGGATTGTATGCATATTATGGTATGGACAAATTTCACTGGAACAATAAGATGCATACCATTTATGTCCGCCAACTTCAAATGCAGGATAATGACTGGGTGCTTCAATTCAAGGTAGTTGTTCATGGTCCAGGTATAGTTCCCTTTGACGAAATCCTTCTTCTGGAGGAAGAGGTTCTGAACTGTGGTAGGCTTTTCAGAAATCACAACAGGCATATTTTTAGGAGAAGAGACATCTGCTTTTAATATCCTCGCACCAAAGACACAGCTATCATCAGCCAGATAATCAGATGATTTTAGTAATTTTCCAAGACGAATCAAGCACATTTCTTTGAGTGTGTCTTCTTGACATTGAAGCTGCAGCTAGCTACCCAGAGGTGACAGTATTAGAGAAACACTGCTATGAACTTTTAACCTACAAATGGCCCAATAACAATATGACCTGCTTCTCTTCCTAGCTAACCATTTATTTTAGAAAAACAGTTAATAACTTTTGCGCACTGTAAATACAGAATGATCAGAATAAGAAGATTGACATATATGTGTACTCTCAAATATTGAACAAATTATACAGCATGGAGGAATAAGGAATTCCAGCTGTAATAACATTAATGTGCTAGAAAAACCAAGTTGAAGAAACTACCTTTTCCCCCATAGTAGGTTCCACTTGAATGGTTGTACATTGACAACTCAAACACAGCATTCATAATCTGGCCTGGCTTCAAGCCGGTTCGGCTTCTAGCTAGATCAAGAGCAAAATACACAATTCCATCACCGGATTTTTATGCACTGGGGTCAAGTGAAGGAACCTGATAAGTGAATTAATTAGCAGATAACCAACTCAATCTAGAAGTCTAGAATTCAAGGACGAAGTAACGAACAAAGACACACCACTTAATATCCGCAGCAGTGAAAAAGAGCAGAATTGGCTGGCCCTCTGAAGTAGAGATGAGAAACCATAAACCTTCCATTCCAAAACCGGATCACAGGTCGTTCCCAGCAGCGCAGGAGCTGATAACAATACAAGAGCAATTAACCAAAATTATAGAAGACAAGGATAAAATGAGAGTGAGAAGGTTAAGGTGTATATTTGCAGTCCAAATAAACAAAATACAAATTTCATCAAGGGGATATGGAAAGAAGACGAATAGTTCTCCGTGTAGGGAAAATTGCATAGCATTCATTTTCCAACTATCTGAATGAAACAGCAAGCATAACTGTTATTTGATGGTCGGTTGTTTCACTAAACAGATTAAAATATACATCAAACCTGCTGTTACATGGCATAGTAGATTAATGCTTCTTTTTGTAGGCTAAAAGATAGGACAAATTAAAAAGTCAAGCATGGTTTTTTTTCCTATGCAGCCCTGTAATAGTTCATTTCCAATAAGAAACAGTACAAGCCATTATTTTTTTTGAACGAACGGGCACAAGACGGTGCCTATTTCATTAATAAAGGGGGATAGTTACCGTCGGCTAACCGGCAAATCAATCAATAAATAAAAACCTATACAGGGGATTGCTTAAAATCGTGCTAGCAGGCCTACAAGACTTTTTGCCCCGGCCAAAATCCACATGCTCGCTGAACTCTTAATTTTTGCCAAAATTGACGGTACTGATGATTCCTGGTGCCGGAATATTCTTGAGTTCCTTTCGTTCCATACTTCCCAAATGATCAGTAGCGTTAGGCTACGTTTCTCCTTTCGTGAAATTCCTAGCATTGATGTGATGTTAGACCACCATTCTAGGCACGTTGTACTCTGCGGCCATTCCTCCGGGGCAAGCTTCTCCTGTGAGATCTAGGAGGCCACATGCGTCCATGTGCGTTTGGTGAATCTGCATTTTACTAGTAGATGGTGCGCCGTCTCCATCGTACATCTGCACAGAGGGCAAGTCGGGGTGTGGTCCCATCCTCGTCTTGCTAGCCTATTTGACAACCAAACCCTGTTCTGCAAAATTAGTCACATGAAGAATTTGTACTTAGGTGGGGCCCACGTATGCCAGACGCTTGCCAGCTTGGGTGCCTTGGTGCACCCGATGAATTGTGCCTTATAGGCTGATGCCACTGTGTACCGATCGCTTTGAGGTCTCTAATCCAGTTGTTGTTGTGTAGCGCTTCGGCCACCGTCCTCTTTTTCTTCTTTGTCCTGGTGTAAAGTCCAGGGGCGATGTCTTTTGGCCGTCTTCCTTGTATCCACGCATCGTGCCAGAAGCGTGTCCGCTCACTGTTTCCGAGATTGATTGTCGTACATGTGGCGAAGAGTAGTCTGTCTTTATCGTCACACGGTGTTTCAGTTCTGACTCACGTCTTATCCAGGGAAACCCATTCATGCCGGAGCCTTCTGATGCGCAGTGCCCTTGCAAATTTGTCGAAGTTCAAGCCATTATTCACTTTCTACATACTGTGACGTGGATAAAAATAAGCATAGCTGGTAGGAGGTAAATGTATCAACACGACCTAGGTGCTACTTTTTCTTCTGTGCAGAAACCAAATATCTGCGCTATGAATGTTGGAGAATTGGAGTTCCATCTTTACCAGACCCATTTCCACCCAGGGAATTGTCCCAATGTCATCAAGATTGAGCTCATAGTAAGAAAGATATGAATCTAAAATAGAAATCAACCAACAGCACTGTGTAAAAGTAGCGACCAACGTTCTAGCATAACAATTAATTCGAGAAACAAGCAAACAGAGTTAACAAGAATCCTTACGAGCGCCAGTGATGCAAGAGTTGCCCATGGCTGTACCACGTCCTCTTCCCAGCAATCCCCTGCAAGTAAAATACTAAAATCAATTTCCGAATTCAGAAGACAGGAACTTGTTGCCCTTCAAAGTAGCGCAAATCTCAGCCGAGTAGTTTCCATGGGTTATCAAAAAATCTTGCAAGAGAAAGAAAGGTGAGGTCATGAGGTAAAACCCCACTTCCAACACAGGCAGATCAAAACTTTAAAAGAAACGAACTTTACTCTCGAGTAATGAGCAGAGCCTCAAGAAGAAAGTGAAGAAGTTGCGGCGCCGAAAGCCCTAAAAAAACGGGTAGTTACACCACAAGATGTTCAAGTTCTTTCTCTCCCCTTTCTTCTATATGCCAAATATGTGTTCTTGCAAACCACAACCGCAATACAAGCTATACCAAAGGAGCAGACTTCGCTATGAATCAGGAGATGAGAAGAGGAAGAGGGGATCCGGAGAGATGGAGCACACGCACGCACCTGGCAAGGGAATGCTTTCCTCGCGCAGTTTGGAGGACCTGGAGCAAGGGAAAGGGGGTTTTATGCTTGCAAGAGCAGAGGGAGCGCGGCTTTGACAGTGTGGACGCTTCTATTTTTCTCGTGAACAAGGAGGGGTTAAAATTGTCATTTGGGCATGAAGTTATGCAGCTGAGGACAGGTTGTGGTCCAGTGCCATTGGATGGAGGCTACACAGTTAGGTGGATGGGAGAGAAAAATGAGAATTTTGGGGGAAAAAAACACTGTGAAGTTGCAGGCTTGGTACTCATTGTTCATATTTTTTATCAGAAATTATGTTATAATTTGTCGCAAAGTAGTTTATGTACACAAAATAAAAGACCATCCATTCTAAATACACATATGTATACACAAATCATTGCACAGATCTTTATGTAGAATCAACCCACCCTTTCTATAAAAGTAAAGATAAGGAAAGACTGAAGCCTACAACTATAAAGTCATTTTGCAAATTGTAACATGAGCATGCTTTAATAAAATCCACCTCTGTTTCGCAAAAAAAAACTATATATTTCTAGAAAAAAGCTTATAAAAAGAAAAGTTTTCTCTCTAGCCTATAGGACCACCACCACCACCCTATCTCTATTTTCATACTTTGGTCATTACTTTCTTTCCTATCCTTTCAATCAATGCTCCCACTCTTATCCCACCAATCTACCATACCTCCACTCTTTGTACTAGTTGGTGCTGCCATCAATGTTGCAACTTCATAGGATGGCCACTAACTCCGACTTCATAGGATGGCCACTAACTCCGCTTGCATAGTACACAATAACTTGTCTTTTTTCACCACAATCTTTTGATGAAACAAAGAGGAAGCGGGGATTCAAACGATAAGGAGCGCGTGCACATGTCAATCCTTCCTTGGCACAGTTTGAAGGACCTAGAGTAAGGCTGAAGGGAGTTTTATGTTTGCAAGAACAAAGGAAGGAGCTTTCACAGTGTAGACATTAATTTCTTCTCTGTTTCCTTAACAACGACAATGTGAAATTATGCAGCTGAGGATGGGTGGCTCAGTGCCATTGCATGAAGGCAGCTATGTTGGCTACAAAAGTAACAAGAGGTCATAGCAGGCCCCAGGAGTAAGAGAAAAATGGTAGGTTTGGGCAAAACCGTGAAGTTAGGTAGTCATTGTTCAAATATTAAAAGTAGATATATAAATGTTTAAAAAAGTTATATATATGTGTAAACAAATCATTGCGTGGAACATCTAGATGCAAGTCCACTTTCGTTATATTTCTTTACGTAGAACCAACTATTCCTTCTATAGAAGTAAACATAAAGAAATATAGAGTCAATAACCCCAATCCATTCTCATTAGCACATGTTTTTCTCAATAAATGTGGCTAGCATAGGGACAATCCACCACACCATCGCCATATCTTCATTTTCATGCCTTCTCATTCCTCCCTTCCTTGTCCTTTGAATCGGTGCCTCGATTAGATGTGGCTACCGGCTAGCATAGGGACAACCATCTCATCTAGCCAGATACCCAAACTCCATCTTATGCCGAGTCCATCGCTTATGCTATGACTTCTGTCGCTCAACCTTAGCCTACGCTCGTGCAGCTATCATTTGCATTAGGACCATCACTTCCATCGTGCCTAAAAGTAATTAAATTTTATGCCAACAACATTAGATCTCTAAGTTTTTTCTTAGGCAATTGGTTGTGCCTGTTAACATACTCGTTGAGGTCCTCTAACGTGAATGATCAGATGGTAATCAATTTAGTGCAACAGAATTGAAAATACTAGTGACCAAGAGGTCTTAATTTACCACTACCAGTCATATATCTATATCTATATCTATATCTATATCTATATATATATATATATATATATATATATTATCGGGTAGGAATGCTAGTGATAAATGAATGAAGCACTTATGCCAAAGACTAAAGCATCCAGCAGGTATGAGTATCCGGTAGAACCAATCGCAAAAGTTTCTGATTCTAAACCATAAACCACATTCGGACAAAAGGCTAGCCACGTCTAACCTCTCAAGCAAATTAAAACTACCCATTTCTGGCAAAATTCTCGAGCTGAAGTGGCACTGCTTGTAAGGATTCTTTTTCAGCCCCTTCCGTTTGTTGCTTGAATTTGTTCAGCTACAACGTTGATTGCTACTTTACCACATTGCGGTTGATCAATTTCTGTTCAAGATTCAGATTGTTCCTTACTCATCAGTTTAGATGAAATTGGGACTAGTCCTGCTGGCAAACATAGAACTCTGATTCTCTGAACTTTCATTGCATCGATTTTTGGTCTGAAACCGGTGTGCAATTAGAATTCGTTTCCAAATCAATCGGTGAAGTTGCCAAGTAGGCGTGCGTTTTATGAAGCTCTCAGATCACGCAGCAAACACTACCGGAAAGCTAAAAATTGCCGAGTGTTTTTTCGAACACTCGGCAAACAAGCTCTTTGCCGAGTGCCAAGCTAAAAACACTCGGCAAAGAAAAAACACTCGGCAAATCGGCAAATCGAATCTTTGCCGAGTGTCAAGAAAAAAACACTCGGCAAACCCGTCCCTTTGCCGAGTGTAAAAAAAACACTCGGCAAAGAGGGGGCTTTGCCGAGTGTCAAAAAAGACACTCGGCAAAGGGGGTTCGCCGAGTGTTTTTCTTGACACTTGGCAAAACAATAAGTTTTTTTTCCTCCTCTCACCTTGAAATTTTTTCTACTCCCCACATACAACATGTGGTACTTCATATTAAAATTTGGTATATTTTTGGATTTGTTTGCTATATTTAATTAATTAATTGGTTCAAGGGAATTTTTGGTATAAGTCAAATTTGAACTGCAAGTGATTCAAATTACAGAATAAAATAAGTAGAAAAATGATATTTATGTTATTTAGCCCAATTTGAGGCCTTACCCATGAAACAAAAAGAAATTTCAAACATCTTGTTCAGGAAACATAACCACAAACATGTGATCGAATGATTTTTAAATTCTAAAAAAGGCAAACGAAGTCGTAAAATCATGAGATTTGTCATGATGTGATGATATCATACATGGAGGTTGTGGTAAAAAATTGAGAAGGTTTTGCACATTTTATCACGTACGATGTTTACAAACCGAAGCATCTCCGAAGAAGAATAGTAGGGTTGAGAAGAATTCAATTAGATTTAAAGTCAAAGTGATGGTCGAGATTTGATTTGACCACAAAACTTTTTTTATATGCAATAGAGAACATAAATTGTTTCATGTGTCATTTTGCTAATTTTTTGGAACTGTTGGATATTTTTAATAATGTATTAAAGGTAATTATAGAATGTTTGCCGAGTGTTTTTCTTTTCACACTCGGCAAATTTTTTTTTCTTTTTCTTTGCCGAGTGTCCCTCGGCAAACGTCAAAAACAACTATTTTACGCTGTCCCCCGACCCCAGCACCCCCTTAGCGCCCCCCCCCCCCCGACGGCCCCCTCCTCTTCCTCCGCGCAACACCGCCCCCCACCTCCCTCTCCCCGCCGCCGCCGTCCCTTCCCTCCCTTCCTCTCCCTCTCCTGCCGGCGCCCCTCCCCCTCCTCTCCCCTTCTCCCTCCCCGATGACGGCGCGGCCCGCCCCTCCCGGCCGGATCCGGCTGCGGCGCCGCCCCTCCCGGCCGGATCCGACAGCGGCGCGGCCACCCCTCCTTCCCTCGGCGAGGCCCCCTCCCCTTCCCCCGCCGAGGCCCCCTCCCCTTTTCTCCGGCAGCGACGCGGCCGCCCCTCCTTCCCCCGTCGAGGTCCCTCCCCTTCTCTCCGGCGGTGGCCCCTCCCCTCCCGGCCGGATGTGGTGGCGTGGCGGGTGGCAACAAGAGGCGAGGCGGCGTGGTGGTGGGCGGCAGCGGGCGAGGCGGCAGCCGGCGAGGCAGCGTGGTGGCGGGCGGCAGCGGGCGAGGTGGCGTGGTGGCCAGCATGACGGCCAGTGGCGGCGTGGTGGTCGTGGCCGGCGGCCGGTGTTTTTGTTTTTTTTATTTTTTTTGAAAATGTTTGCCGAGTGCTTTTTAACACTCGGGAAACCATTTGCCGAGTGCCCGATGTTCGACACTCGGCAACTCCACTGTTTGCCGAGTGCAGTTCGCCGAGTGTTACACTTGGCAAACTCTTTCCCGAGTATTTTTGGGTCTTCGCCGAGGGCACTCGGCAAACTTCGTGTTTCCGGTAGTGAAACCATCGAGCTAGCAAACAGACTAAGCGTCTAAGTCTGTGCCAGAATAACCGCATGGCCAGCCATGAATGAAGTAATAAAAAGGTTAATACAAAATGGCATCAGGCACAAAGCAAGTAATCCAATTGAAATATTGGAGATAGTAGATGTAAACATGTAAGCAAGAAAAGGCTAAAACGATTACATTGGGATCTCATAAACAACCAAAGTCTTAATACTTCACCACGCTTCAGTATGACGGTATCTTTCTAGGCTCAATTTCTTCACCTAGAAATTCAATGAGGACCAATGGTGGTCACCCTTGGATGATGAGTGATTGACAACGTTGTGTTGGTTTGATGTTGCTCTTGGCTTGTGATGTGCAGGTGTAGGATGCGACGTGGCGGTCGACGGCGTGCGGTGAAGGTCAAGCGAAAGGTTCATGTCGATGGACCAAGAGCGGTGAAGGATGAACGCGAGTAGGCTTGGACCGATGGACCCGAGGAGTCCGGGCGAAGTCACGGCGATCCACATGGTGCACGGAATGGCGAGAGGGCATGACAGGTTGGAGACGGCGTCGGTCGAGTCAAGCGGGAGGCTTGGCGGAGGCCGGACACGCGTCAATGGACGGTTTGGGTGGTTTGGGCCTCAAAACCACCGCGCAGGCAGGTTTCCCGGTTTGGGCCTCAAAACCGGGGGCGAGCCCGGTGCGGCCGGAGCTTCAAGAAGGAGGGCACGTGGCGTCATCGCGAAGCTTGCGTCGAGGCGAAGCAAAGTCGTGAAGACGGCGTGTCCATCCGATGTGCGGATAAAAACTTGGACCAAAATGCCCCTGCGTGGGTAGTTATCTTAGTTGTAGCTGTAGGGGTATTATAGTATTTTGTCCTGGACTATAAATAGGGATGGGGGGCTGGTTATTTCAGCACCTCTTTGCTTAGCAACTCATTATCTATTTGCTTAGAGGCTAGCCATGTGCTTAAAGTGAGAGGAGAGAGGGAGATTAGAGAGTGATTACTCTTTTCTCTTGATTTCTTCATCTTTAGTGGGTGGATGAAGGGAGGAGGCTAGTCCTCATCTTGTATAGAAGATGTTCTCGTGATTTAGCTTTGTTTGTTGTCTCAAATCGTGCTAAATCTTTATTTCCCGAGCGTTTTTCTTTTTCCCTATTTTCGGAGCTATTTTTGGGGAATTTTTGTTCATCATGTTTGCGCCCGAATCTCGTAGTTTTGGTTGAAGAGAAATGTTGCTACGACCTTAGGGAGCATCTTTGATATGATCTCCCTCCAAATCCCACATGGATTCGGCCGGATTTTGAGTTTTTCCCAAATCGTGTTCCTTGCGTAGGGTTTCGGTTTTTCTCCAAATCCGCGATGAATACTTGAGCGTTTTGAGATCTTTCTCATGGATCTATTTGCTCTTGGGGTATTGCATCCTTGTCTCAAGTTTCGTGTCGAATCGTGGAGTATTGAGAAAGGAATTTTGAATTGAAGTGTGACCGGCGTTCTTCGTGTTCTTGGTTTTTCGTTCTCTGTTCATGCGCGCAGGTGCTTCAGGCGTCGAGGGGAGCAGCAAGCGAATCAGACCAGCACGTGAGGGAGCAGTAGGCCGGCTCGGTGCGTCGCGGCCCAGCAGCTCAAGGCAGGCCAACAACAGCACCGTCGCAGGCCGCGGCCCAGGAGGATTCAACCAGCAGGTAGCCCAGGCAGTGGATCTGTTGCAGCTCAGTTGCGCCATCAAGCAAGTCCAACACCAGGCATGTGCACCAACGCAGGCAGCAGCAGCTTCCACGCACGGCCCAAGCAAGGAACTTGGCCGAGGCAACCGTCCAGCAAATCGCGAGCTCCAAGGCAAATTCACACGCACAGGCCCAGCTTCATCTTGGACAGCACCGTGAGCTTTTATTGTTCTTTTATTTACAGCAAATAGTTAATCACTACTTGTTTAGCTACTTTCCATGAAATATCTTTTGCTAATCAAGTCTAGTGGTTAATTATTTTGTTCTCTCATTAGCTAATCACGCCTAGCATTTTGGATTATTTTTTTTCTTGCATGCTTAGTTGAGTGATTAGCTAGTAGTGATCTTGGTTAATCATATTTTTGAGCAAACTTGTTAGAGTCATTTTATGTCTTGCTTCCGTTATATCTTGAGCGTGTCAAATCGTTCCTAGGGTGAGCTTGTCACGAGTTGACTTGTGTCATCTTGACGATACGACGCGCAGTGTGCTTTGGGGTTGCATTTGGGACATAGGCCTTGTTTTCGTTGAGAATTTTTATAGGCTCCCATTCACCCCCCCTCTGGTCGCCCCTTCGGTCCTTCAATTGGTATCAGAGCCGGTTAAGGTTTCTCCATACCCTAATCGGTTTCGAAACCTATTATGGCGACCTCTGAGCGTTCTTCCTCGACCGCTGCACCCTACTTTGATGGCTCTGATTATCGGTATTGGAAAACTCGCATGAGAGCCCATCTAAATAGTAGGGGAGCAGGGGTTTGGGAAATCACTCAGGATGTGACTTATGTGATTCCTGTTACTCGTGTGACTCAGGATGAAAGGGATAAGTATCACGCCAACAGCAAGGCGGTTGATATTCTGTTTGCGAGTCTGAGTCGTGCTGAGTTCGATCGAGTCGAAGATCTCTCTCTTGCTCATGAGATTTGGTCTCGACTTTAGAGTTTCCACGAGGGAAACAGTCAGGGGAAGGCTAGACTCTTTGAGACTTATAGGCGTGAGTATGAGAACTTTGTTCATTTGCCTGGTGAGTCTGCCGATGCTTTATTTCAGCGTTTCTTGGCTATTGTGAACAAGATGAAAGCAAATATCACCATCTTACCCTACACTGATCATGATAGAGCTTTAAAGCTCCTGCATGCCTTGGATCACGAAGTGTGGGGTACGAAGGTTGATGCTATCATCGAGTCACCGAATTATGAAACACTTTCCACTGATGAACTCTTTGCTAAGTTGAAATCCACGGAGGTTGACAAGAGGCTCCGAGCAAAACAAGGAGGCCCTACTGATCCAAATAGTATGGCTCTCATGTCAGGCTCTGGACAGCCTAAGTCTTTGAGTAACTCTTCTTCTATGTCGTTTGCCTTGTCTTCTTTGGTTTGTGTTTCAGAGGAGCAGCTGGAGGTTCTTGATGATGATGAGCTCGCCTTGATCACGAGGCGATTCATGCGCTTCAACGACAACCGCAAGAACAGGCGAAGGAACAACAACAACTGCTTCGATTGTGGCAAGCCAGGTCACTTCGCCGCCGACTGCCCCGACAAGAACAAAACCAAGAGCAAGTACGACTACAACAAGCACAAGAATAAGGACGGCACCAAGAAGAAGAAGAAGTACACCGACCGCGAGAAGAAGGAGTATCGCAAGAAGGCCAAAGCACGTGCCTTCATCGCCTCCCTCAGCGACGTCGACTCCGACACCGACGACCACACCGACTCAAGCTCAAGCGAGGAGGACGACGACCGCAAGGCAAAGAAGAAGGACGGCAAGAACTTCAATGGCCTCTGCTTCTACTCCGACAAGAACCGCGACGGGTACTGTGTCATGGCTCTCAACTCCAAGAAGGATGACAAGGAAACTGACTCCGACACAGAAACTGAGGTAAAGTCTACTCCTGAACAACTTGCTCTAGAAGTAGAAGAACTTAATGATTGCCTAATCAATCAAGATAAACTGCTTAAGAAGGCTGCTAAAGAGCGAGTTGAGCTTAAGGCTAAGTTAGAAAGTGCCTTAATTGAGATAGATATACTTAAATCTGCTTCTGCTGTTTCTGATGTTGTTGAGTGTGATGAATGTGGTGTTCATATGGCTAGTCTTGCATCTTTACAATCTAAGCATGCTTTGTTGGTAGATGAATTGGATTTGACTAGGGCTGCTTTAGATGAGGTCAAGACTAGGCCTATTTTGCTTGGTGCATGTAAGTCTTGCCCTGCTTTGCAAGTTCAGTTGGATGAGGCATGTGCTAAGCTTAGTGCTTTAGAGAAGTCTGAGTTTATTGCTAGATCTAAACTTCCTGAATGCACTGTTTGTCCTGAACTCAAGCTTAATTTGCAACATGTTGAGGATGAAAACTCCTACTTGCGCACTGTTCTTAGTTGGGTGTCAAGTAGGGAACCTCAGCTAGGCATGATGATTCAGGAGTTCAAAAGGGCTGATGGTTTTGGGCTTGGGTCGGTTATGAAGGGATGTCTTTTTAATGGGTTGCACAAGTTCTTTGATGGGTTGTGTGAGAAGGTGGGTCAAAACAGTGGTGAGAGAAAGAAACCAAGCTACAATCAGTGTGAGCCACCAATTGACTACACCCCTCGAGAGTCACCCACTAAAAATAGAGAGCAACCCAATCCAGCTTGTGAGCAAAACTTTTCTGAGTGTGTGAGAGATGGAATTTTCATTGAGACACCACCTAAAGCACCCAAGAAAGCCATTTGGGTGGAAAAGCCAAACCACCTTAAGAACAAACTTGACACACTTCCAGAAATTGCTCCTAAAAAACCTCCACCAAAACCCCAAGACAAGCCACAACCTAGAGTGAATCCTCAGCCAAAACAGCCTGCTAGATTCCACTGTGAGTATTGCAAGAGATGGGGTCACCTTGAGGAGTTTTGCTTTCGCAAGAAGAAGGCTTTGAGGCATGAGCGTGAGTGGGGCAACAGGGACATGTACCACCCTTCTCATGGTGTACATGCGCCTAGAGCAGCTCCTCCACCTCGTCGTGTGGATAGTGTGCATTTTGCTCCTTCGCGTGTTTTTGCTAGGCATGCTCCTCGCCATGATCAATATGGCCCAGGACAATATGGCCGTGGCTTTGAGTCTCGGAGCTACAACGGACCACGTTTTCCCTCTAACGTTGGTCGTAGTCCTCCTGTGAGACGAGAGATGGTTGATTTTGATAACCCCACTCTTGAGCAAATGGTTCGACACTGGTATTCTACTTGTTTTTCTAACCCCAGTGTTGAGTCATTTGCTCATCCTTGGTCTCCCTTTGTTTGAGCAGGTCGGAGGCCTGGAGAACACGTGGCTTATTGATTCCGGTTGCTCTCGACACATGACCGGTGATCACAGATGGTTCTCCAGCCTCACCCCGGTGATGACCAAGGAGTACATCACTTTCGGGGATAATAGCAAAGGTAAGGTGTTGTCTGAAGGTGTTATCAAGGTGAGTGAGAATTTCATGCTCAAGCGAGTTGCTCTAGTTGATTCTCTTGGTTTCAATTTGCTCTCTGTGTCGCAGCTGCTTGATGATGGTTTTGAGGTCCGTTTTAAGCAAGGGACCTCAAGGATTTTAGACTCTCGAGGCGATCTTGTGTGTATGATCGTCCCCGAGGGTCAAGTGTTTCGAGTTGATTTTTCCAAGTCATTTGGTCTCTCTCGGTGTTTAGTGGCTGGCTCATCTTCTGAACTTTGGAAATGGCATAGGAGATTGGGTCATTTGAGTTTTGATTTGCTTTCCCACTTGAGTACTTTGGATCTTATTCGTGGTTTGCCCAAATTAAAGTTTGAGAAAGATCTTGTTTGTGCTCCCTGTCGACATGGGAAGATGGTTGCGGCTTCCCATCCACCTGTGAATCAGGTGATGACTGAACATCCAGGCGAGCTGTTGCATATGGATACTGTTGGTCCAGCTCGTGTTTGTTCAGTCGGTGGGAAGTGGTATGTGCTTGTGATCGTTGATGATTTTTTGAGGTATTCATGGGTTTTCTTCATGGAATCTAAGGATGAGGCATTTCCTTTTGTTCGAGATTTGATCTTGAGGTTGAGAAACGAGCGACCAAAAGATGCCATGAGAGCTATCCGCAGTGACAATGGCACAGAATTCAAGAACGCTCGTTTTAAATCCTTTTGCAATGATCTTGGTCTTGAACACCAATTTTCATCGCCTTATGTCCCTCCTCAGAATGGTGTTGTTGAACGGAAGAATCGGACCCTTTGTGAAATGGCTAGGACGATGCTTGATGAGCATAGGACTCCTAGAAAATTTTGGGCCGAAGCCGTCAACACTGCTTGCTATGTGTCCAATCGAATCTTTTTGCGAGCTTTCCTGAAGAAAACTTCTTATGAGCTGATGCATCGACGTTCCCCCAAAGTAAGTCACCTGAGGGTGTTTGGCTGCAAGTGTTTCATTCTCAAGCAAGGAAATTTGGATAAATTTGAGTCTCGTTCTACGGATGGGATTTTTCTTGGTTATGCTTCTCATAGTCGTGCTTATCGTGTGCTTAACCTTGAAACTAACCGGATCGTGGAAACTTGTGAGATTACATTCGATGAAACTATGCCTTGCACAACTCCTGTCTTTGAAGTTGCAGGTGAACATGAAATGGGGCAAAGCATATTTGAGGAAGAGGAAGAGCGTGTAGATGGTGGTGAGGAAGAGGATGATGAGATTGACCGAGCTCCAGCTATTGCACCTGTACCTTCTACTTCGACTACGAGAGTTGATGGCCCTACCTCTACTTCCACTACTTCAAGCCATCAACCAGTTCCACTACAGGATGAAGAAGAAGAAGATCAGAGTGATCTAGTTGCTGTTGAGGGGGAGACGACTTCAGAGCGAGAGGCTCCACGGCACATTCAGCGTCGTCATCCTCCACAACAGATGATCGGTAACTTACATGAACGCACCACTAGGCACAGCTCTAGGCAGATTTCACACTTTGCACATTCTGCATTTGTTGCCTCTTTCGAACCCTGAGATATTGGACATGCTTTATCTGATTCAAATTGGGTTAATGCCATGCATGAGGAGTTGGAGAACTTTGAGCGAAACAGGGTTTGGGTTTTAGTTGAACCACCTCCAAATTGCCATCCTATAAGAACAAAATGGGTTTTCAAAAACAAACAAGGTGAGGATGGGTTGATTGTGAGAAACAAAGCGAGGTTGGTTGCCCAAGGTTTTAGCCAAAAAGAGGGGATAGATTATGAGGAAACCTTTGCCCCTGTTGCCCGTTTGGAAGCAATTAGAATCCTTCTGGCCTTCTCTGTGGCTAAAGGTTTTAAGCTCTTCCAAATGGATGTGAAAAGTGCCTTCCTAAATGGTTTCATAGAGGAGGAAGTGTATGTGAAACAACCCCCTGGTTTTGAGAGTCCTAAATATCCTGATCGTGTTTTCAAACTCCAGAAAGCTCTCTATGGCCTAAAACAAGCACCCCGAGCGTGGTATGCTAGATTGAAATCCTTTTTGCTTGGGAATGGGTTTGAAATGGGATCAGTTGATAAAACACTCTTTGTCCTCAAGCAAGGCAATGATTTATTGATTATTCAGATATACGTGGATGATATTATCTTTGGTGGTTCTTCTCATGCTTTGGTTGCCAAGTTTGCAGATGACATGAGCAGGGAGTTCGAGATGTCGATGATGGGTGAGTTGACCTTCTTCCTCGGGCTACAGATCAAGCAAAGCAAGGAAGGAACCTTCGTGCACCAAGGGAAGTACACGAAGGACGTGTTGAGGAAGTTTGACATGGCTGATGCTAAGCCACTCTCCACACCCATGGGGACGACGACAGCACTAGATGCAGATGAAGATGGCGAACCGGTGGACCAAAAGGAGTACAGAAGCATGATCGGCTCCCTCTTGTACCTGACGGCAACGAGGCCGGACATACACTTCGCCGTGTGTCTGTGCGCTCGTTTTCAAGCTTCACCGAGGACATCTCACCGTCAAGCAATGAAGAGGATCATGAGGTATCTCCGCTTTACCCCTGAGTTCGGTTTGTGGTATTCTGCCTCCTCGACACTCACGCTCCGGGGATACTCCGATGCGGACTTTGCTGGGTGTCGCTTGGATCGCAAGTCTACCTCGGGTACTTGCCAGTTTCTCGGTTCATCTTTGGTCTCTTGGTCTTCTCGCAAACAATCTAGTGTTGCTCAGTCTACCACCGAAGCTGAGTATGTTGCTGCTGCTAGCTGTTGTTCTCAGCTGCTTTGGATGATTTCCACTTTGAGAGACTTTGGTTTGGATTTTACTCGTGTACCTCTTCTTTGTGACAGCACGAGTGCCATTAGTGTAGCCAAGAACCCCGTTCTCCACTCAAAAACTAAACACATTGATGTGAGATATCATTTTCTGAGAGATCATGTTGAGAAAGGGGATATTGACCTTGGTTGTGTTGCTACCCAAAACCAACTCGCGGACATTTTCACCAAACTCCTGGATCAAGCCAATTTTGCTCATTTGCGTGGGGAGTTGGGTGTTTGCTTTCCTTTCTGAGTTGGGTTTTTGGAGCCTCTCTTGTATTATACTTGTATCATTTTTGTACAAAACATGGTAGGATAGTCACTTGTTCATGATAGCTTTGAGTTCTTCATGTATATCTTATCATGCTATCTTTTGTGATATATTGTGGTGGATGATACATATGAACATCTTGTCATGCTTTACCTTAGTTCACATTTGGGTATGGCATGTTGTTCATCTGTATCATTTTAGCTTAGTTTCCATGCATTTTGTATCATATTGCATTTTGTATCATGTTGCACTAGATGAGCTTCTCCTATATATCTTGTGTACTCCCTTATGCTACTTGTGAGGTAGTGCTGTGGTTGGTGATTTTGATGCAATGTACAGTTATGCTCTTGATGATATTGTATACTTGTTGAGATAACTGTTTTTGAAATTCAATGCTAAATTCTACCCTATTAACTTACTTATCACCCATGAGTAGATGCTTAGTTATGGTTTGCCCTTGGTTGAATATCAGTTCCATATCTAGCTTATGTTTGGAATTCATGTTCTTTTCAATTGGGTCAAAGATCTAGGTATCATTGCAAATGTTTAGCCCATGATGCACCCCTTGGGGAAGCATGGCTTCTTTGTGCCGCAAAGGCACTTCATGTATTTTGTTTTGTGTGAATACTGAAAAAATATGCTGAAAACTTCATAAATTCACCAAGTTTTTGTGCTTAATGTGATATTATTGCTTGCTTAGTTGTTACAAGATGTCTACCAAAAGAAGTAGACACTTGGTTTCAACAAGCTTTAAACATGACTTGTGATGCATATGTGGGCGTTTGCAATGATCTCTTGTTGAGAATGGATTTTCCTAGTATGAGCTCTTGATGGACTAGTCTATTCTTGCTTGGGTGATTCTTAACTATGTGAATGCTCATGTGGTGATATTTTTATATATTGCTAAAACTTGATACTTGCTTCACCTCCACTATTGTAACTTGATATCATCTTGTTGGCGATGCTATTGTTTCTTATGATCTATCAAGCTTTATCTCCCTAGTAGCCTTTGAGAGTGCATTGTGATATATTTGAGAAGCTTGTTAGGTTCTGCATTTCCATGGCATGCACTTTGTCCTTTCATGCTTTTCTTGATGGTTGCATTGTCAACAAGGGGGAGACTTTGCATGTATGCATGATTTCAGGGGGAGTGCGTATGTTCAGGGGGAGTAGTTATGAGTTGTTATACTCTTGTTATGCTCTTATGCCCTTGTACCGGTCGCGTTGAGCTGTTTACCTCTTCTTGAGGAGCCGGTTTTGATTTGAGTTTGGATTTTCATGTGATTGGTGTTGAGCCCAGTTTCTGCCTCTTCTTGAGGGATCACATGATTTTGTCTCAGTTGTGTAGAGCCGTTGCCCTTATCTTAGGGGACTGAGACTTTTCTATTTTGAGTTTCTTGTTTTTCTGTTTCAATACTATGAATTTGTGGGGTGTTGTCAATGCACTCATCAAGGGGGAGATTGAGGACCAATGGTGGTCACCCTTGGATGATGAGTGATTGACAACGTTGTGTTGGTTTGATGTTGCTCTTGGCTTGTGATGTGCAGGTGTAGGATGCGACGTGGCGGTCGACGGCGTGCGGTGAAGGTCAAGCGAAAGGTTCATGTCGATGGACCAAGGGCGGTGAAGGATGAACGCGAGTAGGCTTGGACCGATGGACCCGAGGAGTCCGGGCGAAGTCACGGCGATCCACATGGTGCACGGAATGGTGAGAGGGCATGACAGGTTGGAGACGGCGTCGGTCGAGTCAAGCGGGAGGCTTGGCGGAGGCCGGACACGCGTCAATGGACGGTTTGGGTGGTTTGGGCCTCAAAACCACCGCGCAGGCAGGTTTCCCGGTTTGGGCCTCAAAACCGGGGGCGAGCCCGGTGCGGCCGGAGCTTCGAGAAGGAGGGCACGTGGCGTCATCGCGAAGCTTGCGTCGAGGCGAAGCAAAGTCGTGAAGACGGCGTGTCCATCCGATGTGCGGATAAAAACTTGGACCAAAATGCCCCTGCGTGGGTAGTTATCTTAGTTGTAGCTGTAGGGGTATTATAGTCTTTTGTCCTGGACTATAAATAGGGATGGGGGGCTGGTTATTTCAGCACCTCTTTGCTTAGCAACTCATTATCTATTTGCTTAGAGGCTAGCCATGTGCTTAAAGTGAGAGGAGAGAGGGAGATTAGAGAGTGATTACTCTTTTCTCTTGATTTCTTCATCTTTAGTGGGTGGATGAAGGGAGGAGGCTAGTCCTCATCTTGTATAGAAGATGTTCTCGTGATTTAGCTTTGTTTGTTGTCTCAAATCGTGCTAAATCTTTATTTCCCGAGCGTTTTTCTTTTTCCCTATTTTCGGAGCTATTTTTGGGGAATTTTTGTTCATCATGTTTGCGCCCGAATCTCGTGGTTTTGGTTGAAGAGAAATGTTGCTACGACCTTAGGGAGCATCTTTGATATGATCTCTCTCCAAATCCCACATGGATTCGGCCGGATTTTGAGTTTTTCCCAAATCGTGTTCCTTGCGTAGGGTTTCGGTTTTTCTCCAAATCCGCGATGAATACTTGAGCGTTTTGAGATCTTTCTCATGGATCTATTTGCTCTTGGGGTATTGCATCCTTGTCTCAAGTTTCGTGTCGAATCGTGGAGTATTGAGAAAGGAATTTTGAATTGAAGTGTGACCGGCGTTCTTCGTGTTCTTGGTTTTTCGTTCTCTGTTCATGCGCGCAGGTGCTTCAGGCGTCGAGGGGAGCAGCAAGCGAATCAAACCAGCACGTGAGGGAGCAGTAGGCCGGCTCGGTGCGTCGCGGCCCAGCAGCTCAAGGCAGGCCAACAACAGCACCATCGCAGGCCGCGGCCCAAGAGGATTCAACCAGCAGGTAGCCCAGGCAGCGGATCTGTTGCAGCTCAGTTGCGCCATCAAGCAAGTCCAACACCAGGCACGTGCACCAACGCAGGCAGCAGCAGCTTCCACGCACGGCCCAAGCAAGGAACTTAGCCCAGGCAACCGTCCAGCAAATCGCGAGCTCCAAGGCAAATTCACACGCACAGGCCCAGCTTCATCTTGGACAGCACCGTGAGCTTTTATTGTTCTTTTATTTATAGCAAATAGTTAATCACTACTTGTTTAGCTACTTTCCATGAAATATCTTTTGCTAATCAAGTCTAGTGGTTAATTATTTTGTTCTCTCATTAGCTAATCACGCCTAGCATTTTGGATTAATTTTTTTTTCTTGCATGCTTAGTTGAGTGATTAGCTAGTAGTGATCTTGGTTAATCATATTTTTGAGCAAACTTGTTAGAGTCATTTTATGTCTTGCTTCCGTTATATCCTGAACGTGTCAAATCGTTCCTAGGGTGAGCTTGTCACGAGTTGACTTGTGTCATCTTGACGATACGACGCGCAGTGTGCTTTGGGGTTGCATTTGGGACATAGGCCTTGTTTTCGTTGAGAATTTTTATAGGCTCCCATTCACCCCCCTCTGGTCGCCCCTTCGATCCTTGTTCAAGTACAGAAGTTGCAGGACAAATAAGTTAAATGTGCGTTTTCAGAAAACATAAAACTATTTTTTTTCTAAATCCTAACACAAACCAGGTTAAAATGTAACAATACTTGAGACTTTATGCAACGATACACTTTATGCAACTATGGCAACCTTTTCAGTTGAACTGCTACATCACCCTTTAAACTTATTTAAAAATTGGTTGATTGAAACTGGGCTATAGTTCATGAGATTTTTTATGAAGTATAAGGCATTCGTTTTCGATAGTCATCAATATAGGATCATACAACCATGCAGCATTCAAAACAAACTGATCGAGTGAGACCAGTTTGCAATCATGAACCACCCTGATTAATCTGAATCCATCAGCACATGTGCAGGATTTGAAGACTTGGCGCACCAGAGCAAAGTGATATATATAACAGAAATTGAGCATGTGTTCACCACACAATATTTGCATAATCCCAACTTTACTATCGTCCGACATAATATTACTCCACATGCCGATAAAGTGTACACATTCTGCATGGCATGCGTTCATCTCAACCATTATATTATATGATCATGAAAAGCCAATAATAATACTACCGTATATAGCAATCCTGTATAAGCATCAAAGACACCATTCCTAGGTTTGCAAAGGCATTGTTCCTAAAATTATCAAAAGGTCTAACCGTCATTGGATGACCCAGTTATAGTTATATCTGCCTTCAGAACACAGTTCGATCCCAGAAGATAACCTCTGGATGGGTCCTTGAATGTCTTGAGTCGAATAAAGTTGGACCATCCCCAGCCAGCTTTGTCTCCAGCTGCGAACACGAAGCGACCTACAATTGATATGAAGTAGGGTCGTTACCAAAGAGGAGTTAGGACTGTCAGTCTGACACTATTTCAATCAATTTCACAACACGCTGGCTTGTAGATTTTACGGGTGAAGTGTTTCCCATGCTTCACGTCCAGGATGGATAGGGTCAGTTCAATCATCATCCCAGACTTAGGATCAGGGAGCTCCTTTGGATCATGAAGGTGTAAAAACAGAGAAAGTGACTTGGTACTGTACTTATCACCAAGTGGATACATGTTGACATACCTGAAACATAATGAAAACAATCTGTTATGACCATTCATACTTAACCAGAAAAGATGAACAAAATTTGATTCTGGGTTCATAACCAGAAAAGATGAACAAAATTTGATTCTGGGTTCATCGCAAGAAAAAGTATATTTAGTTCAATTAACAGATTGGAATGAATCATGGCATGCTCGAAGACAAACACGCAATAGAGCTGTTTGGCACCATGTTTAGAGATGACACCCTAGATAATTTAATGGGGATATGAGATAATTAATGAGAATAAAATCGCAACAAGGGAGCTTGTGTGGGAGCACGAAACCAGTACATAGAAGAATTGACCACGGAAAAGACACCCCCTTGGCTCTGTCTTAAAACAGGATAATACCAAACCCTTTAGGGAGGTACTATTCACATGACCTGAGATCACCCAGGTCCAAGTCCAGGCATCCTCAACTGAAGGCTAGCTCTACCAGCTGCCCAGTTGTGGCATGAACAATTTCTAGTGCTTCTAGCCTTCTGGGTGGCACAAACTGATAAATTTTTCAATACATTAAGTTGAAGGATACTTGCACACTGAAATGACTAATAGCATATGCACATGATGAAATGAATCAATTGTATTGAAACAATTGAAGAAGCACACCATTTATGTCCTCCAACTTCAAATGCAGGAGAGTTGACTAGGAGCTTCAAGTCAAGGTAATTGCTCATCGTCCAGGTATAGGTCCCTCTGATGAATTCTTTCTTCTGGAGGAAGAGGTTCTGAACCGTGATATGCTTCTTTGAAATCACAAGAGGCTTCTTTTCAGGAGAAAAGACATTCGCTTTTAATATTCTTACACCAACGACACAGCTATCATCAACCAGATAATCAGATGATTTCAGTACTTCGAGAGGAATCAAGCACATTTTCTTTGAGTGCGTCTTCTTCACAGTGGAACTGCAGCTATCTGCTCAGAGGTAAAAGGTGGAGCTGTAGCCCAATCACAGCTCTACTTGCTTGTACCTCTAGTTAATAATTTATTTTAGAAAACCAACTTATTCAGGGCTAGCGTTTGTGCACTGAAAGCACAGAATGATAAATATAAGAGTGGCATATATATGTATTCACAATTGTTGATCAAACTAGACGTACCAAAACATAAAGTTGGAGGCAAACAGAGAAGACAGTTTAAAGTCAAGAATAGTGTGAAAATAAAAAAATAATTAATAATTTGAGAAATATTTGACCATGTACCAAATTGGATACACATTGAGTTGCAATAATAGAAGTTTCACATGATGTTCAATGTATTCACATGAAGTTTCACAGGAGTGTTGCTCAAGCTTAGGAATAAGGAATTCCAGTTGTAATAAGACAGATGTGCTTGAAAACCAAGCTCAGTATACTACCTTTGCCCCCATAATAGGTTCCATTAGAGTGGTTGTACACTGACAACTCGAACAATGCATTCATGGTGTGGCCTGGCTTGAAGCTTACTCGGCTTAGAAAGAGTTGAAGAGCAACGTATGGAATTCCATCACCAGATCTTTTATGTGCTGGAGTCACTTTCAGGAACATGATAAATGAATTAATTAGCAGACCACCAACTCAGACTAGACTTCAAGGCTGAAGTAAGAAAAAGACATACCATTTATATCCACAGCAGTGAAAACGAGTAGAGTTGGCTGGTGTAGCCCCCCTCTCAAGTAGAGCAGAGAAGCCATACACCTTCCATTTGAAAGATGGATCATGGATCTTTTCTGGTCGTACAGGAGCTGAAATTAGCACAAAAGCAATTAAATAAAATTATAAAAGATGAAGCTAAAAGGATAGATTATGTGCTATGAGAAGATTAAGGTGTATGTTTGAAATTCTAAATAAACAAAATACAAATTCATAAAGAGGACATGGAAAAAAAAAAGAATAGTTCTCCATATAGAGAAAATTACATAACATTCAGTTTCAAACTATATGAATCAAACAGGTAACACAACGATGTTTGAAGATTGGTAATTTCAACAAGCAGAAGTAAAATATGGATGAAATCTGCTTTTGCATCAGTTTAAAAAAAATGCTTTTGCATAGCATAGTACAATAATGCTTCTACGTAAAAAAATAACCAATAAGAGGAGTCAAGCATTTTTCCCCTATATGCAGCCCAGTTATAGTTTATTGCCAATAAGAAATAATACAAGCCATTATTCACTTTTGACATTCTGTAACGTGGATCGCACATAACTAGAACTGATAGGAGGTAGTTGTATTAATAAGACCAAGCTGCTATTTCCTTTTCAGTGCTGCTAGCGCCCGGATGTTTCCCATCGGACGCTCCAATGTAACATTAAAAATTACCTAATGCAACATTAGCGGTCACCATTTGCAACATGAAAAAATAATGTGTAAAAATGGCTACGTCATCCGACTCCGGGATACCAAATTCCCGCCACAACATAAACACTATGTTTCATGCAGCATTCACTGTGAAATATGCAGAAACAATAGTTGCAATATCGATGCTTAACTATTGCAACATATGTCGAGCGTCCAATTCTTTCAAGATTCCGAACGTATGTTCTATAGCATTATTGTTTCCTTTTCTATGTAAAAAAACAAAAAACAGACCTCAATGGAAATTAGGAGAATTAGAGTTCCATGTTTGCCAGACCTTTCCATAGAAGGATTTATCCCAATTTCATATTATATAGTTGAACTCATAGAAGGAACTATCTGAATCTATCTAAATCGAGCTTGTTCAAGCGGTGAGACATTGGTGACCCTATCTCTGGACACAGCACTTCAAAGTTCGGACTGATCACTTCAGCCTCAAGTACTTGCTGGATCAGCGCCTATCTACAATTCTGCAACATACTTGGGTTAGCAAGCTCTTTGGCTATGTGTTCACAGTGGAATACTGCCCAGGCAAGCAAAATCGAGCAGCTGATGCTCTATCTCTTTGTGATGAAGACACCGCTGCACAACAGGCTCTGACCATGTCACGGCCTGATTTCAAACTCTTCAATGATTTCAAGATGGAAGCTGACACCTTGCCGGAGATCATCGCCAAGCGCAGAGAAATCGATGAGGGTACGGCTGGTGCTGCCTGGACAGTGGTGGACGACTTTGTTATGAACCATGGCCGCATCTTTGTGCCTTCTTCGTCTAGTCTATGGCCACAGATTTTGGAAGCAGCACATGGCACCAGACATGAGGGAGTTCAGAAGACCTTGCAGCGATTACAGGCATCCTTCTACACACCGGGTGCAGCGAAGCTTGTCCGCCAGTTCGTGCAGGACTGTTTAGTCTGTCAGCGCAACAAAACGGAGCACCTCCACCCTGCCGGTTTGCTGCAACCCCTTGATGTTCCCTCTTCCGTCTGGAGTGATATTGCAATGGACTTTGTGGAAGGTTTTCCTCGGGCAGGAGGCAAGTCTGTGGTTCTCACAGTTGTCGACCGTTTCTCCAAAATGGCGCATTTCATTTCTTTGGGCATCCGTACACGGCTTTGATTGTGGCTCAAGCTTTCTTTGATGCAATTGTCTGTCTACATGGGCTGCCCTGCTCTATTGTGAGTGATCGTGATCCTGTGTTTACCAACTCCTTATGGATCGATCTCTTTTCCCTTGCTGGTGTGAAACTTCACCTCAGTTCTGCCTTCCGTCCTCAGATAGATGGACAATCTGAAGTAATCGGATTATTGGGGTCTATTTGCATTGTTTGGTTGGTGACCGTCCCCGTAATTGGCTTCAGTGGTTGCCTTGGGCGGAGTACTGCTATAATACATCCTATTAGACCTCCTTGCAGACTACCTTGTTTTGCGTGGTATATGGACGTGACCCCCCTTCACTTCTGTCCTATGAGCCAGGCTTAGCTTGGGTGGCTTCACTGGACAAACAGTTGCAAAAGCGGGATGAATTCTTGGCTGAAATTAGGGAACGCCTCCTTCAAGCTCAGGTTCACATGAAAGCTACATATGACAAGGATCAGTTGTGGGTGATTGGGCGTGGCTTCACCTTCATCAATGTTCTGTTGTTGGAATCACTACTAGGTCAAACCAAAAATTAGCAACATGATACTATGGTCCATTTCAGGTGCTGGAACGGATTGATTCAGTGGCTTATCGCTTGTTGCTACCTCCCAAGGCTCGGATTCATGATGTTTTCCATGTCGCCTTCCTCAAGAAACACTATGGGGAGCCTCCTGTGGATGTTGTTCCTTTACCAGCAATTGCACATGGTTGTGCTTTGCCTACTCCTTTGGCGATTGTTCGTGCTCGTCCTCTTCATAACTCTTGGGACCTTCTCGTCCAATGGGTTGGCCATGACCCAGCTGAAGCTACATGGGAGTTACTGGAGGACTTCAAGGAGCGATATCCGACGTTCCAGCTTGAGGACAAGCTGTTTTCCCAGGGTGGCATTAGTGTCATGGACAACTTCTTTGGTTAGAAATTCCATCATAGAAAGAAGAGTCCAGCCACGACAGGAGTTAGTAGTTAAATTCTAGTTGGATAAGTATATCTTAGATTGGTTTGGAGTCTGTTAGTATTCGGTTTGGAGTCAATTATTTGGCCGGCCCTATATATATGAGTCTGGTGGCTCATTTGTAATTAAGCATAAAGTAGTTGGCAAATCTCAAAGCCTCCAGTGAGAGGGTGAGAACCAATCTGCTATCTGCCATCATAGTCATCAATATAGCCATATCAAAACATGTATGCAGGGCTACCTTTTGTGAAGTGCAAATACTGAATGAAAATAGTAAGAGTGGCATGGTTATGTTCTCGGATATTGATCAAACAAGAATATAATATCAAGTGAACGAAATAGTGTGAAAATATAAAAGACAATGTGGCAAGTATTTGATCATTTTTTTCTTGAACACACATGAGAGTTGCGTACATTATATTAAGAAGAAGAAAGGGTTTGAAAACCCATACAACACCACACATGTGTGACAAGTATTTGATCATATATTAAACTCTATAAAGATTGAGTTGCAATGGTAAATTGTTATATGATGCTCAGTAGTTCCAAGTTCGGGGAGTTATTGCTGAAGCTTATAAAGCATGGAGGAATAAGAACTCCAATGTGTAATCAAATGAATGTACTTGAAATAGTAAGTTCAGTCTAACTACCTTTACATCCACGATAAGTCCCTTTTGAGTGGTTGTACATTGACAACTCGAACACTGCACTCAAGGTGCAATCTGGCTTAAGGTGTTTCGGTCTACAGAAAGGCAAAGAGCAACGAATGGAGTCTCATCACCAGATCTTTTATGCACTGGGCTCACTTGCAGGAACCTGTTAAATGAATTAATGGGCAGATGAACAACTCAGACTAGGAAGTCAAGAGTGAAGAAAATGAATGGATTTTCTTCAGAAATGTGATTGCTTCTAACTTCATAGAACATCATTTGTGACTACGTGACAGCTAATATTTTTTTCTTGAACAATCTAATCAATATTTTTGATAGACAACTATTTTAATCTCCTCAAACATACGAAATGAGATTGAGTATTGCATCATGTCTGCTAGATATAGAGTCATTTTGGGATTATGATACATACCAACTGTATCCACAGCAGTGAAAAAGAGCAGAATAAGCTGGTACAGCCCCCCTATCAAGTAAAGCTGAGAAGCCGTAAAACTTCCATTTGAAAGCTGGATCATGGGTCTTTCTCAGCAGTGCAGGAGCTGAAAGTTACAAGAACAATTAAGTGGAGTTTGAGGAAGACAGGGAACGTGAAACTCCAAATTAGAAACTTCATGAAAAGGACATGGAAAGCAGCAGAATAGTTCTGTATAATCTATTATAGAGGGAATAATACTGCATTCGACCTCCAACTGTCTGGATCAAAATATCTAGCAGACTTACTTATGACAAATGACTCAGTTTACGTGATAATTGATTACTTGACCAAACAGGAGTAAAAACCAATGGAAGTCTGCTTTTGCATATCTTAGCACATGATACACTCACTGCTCTTTCTTTACACTCCATAGATAAGAGGAGAAGTGGAAAGTCAAGCACTTTATTTTCTTTGCACCGATGAATCGGTTTAAATCCACAATAAATCTTCAAAGCAATAGCACACAATACATGCCGCTATTCATATTCTACATAACGTAACATGGATCACACAGCATCATAACTGGTAGTGCACCAAACCAAAAATCAACTGTCAACTGGAATAAAATTTGGAGATCGAAAGTTCCATTTTTGCTCGACTTTTGTTTATTCTAAGGGATTATCTTAATTTCATCAAGAATAAGGTCATGTAAGGAGGTATCTAAATCCAAATACAAACCAACCAGCACCACTAACTAAAAGTAGTAATCAATGTTCTAGCAGAATATTTTAATCAACAAGCAAAAGAAGCTCAACTGAATCCTTACAGGCACCAGTGATGCAAGAGTTGCCCATGGCTCTACCACTTCCTCTGCCCAGGAATCCTCTGCAAGTGAAAACAATCATGATGCCAATATGCCTATGTTAGATTGATCTCCTCCCCAATGGGCCTAAAGGCCCATCGGGACCCTGATCCGCGCCCTGATCGGGGGCGCCCACCCTAGCATTGGGTGGTGGACCCCTGTCGTGTTGCGCTATATAAATAGGGTAGGGGCCACGGCTCGGCTCATGAGGTTCGCCGCTGCCAGCCGCCCCACCGACACACCTACCGATCTAGGTCTTGCTCAGTAGCGACGGGAAGCACCACCGCCGCCGCGCCGGCAACGCAACTACACTACGCGTCGCTGCCTTGCGCAGATCTTCAACGACAGAACCCGCGATGGCCAGCAGCTCTGCTGCTTCCACCCCTAGGGGTGAAGGTACCCCTGCCTCTCTCTCTCTCCCTCTCGGTTAATACTAGAACGTCATGAACTCTTGTCAATCCCATGAATCCTGGCTAGATGTGTATCTAGAAGTTCTAGATTCTAACCTAGGAGCCTAAGCAAATGATGCAGAGTTAAGAACCAAGAAATTTTTACCTCACAAAAAAAGAACCAAGAAATTATTCCCCTTGCAAGAAGCGAAATCCTACACAAAAGATTACCAGACACAAGAAATTCTTGCAAAAAGGAGAGAGAGAGAGAGGCCGGGAGGTAAAACCCCATTCCACAAACAAACAGGCAGGTCAAAAGTTGAAAAGAAACGAACTTTACCCTAGAAAACGAAGAAACCACTCTTGCCAATAAAGCTAAGAACTCCCGTTGCAGAGAAGCCTCAAACAACCCAGGAACACTGGATCGGGCTACACCAGAAAGGCAGAAACCCATAAGTCCCTTCCTCCCGTAATCCCGTTTCCCCTCTGTATTTTACAGATCATGATCGCAGAACAAGCTAAACCAAAGGAGCAGACTTTGCTACGAATCGAGAGAAGAATCGAAGAGAAAGGGAGGGGGATCTGGGAGAGACTGAGCAGACGCACCTTCCGCGGCGCAGTTTGCCGCACTTGCGAGTGGCAAGGGGTTTTTGGAAGCGTCCTGGGGAAGAAAGTGAGGTGGCTATGCCTTTTTCAATGGGCAGAAGCAGAACCGTCGTGAACAGGGTAGGGGTAGAAATGGCATTCCGCGTGAAATCGTGCTCCGGTTGGTTTCAAGAGCTTTAAGACTTGGTGATTGATGATCCTCGTGATTTCAAGTGCTCCGGTGGATGTTTTTCTATGATAATTGGTTATGTGTGCAATACTGTTTTGGGTTCTCTAGTGCAAATAAATACTAGAATGCGATCGTTTTTGTGTGCACGTACGAATGACGTAACTAGATTCACACGGATATGCGAGCGAGAGAACGAAGCACTTGTGGCAAGACGAAGGCATCCACCGGGTTCACACGGGTTTCTGGCCGGCACTAACCATGAAAAGAAAGGCGCTTCACACTAAGGTTGCGCAATCCACAACACAGGAAAGGGAGTGCTCACTGCTCAAGCCTTTCTACTTTTCTCATGCTTCAGTTCGGAGTACCCGATCGCAGAACAAAGCTTTACCAAAGCAAGGGATTTCCTAGGGATCGGAAAGGAAACGGTCAGAAACACCAGGATTCAAGGGGAATTGTGCGCAGCTGCACGCACCTCGCAGATCGCAATGCTTCCTTAGCGGAGTTCTGGGGTGCTTGGAGCTGGAGGGTGGAGGAAGGCCCTAGGCCGCTAGGGGAATTGGGGTTTTGTGCAGGTGCAAGAGCAAGTGAAGCTTGAAAAAAGAAGGCACTCGGTCTCCCTGGTGAGGAAAAGGGAGGGGCAAAAATGACAATCCGTGTGAAACTGTGCACCTGGAGACATGTGGGCACGTGGCAAAGGTATTAGATGTGGAAGACTAATTTGAGCAGCAGGATATAAAGACTAAAATCACAACAATGTACCTGTCATGAGTGCCCAAGCGGGAGTCACGTTGTAATAAACTAATTTTTCTTAATACAATGATATACAGCTCTCCTGCTTACTCTCGAGAGGCACCTTTTTTATTCATGGCTCACGGCTCACGAGAAATTCACTTTTTTTCAATGTTTCTCAATGTACTTAGTTTTTTCAAGAAGATTTTTCAGAAACATTCCATAAAACTTTTCTGTTATGGAAATTTTTCCCCCAAAAATTCTGAAAATGTTTTTCAACAAACTTGTCCGGAAACGTTTGCTAAGGATATTTTCTGGAAATGTTTTTTAAACACTTTCATGTAGAAATTTCTGAATTACTTTAAAAATATGTATCTAGAAAATGTCTAAGAAAAACTTTATGCTCTACATGCTTTCTCATTTATGTAAAATACAAAGAAGGTCCAAGTGAGAAAAAAAAACAACTATACTTAGCTGAGATTGGATGGTTGGAAGGGGCCAGGACTTTTGACTCCTAGCTTGCATCAGCTAGATAGGGCCAGTTTGGTCGGACTTCGCTAGCTCCGGCTCCAGCCACTATAGGTGGCAGAGGGAGGTGGAGCCGGTTTGTGGCTCCACCGGCTCCTTCGGCGGCTGTGAGGGGGAGAAGGAGAGAGAAAAGGAGCTTCTGTAAACAATGTTTGCACAATGGATGAACAGTGACCGGTGAGAAGGAGCCGGAGTTAGGAGGAGCTCCTCCAAACGTGCCATAGTTGGTTCCAACTGTGTTTCAAGAAAGGCATATTCCATGCCAAATCTTTGCCTTTAGAAAATGAAAACACACTGTAAAGAAAGAAGTGAAAGTGAAAATCGTTAAAAATTCTTCGGCTCATCAGCTCATGCCTACAGATAAGATGAGTAAAACATGAAATCTACTTTCACATGGCAAAATATTAGTACCTTTTGTTAACTATAAAAATACAAAGGATAAATTAAATGAGATAAAAAAAGGATGACATAAAAAACCAATCCTTTTCATAATCTTGAAAACAGTATGCCACAATACATGTAATTGTTCACTTCTTACATACAGTTACGTGGAACATGCTTCATCATATACGCTAAGCTGCAATGGTACCATATTACCAACAAGACCAAGCCAACTTTTGTTCGTAAAAGGAATAATCCAAGGTCATCCGAATTACATCATAGAAGGAGCCATCAGAATCTAAAATAGAAATCGACGGTGGCACTGTAGCAATTAATTCTTTAGCTCAACAATCCAAAAAGAAAAAGGAAGCAGAAAAGGGAGAAGCACAAAATGGCAATATGTGAATAAAATGCTGCACTGAGGGACAGGCTGTGGACAAGTACATTGGATGCTGGAGGCCAGTTTGAGCGTCAGCAGGGGTAAGAGAAACATCAGAACAGAACTGGGAGACGAAAGCGAAATAGAAGTGTAGACTCCACAGGGAACTAGAATTTGCTTGGGCTATTCAATGTTAAGGATTTTTATTTTTAGACTATTATTTCAATGAGAAAATTCGGATTAACCATCACCAATAATGATTTGGTGATAATGCACCACATGTAACTACATTCAAACGAGATCAAACATGTCAAATCTCTCAAATAAAGTTTCCTGTTACAGGAACACTTCACGGAGAGCCATTTTCTAAATCGGCATCATCATACACGAGTTATTTTTAGACAGGCAAATGAGCTTCGAGGAAGGTGCACATGCCATGTAAAATAATCTCAAACTCAAGGTCTAAATTCTTCAATCTGCTGTATGGCTATAGAACATTCCGTTTACAAGGCATGGGGACCATGGAACCATGTAGTATGGAAAATAAACTCATTGAGACCGCATACATGACTCAACCCATTAGGCTGAATCTAGAAAAGCATGCAGAATTTAAGGAGTTGGCACACCAGAACAAAATGATCTACAACAGAAACCAAGCATGTAGCAAACACAAGCCAATTAAGACACCCATAAGATCAATTAAAAGTATTCCCCATGCCAATAGACATATGCATATCATCCCCTCACGGTTTCTCAACCTGAGTGCTCAGGTCACCTCTACCATCATAAATAAGGTCACCACTAGGCATCAGTAGTGTTTGCTAACAGAACCATTATAGCCTCATAGGCATCAGTGGTAGTATTTAAGGACATTACGGCTTCCTAAGATCACTTAAGGTCTAACCAACAATGGATGACCCAACGATAGCAATATCTGCCTTCACAATGCAGTTTGACCCCACAAGGTAGCCAAAGGACTGGTTCTTGAACAGCCAACGTGGAATGAAATTGGGCCATCCCCAGTAATTTGCTGCTGCAAATGCCAAGCAGCCTGCAAATGTGACAACATAAGGCCATCTTTAAAAAGAGCAGGCATGGTCAACTGATTTTGTGACACACTGATAGATAAATGTTGAGGAAAGTGGAACCTGAGCGGGTGTACTGTTTCCCGTTCTTCTGGTCCAAGATGGACAAGGTCAGTTCAATCATCATCCCAGGCTCAAGAGTGAGCATGCTTGGTTTATCCATGTACAAGTACAGGGATAGTGACTTGGTGCTGAGCTGGTTACCACGTGGATACATTTGTATATGCCTGAGACAGAATTGAAACAGTGTCTTATGACCATATCCATACTCTCACATGTAAAGAAAAAGAAGAAAGTAAGGCATAAATGGTTGCCTCTCTGAAACATTCTAGTTGTTCGCCTCCCTACTTATGCTAGATAATTTAACTAGGATCTGAGAGTGCAAATATCTGAAGCAGCAAGAGCGCTTCTACTGCACAAAAGAACCCCACATGTGAAAGCAGTACAACAGAATGCCCACTAGTAATATTGACCAACACTTAAAGCTTCTAGCAATCTCACTTATCAATCTAGCTTGGTATGTTAAGTTGAAGGATGCTTGTGCCCTGAAACAACTTACATGTGCATATTACATATGAATCAATTACAATGTACAATAACAGTTGCATACCATTTATAACCGCCAACTTCAAATGCTGGGGAAAGCACTGCGAGCTTCGAGTCAAGAAAGATGTTCATGGTCCAGGTGTAGGTCCGTTTGATGAATTCCTTTTTCTGAAGGAAGAGATTCTGAATTGTCGTAGGTTTCTTTGGAACCACAACGGTCTTTTTGGGAACCACAGCAGTTTTCTTTCTTGCAAAAGAGATATCTGCTTTTAATATCCTTACACCAAAGACACAGCTATCGTCAACCAGAAAATCAGCTGATTCCAGTAGTTCTTCAAGAGGAATCAAGCATTTTTTCTCTGAGTACCACTTCTTCACAAGGAAGCTGTTGCTAGCTGTTCATAGATAAAAGGTGATGGTAACTGTATTAGCCAAATACTCCTAAGCACGTCTAAGCTGAAAAAAACTCCAAGCACAAATTAACCTGCTTCCAACCCAAGTTAACCAATTTTTGATAATTCAGAAAATCAGTTAACATGTTTAAGGTTTAAGAAACCACCTTTGCATCCACAAACATATAAAAATAAAGCAATATGGACTCCCAGATATAATAAGATGGCTGTGCTTGAAAAACGAAGTTTAGGAGATCACCTTGGCATCCACAATATGTTCTGTTGGAATGGTTGTATATTGACAACTCGAATAGTGCATTCATGATGTAATCTGGCTCCAGGGTGCTTCCTGTAAGAAGACGAACAGCAACATATGGACTTCCAAAACCGAATTTTTTATGCTTTGGGGTTACCGTCAGGAACCTGGAACATTAATTAAGAAGCAGAAGATCAAAAATAAAAACTGAAGAAAACAAATGTTTTCTAGGAAATTGTGATTGCTTATGACTTCAATGGAAGATGAGCTGTGGCAAACTGCAGTTTGGTTAATATCATCAACAGATATTAAATGAAATCAGGAGTGATGTTTTTTTCTTGAAAACACAGGAGAGCTGCGTGCTTGATCAATGCACACCTTCTTGGTATGCATCCCTTTTACGATCACGGCACTTACCACTCATATCCACAGCAGTGGAAAACATCAGAGGTGACAGTTGTAGCTCCCTTCTCAAGTAGAGATGAGAATCCATAAATCTTCCACTGAAAAGCTGGACCATCGGCCTTTTCCAGCAGCGCATGAGCTGAAATTAGAATAAGAGCAAATTTTAAAATTACAAAAGACAGGGGAAAAGAAGATTATGTGCTAGAGCATATTATGGATCATATTGCAGTTCCAAATAAAGAAAAACATATTGAAAAACAGAATAGTTCTCTGGATACAGAAAATTATCTTATATTACATTCAACTAACAACTATCTGAACTAAAAACAGAAGAAAACTATTATTTACTTGTGATGAGTGGCCATCGTAGAAAGAATTCAGGACATTGATCTAGTTTTGCATGGCATAGACCATTTGTGTGCCTCTTGTTTTTCTCAACAGTTTTCTTTTTTCTTTCTGGTGGAAACAGGGACTCCCATTTCCATTTCATTGAAACAGAATTAATCAAGTTTGTTTACAACTAGAAATTAGATGACAAAACATAAAGCAAACTGACTTTGTCTTAGTTCACTCCACAGTTAAGAGGGTAAATAGTCCTATGAAAAGAATGATTTTTTAGAAAGTCAAGCATTTTTTTCTTTCAGTGGTGCAATAGTTACGTGGTACTATTGATATTCAAAACAGATGTCACAAACTCACAATACATGTCATTGTTCACAGTTTACATAATGTATACTGGATAACACTTATTCATAGCAAGTAAGACCAAGATGCATTTTTTCTGTGCAGTTGTTCACTGAATCAAAAAAATCTACTCCAACGGAAGATTGCAGGACGATGATTCCATTTTATCCAGATTTTGTTTATACAAGCAATGGTCACAATTTCATCCTAGTTGTGTTCACATATACAAGGAAAGATCTAATTTTGAAACAGAAATTGACCAACATCACAACAGTGATCATCTTTCTAGCACAAAAATTCAAGAAACAAACAAAACAAAAGGTTCAAAAAGAATCCTTACGAGCACCAGTGACGCAAGAGTTGCCCATAGCTAGCTCTACCGCTTCCTCTTCCCAGGAAATAAACCTCTGCAAGGCTGCAAGTGAGATCAGTCGTTATGCTGCCATAAGCCAGTAACCAGTAATACAGTGCTGAGGTAGCGCAAATCTTGGCTACAAAATTATCGCGGAATTTAAGAAACAATCGCAAGAAAAAGAGAGATCAAGGGGGGAAAGGTAGACTGAAGCGCTTCACTCTGAACTTCAACGAACAAACCCTCTTTCCAAGAAAGCCAAGAACAAGCATTGCAAAAATCCGCAAGGCCCTCAAAGCTCCCAAACTACCCAGAGAACGCCAAGATCGAGTGGCAAGACAAGATTCTCGAGACCTTCCCTTTCCTCCCTTCCAATTCCACTCGATACACACACAGGAGTCCACGATCGCAGATCATGCGACGCCAAAACTACGAACTTTCCTACGGATCCGAAAAGGAAACAGAGAGGGAGACCAGGATTCCAGAAGGATCGAGCACGCACCTCGCAGATTGCAGTGCCTTCCTCGGCGGAGCTCCGGTGGGCGCTTGGAGCAGGCCCTAGGTCAAGGGGGTTTTATGGAGCAAGGGCGAGTGAGGCAGCCAGGCAGGGGGTCGATAACTCGATACTGCCTGCTTTTTTCACTTGGGCACCCGAGACTCTCTTGGTCATATTTCTTTTTATAGACTGGGTGGGCATTCGGTTAGGTTCTTCCGTCTTTTGCGAATTCGGTTACTAGAAAACATGAACCGGTCGGTTCTTGAAATTTCTGAGAACTGAGAACTTCAGTTTCGGTCAGTTCGGTTCGATTTTCGATTTTGACCGAACTAACCGATCTCAAATCAACAGTCACAAATCGCATGAATCAGCAACCAAAATCAACAAGTAAAATCTGCGGTGGAGTCCATTCTCTGAATTTGCTTCCGAACTGCACACCTTAAAGGTTGAATCGGTTTTATATAATGCAACACAATCATATCCATGTAAGCTTGAATCTTCTTGACTATCATCCGAGGAGACACATTGGTTTCATTCCGAACATCCCAGATATAACAATAGATGACAACCACTGCTACCCACTGTATCTTAGTGCAACAGACTCTTCCAAATAGATGTAGCAAAAGGGCACATAAAAAAACAATGCTCACCTTTTTCATCTTAGCTTAAAAAACAATATATAGGATTAGCTGGAATATGCCGCTTCTGTAGCTGATGTCCCATAGCCAAATAATCATGAGCAAGCCACCACAAAATTATTTTTATCTTATTCGAGGCTTTGATGGACCATAATTTCTTCCAATTTTTCTGCTCACCAGAAGTATAAGACATAATACCAGCTCCAGGCCTATTTTGAAAAGATGCAAAAGGAAGAGGTACGCACTAAATTATAAGCTGACTTCGTTGTAAAATCACCAAATGTAGTATTAGGCAAATTAGCAAAGTCATCAATACACTACTAGCAAGAGACATCTTATTGGGAATGACAAGTCTGCTCGCATCCAACAAAATAAATAGGTACTTGATGAATTATTTGGTCTTATGTGACGAATAGATTGCGAAATCACCCAACCGGATCAGGTTCCTAATGATTACTCGAGTAATTATTGACTTGTTGTTTTGCTCCATCAGTTGATTTTTTTACATGTGCTTTTTTTGTTTCTTACGTGCTTTTCTATTGTTTAGGTCGGCCCGTCAGGGAATTCGGCCTGATACCACATGGCCGAGGCGTTTCTTCGTGCTTTGCTGTTTCAATTTGAGCGAGGCTGGGTGACACACACATTATGCATGGTGGGCAACACCCTAACAACGATCGGTTTTTCTTGGACATGCATCCGCTAAATAATGTGTCTTTTTTATGTGGAGACATTGCTAAATCTAAAGGAGATGCAGATATCCTCCGATTTTCTAAACATCTGCATCTAATGTTTTAGATTTTTTTTTCATTTTGTATTGTGTATTTCTTGTCAAATTTCTAAAATATTTTTTGAAATTATTTTTGTTATGTAGGGTGTTACTTTTTGGACCAGATCAAATTAATAGAATAATTTGTAATGCTTTTGTCTTTTCAATGTATGTCTTTTTTTTGTCAATTTTAGCTTTATCATGTCCATGTCAAAGCATCTCTAAGAGTGTCCAATAAATGTTTAACAACTAGTTTGGAAACAAAGTTGAAAAATAACACTCAGTTTCCAACGTTTTCACTGCCCAGTACCGGCTCCATCCAAAGCTAGATTTCTGCATCCTCCCCGTGCTTCCAATCCCCGAAGATAACAAGGCGCTTGGAGGAACAATGAGGGAAAAAAACGGTGAGTTATCTTTCATGTGAAAACTTAAGGCTCCTATATGGATGATGTGGCAGCAATCAATTTGTTTTAGGAACCAATTTTTAGGAGGTGTTGGTTGCGGGTTTTTTCCCACTAGTTTTTAGTAAGGTCCAAACCTTTTTTGAAATTCTATTTTTTAGGTACACTTCGAGATGTTTCCATAGTATTTGCGATTTTGTGAAAAAAACCAACCTTCCGTAGGTTTGAATGGCTGAACAGGTTGAAAGAGACGAAAGTGATGTCTTATATAGGGTGCCTTTGGTTGGGCTTTCCAACCTACTTTTGCTTTTGCAAAAGTCAAAAGCCAACCAAAGGGCCTAAAAGCTCTACGTGCTTTTGCCCAAAAGCTACTTTTGCTCTAGTACAAAATCAAAAGCACCTTCCCCTACTTTCAAGTGCTTTTGGGGTAAAAAATTACCCACCTGCCACTGATTATGAAGGTAACGATTCATTTTTTGCCCCCATCTATTTCTCCCATCACGTCCGTCCGCTCCTCCCGTCACCGACCCGGCGCCGCACCCCGCCGCCCGTCGCCGCCGGACGCAGTCCGCCGGCCCGCCCTCCGCCGGCCCCGGACGCCGGTCCGCTTCCCGCCGACCCGGCGCCCCCGGCCGCCCGCCACACCCCCGCCCCCGGACGGCCGCCGCCCGACGACCCCGACCGCCACCGCCCGCCGCCCGTCGCCCCAGGTTGCCGGCTGCTGGCCAGCCGTCCGCCTTCCGTCGGCCGGCCATCCGCCGCCCTCGGTCGCTGGCCCGCCTCCCGGCGTCCCCAGCCGCCCGCCACACCCCGCCCCCTAGACAGCCGCCGCTCGACGACCCCGGCCGCCACACCCCGCCGCCCGTCGCCCCCGGTTGCTGGCCGCCGGCCAGCCGGCCGCCACTCCCTGCTCATCCATGTTGAAGGATGGCATCCTTGTATAGAACTTTTGATGGATATAATTTTATTTATGTGGACCAATCACTTTAATGGATGAAAAATATATAAAATTTATTTTGTTACGTGCAATTTGCATATAAACACACTCACAGACCTTTAGGGGCATTACAGGTATTTCTTACACAGCCTACAGTTTCACAGCTCCTCTAACCAAACGGTCCTCTGCTTTTCTCACAGCTGCTTTCTCACAGCTGCTTTCCCACAGCCCACAGCTCACAGCAGCTTTTCCAAAAGCCACAGCCCAACCAAACACACCCATAGACCTGAGCAAAATAGGTCTAGCCCAAGCACGACAGGCTAAGCCCAGCCTGATACTCGTTTAGGGTCGGGCGTGACGCTGATTTTTGCGGCTAAAAAAATGAGCGGGCCTGAGCCCGCCCTGAATAATAAAATGAATTAAATTTACACTAGAAAATGATGGCGGTCCAGTCCAAATTGGGTCCAATTTTGTTGGCCCAATGTTGTTAATGGACGGGCTTGGGCGGAAATTTTGGACACGAAAGAAATTGGGCTTTTGCCGGCCCGGCTGGGCCCGTAGTTTGCTTAGGTCTAGTCTTATATAAAGAGCATCCACGATCAATGCGGATCAAGAATATGGTAGATGTCTCGCGTCACTTTTTTTAGCTGTGTTGTAACGCTGTTAATGGACGGGATTCTTTTTTTTCGAGTGATTTTGATTCCTGTTTTCAATTGGTTGTTTCCTCTGCTTATTGATCGGGCAAAATCGACTGATTTTTATCTTTCCGTCACTCAAATTTCGGTAACCGCCAAACTCCACGTGGCTTCTTCTGATTATCTTAAAAAATCGATTGACAGCATCACATTTTTTCACTCGACTGTTACAGAGTCATTCCCAAGAATTTATGTGCGTTTTGCCAACAAGCATTCTTTCTTTCCGGACAAAAAAATAACATTATGTACCGGGCCGGTCTTGCTGACCTCTTCTGTGTCAGAAAGGCCCGCAAACATCTCAATACTCTGGCCTAGCCCACGCTTATGGGATAATACTCGGCCCAACCCACGGCCCGCCGAACCTTCCGCACGGTTCCAACCGCTTCCCGAGAATCGCCGCGAAACCCACCGGCCGTCTATCCCCACCCGAAATGCTCCTCCTCCGCCACCGCCTCCCCTCCCCTCTCCCGCGCCGTCGCGCCCCGCTCCGCTTCCTCCGCCGCCTCGCCATGTCCTCCGCCTCCGCCACCCCTCCCTCCACCTCCGCGGCCGCCGACTACCACTGCCGCACCAAGCACAGCCTCACCGCCGGCTACGCGCGCGGCCCGGGCCGCCTCGACTGGGCCAACCAGCCCAACCCCTTCCTCCGCTTCGCCCCCGCACCCCAGCTCCCGCTCCCCAACCCGCCTCCCCCCGCGCTATCCTCCGCCCCCGTCCCCTACCCCGCCCTCTTCCACTCCCCGCCCCCGCCGCCGCCGCCGCAGCCGCTCACCGTCGACTCCCTCTCCGCGCTCCTCTTCCACTCCCTCGCGCTCTCCGCCTGGAAGTCCGCGGGCCTCTCCACCTGGTCGCTCCGCGTCAACCCCAGCAGCGGCAACCTGCACCCCACCGAGGCGCACCTCCTCTTCCCGCACCCGCGGGAGCCCGGCCGGCTCGCCGTCGCCCATTACGCCCCCCGCGACCACCTCCTGGAGGTCCGCGCCGCGGCGCCCGCTGGCGAATGCGCCGCGATTCTGCCCGCGCCGGCGACGGCGGTCGTGGCGCTCTCCTCGGTGTTCTGGCGGGAGGCGTGGAAGTATGGGGAGCGAGCGTTTCGGTACTGCAACCACGACGTGGGGCACGCGCTCGCGGCGGTGGCGGTAGCTGCAGCAGCGCTGGGGTGGGACGCGAAGGTGCTCGACGGGTTGTCGTACGAGGATCTTGGCAGGCTGGTTGGAGTGGAGAAAGGGAGCCCGGCTGCTACGCCTGAGGAGCTGCCCGACAAAGTGGTCAGGGGTAAGGCGCCGTGGGTGGAGCGGCAGCACCCAGATTGCGCCGTTCTGTTATTCCCAGCAGGGTCTGAGCCTGAGGTGGACTATGGCAGGATGAGTGAGGCACTGAGGAGGTTTGATGGGCTGGATTGGGTGGGGAAGGCGAATGCGCTTAGTAAGGATCATGTGGTGTGGGATGTGATATACCGTACTGCAGAAGAAGTCAAGAAGCATGGTCCTGCGCCTGAGGAACGCTTCTTTGTGATGCCATGGCGGAAGAGCCCAGCTATGTCGGAAGGTCTGTATAAGCAATTAACAGTGGAGGAGGTGGTGCGACGTCGGAGAAGCGCTGTGGACATGGACGGGGTGCATGTAATGGGGAGGGACACATTTTATCAGATGCTGTTGCACTGCCTCCCGTCAGGGAAGGTTGGCTCAGGTGAGCGGCAGGGGCAGCAATGTGCTCTTCCATTCCGTGTATTACCATGGGATGCAGAGGTGCATGCCGCATTGTTTGTGCATCGCATCTCGGGGCTGCCAAAGGGGCTATATTTCCTGGTGAGGAATGAGGAGCATTTTGGTGCATTGCAGCGTGCCATGAGGCAGGACTTCGAGTGGGTTCGACCGGAAGGGTGCCCGGATAGCCTCCCGCTCTACAGGCTGATGAAAGGGGATTGCCAAAGGCTGGCAATGCAGATCTCATGCTTTCAGGTATTTGAAGATGCCAGATGGCATTGTTTCTGGTTATTCAGTTATAAACTATATTCGATTGGCTGGTTAAGAAGTTTCCTTATGAATATATCAATGTTTATTTATGCTTAGTCCTCACATTCTTCCTTTAGTTTATATATTGAAGCTAAGGGAGCTAATTTTAATATCACCATGTAACCTATTCTAGTACCTGCAGGAATTTTACTATTTTTCTGCTTTTGGTATTTTTATGCAGGAAATTGCTTCACATGGATGTTTTAGCCTTGGTATGGTTGCTAGATTCGAGCCTCTGTTGCATGATAAAGGTGAATGGATGTATCCTCGTTTGTTCTGGGAGACTGGCGTTCTTGGTCAAGTGCTTTACCTGGAAGCCCATGCTTTTGGAATATCTGCCACAGGGATTGGCTGTTACTTTGATGATGCTGGTAAGTTGAGCAGACATTTTAATAGATCTATCGCAGTTTAGTACTTTATTTCTTAACCATGGTGGTATTTCCTTTGTCAGCAATAATCCTCTGCTAACATGCATTAGCTGAAACAGGGAGCATCTGCAAACTATTAAGAACATTTAACACCATTACACTCCTTTCCACTTGTTGTAAAAAGAACTGCTGTGTTGTTCACAGCACAGGGGAACAAATCCCAGTTCTAGTTTGTTTTGCAGTTTATGTGCACTTAAAGATCTGATGATTGACGAGTAGGATGCTCAGGATTCTGTTGAATCATATACGTGCTACGCTAAAACCAGGCATTTTTTTTTCGTGAACCACAAGCCAATTCAAGATTATCTAATCAGTCCAATATCTTCGCTAGTCTTTAAGAATATTGGCAATGCATTACTCAAATCTGTATTGCAAAAAATTTCTGTTGAACAATGTATTATTCATTTTGTTCTGTTGTAGCAGCTGTTGATAATTCATTAAGCCAGCTGGGACAACACTACTTGGAAAGAGAATGATCCTTAGAAAGTTAGAATACTGTTAGCATTTTTACCATAAATAGCTGACCACGCTAGTGTAAACATACCTAATAAGCATATTATGACTGTTTACTATCCTTTACAAAATCAAAATATCGGTAGCTTGTGATGTATTGCAATGATTACACTCTTGATTTACTGACTGGACTAACTTTGTGAAATGATACATCCTTAAACACTAGGTTTATATCACAAAAATGGAGGAAGTGCTATTATTAGTTGCTCAATGGATCAACCTCACTTCACATTCCCAAATCCTAGTCTAAAGTCCATGTTTGTTAGGTGTCTGATAAGCCATGCCTCACAACAGAATGTGATCAAATATACACTTGTAAAATTGTGAACACAAAGAATAACTACACTTAAAGAATAAAAGAAGGGTATATCATGATGAAGCGTAGTTCTGATAGCTGATAACTACATTTTGTATAATGGCTGAAGGTATGTTACATTGGTCTTAACAGTACAATTGTTGAAACATTTTTAAATAGTTGCAAATCAAATATCAATTTAGCAAGCATATGTTTTATCATCAATGTTGAGTCATGATGGGATATCTGCGCTGCAGAATATGGCCAGACAACATTGCTTGAAGGAGGGTGTAATAGTAGGATAGGTGATATAGATTTAACATGATCATTGATGGTGATGGGTTGAGAAGAGACTAATTCATTATTTCTTTTTCTTCTTTTTAGATGGTCCATTTGTGTACAGGACCTTTTTTAATATGCGCCACTCTTCTTGAAACCAAAGAGACAACTTCTAGACTTCGGGACTCTAAAAACAAATCCTATGATTCTTATGATCTTCTTATCTCTAATTTCCATGCAAACGCATGTAATGTTCCAGTTTGGTAGTGTAAGATTCATGCTAGTTAGGAAAAAAACAGAAGTGGTTTCATGTTTGTTAATTTGGTTTCCTTGTAGATATACTTAATATATTGGAGATTAGTTTGCTGGGATTAAGGGTGTTTCTAACTTAAGGTCAAGGATATCCTTTTTGTATCCATTTTGAATCAAGCAAAAATAGTAAATGTCTCACCAGAACCCAAAATCTGTCTCGCACCAATATATTGTCCATCTCCTGCTATTCTGCTAATACATATAATCCTTTCAAACGATGCTATCTGGCTTTTCTTAGACTGTTGAGGATTGACGTGAATGATTGTGAAATAGTATCTGTAATATAGGGTGAACTTACCATGTCCATCCACTGTCAATGTACTGAATCACATTGTTTAACATGCCTATGCACCCAACTCACTTGTCTCACCACTAGGTGTCACTTCCTACACATTGTATTTCTTAAAATTTTGATGAAAAATTATTTTCTGCTTAGATCTCCAAGCTTCACCAGATGTTAGAAAATCTGTTGTTTAGCTTAGAACTCGTGATGTCGTTTAGATCTTTTTGAAATCTGTATTTTACATATCTAACAATTCAATCCATATGTTTAATATTTTGCAGAGTGTTGCATACTTCTTTTTGTTCATGTAAAACATAGTTAGCATTATAATAAGACATCTTTTCAGCACATTGCTCGATTTTCATGCCCGAGTTGATTGTTCTGCCTGTGATCATGAAGCACAAGATCACTTCTGACTTATATTTGGTTTCTCTTAATTACCATCCACTGTGATATCTAAATAATATTCACCATCCACAGTGATACCTAAATAATATTCTTCGTATCTCTATTCAGTTTGCAGTGGTCATGATAATTTAACTCTCCGTTGGTATTTTAGCTTAAGTATTATTCAGTAGTAGCTTCTAATTTGCTAGAATTTCTGTGCAGTTCATGAGGTACTTGGCTTAAGAGATTTGGAGTTCCAAAGCTTGTACCACTTCACTGTGGGTAGTCCTGTGCTTGACGAGAGGATAATGAGTCTTCCGGCGTACCCTGGTCCCGGAATCGATGCATGATTTTTGCTTCGGGGTTATTGTCCATTCATGCATCAACAAGAGAACTGAGGAACCTGACCGTGTGGGAGTTCGTTTATGGTATAGTGGCATGCCGTGCTATCCCTGTGTACACCGGCATTACCCTCTCTTATTTCTGTAGTGGTTAGCCGGGTTGATTTTATGATGGTACATGGCACTCCCTCCGTAGCTCGTTTTGATTTTTCTAGGTTCATAAATATTATCATGCACCCACACATACACTATATTTAGTCTAAAAAAGCTAAAACGACCTACAATTTGGAACGGAGGGAGTGGGTATGTTGGGATGGTTCAGAGTGTTTTAATGCATGTTCTGGACTTCAACTGGTTATATAGTTTTGTCTGTCCACAGATCAACAAGACTGTAGGTTGTCTGTCCACATACCAACAGGAATGTAGGATTAGCTGTCAAAAGAAACTGGAGATGAAAAACTATAGATCCTTTTGAGGCTATACAACAAGAATGTAGTTTTGAGAGACATTATGGCATGACCTCGACCTAAATCATCTAAACATCCTGTCAAGGGCCAGTCAGGGAAGAGATCCTTTTACTCGGTTAGCTAGCCCCATCCAAATTCCAACACTTCATCTCAATTACCAGCAGCTAAGTCTGGTGACCCTCCATCAAAGACACATCTATTTCGGTGATTCCATAGCGACGACACTCCTAGGATAACAAAACATCCTAAAATGTTAACTGGCGGACCCTAATTGCCACAATGTCAACATTTAAACATATGTTCCCAATTTCAACATCTTATCAGAAATATTCCATAGCTGCTACAAGTTCAACATTCCAAAGTGCACACATATTCCAAAGTCCAAACATCAACAGGAAGGACGTGTTGAAAACAAAAGGTTCACATGACATCACAGGTTCACATGACAATAATGTCATGGGAGGAACAAAACTTACACTTGGTGTTATATAAGACAAAAAAAAATTTCAGAGAAAGAAAGGAATTGAAGTCATCTCCTGGTACCAAATAAGAAATTTTCTCTATATATTGAGAACCATGCTTGTCTCAAAACTAAGCCGTCTTAAGAAAGTACATTGTTATATGTTAATGGTCTCATATGTCGTCTCATGCAGTGGCACATAAGATTTTTGATGAGGTGGAGGAGAGAGCAAGAGGTTGTTGTTTTTGCGAAACAACCACCTCATGAGCTAAATTGTAGGACTACAAGATAGCTCAACAGCCATTGTACGAGTTGCTATGCAACTCGTAATATAGCAACTCGTAATATTTCCTTTTTTATATGCACAAATCAAGGAACTATATAGTTCTACCAGACAACTTATAAGATAACTTATTGTACGGGTTGACTCTTGAGTCGTTCCAAGATTACATGTCAATGCATGAGACCGCCTATTAGACGACATCAATGTACTTGAGGAGGAAGAGGCAAGCCCTCCCGAGTCTAGAGCCGTGTATGGTGTACGTTGGCTAAAATTTGCACGATAGCGGCTATTAATTTGCACGTACTGAGAATCTGATATCGGACCGGACTAAGTTTCCGTAGCTTCCCGGCCGGCGCTAACCAATTGGGGACCTGATTGGTTCACTTCTCGGCAGAGCCTGGCTCGTATGAGGGAACCAGGCCACGGTTGGCCAGGCCTAGCGTCTGATTGGTTAGTTGGTCCGTTCCAGCCAGGTCAAACGAAGAAAGCGATTGGTTGGCTGGATGCACGCTCGTCGAGCTATCATTTACACGCGCTTGTGCGCTCCCTGCATGCTGGTTTGCATCGGCCGAGCCTGGCTCGCGAGAAACACCCACAATTCCTACATTTCCCGCGGGCCTGACTCGAGCTGTACGGATGCATGATCGAAGCCTGGCCCAAGCGCTTGTTCAAAGCATCCAGGCGATTTTCAGCATGTAAGGTTGCAGCCATGGAAATCACAGATGAAGTTGTCTAACATCATCCTATAGTGCAAGATCCTTTTTATCTATCTCATTGTCTACGAAAAAGAAAGAAAGAGAGGAAAACAGTGATGTGTACGTGCTACTGCTGATTGCCCTTGCAGCAAGAATTAATCAGCTGCCACTTTAACAATGACCTGGAGACACCGCTAACTACGTTCAGACATGGTCAACTGCGTCAGATCTATCAAGTGAAGCTTCTCTCTCTTACCTTTTTGTACTATCCAACCACTACCGGAAAACTCACCTTCCATCCATCCCCTTTTGTCCCAGTTTAAAGTTAGCCCGTGACTAAAAGTGGTGTCAGTTTAAAGTTAGCCCGTGACTAAAAGTGGCGTGCTACAGTAGGCCAGATTGGGGGAGCTTTAGTCCCGGTTGTAACGGTCGGATTTTTTCCACCAATGGCAGTCCTCTTTTGTCCCGGTTGTAAGCTCCAACCGGGACAAAAGCCTCACCCTTTTATCCCGGATGAAAAGTTTACTCCCAGTTGGTAATTCCAATCGAGACAAAAGGTGGAGGCTTTTGTCCTGGTTAGTGTTTCCAACCGAAGGTAACTCCCAACCGGGACAAAAGGGGTTTGTTTTTGTCCCGGTTGGAATTTCCAACCGCCGGTTGGAATTTCCAACCGGGACAAAATCTCCTCTATTTCTTCCTCCTCCAACCCGAGCCACTCCACTCCACCAGAGAGCTTTATCCTCCTCTCCATGGCGATGAAGCAAGCCTAGGGGAGGTGTTGCCCGAATTTTTTTCCTCATTTCCATGGGGATTTCACTCATCCAAAGTGTTGTGAAGGTTAGCTACTTCATCCTCCTTTCATTTATTGTTATTATGCTTTAGAGAGGGAGAAAAATGAGGTTTTTAGAATGAGGGAGAATGGAGATGATTTTTATTTATACATGTTTTTTAGAATGTGGAGATCTTTAATCCCGGTTGAACGATCCGGGACTAAAATTCTCCCCCTCGTCTTGAAAACTATATCCCGAATGATTTTTAGAGAGATTTGGCTCCTACCAACCGAGGCTAAAATCAAGGTTACCGAGACTAAAGCCAAGGTTTCCGGTAGTGAACACCAGCTGCTACCACGCTGTGAGCCCTCCGTTCCATCCACACAGACAATCAGATGTTGTCTCAGTGTGTTATTGTGTCATAGAAGCCTCTATCAAGCTAATCTATGCTAGAATTAAACATGCCATCAGTTCTCAGCTGTGACCAACTACTAAAAAATATGTTTGTCCACTGCACATATGCGAAGGATATGGCATGCCATGACACTATGTTATACATAGTGGAGGTACAACTAGTAACACAAGTAGCATAACTAGAGCACAGGAATCTGGAAAGTTTTGGTTTCCCCCTCACAAATGTTATCCAGAATTTAAGATTACCAACTGGTCACGTACGGCGCCAACGAACAGGGCATGCAAACCGTGCAAAATGTTTAAGGCTCAACCTATGTTTGCCATTTGCACTCTCATCATCTTCAGCAGAATCGGAGAGGCACATGTGCGAGCACAACCGTAGTGATGTACTCTACCCTTTCCTGGAGGAGCCAACGATTTCGAGCTTGCCTTCAATGCAACACTTGTTTTTCGTGAGATACCCATTCGAAGCGTCCTTGAAATCCTCTAGTGAAATGAACTTCTCCAGTCCCCACTTACAATTGCTCGTGGAGAACCGGCCTACATTTCCCCAATAAGACAAGTTAGGAATATGTGATGATAGGTTAGCATCTGGAACCCTGTTGATCGAGAAAACTTCTGTCAAAATACGAACCAGTTGCATCGCGATGCTTGCCACCCTCCTGGTCATAGATGAATAAGGTAAGTTCGACCAGGCTGCCAGATCTTTGGGGAGATCATTTGGCTTGCCCATGTTCAGATACAAGGAGAGGTGCTTCCCGTCATCAGATAGATGCATACTTATAAACCTGCAAGTTTGGAAGCATCACACATGCACAATTCAGTTGATGCATTAAGCTACATTACTCTTTACGTGTCAATTACATGTGCACTGTAGTAATTTCTATAAAATCATGTTTAAACTGGTAAGAGGGCTCGGATTGAAATAACATCCAGTCACGTCAAGCATCGCAAGCTGAAGATGCTATCATGACTAGATTGATAGATACTGATTAACCTGCAAAATTGAACAGTGTCAAAGGTCTGCGATTCAGTCCATGAATGAAAACGGCGCAGCCCTCAGTACCTCTTGAAAAAAAAGGGCAGATATAGTAGTCTTTACTTTTCAATGATCAAATTCAAATGAACTGCAGTAGCTTTAATGAAACCAAGCCTAAAAATGAAAAGGTATGGAACCAGTTGTATCCGCTGATTTCGAATTCCGGAGAACAGCTTGTATTCTTTAGAGCAAAGAAGTCCTCTATGTTCCAAGTGTAAGTTTTGGCCTCGTTGAAGGTGTTCGTCTTCCGGACAAAGAGTGTTTGTGATATCATATCCGCTTTTGCAGTGACAACTTTAATGAACTTGACTCCAAAGACACAGGTGTCGCCGATGAAGAATCCAGAGGACTGTTCCTTCAGTATATCGAGGGGAATCATGCATGCTATCCCAGTGCTTGTGCTTCCAGTCTCGAAATTGTGCTTCACTGCACACAAAAAAAATATCCAAAGCGTGAGTGTTCAGAAATAGAGATTTTACTGAAACAAACAATGGCTGTGAAACAGAATACTCGTTAGAGAGAAAATAAACATTCTCGAAGACAAACATAAATAAAGGTTGCAAACTTGCAAATTATAGCTGACAGTGTAACCAGGAAGATTTTGAGTTAATGTATGTAAAGCATCCCAGCTATTGCTATCAGGTGTATGTGTATTTGCTATTTTACCTTGATATTTGCGGTGCTTTCCATAGAACTGGTCATATATCATGAACTTGAAACATGCCTCAACGATAGTGTCGGGTTTCATTGAACTTTTTGACAGCCCAAGCCTCATAGAGACATAATCATTTTGATCTCCACTCTTTTTGTCCCTCAGATTCAGCATTAAGTACCTGCAAACAAATTAAGACAGGGCACTGAGGATCTGTTCATGGATGGCCATGTTCTCTTTTTTGATTCTTATACAGAAACCTCTGATAGGCCTGCAGCCTGCTATGTGTTGGGGCCTTGGGGGAGATGTTAAAAACAGTCATTTTTTTGTTGGCCAGACTTCTGAAGCTATTAAGTTTTTTTCATGCAGGATATTAACCAAGTTAGTTGATGTTGAACGGTTCTAGTTGTAGGAACCAACAGATGCAACAAGAGTCGCAAAGAGCAGCTGCTACATCCATACCAGTTCAAGTCCATGATCTTAAACGCTCCAGAGTATGTCCATCCTTCACCCTTGTTGAGAAGCGAGGAGAAGCCGTCAATTGTCCACTTGAAGGTTGTCTGCTCTGCAGCTGGAAAAGGAGGTGTTTTAACACTGGGATTGACAGGCATGAAGCATAGATAACTAGAACAGTATGAAAGATCAACATCTAAACATTAGTGCTGTGATAGAGAGGAAAGTCCAAATAACAAGATGAAGTGTTGCTCATGACGATCCATTAGTGCAGCTTCAGTGGGATATCGGTCCAATAACACTGTGATGAACAATGTTCTAGCCAAGAAACAAGCAGAAAAGGTGCAGAAGACAAGAGGAAATCCTTACGCGAAACAGTGAGGCAAGAGTTGCCCATAGCTCTGCCAATTCCTCTTCCCAGGAATCCTCTGCATGTGAAATCACTAGATCAGTCGCCATGCCATAAGCAAATCATCAGACTGCAGAGTTATGAACTTAAATTGTCTTTAGAGGCAGAGCGAATCTTATAGCCAAATAATTACCACAGACAGAATCAGAAATACTGACCAGAAAAAGAATTCGAAAGGCTAAAAACCTGCTGCACTAACAAGAAATAGGCGGGTTTTACTTCCAAGTCGATCCCTCTATCAAGAGAAAAAAAAGGCCCTAAAAACCAGGACGAGCACACTAGAACAAAATAGGAGATAGCAAGATGTAAAAACCCTGTCCACAAACCTATGAGGCCAAAACCACAAGAAATCCCTCAGTCCCTCCATCAATCCTCAAGAAACCCTGGGAGCACTCAGATTAGCGATCCCGGAGCACTACAGGAAGATCAAGTTCTTTCCTTATTCCCCCCTCTTCCACTTCCACTGTAGAAAGACCACAATCGATGCACACCAAAACCACGAAAGCAGCCAATTTTCCATGGATCGGAAAAGGGGAGACGAGAAATACCGCGATTTAGGGAACGATTGGACTCACCTTGGAGGCTTGGCTCTTTTCTTTTTTTTTGAAACGAACCAGCAGGAGAGCTGCTGCTATATTAAAAGAGAGGAAAAGCCCGACGGGCGCAAGGTGGGGTATTCTGGAGGTGCGACGGTGCGAGTGCGAGTGCGAGGGCAAGGGCAAGGGCGAGGGCGAGTGACGTAGGGCCTGCGTTTTTCTCCCAATGAGAAATTGAGAAGGATGCGCATGCACCCGAAAGGGCGGAGGCACGCGGTAACAAACTGAAGCCGTCAAGCGATTCAGCAGCCGGTTCCTTCGCTTAAAGATGCAACCGACCAACTGCAGCAGCGTGTTGCATTCGCATCCATGTGGGAGAGGGACTGGGCGTCCCTCGAGAGAGGGCTCCTCCACGACGTCTTCACCCGCCTCCCGGCCGACGCCGACGCCGCCAGCTTCCGCCACGTGTGCCGCGGCTGGCGCACCGCCGCGGGACCCGGCGCGCTTGTCCCCGGCCCCTGGTTCGTCCTGCAGTCGTCTGCCGCCGACGGCCATGGCGCCTTCGTCCGGCCCGCCGGGCGCCGCCGCGTCAAGCCCGTCCGCTTGGACGCCGCCAAAGCTCCTGTCTGCGCGTCGCGCGGCTGGCTCGCCGTGGAAGACGGCGGGAGCCTCCTCCTCAGGGAACCCATCTCCCGCGCCGAGTTCCCGCTGCCGGACTTCGAGGACCCCGAGTACCAGGACTACCAGCTGTCCGACATCTTCCTCTCCGACGACCCCCTCGACGCGCCCGGCCGGTGGGTTGCGTTCGCCTTCTTCAAGATGAAGCACGTCACCTACGCCGGCCACGTCCTCGCCTTCTGCCGCCCCGGCGACGGCGAGTGGGCCCGGTTCGATCTCGACGGCCAGTATGCTGGGTTCTACTGGGGGCTCGAGTTCTTCCGGGGCCGAGCCTACGTGCTCGTCGGCATCAGCTGCAGGATCGCCGTCTGCGACGTCGACGCGCGGACGCTCGTCGCGAGCTCGGTAACCCTAGAGCACGTGATGGAGTGGCCGTGGCGGGACGCCCAGGTGCACCTGGTGGAGTGCGGCGGCGACCTCCTGGCCGCGGCGGTGTCGCACTACGAGGACAGGATGCCGCCGTCGTGCTGCGCTCGCCGCCGGCGCCAGCCCAGGACGGTCGGCGTGAGGGTGGTGAAGGTCGAGTTCGCGGCGGGGGGCGGCGGCGCCATGCCGGTGGCGTTGTCGGACGTGGAGGGTACCGGGGACTACGCGCTGTTCGTGGCGCCGCGCGGCCACGCGTTCGCGCTCCCGGCGAGCGGCTTCCCCGCCGTCCGGCCCAGCTGCGTCTACCACTTCGACACCAATATGACGACGAAGAGCGCGAGCGGGATGATCATCACGGATCTGCTGGATCACACTCCACACCAGCATAGGCCCCTCCGGAAGCTGCCCCTCGCCGGGAAGTGGCATCCACTGTCTTGGTTCCGGCCCCGTTGTCCGTCGTTTGATACGACGCCGGCGCGCAGGCGATGGTTCTTTGCATGATCCCATTCATTTTATTTCCTTCTCAAGTTATACATCTTCTACAATGCTGTCTTATTTGAGGTACTGCCCGCTTAATTGGAATTCCTGAGATAATCTAATTGTTTCATGTGGATTTCGCGCGAATAATCTTGCATTGCACACATGCCCGAAATGGTTATGATAGTCTTTTATTACCGGTATGATTTAGATTGCAATTTGTACATCAAACCGACTTGCCTCCACCTACAACCCCCAAGGCTTCCGGCACCACTCCCTGTAAAAAGCACACAAGAGGTCGCTTTCCTTCCTCACCCGCCATAGGTCTTTCCTTTGTCATACCCTAGGCGTGCCCCTCCATTTGGTTCCATGTCTCCTTATGACTTGCTCCCCCAACACCTCCGACACTCTCGCCATCGCTACTCGCTATCTTGTTGTCCCAAAGCGCCCTCTGGGTCCAACAAACACTAGTAAACTTAGTAAACTATGTAACTTTAAGCTCAAAAAGTTTGCTGGATATAGAGAAGAAGGGGCAAAGATGGGAAGAGAAACTTCCAGGTGCAAGGGACAGATAGAACACTTGAGGGTGATAAAAAAATAAAAAAAATCTTAGTGGCATAAAGTCTATGTTTCCATGATTCATCTATAGAGTACACATGACAAATATATGATTATATGGTACGACATATAATCTGATAGAATCGGACAAATAGTTGCACCTACATCCCCAAGAGGAATCGGATTAACCTTGTTGGCAATATAAAGTTTATTCTGCCTGGTAGAAACAAAAGGCAAAAGCTATATCTCACCCAAGTGAAATCTAGCCTTTGCTCACTCAATTTTTCTGGCCCGTCCGATCTGATTTGTGCGGCTAGATGAGATCTGCTATGTTTTGTGTCTGCTCCCTCCATCTATTCTTCTTTTATCTCTATCTTGTCGCTGACTTGTGGGGTCCATTTGCCGGGCTACACTATTTCGCATTTTTTTTGGAAGCCACCGATATTTCTGGTCAGCATTTCCGACGCCGCTCTTTGCCCGCCCCCAGGTCCAACGCCCCTAACCCGCCCTGCCGCCGCCGGCGGCAAAGCCCCCGCCCACGTCACCCTGGAAGGTGAGCTCGCGCCGATGTCGAGCTGGCTTCCCCAGCTGCTCGTCCCACGGCTCCTCAAGCCTCCCGGCACCGCCGCCTCCGCATCGCCCCACCGGTCCCAGTAGCACGTTGTAACATCCGCAAAATCACTAACCTAAAATCACCCATTAAAAATCGTTTTTAAAATCTTTTTACCGCTGAGCTCCCGGAAATCTAAAATCTTCCCGGTGATTTCGCCGTCCCGGCACCCAAGCCGACAGCCATCATTTTATCCGTACCCGAAATTCTTGCCGCGTGCCGTCATCAGACGCCGCGCGTGTGCTCCGACCGCGTGCCGCGAACGCCGCCGGTCCCCCTCTTTTTCTTTCTCCTTTTCCCCTCCCCTTTTCCTTTTTCTTTTTTCCTTCTCCCTTTCTTCTTCTCCTTCTTTCTTCTCCTCCTCCCTCCTTCTCTCTCCTCTTCCTTTCTTCCTCCCGGTTCCTGGCACCACTCCTCCTAGCCGGCCCCAACGCCATTACTCCCCGGCGCCCACCTCCTGGCGCCACACCGCCGGCCGCCTTGGACCCGCACCCGGGCCACGTGCCGCCGCCCCGGCGCTGGCCCCTCGCCCGTCGGCTCCTCCGCCCGACGCGCCGCCGCCGGCCCCCTACCTCTCCTCCGGTGCCGCCTGCCGCTCGCCAGCATTGCCGTGCCCCCCCCCGAGATGCTCTCCCCCGGAACCCGAGCCCCTACCGCTGGCCCGGCCTGCCCGGCCCCCACCTCCATGCCGCATGCCACCGGCCGCCCGGTCCCCTACCACCGGCCGCCCCTCGCCGGCCTATAAAAAGGGCCACCCGCTCGGCCTCCCTTGCCACTCACTCCACCACCACCCCAGCTCGCCACCGCCGCCGCCTCCCGCCGCCGCCCGTGCTCCTCCACCCGAATGCCGCCGCCACCCAACCACCGCCGCCCGCCCCTCCCCCACCTTCAAGTTCGCACGATAATGGGCAAAATGGAGCCCCCTCCCTTCCCTCCGCCGCCCCGGCCCTCAGCTCACCGCCGGCGAGGCCCGGCCGGCCAGCCGCCGCCGGTCAACCCCCATCTCCCTCTCCCTCTCCAAGTTCCTCGAGAAGGAGATAGGATTTCCCATATTCCTGATTTGACCTCCAAGTTTTCCCAAATCACACATAGGTCCTTCCACCACTCTCATAACCCTTTTTGCGGATAAACCCCTCCACCTCCAGAAATATTTACAAATGGGTCCCTAGTTTATCGCAAATCAGTCCTAAACCTCCTTTTTAAGCCCTTAATCCATGTTTAACTCATCATTTCATGCGCCAAACTTCCTCCAATTAATCCCAAATTTTACCACGTCATCCTCCAGAATACTTCCGCCGATCTATATCCAAATTTCCCAAAAATATTCTTTTTACCTATTTTCCGTTCACGTTTTCTGTTCGGAGCTCAACGGATAAAAACCGATTTTCTTTTATTTATTTGTGTGTACGTTTGTGTGTGCCGTAGATCGTGGATTAACCAAGGAGGAGCCTGAGGAGGAGTTTGACCGCGAGCCCGAGCCCGAGGACCAGCAACACGAGCCGAAACTCCCGGAGGGCTTTGAAGACGGCAAGTCCAATCTCACCCTTTGATGCATACTTAATACCTAGTTTTTCAAACACAACCTATTGGCCTGTTTTATAAAATGCATATTGTTTTATTGCAAGACATAGTTGGATAGCCACCCCTTGATTGTTATGAACATTCCTTGTTGTCCCATGTTTATCTCTAAATATGACTTGCTCTGTTTAGATGATAACCACTGCTAGAGTGCTTAGGAGCTCGTTACTCAACTTCAATCGTTATTACAATGGTTTTTATGGAAAAATACATGTGTGTGTGTTCAAATGGGAAGTGGTTTTCCGGGTTCAAGGAAAAAGAGAGGTATAGATGAGATGGATGGGTGTTTCTTGTGTGAAATGCCAGGGTGTTGTGCTCGTACCTTAGTGGTTGGGCAATGTCGGGAGATATCCATCTTGTCATGGTTAAGGACCGAGTTGATGTGTCATCTTGCCTAATTCAACCATCGTGCAACCACTCGACCGTTGTATGGGCAACGGCTTAGCATAAATCCCACTAGCTGAACTGTTAGTCTTCAGGGGTGCTGGTGAGCAACGGGAGCCCATGGAAAAGGAGTAAGATCTTGGTGACTTAGGTCCCAGTTACGGCCTCGTGGATGAGCCGTGAACCCCTTGGGTGCTTCCGTGAGGACTAGCCAGTCTTAGTTAAGGTGGGTAATGGCTTTGTTAGGATTCGTACCGGCACTAAGGTAATCGTGTTGCGGTACCCTACTTGTGGGAAAAGTGTACAACCTCTACAGAGTTAAAACCTATCCGGATAGCCGTGTCCACGACATTGGACGAGTTACGGCTTGGTCACATAACTAGCACTTGGGCATGGATGGTCACGTGTGTGTGTGCGTGTGTGTGTGTTGGATTTTGGAAGTGTCCGGCAGTTGTGCCGTGGGCTATGGCGGACGGGAAGTCCGATAGCAATAAAACTTGGATCCTTTGTATAGGATCAACCCCACTCAATGTTTCAGTTACTAAAGAAAAGTTTTATGAAAACTCATTTGAAAACGAGCCCGTGCATGTGTTGGAAATTTGGCTTTACTGCAAATGAACCCTAGCCTATCCTTGATATATCCTGTGCATATACTTGCTTGTATCCCCCTCCGTGGATGGGGTTGGACTTGTTGAGTACGATCGTACTCACCCTTACTTCGTTGCTACAGAGGAAGACCTGGACTTCATCACCGAGGACCTTGAGTAGAGGTTGTGTCCGCACCCAACGCTGCCTGTGGTGTTGCCCTTTCCAAGATGTTGCTACTGCCGTGCAGTCCCGAGTGCGGTCTTTTGGCAGTCGCTTGGTTAGTCGCTGTTGTTTATTTACTTCTTATCGCTGCGTAGCTTTCACGCCCACTCCCTCGGGAGTTGTACGGTAACTGAATTATCTGTCGAATAAATGTGTTATCAGCCTCCTGGGACTGATATTTGTATCACATTTAGTCTCTACTTATATGGGGACGCTTCACATGTCCGCCTCGCCCTCGCCGCTGTAGCTGCCGAGATGAGCCTCAGTGCGCGACAAAGCCATCTTGCTGGCCGCGGGAGCCGGAGGAAGGACGGGGCGAAGGAGGAAGGGAGCATTCACCTAGCTCCCGTGCTGCCGAGGAGAACCACTCTAGAGTTCATCTGTTCCGATTAGTATTGCTGTCGATTTCTGTTTCCACACCCATGGATCTCGTGTTTCCTTTTGCCCTTTGTCTGATCTGATTTTGGTCCTAGTAGTTATAATCTCTAGGCCGCTTTATGCTATGGAATATTTTGATCTCTATCTTTTTTCACTTTGAGTCTGTGGTAATTGGTTCATGTCGTGTTACCGGCGATTCAATAGGATTTATTTTAGGATATTTTAGCATTGTAATCAGATCAGGTTACAACAGGTTTTGAATGTTTTGTTCTCATTGCTTAGGGTTTCGGCCTTTTGCACCTTTTGATAGCTGATTGGGTGAAGAGAAGGGGGAAGGAGATATTTCCTAATGAAATGGTGGTTCTCGGTCCTGGAGATCAGGCAGCTGTTTCATTATTAATGTTTATGTGAAATTGATGATATGGTAGGACTATATGAATGAGGGTGGGGGGTGGGGGTGGGGGTGGGGGATAAGGGGCATGATCATTATTTCTGATTATGAACAATTGTGCAGGTTGAATGGAGTGGTGTCTATTATTGTTTCACATATTTGAATCTTATTCATTCACTTGTATCTGCGTGTGTTTGCTTTGCCCACTAGGGATGTCGTGCTTCCTATTCCGGCCTCTGTGTTGTTTGCATCAGCAAACATAGGCATCTTTTGTGTTATAGAGGTTCGGTGATAATAGATGTAGCACTTTAGTTAGTGCAAGATACTGCTCTCATGACTTGCTTGTCACTAAGCTAGCAAGCACTTTTAGTTCATGTGTGCTTCATATCTGTGTTGTGTGCTTATCTAGCTAGGCATTAACTTTTATCTTTATGAGAAAATGAGAAACAGTCTGTCACTGGAAAAGATATGTAAAACCATGGAAATGTGTTTATCTTTTTTTTGTTATCTTTGAAGTTGACTTATATCAAGTGGCTAAAATATGTGTTATGAAACTGGTATTATTAATCTGACAGCTAGCAGTTAACTTGTACGATTTAGTACTCTAGGAATTAGGCTATCAATGTTTTGTATTATTAAAATATGTTTTATCTTTTTTTATTTGTACGATTTAGTACTCTAGCCCCTACAGCAATTGGCTTTCTATTCTTTAAGTAAAACTTAGACTACAGTTCGTAGGTTACTAGTTTCCAGCAGTCTACTAGTTTCAATTTTGTGCAGTGTCCTTATCATGCTACATCAATTGGTTTTTCTGTTCTTTATGTCAAGCTCATGTTGTTGTGAATGCATTACTACTACTGTATAAGACGAGTGATCCACTTGTCTGCCATTAGTCCAAATCATCCTAGAGGAACTTTATTCCTTGCCACTCGCGAGGAGCAAGCTAGTTGTCTGTTATTTGCTTGATTTTATCATCAGATTGTGTTTTTTGTATGAAATACTTTATTTTTTTAAAAAGTTTTCTGTTGATCATAACTCTAGTCTAAGTTCTAATTCTAATAATTTTTTATGGGATTTCCATATTATTACAATTTAGTCTCACTGATTTTAAAATTTATTCTCACCTGTGACTATAACTTTATCAAGATTTAATGAGAGCTAAGAGCAATTTCACCTGCTATCTATGATTTTCGGGTGTGTTTTTTACAATTGTTTGCCTTACTGATTCAAAAATTAGTTCTTACTATGAATACAACTTGTCATTCTCTTAGATTGATTTGTGCTCTTAGATGGTACAATATATTGATAAAACAAATCGGGCAAGTTACATCATAAGGCTTATTCAATATCTAACAAGTTGAGTTAACATTTTAGTAGAATCATATTATGATGTCATATATCTGAGTATCCATGTACTTTTCCATCTTTTTTATGGATGTAGTGACTGTATAAAAGCACTTGCACGAGCTAATATGGTTTGCATAAATTCTTATAGACATTGTGGTCGGCTATTCTTGTTGGTAATCCTCCAATTGTGAAATCAAGAGGGCATGTTGCTATTATAGCTATATTGTGACGGGAGCTTTTGCATTTTTTGGCAGTCGTACTTCTGCTTCTTCTTTTTCCTCATTTCCTCAGCTTTTTGTACCGTCCTCTTATTTAATTTTAATTTTGTTGGTTTTCCCTTTGTTGCTGCAACATCCGGATCTATGAGCTGTATTGAAGCCCATGTGATGTTCCTGTTACTTGCACATGACATCTCATTTGAGTTTGATTCTGCATCAGTCTCCCCAACCTTACTTTTGTGCATCTTTTTAAGCTCTTTTGTCAGCCTTTCTATCTCTTTCCTTAGGTATTTATATTTGCCATCTGATTTTGCACCTTCTGAGTTCATTTCTACTGCCATCAGTGAAAGGTTATTGAATCTTCAAATCTTATAACTCTTAGAGTACTTACAACTTATTGATTCTAAATTTCTAGCACTCATTGTACCATAATTCCTATGGAATCTAGGTGTAAGTCCTGCATGATTTGAAATTTTTGTACTTACCAGATATCCCAGTTGTACAAAAATACAAGAGTTTTTCTTTTCTTCAGTTTTCATAGTTTCACCTTCCTATATTTGGTTTTGGTTGACACCGCCCCCATCACCCCTCCATTGATCTGTGTTGATTTCGTTCTTCTGATTCAGATTAGGTTTCGTTCCCCTAATTTGTCCCTTCATTTCCATCCTGAAAGCACCCAATGTAGTGTGAGGTGATTTCGAGTGTTCAGACTACTCTATTCTTTTGCAGATTATCATCATACACAGTCTTTTTTGCTAGTATCTGCAGCCTGCTCTGCTTTGTATTTCCACCACCAATTCAATGTGTTGTATACACCTAGGCTTAGACACAGTTAGATTTGTGTTTTTCTTTGACCTATATGTTACTTCGTATTGCCTATTATACATACATACATACATACATACATACATACATACATACATACATACATACATACATACATACATACATACATACATACATACATACATACATACATATTATGTGTGTGTGTATGTTCAGATACAGTTAACTTGGTCTGATTTTACAATGAAATTATAATTGTTATTTTGGTATTTTCGAACGGTAAGTACCAGTAAAAATGTATGTGCAAATATGTGGTGCTTTTGAGTTGTAAATGCGATATATTAGCAGAACTAGTGGTGTTTACCTATGTATATTATCTGTAGTATCTTTTTTAGTTCAATTCATTGTGTAGCATTCATATATGATGTTCATTAATTTTATTTTGTTTTCTATTTATTACATAGTGCAAGATGGCTACAAAGAGACCAATTGGAGTAGCACTGGATGATGGAAGTGAAGGTTTTAATGATGGTCTGTTTGTTGCTGCTGGCCATCTGATTCTGTATTGTGATTTCACTTTTCATCTAATTACTTTAGTTTGAGCTGGGTCTCCAAGGAACCTGACATTTCATATTCCCCTTTCATCATTAATAGAAGTCAAGGAAGCGATTCTTAGGGGTTCATCGATTATTCACACTCTTTCTCTTCTGATATTTAATTTGCTTGCGGATTTCAATCCCCTTGCCACGAATCAATAATTGAGATTAGGACCCAACCGATTCACTATTCTCGCTTCATGTTATGAAGGCATGGTCGTAATTTGATATGAAGTAGTGTTTTGTAACTTTTGTTTCACTTGATTTTTGATACACTTGATTCAACCATAGTAGATTTTGGGCGGTTAGGGTTCAAATTTCTCATTTTGGAACTAAATATATGCCTATCAATTATATTTCCCGCAATTCATGTTCACTGTACCTCTGTGTGGTTGCTTTGGGTTCCATAATCTTGATTTATAGGATATCAACTTTGATTATTGGCTGCTTTGTCAAATCCTTCTCAATTTGTTATGTGACTTACAAATATCGTTGTGCTACTAGCTATGTAGACTAGGTAAGTTTGATTGCTGGTGTTCCCTGCATCATTCTATTTATATCTATGTAGTTTTGCTTTTGTACTGTGTTCATATCTCTTCAAAATTTAGCAAGATCCATAGACACAATTCATTAAATTGATGTACAGCTAGGTGCTATATCTTTTACAGTGTCAAACTTGCTGTAATTTCTGCAGCATGCATATGTAACTTGTGTTCATACATTAATATTTCATATTACGAGCTTTTTGTCTGATATCTACATGTATTGTCTGATATATATCTAATTTTCCTTTGCTTTGGTAATTCAGATTAATTCTTCTATTTGGTTCCAACAAGCCACTGCTTTGTCTGTATTGTTCCTGACATATTTTACAAAAGGTATATCTAACTGACAATTCATATGTCCTGCATATTCATAAGCAACACTAAAGGCATTGTAGATCTATATATATGTGAATAACTATTTTTCATATAGGAGTTTTACATCATATATATTTATCCTTTGCATCTGTATCTTTTTTGTAAAGGGGTCATGCCAAACTATATAGTTTCATAATGATTATTTTATCTTCTAAATCTCTATGAGCTAACCATAGTGTCATTTAACTGCACTTGAGACAGTTGATACTTTTTTGTTTACCATTTGTCAGATTAAAGTTTGAGAAGTAAATTTTTTCTACCAGGGAGACAAGAACAAGTTGTACAGAACAAGAAATTATCTGCTTACTTCTTCAATTCTTCTATCTTTGTATTGAAGTCTATTTCCATCTCCTTTTTTTCCCCTCCCATTGGCTTCTTCTCCTTCTAATCTTCTCGTCCTCTTTATCCCGATCTACTTTTTAATTCTGGAACTGTGTTGTCTTTCTTCTTCTCGGCAGTCAAGTTTGGTTTTATTTTTCTTTCTATTTTTTGCATTCCCTAGTGTGAAACTTCATGAACCTCTCTGCCTCCTCTATTGACTGGCCACTTTATTTCCTCCATCTGTATTTCTACCTACTCTTTCCTCTGTTGTCTTCATTGCTTCTCCATTTTCTCATCTCTACATCTGAGATTATTGCTGTTGGTAGAAGCCGGAGAACTCAAGGAGGAGAAACTGCAAAGTCTGGATAACTCAAGGTATGGTCTCCATTCATTTCTCTTTTTTTGTATGTTGACCTAAACATTCATTTTGTTTTGACAACTCTGCTGAGAAACCAAGTTGAGATGTATCTTGGTCTATTTGTGATGAGTGATTGACTAGATGATTTGAGACTTTACCGGTTAAGTCCATATTTTATATGTGTATGTTTATGCTAACGGCTAACCGAAGGTGTTGTGTTGAGTGTGTTGTGTTGTGGTGTGTGTAAAATATATCTTGTGTGTTGTGTCTCTTGGCTTGTGATGTGCAGGTGTAGGATGCAACATGGCGGTCGACGGCATGAGGTGAAGGTCAAGCGAAAGGTTCATGCCGATGTACTAGGGCTGTGAAGGATGGACACAAGTAGGCTTGGACTGAGGGACCCGAGGAGTCCGGGCGGAGTCATGGGCGATTCACATGGTGCACAGAAGAGCAAGAGTATGGACGGTGATGGAGACGGCGTTGGTCAAGTCAAGCAGGATGGAGGCAAGTCGAGTAGGCGACCCGGGAGCCGGGAGTGGAAGACTTGGAGGAGTCAAAGGCTTGGCGGAGGCTGGACACGCGTCAACATTGATAATTCACACCTTGCGGGGCGTGCAAGAGGATTTGACCAGTTTGACCTCAAAAATGGAGATGAGTCACGCCTGCGGGATGTGCAAGAGGGTTTAATAGGTTTGGCCTCAAAACCAGGGAACGAGTCCGACGCGGCTAGATAGCGTCGAGTTGGAGGATGCGTGGCACCATCATAAAGCTTGCGTCGAGGCAAAGCTAAGTCATGAAGGCACCGGGTCCATCCAATGAACGGAGAAAAAGTTGGACGGTTTTGCCCCTAGGGGGTTTGGAGTTGTATGCTTCATGTAAGGGCAACTTGGGAAATAGCCAAGTGTCTATATATATGAGAGATGACTGGTTGGGGTAGCCATCCCTTTGGTTGTTTTGGTGGAGGTTTTCTCATTTGTTTTGTGAGAGCCTTTGGTAGAGGGACAGAGGAGGGATCTTTGTGTTGATCTTTTTGCCATCCTAGTTTTGTTTGTGCATAGGATTGTCTTGTAACCGAACATGGTGAAGTAATCCAAAGATCAATTTCGTGCCATCTTATTCCATCCTCTTTGAATCTGAAATTTATCTTTTTCGGTATTTTCGGAGGTATTTTTGGGATTTTTCATTCTTTGCGATTGGCAGCGATTTAGGGTATTGTTCTTGGAGAAAATCGGTGCTAGGATATGTGCAAGAACAACTTGGATGATCCCCTAGCAAATCCATGCACGAGCACCTTGGATTTTGAGATTTCCCGAAAATCCCCTTTCTTGTGTTTTTGGACAAATTCACAAAATCGAGGGTGAAATCTTGATCTTCTTAGGAAAATCTTTTGGGCAAATATTCCCCACATGTATGTGCAACTATGGCTATGATCTTGTTGAATTTGTACCCCGTTTGACTCATTTTCAAGTTTGAGTTCATGGAGTGTTCTTGAGCTCTTTGTACCCTTCTCCAAATCCTTTGAATCTGGTGACTAATTCTTGGGCTTTTTGACATGAGCCTTTGGGAATACCTTTGGTATGTTGTTGTGAGTCTATGGTTCAAATTTCATGATTTTTGGAGGTTATTTGATAAAGTTTCGAATTATCCACCTTCCTCACGAAGGCTGATTTTGGAATTCCAGAATATTCCGAAAATTTCCGAAGTTTCGGAATTTTTCGAAGGTTTTTTCGGAATTTTCCGAACTAAGGTGTTGGTTTTTAAAATCCTTCTTTCGACACTTGTTTGTACTCCTTGCTTCCGCTAGTCTCTAATTGGGTTTCTAACATCATTCCTAGGTCCATTAGCTTGTGCATAGCTAAGTGGACTTGATTTTGCTAGAAGAGAGGTTTGTGGATTGATTTGGAATTTTAGCCGAGGTTCTTTGAGAAAAATTTGAATCAGCTCCCATTAACCCCCCCCTCTGGTCGCCTGTCTCGATCCTTCATCTGCAGACTCAGCTTCTTCATAGGATCATCTTGTTTCTTTCGATTCTTGCCATGATCTGCACAATTTGTCATGCCCTTTTCTCATTGACTTCCATGTTTATTTATGCACAATATGCATCATTGAGGTGTAAATTTCCTTTTTTTGCCTATATATGTCATAATCAGTCAGCCGGTCCAATTCTTACTAGTCACATTGGCTTATCTTATTTTTTTTCTAAATTCACACTTCTCAATGATTGGGAGTAGCCCTTTTCTGTCATTTGCATTTGTCATTGCGGTAATTTGGTTTATTTGTGAAATCTGCATTTGGGGGTTTCAGTGACTCCCCAAATTAATTTGTTAATTTGCATTACATAGAAAAGAAATTTGAGTTATTTAAGTATTTTGCATGTTTCATTTGGGAAATTTGGTACATTGAGAAATCTATCTTTGGAGGTTTCAGTGACTCCCCAAATTAATTTGTTATCTGCTTTCCATAGAAAAGAAATATGAGTTATTTAAGTATTTTGAATGTGTCATTTGGGAAATTTGGTACATTTGATGAATCTGTCTTTTGAGGTTTCAGTGACTCCTCAAACTAATTTATTAATCTGCATTCCATAGAAAAGAAATCTGTGTAATTTGAGTAGTTTACATTTGTACTTCAGAAAATTTGGGTCATTTGAGAAAGTTGTATTTGAAGGTTTTAGTGACTCTCAAAAATTATTTGTTAATTTGCATTCATAGAAAAGAAATATGAGTAGTTTGCATCTTCTTTTTTGAAAATTTGGGACATTTGAGGAATTTGTATATGGGGTTTCAGTGACTATCCAAATTAATTTATTAATCTACATTGGTTGGTCCTAATTGTTAACAGTCCAATTGTTCCTAGTTACAATGGTTGTTTCCAGAGTTTTGCATTTCTATCCATCTATATGTGAACTTTCATGATGTAGTTTTCCTTGAATGTAATTTTTTCATTTTGCATATGTAATATATATTGCATATCTTGAATTCTGTGAAAATATGGTAATGTCAAGTGTTGTTATTCCATGATATTGCTACATGAAGTTTGTTGATACTGCTGCATGCAATATGTTTCATCATATAGTATGTTTCTGGTTGTTTTTTATTTGAATTTTGTTTGCTCTTTTGTTTAAATCTGTGTAAATATAGAATGCTTCTGGTTGGTTAATATTTGAATCTGTGTTGTATGATTGACAGATTTCATATGTACGATTGATTTAGATTTAAAAAAGATTTCAGATTTGAATTATGTCTTTGTTTCACTCAAATTCTAGCATACATTTTTTTATTTGGGTGCCCAAATCACCCGTGTGAAGGCAGCCAACAAACGTCCCATATTCTCACGCCAAGAATCATGTTCTGCGACTGCAACAACATCGGCAGATTCACGGCCCGGACGATCTCATCAACGACGGCGCTCCTGCAGGCACGCCGCCATTGGCATCCCATCGATCCATGTTCGTTTGCTCCCAGCCGTGCCATGGACTGGTCATATGGGGCCACGCAAGCATTGGCTATTACGTGTGCAACCCTAGCACCGGCCGTAGCAAAAACCTGAGAGTAACGTTCGACGATGATCTAATGGACACTTCAGGCGAAGGAGAAGCGGCCTTCTTCGCCCGCCGCGTCGGGTTAGGGTACGACACGGTCACGAACAAGCACAGGCTCGTCTGCCTTTCCTACAGACACAGGAGCTACGCGACACGAGAGTACGAGCTGGAGTGCGCCGTCCAGAACATCCGCGACGGCGGTGCGTGGTGTTCGGTGGACCCTCCGCCGCCGAGGCCGGTGGCGGACGCGCCGCCCGTCGACGTCGGCGGCAAGCTGTTCTGGACGGTGGATCCCGATCTCGAGCCGCCGAGGCCACGGGGCGCCGGCTGCGAAATCGTGGCGATGGACAACCACACGTGCGACTTCGAGGTGCTGCAGGGGCCGCCGTGCAGCTGGGACGGGGAGCTGGTGTCCATCCGTGAGCTCCGGGGAAAGCTCGGCGCCGTCTGCGCGCACCGGAGCTCCAACACGCTGGTGATATGGACAGTGAGGGACTACGGCGGTGGCGGGTCTTGGTCCATGGAGTACACTATAGAGCTCGGCAAGTCCTCGCCGGAGTACTCATCTTTTGATCAGACCGTGCCGTTGGCCATCGATCCGGATGGCCGTCGAGTTTTGCTATGCACTGGGAGGTCGTTGGGCTGGTACGACCCTAGGACCGGGGCAATCCAAACCATTTACAGCTTGGGGACACGGAGTGAACGTGGCAAGAATTTTGTCCCGGTTGTGTACCACGAGAGCTTGTACCGTCCTGATGTGATGAGACGGCTCCGTGCCCCAGCAAACCATCGAATGTATGTATGAAAAAAACAACTATGTCTAATGTATGTATGAACAAAAGTACAAATAATAAGGATATAGAACTACTCACTTATCAAGGCTTGTTGGACCCTCATATTCAGAATACTTGTTCTACGGCTTTCAGACGACGTTGGCTAGATTTTTCTAGTCTCTTGCTCATCTTTAATTGCATCATTAACTAGTTCTTTCTACATGCTTGCAATATTCTTTATTTAGAGAAAGATGGCCATTTTATCTACCTCCTTAGTTCTTGTGAATTGTGAGCTTGTGACTAACCCTTAAGCAAGTATTGTAAACTAGAGGTAGTATATATATTGTAATAACTATAGCAGCACTTCACCTTGCGTTTCCTTTTTCTTCACAGGCTTTCATACGCTTTAAGTGCCTAATAGAAAAACCAACAATTTTCCAAATACGTAGGATTATGATGCTAATGGAAATCAGGGGCAGTCGGACAAGTTTAATACCCACAATTTACCCTTTCTGACTACGAATTGCTGAATTGAAATACATGAACAAATGGCAGGGCTATTCATGCATTTTACTCCTTTTCCCCTTCTGACAGGAATTAACGCTTGACGATCGTCACACATCATGACGACAATCGTGTCGTGACCCGCGGGGCGCACGACGGTGAGTGTCATGCGTTCTGTGCATCGCTTCCTGAATGTGTTGCTGGTCTTGCCCGTGTATCGCACGCATCTCATGCTTGTTATGATACACTTTAGAAGAAGTTCGTGTTCAACGGGATTTCTGCGGTGCTGTCCGTGATGTTGCGTGAGAACGCGCCACGCTCAAAGAACACGCCCCTCAAACGCCTGTGACGATTAAAAGAGTCCAATCTGATGGCAGGTTGTATACATGCAGCACAAATTGTTGAACCACGACTCAATTGCCAAAGGCGCAATGTCGCGGAATCGCGATGCCATATCTTGATTACAAATATGTGAACTTCTATTTTGGGACAAGATTGCAATACAAATCCAAAAATTTGCATATTCCTTGTTCTACAGAAGAGGAACACGACATGACATGCAAACTGAGAAAACTTTTCAAACATACATTTTCCAGCAGAGACAAACAACAGAAGTAATCTACTAATTTGAGGAGACATTGATTGCGACCTCAGATTGAACTAAACATAAGGATGTGATGAAATAGCCATTCACATCTAGTATCTGCATTACAAAGAAAAACATAGGGTCTGATGACCTTTAAGCAACGACTCATCAGTTACTATATTCGATCAAAGGGGGCAAATCCTCTGCCTCACCGATTCGTTCCACGGCATGGTCGCCAACATGCTTGAATACCACTCTCCGACGCTTAGGCCACTTCCGAGATCTGCAATCTTCAATGTTCTTGTACCAGAGCACCGTGAAGGTTTCCCCACCTTCGCTGATTTCTTTCACATCATTCAGAAACCACGGTGGGAACGGCTCCCGCTCAAACCCCTTCCTGACTGGTAGCATCTCTTCGAAGAATGTAAGCACATCGCCCATCTCATTGACAACCCCCACAGGTCCTCGACGGGTGCAGAAGTAAACGCTTGGGGGTTCATCAGCCCACTCTCGCCGATGGTGCCTCATCATTACCAGAGCAAGGCAGTGAGAGCAATAGCCATATCTGCAACACATCGGGAGCCAATGGATAGGCCTCATGCAGCATCTGTTGCAATGGGTTTTGCTCCTCATCACTGCAGTCCGCTTGCACTTCACGATAAGAGTAGCGGCAATTAGCACAGCAAACACTAGTATAGCTGCTGTCAGCCCACCTGCATAGGAACATACTGAATGTTCAGTTCACAGGGCTGCTGTGATCAAAACTAACAGACAAAACAATCACCATCATTCTAATCCATAAGCATTGCAGAAAACAGGTTATTCATAGTAAACAGGTCGGATTCATGAATCACAGGAAGTCAGAATACAAACCAGGATTAACATTTGAAGCTATAAACATTCTCGATTTTTTTTGGTTTGACAATATATTTTCTCAACTCATTTCAGCAACTAGTACTGTAGTAAACAGATGGGGAATCAAGAATCAAAGTGAGACCAAACAAGCATAACCATAGTAAACAAACAAATTGAAGGCATCACCATCTAGAATCTTATGCTTGTAGAAGTGTAGAACCATATGAAGTGGTAATAGATCTAGATGTACTGCCACAGACAAGCTTACGTACGAGCATGCATAGCCAAAGCAGATAATGCTGATGAGCCCTGAGAAGCTACTGCACAGATGCTTTTAGATTAAGCTTTGATGAATAGGATCACACCGAGACGTACCACTGAAGTAAGACGGGAGCATGGCGTTGCGCTCCTGCTTCTTCTCGTGCATCACCGGCAGCTTTTGGTGGGTCGACATGCGCTTCAGTGGTTGCATTGTGTCAGCACCGAAGAGGAAGCAAGTGGGCTGCGAGCTATGCCGAGAACCAGGAGGCACAACAAGCGAGTCACTGGTAATGAGTGGATCAACTAGAGGCCGCTGACCCATCTGCTTGCTGGGCTTATCGCTGCTACTTATGCTAGGGAAAGATGCGAGAGAAGGCATCATGTAACAGATTAGTAAACTTGCTCACGCAAGCTCCTTCATCCCGGATCTGTTCTTCTTGCCTCTGCTCCGTGCTACCCTTCCTCCAATTCTATTCTCCAGACTTGTATCCTGTCACCAGACGCTAACAATTGGTATCAGGTTCGTTCGCTCCTGGTCTGCTCCGTTCCCCTTTTCCATCGTGCGGGGATTCTGGAGCATCTTCCTCCTCACCACCACTTCACGCGCCTTCAGCGGCGGCACGGCGCCATGAATCCGGAGACGAAGGTTATCATCGACGAGCTCAAGAAACAAGAGCTTAAGTGGGAGCAGCGCCTGGCAGAGCTGGACGCCAAGTGGGACCGCAAGTTTGCAGACTCCGACGAGGCCAGAGAGGAGCGCATCCGCGCCCTTGAGAAGGCGGCGGCGGCGTCTGAAGAGTGGCAGCCCGGCATTGAAGGCTCCATTGACGACATTAAGCTGGAGGTCCGCAAGTTGAACAAACATCTCGAGAGGGTCGTCATCGACCAGGCCCCAGTGCACCCCGGCGGCATCTTCTCGCTTCCGGAGTCGGCGTCCGCGCGCCCACCTGCCGGATCCAACGCCGACGGGCCCGCTGGCCACCGCGACGAGCTGTTCCACCGGGAGGATGGCTTTGGGTCGATCTCGACTCTTATCCATCCCCCGGTCAAGGGTGCGTTCCCCAATCCTCCCGCTACACTGCCTCCTCAATTTTCGCATCGACTGCCTAGCTATGGTTCTCGTTCTGGGTTTGCGGCAATTGGGGGTCATTCCCAGGGCAAATTGCCGAAGTTAAATTTTCCTGTGTTTGAAGGGGATAATCCTAGGCATTGGATAAGTAGAGTGGAAGATTACTTTGAATTATGCAATGTCGAACCTCATTTGTGGATTAAGGTCGCTACAATGCATTTTTCCCCTGCGGCGGCGCGCTGGTTGCCATCAGTTGAGAAAAGGTTTAAATCCTGTTCATGGGATGAGTTTCGTACCTTATTGCTCAATCGTTTTGGTAAAGAACAACATGAATTGCTGGTTCGTCAATTGCTTAGTATCAAGCAGTCAGATTCTGTGTCTGATTATATTGACCGCTTTGCCACTCTAGTGGATCAGTTAGCAGCTTATGAGAGTGATCCTGACCAAGTTTATCTTATTATGCGTTTTATTGATGGGTTGAGGGATGATATTCGTGCTCCCATTTTAATTCAACGTCCTTCCAGCTTGGATACTGCTTTTGTTCTCGCACGATTGCAGGAGGAGGTCACGGAGCCAGCACGGCATCGGGACTTCAAGCGCCAGGACTTCCAGTATCAGTCCAAGCCGCCGGTGCGTCCTGCGTTGCCTCTTCCTCCTCCACCTAGTAAGCAGCCCAAGGCGCTGGTGGGACATTCAGAAGACCGACGTTATGGTGATGCTGCAAGAGCCCGATCTGCTGAGGATTGTTGGCAAGCACTGAGGGCATATAGGCGTGCTAAAGGCCTCTGTCAGTATTGTGCTGAAAAATGGAGTAAAGATCACAAGTGTGCGGACACGGTTCAGTTACATGCTATGCAAGAGGTGCTTGATCTGTTTCAGCTTGAAGAGGACGCCCAGTCTATGATCAGTGCTGCCCAGCATCAAGAGGATCACTTATTTTTGACCTTGTCTTCCGCAGCTGTTTCTGGTATTCCTGCTCCTCGCACACTCTGCCTGCTAGGTATGTTGCAAGGTCATATGATTCGCATTCTGGTGGATTCTGGTAGTTCTCACACATTCATTAGTGAGCAACTAGCTTCTCAGTTGGTGGGTATTGTGCCTGTACAAGCTCCCTTGTCTGTTAAGGTAGCTAATGGCCAGCAATTGTCTTGCCTTCACCATATACCTGATGCTGTGTGGTCCTCTAATGGGTTGGATTTTCAGTCTGACATGAAGCTCTTGCCACTTTCTGCATATGACGTGATACTGGGTATTGATTGGCTGGAACAGTTTAGTCCTATGAAGGTCCATTGGAAACAAAAGTGGATGACTATTCCATATGAGAACTCAACAACTACGTTATATGGACTTATGCCCGAATTGCCTGAGGGGGCTGTGATTCAGGTTTGTGCAGTTGACGTATGTACTCAAGATGAAGTGCAAGTTTCCTGGCCACCAGCCATTCAACAACTTATTGAGGAATTTCCAGTCCTGTTTGAGGTGCCCACTGATTTACCTTCCTCAAGAGCTTGTGACCATGCTATCCCACTTGTTGAAGGAGCCCACCCAGTCCAGGTTAGGCCTTATCGGTTTGCCCCTGCCCTTAAAGATGAAATTGAGAAACAGATCAAGGAAATGTTGCAGAATGGCTTGATACAAAAAAGTAACAGCCCCTTTTCTTCTTCTGTGCTTTTAGTTAAGAAAAAAGACAACACATGGCGATTTTGTGTGGACTATAGGCACCTCAATGCTATTACCATCAAAGTCAAGTATCCTGTTCCTATAATTGATGAGTTCTTGGATGAGTTGGCACATGCTAGTTGGTTTACATGCCTGGATTTGCGATCTGGCTTTCATAAAATTAGGCTCAAACCTGGGGAAGAATTCAAAACAGCATTCCAAATGCATTGTGGACAGTTTGAATTCCGGGTAATGCCTTTTGGCTTGACTGGCGCTCCTGGTACCTTTCAGGAAGCTATGAACTCCACTCTTGCTCCATATTTGAGGAAGTTTGTACTGGTTTTCTTTGATGATATTCTCATTTATAGCTCATCTTTTGAGGACCACATCTTTCATGTCAGATTGGTGTTTGAGTTATTGACCAAGGAGAATTGGAAGATTAAACTCTCTAAGTGCACATTTGCTCAAAGACAAATCTCTTATCTGGGTCATATCATCAGTGAGAAGGGTGTGGGCACTGATCCTTCCAAGATAGCTGCTATATCTCAATGGCCAGTACCTTCCTCTGTTAAAGAACTGCGCAGTTTTCTGGGACTGGCGGGTTATTATAGGAAGTTTGTCAGAAACTTTGGTGTTATAAGTAAACCTCTGACTGAGCTCCTAAAGAAGAATTCAGTGTTTGTTTGGACTTCAGTACATGAAAAGTCTTTTGCTGCTCTTAAATCTGCTTTGTGCCAGTCACTTGTCTTAGCCCTACCTGATTTCACTAAACCATTTGCTATTGAAACTGATGCTTCTGGAATGGGAGTCGGTGCTGTCTTGACTCAACAAGGTCACCCTTTAGCCTTCCTCAGTAAAGCATTAGGTCCAAAATCTCAAGGTCTATCTACTTATGAAAAAGAATACCTTGCTATTCTTCTGGCCATTCAGCAATGGAGATCCTATTTGCAGCTTGGGGAGTTTCTTATTTTCATTGATCAGAAAAGCCTCTCTCAACTATCTGAGCAAGATTGCACACACCTTGGCAGCAAAAGGTGTTTACCAAGCTGTTGGGCTTACAATATAAGGTGGTTTACAAAAAGGGTGCTGAAAATAGAGTGGCTGATGCACTGTCTAGAAAACCTTCTCATGATTATTCTTGTGCTGCTATCTCTGCCTGCACACCTCTTTGGATCCAGGAGGTGTTGATGGGTTACCAGGAGGACCAGGAAGCCCTCAACATGGTTGCCAAGATTTCCATTGATGCTTCTGCAGTTCCAAATTTTACCCTACAAGATGGAGTGTTGCGATACAAAGGGAGGATTTGGGTCAGCCAGAACCCTACATTGCAGGCCAAACTATTGTCTGCTTGTCATTCTAGTGTTGTTGGGGGTCACTCTGGTGCTCCTGTCACTTACATGAGGATGAAGAAACTCTTTGCCTGGAAAGGAATGAAACCGACTATCCATAATTTTGTCAAGAATTGTCTCATTTGCCAACAGGCAAAGCCTGATAGGTCCAAATTACCCGGTCTCCTCCAACCACTGGAAGTTCCATCTCAGGCTTGGCAGACTATTTCGATGGATTTTGTTGAAGGTCTGCCCACGTCTGGCACATTCAATTGTATTCTCGTAGTTGTGGATTTCTTTACTAAGTATGGTCACTTTCTTCCTCTTCGACATCCCTTTTCTGCTGAGGGAGTGGCCAAAGTGTTCCTGCACCAAATTTACAGGCTCCATGGGCTGCCAGCTGCCATTGTCTCTGACAGAGATCGAATATTTACAAGCAGGTTTTGGAGAGAGTTGTTTCAATTAGCTGATGTCAAACTTTAGATGAGCTCTGCATATCATCCACAATCTGACGGACAGACGGAGCGACTGAATCAGACTATGGAAACATTTCTTCGTTGCTTTGTGAATGCCTGCCCCTCCAAGTGGCTGCAGTGGCTCCCACTAGCTGAATACTGGTACAACAATTGCCACCATACCTCAATTGGTCGATCCCCATTTGAAGCACTTTATGGTTATGAGCCAAAACACTTTAGCATTCGACCAGAAACAGCTGTATCTGTTCCTGCACTTTCAGTATGGCTCCAGGACAGGGAAGTAATGACATCCTTGATTAAGCAACACCTTGCTCGCTCTAAACTCCGTATGAAGAAGCAAGCTGATAAGAACCGTTGTGAACGACAGTTTGCAGTGGGTGACAAGGTATTCATCAAGCTGCAACCTTATGTACAATCCTCTCTTGCTCCAAGGGCTAATCAGAAGCTTGCTTTCAAATTCTTTGGTCCTTATGAGATACTGGCTAGAGTTGGATCTGTCGCTTACAAGCTCAAGTTACCGCTATCATCTGCCATTCACCCAATATTTCATGTTTCGCAGCTAAAGAAAATGGTTTCAGATCAACAGGAGGTAACGCCATCTATTCCTTCTGATATTGACCTGCCTCGAATTCCTGTTAAGATCTTGCAGACCAAATTGCTGTCTCGTGGAGTTCACTCGGCGCCTCAGGTGCTGATTCAGTGGTCCGATTGGCCAGTTGATATGGCCACCTGGGAGGACCTTGACAATCTCAAGCAGCGTTTCCCTCTTGCGCCTGCTTGGGGACAAGCGGCGTTTAAAGGACCGGGGAATGTCAGCACTGAAGAGGAAGCAAGTGGGCCGCGAGCTATGCCGAGAACCAGGAGGCCCAACAAGCGAGTCACTGGTAATGAGTGGATCAACTAGAGGCCGCTGACCCATCTGCTTGCTGGGCTTATCGCTGCTACTTATGCTAGGGAAAGATGCGAGAGAAGGCATCATGTAACAGATTAGTAAACTTGCTCACGCAAGCTCCTTCATCCCGGATCTGTTCTTCTTGCCTCTGCTCTGTGCTACCCTTCCTCCAATTCTATTCTCCAGACTTGTATCCTATCACCGGACGCTAACACATTGCCATCTCCTCCAGGGACTTCAGCGGTGAAGTCCCAGCTGAGATCCGCAGCTGGATGGGCGCCAGAAGGCTTGGACGTAGAGTGTCCTTGCCGCCCGGGCTTCGCGGCGTGGTCGGTGACGCTGTTCCCCACGCGCTCGTGCCCATCTGCGTGGACGGGTGTGCGGCCGCTGCAGTCTCCTCCGCCGCTGCCGCAGCCTCCTCGACCGAAGTGAGAGGTGTCGTGCCGCGGCCCGCGGGTAATGGAGCCGAGGAGCCGCTCTCTGCTTCCTTCCCCTCTTCCGCGCAGGAGAAGCCGACAGCTGCGGTCGCCGCCGGCTTGTCCCCAGCCCACGCGCTCGACGCCTCCTTCACCTCCACCACTCGTGAGAATGTGGATCCGACCGCCGCGGTGGCCGACACATCCACCGCCTTGTCCCCGCTCCAAGTGCTCGATGCCGTCTTGTCCCCGCTCCAAGCGCTCGACGCTTCCTTGCCTTCTGCCGCACTCGATACGATAACGGAGTCGATCGCCTCCTCCGCGGCCGGCTTGTACCCGGAAGTGGCGCTCGGTGTCGGCCCGCGGGTGAAGGAGCGGCACAGCGGCAACGCGTCCTTCGCCTCCGCCACGCGCTTCGAGGAGACGGCGCTCGCGCTTCCACCTGCTTCGCTCGCCTCCTCCTCCTCCTCCTCCGCTTCCGCTGCCGCCGCGGCCGCTGCCCCCATGGCCTCGCCCGAAGCGCTCGACGACGTGATTGCCGAGTTGGCCTTGGATGAAGCGAGCAGCAGCGCGTCCTCCGCCTCAGTGGCGCCCTGGCCCAGCGAGTGGTGGGAGACGCTTCTGGTGGCGGCGCAGCCATCTCCGTACTCGGCCATGGTGACGGCGCACTGCCCGTAGGAATTGCCTGTGCTAGTGGTGGCGGAGCGGTGGTGATGCACGGCCGCCTGAGCAGGGCGGTCGGAGGCGGACGCGCTGGCCGCAATGCAAGCGTGTAGGAGGACGAGGAGGGGAAAGAGGCGAGCGTGAAGTGCCATGGCAAGGACGAGGTGGAGGGGAGGGTATTGGAGTTGGAGGCGGAGAACGATGAGGATGCGGGGGGTTTTGCTTTGCAGAAGAGGTGGTTGTGGTTTGCGGGGCGCAGCTTTTTGACACGGGGTGCCGATGCGCCGATGCCCAGATGGAAGGGGGTTTCGAAATGCTTTGTCCGCTCTGAATCATGCACAATGACCGTTTTACCACTGGACAGGTGGCACAGAGCTTCTTGACTACACTGGGCCCAAATAATTTAATGGCTCTGATTGGGGTTGTGGGCTTGTAGCATTCGGTGCTGGTCTGCCGGAGCCAATCTACACAATGCTTCTTGTGCACGAGCATTTCGGCACAGCGATCACACGCAAATGCATGGTTTTAGGTTATTTTCAGTGCACGGTTTCATCACACTATTACCAAGACTATCATATCAGCTTTTTAATAAAATGAAACTGTCTCTCTCAATGCAGAGTTTTATTGCATAGTTTCATAGACAGACTGCAGTATTTAATTCTTATAAAATGTTTCGAACAAATGTGCCATAAAAACTTTGTAGCCTCTCCAATTGTATCTAAATGAAGTATTAGCATAGTACTATGCTGACATATATAGAGTTACTCGGTGTAGCAATTTCACATTCAGATACGAAGTTCCACATTCAGATATGCAGCAGTTTAACATTCAGATATGGATCAGTTTCACATTCAGACTAGAGTGCTCGCTGCTACCCAACCTAAAGCGATAAATGACCAAAATATGGAACTCACAAACTTCAAACCCCCACTGCCACTCAAATTTTCATCTTCTCATTTCCTACATAGCGCCTCCCATCTTGTGAAGCCTTCCATGCATCATCCTATTTACTGGCACCTTTGTCTCCTGAAAATGGACGGCAATATTTACTAATATGTTCACAAGTAAAATTTTCAAGCACCACATTTACCAATCCAATGTCTGACATATATATAGCAGCACAATGTCTCACACTTCAGAACCAATGCATATAATTACCAATTGGACAAAAACAGGGAGTGAAAAATGGCAAAATAATATTTACTGAAAAAAACATCTGACTAACCTTGCATTTGTGAACCGGATGTGCATTGTGCAGACATCCGGCAAGTCAGATTGGGCAGTTCAAATGGATCTCTACTAAAGCTGCTTGACAGTTTATTTTTATCTAAAACAAGCAACAGTTTATTTGAACGGCATCACGGTGGGATCTACTTGACCCTATACCCGGTCAGGCCATAAATCTGACGAGCAGGGCATCCCAGCTATCCAATTAAGCAATCAAGCGACCCAAACAACACCTTAATTGGGATTTGTTTTCTACTGATGCACAAACTGAACGAGAGAGGGAAATTACCTAGGATTTGTGGAAGAGGATTGACCTCCGTGGCTGCCAACTCTGAATTCCGGCCAACATGCTGCACTTGGCGGTGGCTGTCATGGTGAAGATTCGAGGTTCACGAATCACTGATGTGGTGACGCGTAAGTTAGACCTCTAGGTGAAGAAGCCGTCCGTTTGCATGGGCCGCCTGTTGACACTTTTTTGGATCAAGACACGAACGCGCGCGACCGTGCGGTGCGTGGAGGGGCACGCTGCAGCACCTCGGCGCAGGCCGGTCTGACCGGTTATAGCGACCGGTCTAACCGGTTGTCGGGCAGATCGACGGTAGACCTTCGAACGCTCGCCCGGGAAGTATCTCGTCAGGGCATGCAGGCGCAGGGTTCTCTAGGATCGGTAGGCCACCTAGAGCGCCTTCAAACGTCGTCGAGACGAAGGAAGAACAGCAAGATGGGGGTTGGAAAAGCTAAGGCTAAGAGGAAAAGTAAAAGATGCAAAAATAGTAGATTGATATGTTTTTGTCAATTGGATCTAACTCAATCGGCCGTGGCCCTTCATATTTATAGGGAGGGGAGGTCTTGCCCCTTAAGGAGTCGAAACCCTAACAAATCTCGTGTTAAAATACAACTCCAACTCGGTTTACACAGAGCCAGACCGGTCAGACCGGACCGGTCTGCTCGGGTGAAGATTTTGCAAAGGCCGTATCTTCCTCATCCGAACTTCAAATCGAACGTTTTATATATGAATCTCGACGAACTCTACGCAATGGTGAAGTTCAATTTGCATTTTTGGAACTTTTCCTAAACTGGTCTGATCGGTTGGGAGACCGGTCTGGACAGACCTGACCAGATTTCCCAAGTCATGCCACTTTTGGACGTCAACACTGCCTTTCTTCTCTAGGCCCACCATCGAACGGTGCTGCTACGCAGCCTATGCCGGAGATGCCACAGAGACCTACCATAGCCATTGGCCACTCGATGAGATTGGAAGGGAGGAGTGAGGCAGGATATGGATCGAAGATCGGTGGGAAGCTTGGCGGGAAAGCTTTCGCCACGCGGGAGATTGACAGAATCACAGAAGGAGCTCTGCGCTTCGCACGGGATCCCTGGCGTCGCATCCGGATGAAACAAAGTCCCTCAATGCAGTGTCATCCGGTTTCCAACGTCTTTGGTGAACGGGGCTTCCTCATTTCATCACCTTGAAACAATTGTTTTCTCTTTCTTCATGAATATGGTGCCATGTCATCATAATTGCCAACGTGGCACCTTATTTATTGTCCATAAAACTAGACTAGCCTTAAAGAACGAAAAGGTGTCCGTGGTGATTGCATGCGGTATGCAAAATTGACAAACTAGGTTCGGATGTTCAGATGTCGTCAGGATGTTTTGGATCATGTGTTTGGACGTGAATGTTAGAGTTAACAGTTTGCTCCTCTTCAATTGACTGAAACCTGACTTACTGATAAATCAAAATTCTCTCAGTTCCAAAATGTAAATCGTTTTAAGTTTTCTAAATATATAAATTTTGCTTTGTACTATACATAGCAAAAATATTTATTTAATAAAACCAAAACGATCTGCATTTTAAATCGGAGGGATTAGCAATTAAGAATGCAGACGGATTAGTCCGCAATATATGCCAAGCTGGTTGCCTGCGAGGCTACCACAACATGCTTGAAAGGCAATCCGTTTAAAATGGTCTATATGTATCTAGAACTTGAGATGAGATTAGGGTTAGAGTGAATTGGAACCATGGTTATCAGAAGGTCTGGGGTTTACTATTGGGGCAAAATATATTTAGCTGAACAAGTGTGAGGAGAGCCCGGCAACGTGGAGAGATCATGCTTGAGGTTCAGAGGTGACCAATTAGTAAGCCGAACCCCTCTATAGATGTTCGGTTTGTAAGGGATTGGAAAGGATTTGAGGGGGCTGAGAGGGATTAAATCCCCTATAAGGCAATATCTACCTCGATTCCCTCCAATCCTCCTCAATCGTCTTGGGGAGGGGATTAACCGAATAAGATCTAAGCCAATCTTAATGGTGTCATGGTAGTATCATGACCATTAAATTTTATAACACATAAACAATTTTGCTGACTCTCCGAACCATTCCAAGGAGAGAGAGATAGGGGAGGGTTTTATCCCATGAAACTTATCAGGCTCAGTTACTATACTATAAAAACACAAATGAAACCTACATTGAGAATGTTATAGTTTCATCGTAAGGTACATTTTATCACGATACTACTTAAAGAATTAAAAGTTACAACATGTCTATGAAATAATGTAATGAAATTGTGCATGGAGATCATTTATTGTAAAACTGATGACATAGCATTTTTAATAACATTACAATAAAATCGTATATTGAGACTGGCTACCTATGGATGGGTCAATTGTTTTGTTGTACTCCCTCCATCCAAATTGCATATCGTTTTGGCTTTTTACATATATAACTTTAAATATTACCTATGCACTTAGATATATATTATGTTTAGATACATAGCAAAAGTGATGTATTTATAAAAGTCAAAATGATCTACAATTTGAAACGAAGAGAGTACTGATGTTAACTTCATATGGTCAATCTAGCTGCTTATAGAGTTAGCTTGTGAATGTATGTTCGCATAAATCATCACACTCCGCGCTCGGTTAATGGTAATTATTTTTGTTATAAGATTCGTGCTACCACACTAGTGGCGGGGCTCCTATGTGGCTTCCATTAGCCAGTTAACTACTTGACTTAGACCCATCAGGATCCCACCAAACACCATCTTCTTCCTCCCACCTCCGCCGCCTCGGCCGTCGGCACCCCCCCCCCCCCAACCACCACCGCCTGCTCACCTGCCCTTCCTAATCCTATGGGCATCCTCACCCCCGCCGTCACCGACCCAACCGGCCGTCTGACCCGCCGGGCGGCGACGCCTACCGTGCCACCTCGCCTCCGCCACCGGCCGAACCGCCATCACCGCCACCGCTAGTCCTCCGGCGTCCCCACCCCCTCCTCATCTATAGTTGCAGGCCATTAGAGCTCCCGCTCCCGGTAACCTAAATCCTAACCCTAAGTCGCCGCCTTGACCACCACCGGCGACCGGTGCCCACACCCCACCCGCTCCCTGGACTCACTCCTTGACGCACGTGCGGGGAGCGGCGGCGGCGGGAGAGGTGAAAGAGGAGAGAAGAAGAAGAAGGGGATTGGATGATCCATACCTCGCGCACGAATCTTAAAATAGTGAAAGCCAAGTAACATCCGGGCTTCCGGAAGCTAGTTAGGAACGGCGCTGCCATGCGGCTCCGCGAGCGACGGTCGGTCGCAGGTCCAGTGAGCAGGGATGAAAATGTGTTTATGTGGGCTTCTTCCGCGGGAGCGAAAACTGGATGGGCTCCCGCCTGTTCATCAGGATTCGTCCTCTTTCTCCGCTTTAGGCAAGGTTACTTTACAAGTGTAAGCTTGGTGCCTTGGTGGTGTTACCCTAGTAGTAATATGAACGCTACAAATGTTAGCCGGCAAACACCAGGATGAAAAATGATTCTTGTATGCGGCGTGTTACGTTCTCATGGTACGGATTATATTCTCAATAAACATTGCTAACAAGTATTCATAATACAAGGATCAGGTCGATTGGAAGATGGCATCAGCAGGTGACTAAGACGACAAAAAAATGACGAGATGAATTCGATTTATACACGCATACGAATTCTTTTCTCGCATTGCGGCTGATTTGTTGATGACCGGGACAAGACGACTTGGCCTGGGAACTTTGTGCTACCCAGAGGCCAGAGCACAAGGACTTTCAACTAGGCAAGGCGACAAATTCAGTTGACTCCCGGTGTGTGCCTGACTGCCTGTGAGGAAACTGTGCTAACAAGGTACACTTGTACTGAGTTTCAGCTTGTCAAATGCTAGGAAATTGCTATTGGCATAGGAAGTTAGGAACCCCTCTGCTTGCAATATTTTGCTCTCGAGCACTCGTGACTTGTCCAAACTCCAAAGTTAACAGGGAGGGGCAGAATCCTCATCCCATTTGCTTCGAAATTTGGCATCACCTAGTCTCCTTCGAATTTTACATCTTTTGCTCTAAATTAAAAGGCCAGTCTAAGTTGCATCTTGGAGCCAGGCAAGGGGAGAGAGATGAAGTGGAGAGAGGGGTGATCTGCCATGGCGGCAGTCCACAAACTTTAGTTGAGGTGCACATAAGTTCCGTGAAAAGTATTTCATAACATTGTAATTTTCCTAATCCTGCTGTTTTGATATATAAAGTAGAGATCAAAGCTATATATTGGAGACCATCATCTTACTAATTAGTAGGCTCCTTTTGAGGCCTCCAAGTGAAGCCACTTAGGATCCTATGTGGACACTCTAGAAAAAAATAGAGAAATCCTAAAAATTCTAAAAAAATGGTGAAGCCACCTAGGATTCTAGGTGGACACTCTAAAAATCCTAAAAATTCTCACAAAAAAGTAAAACATCTAGCCATCAATCGGTAGACTCAATTCATCATAACCATTGGATCTATTATATTTTCTAAAAAAATTACCCACCTATGCCATTATGAAAATAGTCTAAAGTAACCCCCTAAATCTATATCTAAATTACCCACCTCTCCCATTATATAAAATAAACTAAAGTAACCCCTAATATTCATCAAAATTACCTACTTATGCCATTATAAAAATAATTTAAAATAACCCCCTAAATTTTCAACCAAATTGCCCACTACTAAACTTAAAAAATAACTTAAAATAACCTATTAAATTTGCATATATATTACCCACATATGCCATTATTAAAAATAACATGAGGTAACCATAAATTTTAATCCAAATCATCTTAGTTAAAAATATAGACCAATATATGATTCTAAATCGTCTACTTATTAAACTATTGATATATGATATAATAGTTAAGGTATATACACATGTGTGTCACCATTTATAAAGACATAGAGGAAGTGATGAGAATATAGATTTTCATGTGAAAATTATAGCTCAAACTTAGGATCCATTACACAAATTCAAGCGCATACATGCGATGCAAAGTGAAAAGTTAAATATTATAAATGTGAATGAAAATATTATAGAGTGATTACTAACTAAAATCTATTACAATCGGATGAAGGTAATAAGTATACATCTATAAAGTATTATGTTTGAATATTTAAAAAATGAGAGGTAGCTCAAGGTAATAGTTTTGTAGCAACGTGGTCTCATTTTTTCCAATTGAGACTCTGCATTAGTTCTCACAAGACACACTAAAAAAAATACAAATCCTAGAAATTCTCACAAAAATCATAAACATCAAACATCAATCCTATAAACTCTAATAATCATAGTCATTAGTCTATTGTATTTTTCTAAAAAGTTATCCACCACTATCATTATGAAAATATTCTAAAATAAACTCTAAACCTATATCTAAGTTACCGAGCTCTGCCATTATAAAAAATAATCTAAAGTAACCCCATGATCTTCATCCAGTTTACTCATGCATATCATTAGTAAGCATAACTTTAAATGCCATTCTAAATTTGTATCTAAGTTACCCACGTATGTTGTTATGAAAAATAACCTAAAGTAAACTCCTAAATCTTAATCTAATTATCTTTAGGTGAATTATACATAAATACCCAAAAGTAAACTAATATATGATTCTAAATTACCTATTCATGTCATTGTTAATATAGAAATACTAAGTTGTATATAGGCATGATGAGTGTCACCATGTAGACCACTTATACTTGTATGTGAGAAAGTGATGAAAAATCTTAATTTTTATACTAAACACAATGTATGGAGCCATGAAGGTGCGATACAAATGAAAAAAGTGAGAACATGGATGAAAAAATGTAGAGTAATTACTAAAAATCAATCACAACTGGACAAATATATGTACACATTTATATGAGTATTATATTGAAGTATTGAAAGAATGAGAGAGTAGTAGGTAAATAGTTTTAATTATTAATGGGGAGTTTAATTTCTAAATAATTTTCAAATAATAGCTTTTAAAAACATTGGCCCATGCGGGAGCACGGGTTGATGGACTAGTGTATTTAAGAAACATATAATGATATCTATTATCTTAATACAATAGTGTGAAAAGAAGCCACCACGTTCACCGAGAGGATCTAGAAATTACCACATTAATTGGAAAAAGGAAAAGAATATACACAGTTAAATTTTATGATGACCTAACGGCTCAGATTATTCCAAATAGTTCATAATTAAAAAGAAGAAGAAGAAAATATGCACCGTAGGATTTTATGATGTACCAACGATTTAGATCAACTTAGAGAGTCTGTATCAAATACTATTAACCATAAAAGAAAGGAAACCTCTGTGTGGATTCTGATTCTATATGCAAAATAAACATGAAGGTGTAGGTCATGTCTACTTTGCGGCAAGAAAAAATCAAAGAAAAAGAAAGGCAACTGAAGTGCGTATTGGATCTTGATTGTAACTAAATATGTCCATTATGTGGCCAACGATTGAGAAACAACGTACATTAATCTATACTAGCAGGAATGCCCGTGCGTTGCTACGGGTCTGTACAAAAGCGCTTCAATTGCTACTAATGTGACGGGAACGGTAAGATCAGTAGCAACTTTTTTCAAAGTTGGGAATGACACATTTCTTGACCGATTTAAATTATCCTACAATCAAAATATTTTCAGCATCTCCTGCAGAATTTCTCCAAAAATATTCTCTAGTCTTCAGGCTTCACTTATTGCAGTCTTCAAAGAAAGATGAAGGAATATGTTGTGGAGATACCATTGTGTACAGACACCCAAATTGTAAACATGTTTAAGCATTGCAGTCTTCAAAGAAAGATGAAGGAATATCTTGTGGAGATACCATTGTCTACAGACATCCAAATTGTAAACATGTTTAAGCAGACAAATTTTAACAGAGTACAACATGCCGAAAATAGCAACCAAATTGAGATAATGGTTGTACCTTGGGGTGCTCGTACTTCTCTGTGATAGCTTTTAGGTCCGGCCAACGGATGCTGAACAGCAGTTCATGTATAACCACTTGTTCCTGCAGGCCGATTATGGATCTCAGCAAGCATGTTCATGCGAATGCATGCCACACGAGTAACAGCTCTCAAAACCAAATGGGGGAACCTAAAGTATTCTTTAAGTCCATAATTCCAGACATTTGGTTCTTCTCCTTGTCCATGCTTGGCTTGAACTGTCAACAAAAACAGAAGTTTAGTCAGTAAACTAACTCAAGTGTCATGTGACCAGCCTAGCACTATTCAGACAGGTGCTATAACAAACTAATCTGTGTATGTTTTAGGATTTGCACATGTTGTTAGCATTTGCTAATGTCTAACTACGAAATTTCAGTTTCCTATAGACAAAATCAATAAAAAAAGTAGTGTCCTACGTACCATTTTTCAGTCATTCAGGGAAATTCAATATCAGACAGATTAAATATGGAACTGGAATATCACAAAGAAGATTAAATTAGCACAACACAGTCAGTACCTTGTCTTCCTTGAAATACAGGTGTAACCAGTTGCCTTTAGAAGCTTTGCAAAGGGTAACAACAACCTTTGTAGTCTTAACATGAAAGGACAGAGCAATGATCACCGAGATGGATTATGAGCAGCTCTCAACAGATACATGCACATTGCAGATGTAACATCAATTTAAAAAGTTTGTAATACCTCTGCTCGCTTTTTTCTTGTTGCGACATGCAAAGCCGTGTTCCCATTTTTATCTGTCAGCATTACAATTGCTGGATCAGCATCCACTAAGGCTCTAAGAACATCACAGCTTGTTTCCTTTACGGCCATATGAAGAGCAGTTTGACCTTTCTTGTCATTTCTTCTTGCTAGCTGAGGCTCTTTCTCAAGTAATGCTTTGACAATTCCAACATGTCCCTGTCGAGTAGCGAAATGTAAGGCATTTTTTCCATTGTCTCTGGCCATTTCACCAATCCAAAGTAATCTTGTTCCAACAACAGTTCAACAACTTTGATATGGCCCCTCATAGCTGCTGATATAAGCGGGGTAGTATTTCCAGGACCAAATGTCTTGGCAAGCATCCTGTCATGAAGTAACATTTCCTGCACAACAGCTGATAAGAAAGTACTCCTAGGCGTTAGGATATTTTGCTCCCTGTTAAATGTTAATATAACAAACAGGAACAGACTGAAAACATTTTTGATTGAAGTTGGCAGTGCAGTACCTGGGGCAGGAAGTTAGTTACAGGAATTTCTTGGTTTCTGTCATCGGATGAAATGAGGTTCCATTAGAAAATTAAAGGTGACACTTAACACAGGATAGAAAGCCAATTGTTAAAAACATCAAGATAAAAGTTGGAAGTTAAAATAATAATCTCACAGAACTATTATCTCACAAATATTGCAGTGTCATCATTCCTCCACAATTTGCTGGAACTTGGCCTGTCAACTTGTTGAAGCTTATATCCCTGAAATTAGTACAGTTTATTGTAATTACATAATCAGGGATTTTTGAAGTCTTTAGAACATGAATGAATTCAGTATATAGAATAATCTGTTCTCTGCTAGTCATATAAAATAAAACAAAACATTTCTAAGCTCACTACCATCACTGTCACAGTTAGATTATATGAAAATAACTGTAGATTACATACCTTTGCAAAAGTCTCTTTTTCATACACCATCCAACGACAGTATCTCTTTTGCTTGCCTACCCTTTGTCAGCTTTATTGAATTCAGAAAATGAACATGTTAATTGGACAGGGAAAGTATATTCCTATGTTTGTCTGCATCTTTACATAGTTCGCACCAATTGTCTTTTTCCTGGACAGCAAGCAAATCCATAGCAATTTTAGTTTTTTTTGTCTCAGCTAGGAAATCCATAGGAATCCGAGTACAGCAATCATGGCTTACCTTTCAGAAAGTTTGTTGTTTTGTTGTAGCTTGCAGGAGAATCACCTATTTGTAACATAAATAATAAATATCAACTTTAGTTGGTCCACACATGCATAAAACCGTCATGAGTAATTTCTCATAGAACTTACAAAAAGCTTAGTACCTATTTGGTGAGGACCTCTGAATACACTATATTCTTCGTGTATCTATTTGTTGTGTCTTTTTGATTGACCTCTTTCTTATCTGACATGTCGCTTTTTGTCTTCCTTTTTTTCCTTTTCTCCTGCTTGTTGTCCTCATCTTCATCATCATTTTCAGCTGTTAGTATCTTTATGTTCTTGGCTGTTGTTGCTCTAGAAAGCGCGACATATAATTGACCGTGAGAGAAAACCGGTTCAGGCAGGTAGATGCCTACATTTGGTATTGTTTGTCCTTGTGCTTTGTTTATTGTCATTGCGAAACTTAGTCTTACAGGAAATTGTTTCCTCTTGAAACGGAATGGGAACATCTCATCATCAGAGGGGCACAGCGGGATTCGTGGCAAGAAAACTCGTGTCCCATAATGTTGTCCTAGTACAATCTCTGCATCGATTGCATTTTTCTGGAATCCTCGTACCACCAATCTTGTGCCATTGCATAGTCCATTAGCTGGGTCGATATTTCTGAGTAGTATTATTGGACAGTTAATCTTGAGCTTCAGCATATGTGGTGGTAGTCCATTTGGGGTTAGTGTGTTTAGGAATTCCGGGGGATAGTAGTTATGTGGGTCATCTTCTACACTATCGAAGCTGTGATAGACCATCTCTTCTCCTTGGAATCGTTCAATCATTTTCAGATTTATGCGGTCTACACAGTCATTACGCGTGGATAAAATGGCTCTTGATGTGATGTAATTTGGATCCTCCAGGCAAGCGCTGTTCATTTGGTAGACGCTGTCGATGAGTTTATCAAGTCCGGAATCATCCATTGTGCGTGGAATACATATATTTTTGGGCAGACGTATCTCGCCTTTATCGTTTGTCTCCTCAGTGCCATTACCGATGCGCAATAGGTATTCTGCAAACCATGGGTCATTTTGAGCCCTCATGTTGTGCACAAGCTTCATGTGACGCATGCAATTCCAGAGTTCAGATCTGCGTAGTGAGGCATCTACTATTTGTGATCTTGTACCCTTTCGTACAACCGGCAGAACTTGTCTAAAATCTCCCCCAAATACCACTGTTTTGCCACCGAATGGAAGATTTGGTACATCCATTATGTCACGCATGCTTTTGTCCAGTGCCTCTATTGCCTGCCTCTTAGTCATCGATGCTTCATCCCAAATGATTAGCGATGCTGCCTGAAGTAGCTTGGCTGTCCCACTTTGTTTTGTGAATGAACAAATAGCCCCATCATCTATCCTTAGTGGTATTTTGAACCTTGAGTGCGCTGTCCTTCCTCCGGGCATTATGGAAGCAGCGACACCAGAGGTTGCTGTTGCTAAAGCTATTTTTCCTTGTCCACGGACTGTTGCAAGCAATGCCCTGTATAGAAAAGTTTTCCCCGTTCCTCCCGGTCCATCTACGAAGAATAGCCCTCCTTCATCTCTATCAATTGCTGTTAGAATTTCATTGTAGGCGGCCTTTTGCTCGTCATTTAGGTGTTTAGGCAATTCCATGTCCTCAGGGTCCACCTCGATGTTGGCTTCCTCGGTGATCTCCCTAGGTGTATTGTCTTTTGTGTCATTTTGCTCGTCGATCTCTGGAAGAGGAAATGATCGTATGTCTTTTCCCATCGATTGCAACATTTCTCTAATATTGATTAATACAATCTGTTCGACCGTTCTTGCATTTTTGCAGTTTCGTCGATAGTCTTCCGACATTGCCTCGATGTGATTGTTCCATAGTGCACGGATATCGTGGGGCTCACAAAACACAAGAATCGTCGCAAATAGCCTTCGCAGTGAGGATGGCATCCGAAATAACTCTGCTTCCGTCAGGCAATCATCTAACGTGTTGTCTGCCTCAATGAGGCCCCTTCTCTCTGCAGCTTCACGAAATGATGGCAATATTGTTGCATCAACTGTTCGTAGGTCTTCGTAGCAGGTTGCGCCTTTCACATGGTTCAGGAGAACTCGAAGATAGTATCTTTCTCCTTCGGCTGGATGTGCTGAGACGATTCTCCCAACTTGGTACAACGTTTTCCTTTTCCTCTGTTGCCAAAACTTCCCTTGGGTTTGCCAAGTATAATGTTCTGGAAAATCACGGTATAGAATGCCTCGTGCTTTTTCGTGTATTTTGTTTGCTTCGAAGTATGCCGTTAGCATTGACTTCTCAACACCTTCACGGTTGATAACTTCCGTTATTTCTTTTTTTCCATGGTATGAAACCATGTGCATGTTTGGAAGATGAAGCTGCAATTGCATGACTGGAGGATTTGTCTTGCTTAGTTCGAAGCCATATATCCTCCATAGTGCCTCTGGTGGTGTCACCCATCTCGCGTCTCTGTATTGTCTAATCTCATCGATGTCTTCTTTTTCGCTTGTCCCATTTACACATACAGATGCACGGTCATGCCCCTTGTAGATGTATTTGTATAGGTATTTGACAGCTTTTATGCTTGAGCATACCTCGACATTTATATGGCAATTGAACATTTGTAGGAGGTAAGGGTTGTATGGGACTACCCACCTGTTATCTAGTTTGTGCCCTCGGACTATTTCATTGTGGTCATCATCGCGTCGCCTGTATAATGGGTAAGAATCCTTGCCTTGAATGGTAGTAGCGTTAAATGGCCTTGGATAATAGTTCTTGCACGATTTCGATTCTTCGTGCATGCACAGTTCTTATTCAATGTACCGCAAGGTCCATGCATCATATGTTTGATAACCATCTTGTACAACTCTGGGTACTTTTGTTTGTTTGGGAGCTCCGCCGAGATTAGTCTATCATATTGCTCTGGACAAGTAAGCTTATATTTTCCGGTCATTATAAGCAAGAAATGAGCGTGCGGTAGACCTCTCTTTTGGAACTCTACAACATAGGTATAGGCCTTCACCTTGCCTAGGATGTGCTCTTCTAACAACTCCTTTTTCATTTCTTCTAGTTTTGCTCTGAAAACACGAACAACAAGATCAGGGCGATCTTGTGGTGTTTGACCAAACTCAAGTTCATTTGTGATCTCTTCCCAGTTGGGATTGCATGTCATCGTGAGGAATATGTCCGGTTTCCCATATTTTCTAACTAAAGCCATGGCGTCTAGGTACCGACGCATCTTGTCTCGAGGACCCCCAATAAATGATGATGAAAGCACTGTCCGTTTGCCGACCGCATCTCCCCTGTCTTGTCCCGCATGAATGCTATCTAGAAGGTCTTGGTATAGATCTGCCCTTATTTCTTTCTGATGATTCCATATGAAGTCCAGTCGTGAGCTCTCAATCTTGATGTATGTATCCACGGCGAATTGTTGGAAAAGTCGTCCGCCGTATAGTATTGGGTTAAATATGTTTGGTCGCACATGAAATTTATAGCAGTAGTATTCTCTCATGGTTACCCACATTCTACCACTTAAATCTGTATTGGTCATATAGAATTGATTGTTAGTTGCATAGTCAATTATTTCATTATTATATGTAACTATGAAGACTAATATTTGAAATAGTTACCTGGATCATTGTTTTTGTTATTTTGATTAGCACGAGCTTTCATCACATCTTCCGCAGTAATTCCAACCTTTGGGATATCGGCATGCCATCCCAATTCACCTCTTGGAAAGAACAGAGGATAAGACAATGGATCGTAGCATCCAGCGTATGATCGGATTCCTTGTATTTCGTTGTTGTTCCCATGTAGTATTACATTTCTGTCAAAAGTATTCCTCCGTTCATTTCCTTCAACCCAAACTGCAGCTACCTCCGATGTGATTGGTGCATTGTATGTCCTCTGGTCCAATCTTTGGTCAAGGTTCAACATCACTCGGTAATCCTCAAGGTTTTCTTCCTGTCCCAAACTCCTAAATTGTTCAGAGTATGGATTGTTGCGTAGAATATTGGTTATAATGAGTAATACATGTTTGTCTTGCTCATACATTTCCTTGCGGCAATAGCGGTAACGATGCTCTAGGGTTGGATCATCATCATAGAAGTAGAGTTCTAGATGCTTAGGATCTGAACCATCTTTTCCAAATGAGCGTATGTTGTGATAGATCTGACCATGTGCTCGGAAGGTGTAAATACCGCTATTTTTCATTGTTGTTGTATCTCTATCGAGGCGACAATATAGAGAAGTAAATGAGAAGTGGCCATTGAAAAACCTTATATTCTTTCGAAAATGTATTGCATCAGAGTCATTGCTTGTCCATAGTCTCATGAGCTGATGTGGTGTCTCAAGATTTGCAAGTTTTATCTGTCCTTTTCGACAGCATAGGCCTTCAGGTTCGTGGTGAAATTTCTTTGCATCACAATATTTGCAATTTTCAACAGGTTTGAGCTTGTGTGTGTTGTCTGGTATGTTACTATAGACGAGATCATATGGATCATTGATGTTTGAATGCTCTGGAATGGTTGACTCATTTTCATTTATTTGTTCCTCCGTATCTTCCCATTCTGCTATGATTCGTAGGATTAAAGAAATTAGAGAAGTACTCACATTGTGATGTGAAAATATTTTAACGTGTTTATCATACCTTGACCAGAAATTATGTTATCCTCCTCATCAGTGTCTTCTTCATATACAACTCCATCGTCATCTGCATAGAAATATGTGAATTATATGTTGTTTTCTATTGCATGAGAATATAAATTTAGTATATATCCTTACCATATGGTTCATCATCAATGATTGATTCATTTGGTTCTTCTCCATCCTTGGTGGCTGGACACATTGGATAGGGGATATCTGTGCATGAAAGATTGTTATCATTGTAAAAATTGATGCATGTATAATTTGATTGCGAGAGTCATATATGCAATTAGCAGTATTACCTTTCTTCATGTTTGTTGGTTGTTTTATTGATTCTAGATCATCTATGACTTTGGTGTTCGTAGAACAGTCTTCATCTGATGTGGCAGGTGTTTTTTCCATTGTTTTAGATGTCAACTTTTCATCATGATAGGCTAGCAATGCTTCTCTTTCTCCTGGTGTTACGTGTTTCCTTTGTCTTATGCTTGTGGCAAATTGAGTAACATTTTTTGAATTATCTGTTGCAATATTTGCAGGGTTCTCCATTGCAATTGAATTCTTGCTTAGAGTGTCACGTTGTCGTGCACGGTTAGCGTAATCTTGTTGTAACTTTGCTTTCTTTTGGTTTGGTTGCATGTTTGCATATCTTTCCCTCTCATGCATGCATTTTCTCTGTATTTTTTGCTGCTTTTCTTGATCAGTCATCTGTGAGCATTTTTCTCTTTTTTGTTGATGATAGGCTTCACGACGTTTTTTCAGTTTTTCCTGCTTTTCTTCATAACTCATCCGTGCATACCTTTCTCTATCTCTTTTTCTTCTCTGCTCTTTGGGATCCAAGAGTTGCGTTGGTGATTCAAATGGTTTGTCTGCAAAGAGTTATACATTATATTATGAAGTTATATGAGACAGTAAAATATTAATTCTGTGTTTAATGGCTTCACGAGGCTTAGGATATCTAGGTTAGTCATATAATACCACTATTGAGCACCACTCTTAGTGATAAATATTGAAAAACACATCCTACAGAAGCACTTGTAATATCTACAATATGAATCTACTTCGCTGTTTCAAATCAGTCGGCAGAGTATGCTTGATATTACTTTTTTTACATGGTCATATTAAATATCTAATTATGAGTTTGGAAGTTCATTATGGATAGGTTTTTACTGTAGTAGCCTATATTGTAAGAATAAAAGAGGGAGCAACAAAGAGATGAATGGATGATAGATGACAACAAATAAAAATTGGCATGAAGGCAATGTACGATCTAATGCTATCCCCAAAAGAATTCATGGATAATAAGCAACCTCGCTTGTCAGATATTCACATACTAACTTACATCTCCATCCTAAGTTCCTGTTTGTTTTAGCTTGGAGTTGTGGATTGTACCTTTCATAATCTCAAGCTGAAACAAACAAGGAGCTTTCTCATCCTAGATTGCAACAGTCCACAGGACAGATTGTTACAATCCAACAATCTGCTCCCCCTAGCTTGCAGATTTTTATGTTTTCACAATCTACAAGCTAAAGCACCGGACCTAACTTGCGTATTTTAAATCAACAGCAAGCAAGGCTTGATATTGCCTTTGAATCAGATCAAGAACATAAAATTTATGTCTTCCAAACAAGCTTGTGAATGCAAACTTTGCCAAAAACAGACAAAACATATCGATCTGGTTATACTAAAGTGAGATTTAAGAGCTATCCATACTGCCTGAGAGCTGGATTGGGCTCGCTAAAGAAATACTATAGTGAGGCCAGAGATTTTTTTTTCTTCAAAAGTTAGTGATGATGATGTAATGAGGTGTTTCCATAGCAAGTCTCAATGAAAAGTGTACAAAGCAAATGTACTCATCCATCTGACCATCTCAATCACTGATCTCTGTGTATCATGTGTCGCTACACAAATCTAGGGATTGGTTACTGTAATTTCTAGCTGATTCCGTAGCTATGACACCCCTCATTCAAGATTGCATCTGTAACAAATTCTTAACAATGAAGCCAGGCTAGCTAAATCATTTTCATCGGACAGGAGTACATACATCAGAAGGTTACTTTGAGTTTCCAAATATGGCCTACTTCATTTTTTTTACATTTCCTCACATGATCCTTGGCATGTTTCACTGGCATACCATCATTAGTAAATAGCAATCACACAAATACTTTAGCAGTTCGCTTGAATGTTTAGGTAATAGTTAACTGAAGTAGGAGTCAATATACTAAACTACAGTGTTCCAAAGGGGACACCTAGGCATCCGGGCAGACCCAGCTCGCCTTGGGAAACAGGTCCGCCTTATCACCTAGGCGATAAGGCATACAAAGCTCGCCTTGTCGCCTTTAGAACACCGCTAAACTAAAAGGCAGGGCCATACAGTTCATAAGAAACTATGCAGCAGAAGCATGTAAAAGTAACTGCAGAAGCTCTCTATCTTGTACATAGCACACCAGGTGGAATTTCCCAAGGTAAGATATTAGCAAAGAGGTATGTTATGAGAAACTGACCTGTCATAACTTCTGTCATAATCAGGATCTTTGCGCTCTGACTCACGGTCTCTGTAAATTGCAACCCTGTTGTTTTGCCTGTTTCTATTGACTGCAGTCTCCTTCTCGATCTTGCTTCTGTTTGACCTGCTGGTCGAAGTGGTAGTCAAACTCCTTTCAAGAGTAATTTCAGAGGCCAAATAGCTTTGTAATAAGTAAATGCTTATGTACCTTTTGTCGAAGGAGAGTAACAAGCTGAACACGCTAGACCACACGAGTTGTTGGCTTTGATGGAGGGGATCTAAGCGTGTGTTGCTGAGCAGATTCTAGACGGCGAGCAGGACCTGGACTCTTGGCAGTATGGCACAAACACGTCAAAGATACACAAACACGCAGCTATGTATACAGGCAAGAAACCAACCTCGATTCCAATCCAGGTACGCTTCGATTTCGATTTGGTTCGGCAACGACCTCTACTGGAAGTATGGCCCCGAGTCACCCTCGAATCCGATCCGATTCGGAAGCCGCGCAGGCTTGCCGGAGATGAAGGTAGAGTACCGCATGGAGGCGTCGGCGGCGCCGTCGTGGCCGTGGCCATCCTCCACGGGAGGGAGCCTCCTCCTGCAAGTGGAGGAGGAGGAGACGCTCCTCCAGCCGAGCCAGCTGCACCATGCCGCCTTACATTTCACCCCCCGCGCGCAACTCACCGGGGGGTGAGGGGTAGGGGGGGAGGAGGGAGGAGCGATGGGGCCCTCAGATCGGCGATGGGATGTCGTTGCTGGACATGGGGTGTAGGGCGAAGGTGGGATCCGGAGGGCTCCATCGCGGCGACGCGAGCGGACGGGAAATCCCCGGCGGCAGCGCCGGCCTCGTCGGCTGCTCTGGATAGATACAAACTCGTGCTCGTGCCACCGAGGATCCCCTCGACGGAGCTGCGCGCAGCTAAAGCCGCAAGCAAGTTCCGGCGAGAGGGCCCACGGCGGCGCGACAATACTCGGCGACCACACGCCATCGCCCGCCGGCGGCTCTCTCCTCCGTCACGCGAGAAGCCCGGAGGGGAAAATGATCTAGGGTCCGTCCGATCTGGCGCAGATCGACGCGGAGTAATGGGTCGGCTGTTGGGCTTTTGGGCTGTTTTGGGTCGCTTTTGTTTATGGGCTTGAATGTATATAGTTTTGTGGGGCGTTGGCCAAATCGTTTGAACATAGTTGGGCTGGACAAGACTAATCAATTCTGAACCTCACCGTTTACTTGCATGGTGATTCTATGCCTTCAGATATGCCTGCATTGTCGATTCTTACATTCTGCTTCGGTTTTGCAGACAAACTTCTTTCTGAAACTGAAAAGGCTAGGATCCAACTATCTCCAAAACCATTTTTGGTCAAGCCAACCAGCAGAGTTCACCAGATATTAACTGTTAAACAGGCTTAAAAGTATAGCTTTTCCCATCTCTCGTTGCTTTATTTTCATCACAGTCAATTTTGTTTTTTACAATATATTTTAGGCTTGGCTCATATTCTGCTGCCGCAGATTCTACAATGAGGATTTCGAAGCTCTAACAGACACATGATTTTATAGATATCAGATACACCATTATTTGTTAGATTCATCTCTCACGGCCACTGTTCACGTAATGATAAATCTGTGGCCAGAGTACAAGTATGCAAAACAATTTGCTATACAGAAATACAGAATTGATACCCTATGATAGAAGACCCCATGATAAATCTTGACATTCAATTCTGTGGATTAAAAACGACTTTCTGTGCTCAATGTAATAATAAGTATTCCTACAAACAAAAAATGTTCAATGGTAATAATAGAACCATTTCAACATGATCTCACATATTCTCTGTGCTTGCATAACTACTTCTAACTTTGAGTAGCATTGATACACCTAAGAAAGTCTCGAACACCAGCAGGCATATTGTCTTCACATTCATTCTCCTTGTAAGTTAATAGTTGTGCCATAAATTGTTTTCTTAGTTCGTAGCCATCCTGTACATGCATAGATGTATGCAAATAATTAATAATTAGCGCCATAAAAGTGTGTTAATAATAAATAGTAATATTTGAAGTTGACATGACACTGACCTTTAAAACTGGCAACTGTAGTTCTTCATCTTTCCATATGCACATGAAGAGAGAAACAAGATAACCGGATAGTTCCCTAATAAGATAAGACAAACAGTGATTATTCTAATACAAAATTTCATAATATGTTCAACACTGAAGACTGAACTACTTTTGCTTAAACAGATATGCATGTTTTGGGTAGAGAATATAAGCAATAGTACAATAAACAAAAGGGTTACTACATAGGTCCATCAAAACAAGAATAAATACATCATCTCATCATACCCTTCTGAGGCTATGCCTATTATAAATGCATTGGAAAAGAGAAATCAGAACTTGACCTATATACTGAACACTTAAAGTGCAACTGTCCAACCCTTCTGAGGCTATGCCTATTATAAATGCATTGGAAAAGAGAAATCAGAACTTGACCTATATACTGAACACTTAAAGTGCAACTGTCCAATGTGAAGCATCCGCATGCACTGGCAATATGGCCTGTGCAATAGAATGTTTAGGAATTGACAAAAGTGTCAAACTATTAAAGCATATTTAATAAAGAATGATGACCGAGAATGAGTTTCGTATTTTTCAATGAGTACACATGCAACTCTCATTAGTTTTCAGAAATTTTCCCATAATTATTGTTAAGAACCACTGATGGAATTACAACAGGCAGTACACAATATTTACATGGATGGATGGACTTATAGTAATTTAGAATTTGCTTTCCTTTTTGTCTAAGTAGCTTGCTTCCAACTATGAAGAGCTGAGGTGCTAAATTGAATTGGCTTTGGGTTGCAGTGTTATACATATGCTAATACATTCAGGATTTTATGCGACATAGTGCACAGGTCAAAACAAAATCCAATTCTAGCATATGAAGCATATCATAGCAGCCATAACGCATACAGACACAAGCAATTTAAGGATAAACCAATGAAAATCTAAACAACTGCAGCGCTGCATCTATGTTGAAAAACAGAGATTCTGCTAGCTTCAGGGATGAACACAGCCAGGGTAGCTCTACTATTCTATCAAATGAATGGTATTTATTCCTCTATTTTGCTTATACCAGAAAACAAATAGTGTGGTTGATCGAGTAAAAACTGGTTGCACTGACATGATTTTTAAAAGTAATGCTACCATTGTTGGCTTAATGGCTATTCAATATTTTTGTAATGAGTTTGCCTTTATACTTTGGACGCTATGCAAGCATGCATTACATCACATCAACATAACACAGCTGATATATGCCAGAAAATTAGGAACCCTTTCTTTCAACCTATAAGTTTATAGCTACACACAGTTTTCTAATAATTTTGGCAAATAGTAGTTCTGACAAGTTTAACACTATCCTACACTATACCGCCCAGATAACTTGTCCTTACTGAGTTAACTTCAAATGTTATACACGGCGAATGACTAATCAGACTTATAAATCACACTTCAACTCTATCCTGAGCTACTACATCTGAACAGTGCTAATAAGAATGCTTACCTGCTTTCAATTGGAACATCAGATAAGATTATTTGACGCCATAGGAAAACATCCTCATTCCATCTAGATCCAGGGCATACTTTTGACATGGCTTTTGGCAAGAATTCAGCAACACATAAAAGTTTCTTCACATATCTTGCATTTGGGTTGTATTTGTAAACAGGGTCAAGTGGAGTAGGGTCTAAAATATAGACGGTTCTTTTATCTTGGTTTAGTATAAGTAGAATAAAGGTTTTGTTGAATTGTACTATTGGTATAAAAATCTGCAAAATGCTAATTGTTAGAACAAGATCATTAAAATGTACAAGACGGCTAGTAGCTATAATCGAAAAAACTGTGCTTATAGGTTGTGCTTATAGATATAGGGAAGTGATGTCTTACCAATTTGCATCCTGACAAATTATAATTAACACCAGGTCAGCTACTAACAGTTTCTGCGAGTTGTTCCACGTCTATCTTTTTACGGAAATTTGGGTGTCGTCCAAAATCAGTAATCAGCTATGAAATAAAAAAGTGGTTAAAAACCTGAGGACAAAAAAAAATATATTTACATTACGATTATAAGAGCATACCCAAAATCGCGTGTCTAGATAATGCTTTGATATTGTTCCTTTGGTTTTCTTCATCATTTGGATGTCGTCAAACATGAATTTTCGAATAACCAAATTGAAACAATCACAGTCCATGGGCATATCTTCATTTAGTATTTCTTGCAGCTTCCTGAGAGTCAAGCTAATGGAATATGGCTTGGAGTTTCGCACCCATACTTCTCTGCATTAAGACAAAAAGTTTGCTTTACACAATTGAAAGTATAAATATCCATTATACTAATAACAAAACATACAAAACATGACAGGAGGAACAATACACCAGAAACTTGCAACATGGTATATGGGAACACACACACAAATAAACAAGAAACAGTTGAAAGAACATTGTATTATTCTATTAACAAAATTTACACAGTAGTAATAAGAAGGTTCTTACTCCAAGGTCTCTGGACATTTAATTGATTTGATGTAGTCACAAAGGCAGCCAACTAACTCATTTACACTGATCTTAGAAAGAACAGACAATAATGATTGGTATTTTGTTTCCTCTGATAATGAAACAGATGACTTGGGTTCTTTTTCGTCATCTGAACTTCCCAACAGTGAGATATTTTGAGGAGTTGTTTGTGCTATGTTTGTTTTCCAACATAATAAAATGCCTGCTAACTTGTATCTAAAACAATTAATATCTTCCTGCATGGTAGCAATCATTATTACAACTTGAAAAAAATTAGCATGGCATTGAATTTATATTATTCAATAAGATAAGAAACAAAAACCTGTGTAATAGGATGACATAGTGATTCTCCAGTCCAATATTCCATAAACTTGAGCATGAACAGTCCACAAGATGAGCTGCATGGTTATAAAACAATGAGTACTCCAAACAATAAAAAAAAATCTTATATATGTTAGCATATTTTTTTGCAACATACCCATCTTTCTGCATTGGCTCTTGTAGTTGTTCTGTGATTTTCCATGAAATAATCTGGAGGTCTTTCCACTTATGGCTAATCATGTTTTGTTGCCTTCCAATTATGTTCAAATGATATTGTAGTCCTTGCAGCTGTTAAATTATTAATATCATAAAAAATGCATTTAAGTGTACCATCAATTTGTAATATCAAAGAAGTATGATAACTATAGAAACTGACCGTATCGACGAGGTCACCTCGGTTGGAGTCCCAACACAACGAGTCAAGTACTTGTATTTCACACTTCAGTGTGTTAATAATAGCCAAATACCAATGTAATTCTTTGATATTTATTGGAATTAGAACCTAAAATGAAAAAATGAATTAGTACAAGACATGAACAGTTAGAAATTAAAATCTAGAAAGCTTAGAACATGACAATTATAGAGATAGAAAATACCATTTCATGCTTTAGATAGTTTCTCACAATCTTTGTGATATGGTTACCATCTTGACCAACTCCAAGCTTGCCATCCCTTTTAAGCATTACAGAAATAAAGGGATTCTCAAAGTAAAATTTAACATTATTCCTACTTTCTAAATGGGCTTGATCCTTTATGCAACATATATAAGCGCTGATGACCTACAAAGATTCAAAAAAAAACCTTTATTACAAAAGAAAAAAATGTTGATCAAAGAGCATTCACTTGTATATACTTACATCATCATTTAGGAATTTTAATGGATCTAGCAAGCATAACAATTGAGCTTGTGTGACAAAAATGTCATCTATCTTCACAAGTATATCAGATTCCGAAGATGTTTCTATTGTTATTTGAGCACAGTAGTCCAGGTCTGTCATTTCATAATCTGCAAGTAATCAAAAAATTTATGGTCATGTTAAAAGTTAAAAACAATAAAAGAGTGAATAAAAATTTCATAGAAACATACCTTGTGGGAGATAGTCATATGTTTGATCGACTTTGTATTGTTCATGTTGATTTTGATGATTCTCGTCATCTAATAGAATTCTTCTGTCATTATCTGAATCAAAGTCAATCAATTCAGAACATGCCACTTTCTCGGCTACAATTGAATCAATAGTATAAGGATCATTTCCCTGAAAAAAAAACTTAAAATTGTCAAATCTTTAACCAATCCACTAAATTAAATGAACAAGAAAAACACTAACCGGAGATGATGATCCCAGGGTGGTTGGTGAGGGAGGCGACAGTGATATGTCAAGATCATTCATCTGTTCAGATTTTACTTCCTTCAAGGGCCGAGCATCTAAATCGTAAACATGGCTTGATTCAATGTAGGTGGATGATCGAGGCGATGGTGACAGATCGCAATCATTCAACTGTTCACATTTTGGTTTCTTTAAAGGTCGAGAATCTAAACAATCAGCATTGCTTGATTCAATGTTATAAGAATCCATTTTCTGCAAAAGCGGAAAAATTGAAAAATCTCTATTCAGTAACAATATGGGATGAACCTAGAAACTTCATCTATTATGTAGCAGTTAACGATTTATGCCAAAATTTGAAACTTGTAGTGTGTATCTGAAAATGAATAGTACAAGTAGAATGCTACTGGAGCAAGAAAATTTGAAACTTTTCTATATACCTCCAACTACATGAACACCTTAAACAAGGCTCACAACTGCAAGAATTCACATTATGTATACTGGCTATATGAGTTGGATGGATATTGTTTCTCAACAGGACAATTTATACACATAGGAGAGATTTTAACAAATATTACTCTATCGCTGAAAAATCAAACAACATCATCGAGATTTGCCCAAGCTCTACTGGAACATAAGTAAGAGATCCCCATAAATAATGTTTTTGTTAAGAACCACTGATGGAATTACAACAGGCAGTACACAATATTTACATGGATGGATGGACTTATAGTAAATTAGAAGGAAGGGAGTATATGGTCCAGCACAGCGGCCAAGCCAGCTTAGCTTCGTAATAAGTAAATGCTTATGTACCTTTTGTCCAAGGAGAGTAAGAAGCTGAAAACGCTAGACCACACGAGTTGTTGGCGTCGATGGAGGGGATCTAAGCATGTGTTGCTGACCAGATTCTCGACGGCGAGCAGGACCTGGTCTCCTGGCAGTATGGCAAAAACACGTCAAAGATACCCAAACACGCAGATATATATACAGGCAAGAAACAAACCTCGATTCCAATCCATGTACGCCTCGATTTCAATCCGGTTCGGCAACGAACTCTACTGGAAGTATGGCCCCGAGTCACCCTCGAATCCGATTCAATTCGGAAGCCGCGCAGGCTTGCCGGAGATGGAGGCAGAGTACCGCATGGAGGCGACGGTGGCGCCGTCGTGGCAGTGGCCATCCTCCACGGGAGGGAGCCTCCTCCTGCAAGTGGAGGAGGAGGAGACGCTCCTCCAACCGTGTCAGCTACCCTATGCCGCCATACATCTCCCACCACGCGCGCAACTCACCGGGGGGTGAGGGGTAGGGGGGAGGAGGGAGGAGCGATGAAGCCCTCAGATCGGCGACGGCGCAGATCCGTGGGTGGCGCAGGCCCCGTGTGTGTGTGTGGGTGGGGGGGGGGAGGGGGGATGAATGGGGGGGGCGCCGTGCGATACCGGCGTCGGAAGGGGAGGTAGTGGGGACGCGGAGAAGGGACCGGCGTGCGGTACCGGCGTCGGAAGGGGAGGTAGTGGGGACGCGGAGACGGGAGCGGGGTCGGGGGGGATGGATGGGGGGCGGCATGCGGTACCGGCGTCGGAAGAGGAGGTAGTGCGGACGCGGAGATGGGACCGGAGGTCGCGACGCCCCACCGCCGCCCCACCACCGTCAAACTCACACCCCGCGCGCCGCTCACCGGGGAGGCGGGGTGGGTGGGTGCGGGGGGGAGGGGGGGCGGCGGCGGCGTAAATTAGACATGAACTTTCCCTTTAAACCCCCTCTCTTTCCTCCTTTTTCAATCCGACACCAAAACTATTCATAATAATGGACTGCGGGTTGATTACACAAAACATCAGGGGGTTTTATGCAAAATTACCACGACGTACGAAAATCCGGGCAGAGGCGTTACTTGCTTTAATAATAGGTAAAGATGGAAAGAGACTTATACAAGGCAGTGTACTTTTCATTGGATTAAATAAATGCAAAATAAAGAAACATATTTCTCATACAAGGTGCAACGCATAATAAAGAAACAGATTTCTCATACACGGTGCAACCTTGGACACATGGGTGACGTAGGACTTCTATTTTGCTTTGATTAATCTCAATATACTGGACCGATGGAAAAGGGATAAAAATACGTTTTCTGTGGCTGTTCTAGCCGAAGGACCTAGTTATCTCATTGCCTGTGGATCGACGACTTCGCAACTGATCACCGACAGGCGACAAGGGGAAGCCAACATAGGAAACTAAGCTCCGCAGGCGAAAACCCAAACATGGATGGCACCGGTGGAATCAATCCGTAGAGGCGAAACTAAAAAAGTCCCGCTATTAGCGACTCCATCCCCCTGTGGGAAGATCAACTTCTAGCCTTTTCTTACTACCGACATGCCGAAGCTAAAATGCGGGTTCTACTCCTTGGTGCGAAGGCTTTTTTCAAGAACATTGGTGCGAAGGCTCTTGATCAGGCTGGTAATGATGAAGTAGGAAACAACAAAGAAAGCCAACCAGAGCTCGCACTCAGCCTCCAGTAGCTGTGGGCTGCGGCAGTCAAACACCCTTGCTCCTATTGGACAAACAGCTGCACGCTTGCTCTGCTTTAGATGAGAAGGAAGAGAGGGATCTCTTAGAAGCAGCACATGGGAAGATGATGCATTCGACATACAACAGCGAGCAGGGCAAGTGAGCACGAATTGGCATCCATCAAAGCGGTGGGCCAAAGATGCAGCACTCTGTGGTAGCGAGCAGGGCAAGCGAGTGGTAAATTGGCACGTATCAAAGCACTGCAGCAAGGCGAGCAAAGTGTCAGTGAAAGAGAGAGCGTGAAGACTAAATCAACCTTTTTAGAAAATTTCTTTTGAAAAATCATTTTTGTCTTTGCTTGGCTCAAACGCCATGCCGAAGTGATTTTTTTAATTCCAATCCCTTTAAACATTCTTTTACAGTCTATGAGGACAAACAAACTATGAGTATTATTACAAACTATGAGTATTAATAAAAACAATGAAGAAATGGATCAATAGCATGGACTGTCAGTTGGCCCACGAGATCACTTGGGGCCACCTAGATTTCGCATAGTATGCCCCATGATGGGCACCAGTCAGAATTCGGAGCCCCCTCGCTGAAGTCAGAGACAAAACGTCCCAAGACGATACTCCTGTTGGCTGTTGCGATTACCTCAAGTGCGTAGTGCATAAGCACCCTAATAAATTATCTTTATAGAATTGCCAAGGTGCCTCAAGGGAGAGGAGTCAAGGAGATCCAATGTGCCTTGAATTTCCATCCTTGCGATGATCGCAAGAAGACAGATAAATAGAGCATATGCAAAGAAACCGAAATGAGCAGTTGAAACTCCCTGTAAAAGGTAGAGGCTTTAAGTAACGGATGAAGAAAGGCCTTAAGAAAGAGAAACAGATGAATATCGTTGGGACAACGGACAATGGTGCATGCTAGTGAGATGGAAAGAAAGGCCTTAAGAAAGAGAAACAGATGGAGTGCATGCCATAGGGAAAGGAGACGAGTGACAAGAAAAAGACCATGGTGCATTGCAAGGGCAAAACAATTTCAAAAGTACAGGATTTTCATAAGAAATAGAAATACTAAATAAATTAGAAAATTTTGATATTAAGTAAAATTAATGATTCAAAGTGGTATTTAAACATTGAAAGATGTGCTTCACATCATTCTACTAGGAACAGTTTAGTTGGGTTTCTAGCAGAAAATAAGAGACACAGCAACCATGGGTTAATTCGAGCCTCTCAAAGCAGAGGTATGTGCACAATATTGACATCAAAATATTTCCCATATATTGTGAAAAATTACTTTGTAAATAGAGACAAAAGTTCAAAGGATGCGGGAACAATCCAACAAGCATGCCACATTATCATAGGGAGCAGATTTATAGTGGAAGATCAAACATAAAGCCAAAACAAAAATAAAAGGGAAGAAGGTGAAGCACCCTCTAGGATTGAAATTTCACCAATAAATCGCAATGTGTTAGTATAACTATATCGTTGGAGAATAATGTTTAAGTTTTCTGAACTACATGCCCATTGTAACTGCATAATATTAATCCACATAAAGTTTAAATTAATATATTTTAATTCATATAAATAGCTATGAATCAGACTATATAATGCAATGTGTCTAGCCGTGCTATTAGCATGGTAAAAAGGGAGTACCACATGGCAAAGAGACCTATATGCTAGATTGACATAAAGTGTAATGGCCCTAGGGAGCAAAGCAGTCGGCCGAAAATCTTGATGAATTCAATAGAGAAGATGAGGACAAAAACAACATATGGGAAAAGGTAGATGATAAGGTTGGCGTAGTGAAAGAGTAGAGAAAATTATTCAACAAGGTCGATCTCTCAGCACTGATCACCTATGCAAAAAGTCAAGATGCAACGCCACAGTGGCTGAAAGGCAGCTTGGTCAACTCGCCGACGAATGCATCCACAATCCTCAATAAAAGATTCAAGAGACAAGTCAAATAGCTAGCTCAGTTGGAACAATTGAGCTGAGTAGGCCTATGAACTTATCAGCAACAAACTACTTCAACTTCTAACTCACACATATCTTCTTCATAAAACCTAAGAAAATATAATATCTCACCATACTACAGGCATGCTTGGTTGATAAACTAAGATTAACAATGTTTGCCACAATTTCTCGCCAAAATTGTGTAAAGTTAATTAGTTCGTCAAATTATTTGCCACACTTTTAACTTGCATAGGAGAATCTTGCAACACTTTTATAGTCAATGATACGTGCGACCGACCTGGTAGAGGAGGAATCTTGCCATAATTTGTGGCTACAACCAAACAGCTGCTAACGGGATCAAAATCAACTAACCTTAGGTGTGGCAAAGTGTAGCAAGGTTTGTTTCAAACCAAACAAACCCTCCAGCAGAAACTCACATCATAAGATAAAAATATTTTACTTTGAATAAATATAAATATATTTTAAATAAGATATTCCATTTTATTATAAATTCATGTTTCACGCCATAGAAATGATTTTTAAAAAAAAATATGTTTTAGTTCTAGCAATTTGGATAAAACAATGGCAATATCTTGGTACAGGCAATTTCAATTAAAAAAGATGCCAAATGTTAGTATTAGAAAAGCTACCTAGGCGCACTATTTGCGCGGGCCATCTGCTAGTTATGATAACTGTCGCGTCCGTTTCTTCTGTGCGGCTGGTTATTAGGTTGCCAGGCCAAGAAGACTTGGCTCGGAAAGTTTGTGTTATTCATATCATAGGAACTTGTATTGTTGCATGACTAAATTTGTGGACAGTGGGAGCGTTCCCCTGACCTAGAGTTGAAGCAGGACATGTCACGAAGTCAGGTGAACAGACGTGGACGGTTAGACGTAGGAAAGGCCTCGCGTCTAAGAGTTGAAGTTACACACCAAATTTTATACTTCGAAATTCTCTCCTGAGGTCATCATTGTGAAATTGTATTGTATAATAACTAAATGAATTACATATTACTTTCCAGACAATGACCTTGAATGTGTTCATGTAGGAACAATATGGTTAAGCTATCGATTTGATATGTTATCGCGCCAATAACTTTAGTTTAACCACCCTTTGCTTTCTAATGAACTAGTTTTTTTTCCAAAAATAAAAAAAGTTGTGTAACTCAAAGTCCAAAGCCATCGCTTTAGGTTGTAGAAAAGTTATCCATAATAGAATTAGTGAATAACTAGGTCGTAGTGGATGCTGGCATCTGCTTTACTTGTCGAGTTTGAATATTTGAAAAATGGTTAGTATATTTATCTTTTTTCATAAAACGGGACGGATCAAGCATTCAAGCCCCACTGAATTATATCTTAAATAAAAGAAATAATTTATAATATGAAAAAAAGGATAAAGAAACATTATACAAGGGGCTCTAACTATTCCACAATATCCGAAAAAGTACTACTTTTATGCTCTATGGATAACCATGACAAATTTCATGTTTGAAACCATTTCAACAAGCTTCAATAGTAGCTGGATGGTGCTTGAAGATGAAACAATTTCTTGTTGTCTGGATGCTCCAAGACATTGGATCATGATTTCCATGAAAAATGGCTCGGAAATCTGATCCTTCGGTTGCAACAGGATTTCGAAAGGTTGCAAGTGAATAGGGACTTGTAGGAAGGGATGATGCACTGATTCATCTATATTTTGTTGGAGCTCTCTTGTATTTAGTCTTATCTTTAAGTACTCAGAACAACATGGCTATGGAATAAATCTTGACCTACAATATACTCATTGGCTATGCTAATTTTATAAATATATTGTAAGAAAAAGTTAGTATTCAAAATTTTGTTTGTGGACGTATTAATGCCTATTCATTTGTGGAGTAGTATGAATTCTTTACTCACATTGCGGCTGATAGGTACATGGCCGGGACAAGAAGTCTTTGACCTGTGCACTTTGTGTTATCCAGAACGCAAACTTCAATTAGGTAGGGAGAAAATTTCAGTTGACTCAAGACTTTTGGCGTGAGGAGCAAGATCGTACAGTGTACATTTGCACCGTCACCCGGTTACAGTTGTTCAAATGCCAGGAAATTGCCATCGACGTAGGCACCCCTCTGCTTGCATTATTTTGCTCCAGTGACTTGTCCAAACTCCGAAGTCTCCAAGGAGAGACAGAAACCTCACCCCATTTGCCGAGAACTTTTGGCACACGTCATGTCATTATTCTACTACATATAGTGCACAGGAACGTCTTCTTGTTCAGATAGCAAGATCAGCAATACCAGGCTGCACTGGCGTCTGGAGGACCATCATGGGAAACTCTTCATCTCGAGGTACCCGGTTTTTTCTTCTGTATTTTAGCGCTAATTTTAGCTGTTGTTTCGATCTTTCATACTGCAGTTTATCTTCTAATTGCTGTTTCAGGCCGATCTAAACTGGGACAGGGCCATGGATCCAAGGTAGCACCTTCTTCTCCAGCTGGAGATCAAAGCCAGCCGATGACCTTTAAGTGGAACATCGATGGATTCTCCTCACTCCTTGACAAGGGTGCAGGCTGGACCTACTCAAGAGTGTTTGAGGTCATGGGCCATAACTGGTACGATTACACGACTAACCTTTTTTTTTTGAACTGTTTGTTGCATAACAGTTCCAGTGACTAGAACATCCGCAGATCCTCAGTTCTCTGGATTGACTTGTTTTCAGGTACCTGAAGCTGAACCCAAGGGACAAGGACAACAAGGAGTACGTCTCTCTTAGGCTTGAGCTGGACAACAGCTCAGTGAAATCTGACACTATTGTAGATGCATCTTTCAAGTTGCTGATATATGACCAGTCCTTCGGAAAGCACAGAGAGCATGAAGGTATGATAGCAAATTATATCGGTTAGACTGTCAGTTATTACTTACAACCTCTGGCACCTAAGTATGTTTTCATTCACGATAATTTCATACGCGCAGTTAGCCACAGTTTTCAGACTGCAAGCACAAGCTCCGGAATCTCATGCATGATTTCCCTTAACAAACTGAAGAAACGGTCTTCTAAATTCCTTCTCAACAATTGCTGCGTCTTTGGTGTCGAGTTTGTCAAAGTTACCACTTTGAAAGTAAACACGACGTCAGAGACGCTGTTTGTCCAAAAGACGAGCATCTTCAACGAGGCCAAAACTTACACTTGGGACATTGATGACTTCTTTGCACTGAAGAACCCGGGCTACTCTCCAGAGTTTGAAGTCGGCGGATACAAATGGTAACATATAACCATGCATCTTCAGCTTCCAACACTTGACTTACTGAATGCAATTATTTTCATCTGAATTTTCTTACTATTTAGTATAGTTAGTTTATACATCATCAACTGAATTGTTCGACTGGAACTCATTTTTTACAGTACACAATACTACTATTTAGTGGTATATAGTATATATAAGATCTAACTATTTATTATTATGGATAATTTAGTAATTATTGCATTGTAAATAGTGATATTTCAAATGGAATGGTCTTTTAAACTTTATATTAGTGTCAAAAATAAAATTATAGTGATGACATTTGTGTTCTTTTACCATGATGCCCTTATACTACATATACTACTTATGTATACTACTCATACCATAGGTGAAGGTTTTAGTAGTATACAATTAATCTTGACCGTCGAATACTTTTATACTAGTCCTTTTCGAACACTAGTACCGTAAAAGATTTCTTTCCAATTTGCAGGCATATCACTATGTATCCATCTCGCGACGGGAACCACCTCTCCTTGTACCTAAAACTTAAAAGGACCAATGATCTCCCCGAGGACACTGCAAACCTTGTAGAATTTACCTTGTCCATCAAAGACCAAGAAACTGGCGAACACCGTAATAAAGGAACAGGTTTGCCTACCTCAAAGAATTTTGCTTGTTTTACGGAACTCCAGATTTCAATAATCATCATATATTGTTGACATGTTTCGTTGTGAAATCGCAGGCCGGTGCCCGTTTGCGAAGAACGCTCGTACCTGGGGATGGAGTAAATTCATTTCGCTGGAGGATTTCAAGGACTCGGCAAATGGTTATCTTGTCAAAACCAAGTGTTGCATTGTAGCTGAGGTCGCAATAGTCGGTTCCTCCAAGATGGAGTAGAGTACAATGTATGTGTGGGCTGATCGAAGTGCTGAACCACAATAATGGTGAAGAGGTGGCTACATGTATCTGTTGTGCGTGTTTGTTTGATTGTTCACGCTGACGAAACTGAAAGTGTGTAAAATGGCAAATAAAGGTTCGGCCATGAACATGCTGCACAGATTGCTTGTCATGTAGTATATATTTTGAACGAACAGTTTGCTTGCACTTTCTTCTATTTTCATCCGATTGTAATATCAAAATTGTCAATATTTCACACAAAGAAGCCAAATCACAAAATTGTTCCCGTTTCCTGTCTTGTCTTGTGTTTATTTGATATTAGATGTTCAAAAGGCGTGCGATGCGTTGTTTGGAAAATTCACTGCAATGATATGGTTCTACTTAGGCTACTAGTAGTCAGTAGATTATCAGTTTGTTTAAGAGCTAGAGTTATGTTAGTTATTTATGTAATCAACATGCTGTAAACCTGGATTTGCTCTCCTTCTTATATAATATGTCAGTGCTCCTGCTAATTTTTCCAAAAAAAAAGGCTACTAGTAGATTATATATCTCGGAAGACTAAAGTACAATGGAAATTGTGTGTCATACAGATGTAGCTTGGTTACCTCCAGTACCAAAATCAACTTAATTATTTGGGTACCTTTTCCAGGACTGTAAAAATCTTCTGGTATTGATTGATGAGAAGGGGAGGCATAGTTCTAGCTAGGACCAGCGGTACACAACCTTACTTGTCACCATGACACATTGGAATTTGGGAAGGCATCTGCTTGTGCGGAAATATAAATATCTGTACAAATCAGATCTTCAGGCTTCATTTGTCAAAGATTCCAAATGTTAGTATACCCACAATTCGTTTTCAATTGAGAATTAATCGCTACAATCATGCAACCGAAGAATGTTACTTTAGGTTAAAATTCACGGCGGCAACTGAAGATGGAAATTGGCATCAACAAAGGTGACTTCTCATCTGAGTAAACGACACATACACAAATCAAGATAAGCATAGACGAGGTGTTTGCTGCCTTATTAATTAGTAATACCAGAATAGTTGACCTGGACTTTTTCGGTCTTGGCTAAAAGAGATTTAGTATGGGCAAGTTCGTACAGACTACGGTTACAAAGATATCTTTTTTTGTCATGTAGTTGAATACATTCTAGGTGCCGTAGCCTTGCAGCCTTTCTCGGTTTCAATCCGTCCAATGCTAGGAAATTGCTTGTGGCGTAGACCTCTGGCCTTTTGCGTTTTGTCCTAGCCGCAAAGAAAAGCCTCACCTCATTTTCCAGGAATTTCTGAAACTCCTCACAAAGGGTCCAACATATAAGTATTCTTGCAAAGAATTCTACATGAAGTGTGCATCAACACCGGTTTGTACTCAAACAGGAGCAGGAAGAGCCTTCTAACAAGCAATCATGGGTGCCTGCGCCTCTTCGTCTCGCGGTAACATCAATTCCGCTTTCTTCTACTGATTTCTGCTACATGCTTTACCGTCTCCATCGTGGTTTCAGGTCGACCAAACCAAGGCAAGAACCAGAAATCCTCAAAGGTTGCGGCCGTTCCATCTACCCCTGCGGCTGCCTCGCCTGAGATGGAAGAGAAAAGCAGATTCAAATGGAGGATCGATGGCTTCTCCTCGCTTCTTGACAAGCAAAAAGGATGGACCAACTCCGGTTATTTTGAGATCAAGGGGCTTAAATGGTAACCTACCATACTGTGTGACTGTGTCTTAGTTTTACCAAGTTATCACAAAGTTCTGTTTTCCATCTTCACCAGAACATTTCAAACCCGTTCAGTTTTTTGTCCGAAGATAAAAGCATGACCTGAATTGCTTATGCGATGCGATGCTAGTATGCAACCATCTGATGAGCAGTCTTCCATCTTTGTCTTGACCTGTTTGCAGGTACCTGCAATTGAACCTGAAGGACCGGAAGAGTGGTGATACAAAAGACTACGTTTCCCTTGTCCTTGTGCTGTCAAAAACTTCTGATCTGAAACCTGACATCATCGTTGAAGCATCGTTCAAGCTCTTGATATACGATCAAGCATACGGAAAGCACAAAGAACATGAAGGTAAGATTGCAAATGCATGCTAACCTGACACATGCAACTTTACTAAAATTAAAGCTGATAACCGCAATGTTTGTTTCACTAATATGCTGCCTATGAAGAAAAAAAAGTTTTTTCTGACCACGATCACTCCGAAGGAAAAGTTTCAATCAGATATATATATCTGCATTCCTTTGCCTTGTTTCAGTTAGCCACCATTTCCAGACTGAAGAAAGCAGAAAATCCAGGGTCTCATGCATGATCCCCGTCGAAACACTGAAGGAACCCTCATCCGGCTTCGTCATCGGAGACAGCTGCGTCTTCGGCGTGGAGCTCATCAAGCTCAGCACCGCTAAGGCCAACCACAGTTCAGACAAGGTGCAAGTAATTCAGAAGACAAACGGATTCAGCGCCCGGGAAGCCTACACCTGGGTCATCGATGACTTCTTGGCCCTGAAGGGACGGTGCTACTCACCGGAGTTTGAGATCGGTGGCCTCAAATGGTACCATCATACCACATATGTTCATAGTACTAATCACTGAAGCTTGTATAAATGATAAATCCGAAATTTAATAAGCATTCAGTGATAAAGCCTTTGTGATCCGTGATGAACTAAATCTTGTGATCCTGTGCTATTTTTTCAGGTACCTGACCATGTACCCTTCCGGCATCGACGACAGCGGGGAATTCGCCTCCCTCTACCTGCATATGGCCAAGCCTGACGCTTCCCTCCAGAGCTCAGGAGTGCTGGTAGAGCTCAGCCTGTCCATCAAAGACCAGGTGACCAGCAATCGCAACACAATGACAGGTTTGCCACTCCTACAACTCTCTAAATTGAAGCACACTAGATCAATAGTCAATAAGTGTAACAATTGAAACAAGCATGATCCGGACGTCGCCGCCGATTATTTATAGGGTGTTTCCGCTGCTGGGGTTTGGAAATTGTGTGGGTGCAGGGCGGTGCCAGTTCCTGGCGACGAAGGAAGAGGGAGACGGCTGGGGATGGGCAAAGTTCATGGCGGCGAAGTCGGTGGAGGACTGGTACCTCGTGAAGGGCAGCTGTTTAATCGAGGCAGATGTTGCCATCGTTGGCTCGTCCAAGATGGCGTAGAGATCCAAATTGGGATGTGCAGCGTGGCTTTTGTTTCGTTGATGCTGTATGTCTGAACTATGAATCTGAATGTGCTGTCAGTAACATTGCAAATGGTGGGCAAATAATTTGCTGTGACAATTTAGCACACCGGCTACGTTGTCAGGTAGCTATACCAGATGCCATGCCGTTCCTCTCCGAGGATGGTTTGCCATCTGGATCTCGTTGGGTGGCATTTTTTTCTAAATAAGGGACAAAATTATCACAGACATTGCATCAACTAATGATGCACAAAGCCGATCATTGGCATGTTTGGGACTACTTCACTCAAATAAAAAAAAATACACTTCCACTCCACCTTTTTCTTTTTCTAGTTCCACTCCATCAACTCTAAAAAAAATGAAGCTATATACCAATTTAGCTACCGATGCAACTCCAGCTCCAGAAAATTAGTCACTCTTGCTCCTGGTTGGGTTTTAACTATGGAAGAAAAAACACCCACCCCGTCCGTACGCATTGTCGTTGCTACTGCTACCGGACATGGAGTCCGGTGCTTGTTCAACTTGCTAGTACGTGCTACCACTACTAGATGCTGCCATGGCGCACGTACGTAGCTTGCTGCGGAGCAACAATAACGAATGATAGCATCTACTGGCTAGCACTACCAGCGGGCACTTGCCGAGAGAGCTAGCGAGAGAGAGGCCGGGTCCGTCAGGTCGAGCAATAGCAAAACTGTAAAAGATGGAAAACAATACAACGAGCGCAAAAGAACTGCAGAACCACTCACGCTGTTAGTGCAACCTAAAAACCTACGTCAACCAGATTTATGTGAATTTGAACCCAACTCCCCGTCCTAAAGGCCCTTCAATCCCTAGTGGTAAAAGTAAAACTGGGTTCATGGCGACGAGGACTCGCACTGAGGTGAGCAGGCAGATGAGGGACTCGCACTGGTTCCGCGCCAGGGAGTCGCCCATGAAGGTGAGCGTGTTGGATATTGTTTTTATCTCAACATAACAACTCAGAATATAACTTCTCACGTACGTGTCCCGTGATTAGGACTCAGTTGCTATGATTGGCAAGCACACACATAAAAGTAACCTTCTAGGACTCGGCGATCCCATAGCCTTATATATATGAATTGGAGGGATGCCCCGTGCATCAATCTAATCTCGTCATTAGTCTAAACACCAATCAATTAGAGCACTGGAGGGATTGGAAGCACGAGATCCATCTACTGCATCTTCAGGCACTGGTTAGTTTCTAAGCATCTAAGTTTCCGCATTAAGTTGATTAGTGATCATGATTAGACTAAGCTAAGACCCTGTTAATGTTAATGCTAGATTAAATTAATTCTAATAGAGCGTCCCGGCCGACCTGGCACAGACACGAGAGGAAGCCCGTCCGACGTGGGAGAGGCGGCCGCGGCGGCACAGAAAGTTCGCGAGAGGGAGGGATCAAGGCGGTGGGCGATGAACAGTCGCGGGGGAGGGGGTGTGGTGTCGATCTATTTTTTTCTGAATCGGTATGTACGTGTAACCAATAGTGGGTAATTTCCACACAACTCCACGAGAACATACGAAACAAGTGTTTTTGGAGCATCCTTTGAGGAGCTTCAGAAAAATCTTGGAGTTGGCCCCTAGATCCACCTTTTTCCTGAAGTTGGAATTGTTTAAGCTGGATGGGTTTGGCAAGATGACTTGGAAGCGGAGCTAGAAAACCTGAAGCGAAGCGGTCCCAAACACGATCTAAAGTGGAAAGCACAAAATGAAAATTCTCTCTGCATATATAAACCAGTCCATGACAAAAGGTCTAGAAAGACAAACGTTACTAAACCTCCACCCACGACTGTCAAAGATGTGCATCAATGCACCTCTACTTTTTGCATTAAGGACCAAAACCGAATCCAGTGAGTGCCCTGGAAATAACCTTTAGAGAAGATTTATAAGATCTTTATCAAAAACCACATGATTACGACTTAGCCATACAGTGTACTTGTCCCAACTAAAATATTTTTTAAAAACAAAACTCCCTACTAAAATCTGGTATTTTGTTCTTTTTATCTACTTTAGCCAATTCTTGAACATATGAGTAACTGAAATGAGGTGATACCAAAAAGAAACTTGTACTGATCTCAAATAAGTTAACTTACTGGCAATCAATGAAAAGGTATTGCATTGATTCACTTGAACTACAGAAGCAACATTTTAGATTACCTTTTTCATTACCTCTTAGCTGAACCAATTCTCGAACATATAAGAGCAACTCTAAGAGTTTTCTAAAAAATTCTTTCCCAAAACTATCTATTGGGAGCTCTACTAAATTTTTTCCCCAAAAAATCATATCATCCCACAGCAGATCCCTAATAATTGTTGGAGTTGTTCCAAATTCACTCCAGGATAAAGGCCGACCTTCCCGACCCTTAACACTCAGGGTCGGGCGAGGCGGAGAAACTGCCGACCCCGGGACTCGGGGTCGAGCGACGCGGAGCGTCTCCCGACCCCTGGACTTTGGGGTCAGGCGAGTCGGAGCATCTCCCGACCCCAGGACTCGGGGTCGGGCGAGTCGGAGATCGACCCTCAAGGGGTCAGGCGCATCCGACCCCAGGCTTGAGGTCGGGCGAGACGGAGTCTCAGGCGCATCCGACTCCAGGACGAAGGACTCAAGGTCGGACGAGGAGGAGTTCCATCCTCGTACGGGATCAAGAGTCCGTACCGCTCAATACCCCCTGTCTGGGGTTTTCGGTACTATATATACCGACACCCTTGCTAGGGTTTCGCGTGACAGACAGAAGAACAACAGAAGAGAGAAATTCTCTTGTAAGCCGCCATAGGCGTGTAACCCCAAACTCTTGATATAGTGAGATTGTTGCCGGCTGGTGCCCGTGGTTTTTCCCTTTCACATTGGAGGGGTTTTCCACGTAAATCGTGTGTCTTCTTGCGGTTTGATTCTTTACTTCATATTCCATACGCCGTTCGTTCCTAACAAGTGGTATCAGAGCTTTGGTTATTGTTTGGATTTCATGTCGACGTCGATGAAGTTTGATCTACCGCTACTGAACTACGACACGCGGTTCTCGCTATGGCAAGTCAAGATGAGGGGAATTCTGGCGCAAACTCACGATTATGATGAGGCGCTGGATAGCTTCGGGAAGAAGACGAAGGCCGAGTGGACTCCAGAAGAGATCCGCAAGGATCAGAAGGCTCTCGCCTTAATACAGTTGCATCTTCATAATGATATTTTGCAGGAGTGTCTGAAAGAAAAAAACTGCTGCAGAACTATGGCTGAAACTGGAATCGATCTGTATGTCCAAAGATCTAACCAGTAAGATGCAGATGAAGATGAAGTTGTTCACCCTGAAGATGAAGGAAGAAGATTCAGTGATAAACCACATCGCTGAATTTAAGAAGATCGTCGCCGATCTAGTATCAATGGAGGTGAAGTATGATGATGAGGACTTAGGTCTTTTACTGTTATGTTCTTTGCCAACTTCGTATACAAATTTTCGTGACACCATACTCTTGAGCCGTGATGAACTAACCTTAAAGGAAGTTTATGAGGCTCTCCAATCAAGGGAGAAGATGAAAGGTATGGTGCAGAATGACAGGACGTCGTCCTCCAGAGGCGATGCTTTGCTTGTGAGAGGCAGAACTGATAACAGATCCTCCAATGATGATGGAAGAAAAAACTATGAAAGACGAGGCCGTTCAAAGTCCAAGCCGCATGGTAACAAAAAATTCTGTATTTATTGCAAGCTAACAAATCACAATGTTGAGGATTGCAGAAAAGTACAGAATAAGGAGAAGAAGAAAAACAAGTCGGCTGGTAAGGTCTCTGTTGCTGCTGCCGTGTCTGATGAAGAATCTGGAGATAGTCTGGTGGTATTTGCCGGTTGTGTTGCTGGTCATGATGAGTGGATTCTTGATTCCGCATGTTCATTCCATATTTGTTTTAACAGAAATTGGTTTAGCTCTTACAAGGCTATGCCGAAAGGGGATGTTGTGCGGATGGGAGATAATAACCCGTGTGATATTGTGGGGATTGGATCAGTTCAGATCAAGACTCATGATGGCATGACACGCACTCTGAAAAATGTCAGGTACATACCAGGGATGTCCAGAAATCTTATTTCATTGAGCACGCTTGATGCAAAAGGTTACAAATATTCTGGTTCAGATGGTGTTCTGAAGGTATCAAGAGGTAATCTTGTCTGCTTAAAGGGTGATCTCAATTCTGCAAAGTTATATGTTCTTAGAGGGTGTACTTTAACTGGTTCTGATTCCGCTGTTGCTGCTGTTACTAATGAGGAACCTAGTAAAGCTAACCTTTGGCATATGCGTCTGGGACATATGAGTCACCATGGTATGGCAGAATTGATAAGGAAAAACCTACTGGATGGCTGCACTTCGAGTAAAATGAAGTTTGTGAGCACTGTATTTTCGGGAAGCATAAAAGGGTACGTTTCAACACTTCTGTTCACACCACTAAAGGTACTCTTGATTATATTCATGCTGATTTATGGGGGCCTTCTCGTAAGCCTTCGCTTGGTGGTGCTCGTTACATGCTCACAATTATTGATGATTACTCTAGAAGGGTGTGGCCTTATTTTCTGAAACAGAAAGATGATACCTTTGCTGCTTTTAAGGACTGGAAAGTCATGATTGAAAGGCAAACTGAAAGGAAGGTGAAATTGCTTCGTACTGATAATGGTGGAGAATTTTGTTCGCGTGAATTTAATGATTATTGCAGATCAGAAGGCATTGTAAGGCATCACACCATACCCCATACTCCACAACAGAATGGTGTGGCTGAACGCATGAACAGATCCATCATATCCAAGGCCCGTTGCATGCTGTCTAATGCCAGGATGAGCAAGCGTTTTTGGGCTGAAGCTGCTAATACTGCCTGTTACTTGATCAACAGGTCGCCTTCTATTCCACTAAATAAAAGAACTCCCATTGAGGTATGGTCTGGTACGCCTGCTGATTACTCACAGTTGAAAGTTTTTGGATGCACTGCATATGCTCATGTTGATAATGGAAAATTAGAGCCTAGAGCTGTTAAATGTCTTTTCCTTGGTTATGGTTCGGGTGTCAAAGGCTATAAATTGTGGAACCCGGAAACAGGAAAGACCTTTATGAGCAGAAGTGTTATTTTCAATGAATCTGTGATGTTTACTGACAGCTTGCCCTCAGATCAAGTTCCAGACAAAGAACTGCAGCGTATGCGCATGCAGGTGGAGAACGCTCGTGATGATGCTGATAACCCCGACCCCTTGGTCTCGGGGTCGGATGCGCCAGACCCCTTGGCTCCGGGGTCGGCTGATGCTAAGGCGCCAGACCCCTTGGCTCCGGGGTCGACTGTTGCTGATGCGCCAGACCCCTCAGGCTCGGGGTCGGCTGATGCTCATGATGATGTCCAGCAAACTCCAGAGGAGGATCTACCCATTGCTCAACGAAAGTCCAAACGGACAGTTGCTCCTCCTATCCGTCTCATTGAAGAGTGTAATTTGTCTTACCATGCTTTGAGTTGTGCTAAACAGGTGGAGAATGTTCATGAGCCAGCAACCTATAAAGAAGCTATTCATTGTGGCGATACTGCAAATTGGATTTCGGCCATGCATGAGGAGATGCAATCTCTTGAGAAGAACAGTACATGGGAACTTGTACCTTTGCCTAAGAATAAGAAGGCCATCCGCTGCAAGTGGATCTTCAAGAGAAAGGAGGGTTTATCTCCAAGAGAGCCTCCAAAGTATAAGGCAAGGTTAGTTGCTAAAGGCTACAGCCAAATTCCGGGTGTTGACTACAATGATGTTTTCTCTCCAGTGGTAAAACACAGTTCAATTCGCACTTTCCTTAGTGTTGTTGCTTCACATGATCTTGAGCTTGAACAATTAGATGTGAAGACTGCGTTTTTGCATGGAGAGCTTGAGGAGGACATATACATGGACCAACCAGAAGGTTTCATAGTGCCTGGCAAGGAGAAATATATGTGCAAGTTGAAGAGATCCTTGTATGGTTTGAAACAGTCCCCTCGACAGTGGAACAAGAGGTTTGATTCATTTATGTTATCACACAGTTTTAAAAGATCTAAGTATGATAGCTGTGTTTATATCAAGCATGTTAATGGATCACCTATATACTTGCTGATATATGTTGATGATATGCTGATTGCTGCCAAGAGTAAGAATGAAATTAATAAGTTAAAGAAGCTATTGAGTAGTGGTTTTGATATGAAAGATCTTGGTAGTGCTAAGAAAATTCTTGGTATGGAAATTAGTAGAGACCGAAAATCTGGTTTGCTTTTTCTTAGTCAACAGAATTATATCAAGAAAGTTCTTCAGCGTTTCAACATGCAAGATGCTAAGGCTGTAAGTACTCCTATTGCACCTCACTTCAAGTTGTCAGCTGCTCAGTGTCCTAGTACAGATGCAGAGGTCAAAGACATGTCAAAGATTCCTTATTCTAGTGCTGTTGGGTCCTTGATGTATGCCATGGTTTGCTCTCGCCCAGATTTGTCATATGCTATGAGTCTTGTTAGTAGATATATGTCTAATCCCGGCAAAGAACATTGGAGGGCAGTTCAGTGGATTTTCAGATACCTCAAAGGCACAGCAAATTCCTGTTTAAAGTTTGGAAGAACTGATGAGGGTCTTGCTGGCTATGTGGACTCAGATTATGCTGCTGATCTGGACAGGCGAAGATCACTCACAGGTTATGTGTTTACTGTTGGCAGTTGTGCTGTGAGTTGGAAGGCTACTTTACAGTCGGTTGTTGCTTTGTCTACTACTGAAGCAGAATATATGGCGATTTGTGAAGCGTGCAAAGAATTGATTTGGCTGAAAGGTTTGTACGCCGAGCTTTGTGGAGTTGAATCTTGCATAAGTTTGCACTGTGACAGTCAAAGTGCAATTTACCTCACTAAAGATCAAATGTTCCATGAAAGAACTAAGCACATTGATATCAAGTATCATTTTGTGCGTGATGTGATTGAAGAAGGTAAGCTGAAGGTATGCAAGATCAGTACTCATGATAATCCTGCTGATATGATGACAAAGCCTGTTCCTGTTGCTAAGTTTGAGCTGTGCTCGGGCTTAGTTGGTTTAATCGGATAGTCCAAGAGACTATTGCTGGCACCAGTGGTTTTCCCTGTTTTTGTTCTGTTCAGGATGAAGGGTTGATGATACAAGATGAATTTGTCTCAAGGTGGAGTTTGTTGGAGTTGTTCCAAATTCACTCCAGGATAAAGGCCGACCTTCCCGACCCTTAACACTCAGGGTCGGGCGAGGCGGAGAAACTGCCGACCCCGGGACTCGGGGTCGAGCGACGCGGAGCGTCTCCCGACCCCTGGACTTTGGGGTCAGGCGAGTCGGAGCATCTCCCGACCCCAGGACTCGGGGTCGGGCGAGTCGGAGATCGACCCTCAAGGGGTTAGGCGCATCCGACCCCAGGCTTGAGGTCGGGCGAGACGGAGTCCCAGGCGCATCCGACTCCAGGACGAAGGACTCAAGGTCGGACGAGGAGGAGTTCCATCCTCGTACGGGATCAAGAGTCCGTACCGCTCAATACCCCCTGTCTGGGGTTTTCGGTACTATATATACCGACACCCTTGCTAGGGTTTCGCGTGACAGACAGAAGAACAACAGAAGAGAGAAATTCTCTTGTAAGCCGCCATAGGCGTGTAACCCCAAACTCTTGATATAGTGAGATTGTTGCCGGCTGGTGCCCGTGGTTTTTCCCTTTCACATTGGAGGGGTTTTCCACGTAAATCGTGTGTCTTCTTGCGGTTTGATTCTTTACTTCATATTCCATACGCCGTTCGTTCCTAACAATAATAAGCTCCCCAATACTTCAAAACTGGCCACATCAACACATGTGGATCTCTCAGTTGGGTCGCCATCCCCTCTCCCTCACAATATGTTCTGCGTTAGATTAGAAGGCTCCTTGGCCTCGAACTTGTGCCGCACGTACAACTTCATGTAGTCCTCGAACACGAACGAGCGCCAGGAAGATGACCGCATCATTGCCCGCATGATGCTCTTGTACCTGCCGTTGGTGATGACCTGGAGATTGACAGTGATTCGTATTTCACTAGCTTGCTGTTAGACATGATTACCAGCCTGTGAAGTAATATATTCTAATCAGTCGCTAGATATGTTTATCATACTGCGCGAGGTAGCCGACGGAGGGGGGCGATTGGGCGAGAAAGTTCACGGAAATATGCGGAACAAGAAAGTCGGGATACGAGTCTCTGTATATTTGCGGGGGTTTTAGGAGGCTGTTGGAGGCTATTTTTTTCCTGTTTCTCTCTAATTAAGGTATTAGGGGTAATTTAAGGGAGCTTTTGGAGTTGGCTAATACCAAAAGCAACTTGCACCATTCTCCAAATAAATTTAGTGAACTGATGACAATTAACGAAAAGGTGTTGTATTCCTTTGAATTACATGCAACACTCTATATTACTTTTTCATCGTCTCTTACCTAAATTGTGTTTGGTAATAACTACTCTCATTGCGGAGCAGCCAGGCAACCTTTCTATGGCTTCCTCTCCCAGAATGACAAAATCCTCCGGACAACGTTATCAATGCACTTATTACTTAGGACAATTTTAAAATAGATAAACTCCATCTAGTTGTCTGTACTTTTGTTCATACATATACATTCGGCGTTGGGGGCACGGAGCCGTCTCATCCCATCAGGACGGAACAGGCTCTCGCGGTACACAACCGGGACAAAATTCTTGCCACGTTCCCTCCGTGTCCCCAAGCTGTAAATGGTTTGGATTGCCCCGGTCCTAGGGTCGTACCAGCCCAATGACCTTCCAGTGCTTAGCAAGACACGATGGCCATTCGGATCGATGGCCAACGGCACGGTCGTGTCGCACGAGTACTCCGGCGAGGACTTGCCGAACTCTATACTGTACTCCAAGGACCAAGAACAGCCACCGCCGTAGTCCCTCATCGTCCATATCACCAGCGTGTTGGAGCTCCGGTGCGCGCAGACGGCGCCGAGCTTTCCCCGGAGCTCAAGGATGGACACCAGCTCCCCGTCCCAGCTGCACGGCGGCCCCTGCAGCATCTCGAAGTCGCACGTGTGGTTGTCCATCGCCACGATTTCGCAGCCGGCGCCCCGTGGCCTCGGCGGCTCGAGCTCGCGATCCACCGTCCAGAACAGCTTGCCGCCGACGTCGACGGGCGGCGCATCCGCCACCGGCCTCGGCGGCGGAGGGTCCACCGAACACCACGCACCGCCGTCGCGGATGTTCTGGACGGCGCACTCCAGCTCGTACTCTCGTGTCGCGTAGCTCCTGTGTCTGTAGGAAAGGCAGACGAGCCTGTGCTTATTCGTGACCGTGTCGTACCCTAACCCGACGCGGCGGGCGAAGAAGGCCGCTTCTCCTTCGCCTGAAGTGTCCATTAGATCATCGTCGAACGTTACTCTCAGGTTGTTGCTACGGCCGGTGCTAGGGTTGCACACGTAATAGCCAATGCTTGCGTGGCCCCATATGACCAGTCCATGGCACGGCTGGGAGCAAACGAACATGGATCCATGGGATGCCAATGGCGGCGTGCCTGCAGGAGCGCCGTCGTTGATGAGATCTTCCAGGGCCGTGAATTTGCCGATGTTGTTGCAGTCAGAGAACATGATTCTTGGCGCGTCGTTGAGCTCGGCGTGGACGGCCTGCGCGTGGATGAAGCGGTCGGCGCCGATCAGCGCGCGCCAGTCCCTGCACACGAGATTGAGCCGCGCGACCGATCTCGCCGGGAGCCGCTTGAGGACCTCCGACCACGCCGCGGCCAGCGGCGACGCGAAGACGATCTCCTCGGCGGTGCGGCCGGGCGTGACGAGGCTCTCCTCGTACAGCCCCAGCCTGCAGCCGCACACACCCATGGCGTCGATGCTATCCGGCGAGAGCAGGACGTCGGGGTAGACGCCGCCGTCGCGCTCGAGTTCTACCGCGAAGAGCGTGCACCCGCCTGTTCTGAACATGATCTTGCTCCGTTCGCAGGCCTCTTCGTGGAAAACGTCAACCGGCGTGACCCCGAGCTCGGCGTCCGGCCACGCCGATTGATCGATGCAGCAGAGCTTCTCCCACCGCTCCGCCTCGTAGTCCCTGAGCAGCCACACGGTGTAGGGCTCTCCGAACCCGGCGAGTCCGTGGCTGACACAGAGGTACCCGCCGAGCTCCGTCAGGCAGGGCGACACCGTCGCGTACACTTCAGCAGGGTGCGCCAGCACGCCGAAGGTCTCGTCGGCGACGTCGAAGGCGACGATCTCGCCGCCGTACCCGGCGAAGTACAGGCGCCCGTTCAGGAAGACGGCCGCCTTCTCCCCAGAGACGACGCACACGGGGGGCCGCCCCGCGCTCGGCCTCCAGTGCGCCGACGCGTCGAGGACGAGCACCTCGCACCTCGTGGCCACGGGCGCGCCGTCCTGGTCGACGAAGCAGAGCAGCCGCACCAGCTTGTGCTCCCTGGTCGCCGCGCTGTAGCCGAGCCCGTAGGACACGTGGCCCGCGCCGCTGCAGTCTATCCTTGTGTCCGTTACGGGCAGGAGCGCGCCGGTGGAAGGGTTGCAGACGTAGTAGGACAGGGCCGGGGGGCAGCGGAGGAGGACGAGGCCGCGGCAGGGTTTGGTGAGGGGGAGAAGCATCTCCGGCTGCGGGATCGTGTCCGTGTTCAGGGACATGAGCTTCTTGATCTCGCTGCCGCCAGGCGCCTGCCAAGCGTAGAGGGCGTCGGCTTCGGCGGTGGACGCGTCTGGAACCAGGAACACCTTGGGCTGGCCGGCCGGATTGGCTCGCCGGAGGTGATGGTCCACGAAGGAGGCCCACGACAGCGTGGCGGCCCAGGAGCGCGACAAGCAGCGGAGGCGGCCGATCGACTTGGCCGGCAGGCGAACGAAGATCTCCTCGAGCAGCTCGTCGGGCAGCCCGCCCATGGCCGCCTTTCTCCTCTTGATTCTCGAGGTTGCGGCCTCCATGATTGCGTGCCCTTGCTACTTGTTCAATCAGGCAGAATACACTTTGGATATATAGCCAATGCGGGCAATCCGATTCCTACTACTACTAGAATCAGGTATAGGTGCACATAATTGTCCGATTCTGTCAGAAACTAGGTCCAGTTTGTATTCTCTAAATCTCTAATTGTCCGACTATTCTACCGGACAAGGCCCAGCCGCCCAGGTGAGCCAGGTGAGCTTTCCAAGACGGGGGGCGGGAGCTCTAATGGCCTGCGGCTATAGACGAGGAGGGGGTGGGGGTGCCGGAGGACCGGTGGTGGCGGTGGCGGCGGTTTGGGTAGCGGCGGAGGCGAGGCGGTAGCGCCGCTGGCTGGGCGGGGTCGGTGACCGACGGCAGGGACGAGGATGCCCATGGATTAGGAAGGGCGGGCGAACGGGAGGCAGTGGGTTGGTGTGGGGGGGTTGTGGGCCGGCGCGGTAGCCGCCAGCGGCTGGGGCAGAGGTGGAGGAAAAAGATGATGTTGGTGGTTTCTGGATGGGTCTAAGCAAGCAATTCACTGGCTAATGTAAGCTACATAGTTCCTTAGAACCTCCTGAAATTCTTGTCACATCGAATATCTAGATACTAATTAGGAGTTTTAAACATAGACTAATTATAAAACTAATTGCACAGATGGAGGCTAATTTGCGAGACGAATCTATTAAGCCTAATTACTCTATGATTTGACAATGTGATGCTACAGTAACCATACGCTAATGATGGATTAATTAGGTTTAATAGATTCGTCTCGCGAATTAACCTGTAATTAGTTTTATAATTAGTTCACATTTAGTCTTCCTAATTAACCTTCGAATATTCGATGTAACGTGAGTTTTAGTGCGGACTACAGGTCCGAACCACCCTAACAGCCCCCGCATGGCAGCAGACGGCAGGCATCGATCGATTGCGCCGTCGCACTCCGCCACCGCGCGTCGATCACTATTCGCATACACGAACAGTAGCACGGCACGGACTATCACCACGTACACGGTACACACGTTGGCCCTGTTTGTATCCGCTTGTTTCCTGCTTATCGGTGGAAATAAGCTATAAGCCCACCCAAACATCTTGCTTATTTCTCGCTTACCACGTAAGCCGCTTAGCCCACAATTGTGAAAATAACTAGCGCCGGGCTTATCGTGTACACGGGATGGGAGTCGCTTCTGGGGCAAGCGAACCGTTTTTCCTCCGCTACCCTCTCACCCACCGACACCTCCACCGTCCGCCCCCGCGCCTGGATCCCGTGACGGCGCCGCCGGCTCCCGTCCACCGTCCGCAGATCCCATCGCCGGCTCCCGTCCGCGTCCTGCAGACCCGCCGCCGCCACTTGGTTCGCCCTGCCCGTGTCCTGCAAATCCTGTCGCTGCCGCCCGGTTCGCTGTGCCCGCCTCCCTGCCGCAGCCGGGCTTGGGCCCCACCGCCGGCCGCCCCTGCCTACCATCCTCCAACCGTCGCCGCGCCCCTGGGCTTGGCCCCCTGCTGGCCGCCCCAGCCCGCCTCCCTGTTCAGGTAAAATTTCTATTCCTTCCTAATCTATCTCTACAATCAATGTTCCTATTCTTTGTGAAGGCGAATCCATGCAAAACTTATTTGATTTGCTGATGATTAGGTGAATCCATGTGAAGGCGAATCAATGTTCTCTATGATTTGATTTGCTGATATTTTCCTGGCTGCCATGAGGAGATTTGAGGTATGCAAGTTAACCGAACTGAAGAAACTATAATTTCATTGTTCCATTTGGATGTTCCATCAAGTGATTGTCTTTAAGCCCTGATGCAATTCCATTGTGCTCTGTCAGTGTGATGTAGAACCCAATAATTGTTTGGTTTTTGAAGATGCACCATTGGGTGTTGCAGCAGCAAAAACTGCTGGAATGTAAGTTTTTGTTTTTTGTCATGCATATTCTGCACCTTTTGATGGCAGACTTACATTTTATTCTTTTTGCAGGCATGTAGTATGGTCCCAGATGCAAGGTTGGATGTTTCACATCACAAAGAAGCTGACCAAGTTCACAGTGATGTGGGTCTGTCCTGGTGTGATGTAGCGTCTGATGTAACCTCTCATTATCATCAGCAATGGAAACTTAATTATCTGATATTGGATCTGTGCTCTCCAGTTTATGTTTTTTTGTCCTGGATCTCGTTCAGTACATGAGGCCTTCTTTAATCGGATGCTAACGTTTCTGTTTATCTGATGTCCCACCTGGATGTGCTCAGCTTTGAAGGATGGATGTTGCCTTGTCAATGGTTAAAGGCTTTTCAGCTTGGTTTCATTTAAAATTACTGAAGTTATCTGGTTCATGTTTTTTTTTTGATGAAACAGGAGGGGATGATCATCCCCTGCTGGATATATATTAATATAAAAGAACAAAAGATGTAGAATTACAAATCAAGAAACAAAGAAGGAGAGAAAGTAAATCAGAAAAACTACAATGAGTGCTCTAGCCATTCAAACATTGATTGTTTCCAAGCCTTTGGTTCATGTTCTGAATGTGATGACTGATGAGTTGGCCTAGGGTGTTCACCAAATCAGGACTACTCGGATCCTTTCTGTACCTTTTAGCAGTGTGTACCAACTGTTGAGCCATTCAACATTCAGCCTGAGGCATTGCATTTTCTCAGTTCTGCTATGTTCAGAACTTCAGATCTAGAATTTGAGACTGGTATTTGTGCTTCGTTGTGCTGTGGAGATGTTTCGTTGTGCAATTTGCAGTCATGGTTTTCTGGATCTTTGGTTGTAGTGTGTAGTTGTGATTCAGTGTTTGAATTTATGATCTCATTTTTTTGACAATGGAAATGGTGGTTGTATGATCTTAAACTAGTGCTGTTTGATATGTGTTGTGCGTTTATGTTCTGCCATTATCTCTGATTTCAATTGTATTTTGCCTAATTTAACTGTTCTGAATATTTCCATATCAAGCAGCATGTGCGAAATTGCTTCTTGTATTCAGGTTAAGTGAGTCAAGTCAATCCATTTCAAATAGAACCAAAAGTTCACCCTGGTTTGCTGAAAGCGCGAATCCAGTTCAATTCCACTTCAAATTTCATGGCTCTGTATCAGAAAGGTTACCTGGTTCTGGTTGGGTCTCATATTCTCTGAGCTTATGTCCATATATCCAGTTCATTGCCCTGTCTATCGCAGCAGGGTAGTAGCACTGCATGTTTGCTATCGCAGCAGGGTAGTAGCACTGCATGTTTGCTAAATTCAGTGCTGCAATTCCCGTATCCATATCTCAGACTGGCGATCCTTATATGTTTCTTAACCCTGTCTAGATGTATAATCACAAAACTTTAAGGTCAACTTTCAGGCATGAGCATGCCTTGCTGATGTCCTGAACCATCACAATTTCTCATTTGCCGCTATTTTCAGTGCTCCTTGGTCGCTGTCTTCCAATGTACATCTTTACGAAGATTCCAAAGGGAAAAGGAAAACTCAGGTCTAGGCTAGTAACAGTAGCATAGGTAGGATTTACTGGAGATTTGTTGCTGCTTCTGCAGGGTCCAGTATTTTTCAGAAATCATCATTCATATACATTTTTTATTTATAGAAAACTCAGACTCGTGTTAGAACACTAGTTAAAAAAATACTTTGTTGTTGTACCCATGACGGATGTTTCCGTACTAGACCGATCTACCATATGAGTTTCATATTATTGTAATGCAATTTTTATTTAACAAACTCCAAAGATATTAGAATTATTGTCTTCTCCTCAGATTCACAAGAAAAATGAGCTATTATTAGCCTCAAGGGCATTCAGGTCAATTTACCAGCTAGATAGACAATCGACACAAAATAATCAGGATTGCCAAACACCCTGCTTATTCGGACAGCGGATTCTCAAAGACAGCAAGCTTATCTGATAAGCCTGCTTGCCAGATAAGCAAGTTCCAGAAAAGCGGATAGCCGTTGTGTTCTGTCCTCCGCCCAAAGAAATAAAAAATAAATAGCAGTGGTAGCAGCCGCAATAGCGGTAGCGGCCTATTGCCGCTATCGCTACAAGGTAGCGGTCGGCCTGATGCGGTTTGGAACTTTGCGGCCGCAATTGCGGTGGTAGCAGGCCGCAATAGCAGTGGAAGAAAAAACCCTAACTAGCCGGCCGGCCGGCCCAGCCCACAGACACACTCACCCACTCAGCCCCAACACGCTCCACGCCTCGACCCAGCGCCGACGCACCGCCACCCTTCGCCTCCCTCAGTCCCTCCAAATTTGGCGCCGTCGCCGAGTTGCCGATGCCGACCCCGACCTACAGGTGCGCCACCGCTGCGCGCTGCCACGCCGTCAGCCTGTCGCGAAGGTCATCACCGCGCTAGCGCCACCCACATCGCCGTGCCGCCACCGGCCTGCCGGCTACCGCCGCCACGCCGTCGTGACTCCACGATTCCGCGAAGGCCGCCGCCGCCACATCGCCGTCACCGCCGCCGCGATTCCGCGAAGGGTGAAGGCCACCGCCGCGGGCGCTGCGGCCGCCACATCGCCGTGCGTGGTGCCGGTGCGCCACCAGTCCACCACCGCCACATCGCCGTGCCCCGTGCGGCCGTGCACCACTGGCCCACCGCCATGATGCTGCCCGTCACTTACGAAGGTCAGCAGGTCACCGTCGCCACATTGTCGTGCAAGATTTCTTACTTTCTGCTGCCACATTGCCATTACTTTCTTACTGACCTTTGCAAGATTTTTTGATTTACAAACATTGATACAGAATTTGCAAAATGTCATCTGCTGCGTCAACTGCACATACAAGCCAGTCAACATCAAAATAGGATCCAGCTTGGGAGCATGCCTTACCTCTAACTGGAAAGGAAACCAAAAATCAAGTTGGATGCAAATACTGCAAAAATTACTTCAACGGTGGAATAACAAGGTTTAAGAAGCACTTGGCTGGAGTTAAAGGACAGAGTATTTCCTGTAAACAGGTTCCTGAAAATGTTAAGGAGAAAATCAAAGCAATGTTGGATGCACATGACGAAAAGAAGAGCGCAAAATTGGATTGCCAGTTGCGTATGAGGCAACAAGTTAATATCAATGAAAATGACGAGGAGGATTGTGTTGTAATGGAAGGAGGAGGAGAAATTGAAGATCAAGCAGGTTCATCAAGTGCTCTAGTCCCTAAGCAGCCCAAAATTAAGGGACCAATGGACAGCTATTGTATGCGGCCAGAGCAAGCTCGTGCAAAAGGAAAGCATCTGCAGACAATGATGAGCCAACATTATAAGGTCAAAGAAAGGGAAAAGGCTCATGATTATATTGCAGATTGGTTTTACCAAGCAACAATTCCGTACAATACAGTTCTTCTTGATTCTTTTAATCTAATGCTAGAGGCGATTGGTCAATTTGGCCCAGGATTGAAGAAACCTTCTCCTTACCAACTTGGAACCCCTTTACTGAACAAACATGTCAATCTAGTCCATGAATTTTTGGAAGTGCAAAAGGAGCAATGGTCTTTAACTGGATGTTCCATTATGACATATGCTTGGACAGATCGGCGTGGAAGAAGCCTAATGAACTTGGTTGCTCACTGTTCTTGAGGTGTGTGTTTTCTTGAAGCCATTGATGCTTCCATGGAGGTTCATGATGGGAAGTATATCTACAGCTTGGTAAGCTCTTGTATTGATGACATTGGTCCTGAAAAAATTGTGCAAGTGGTTACTGATAATGCTTCAAACAATATTGCTGCATCAAAGTTGCTTAAATTGAAATATCCTCACATATTTTGGACTGCATGTGCTGCACATTCTATTGATCTAATGCTAAAGGATATTAGTAAGATATCTATGGTTCATAATATTATTCGAGATGCCAATGCTATCACAAATTTACTTTATGCACATACTAGATTGCTAGCCATTATGCGTCAATATACCAAAGCTGACTTAGTTAGAGCTGGTACTACTCGATTTGCCACTAGTTACTTGAACTTGAGAAGTCTCTATGATAAACGAAATGAATTGAAGCAACTATTTGCATCATAAGAGTGGGATAAAAGTTCTTGGTCCAAAAAGATTACAGGACAGAATGCACATGACTTGGAACAACAAGTTCTGGTCACAAATGCTAGAAGTTATAAATTATTTTTGAGCCACTTGCATATGTACTTCGAAGAGTAGATGGTGATGTTCCAGCAATGGGATACATTTATGGTGATCTTCTCAAAGCAAAGCAAGATATTGCAGTACGCTTAAATGGAAATGAGAAAAAATATGGTCCTATTTGGGGAATCATAGATGCAAGGTGGGACAGCAAGCTTAAGACTCCATTGCACAAAGCTGGGTATTTCTTATATCCAAGTTTCTTCTATGATAATAAGAAAGAAATGGAGGATGAAGTCTTGATGGAAGCTGTTGTACAATGTGCAGCTCAAATGTACCGTGATGATATAACAATGCAAGATAATATTGTTTCTCAGCTTACTATGTACACTAAAGCCACAGGTTCTTTTGGAACACCAATGGCTATAAGACAAAGAAATATTCCAACAATTTCCCCAGGTTAGTATGTACAGTTGTATAATTCATTCTTAATTTTTTTTCTCTCATCAAATGAAAATATTTTCAAGTTTGTTAATCTGCTCTTTCCTATTATTGTAGCAAACTAGTGGTCTGTACATGGAGGTAGTGCAAAGGATCTAAGGAAGATGGCTATCAGAATTTTAAGTCTAACTTGTAGCTCTTCTGCATGTGAAAGAACTTGGAGCGCATTTGAGAGAGTAAGTTCTCCAACTTTGGACTATAAACATCCATTCTGTTATGCATTGTGGGTATCATCAATAATATGAAATGCTTGGACATTATATTCTTGTAGGTGCATTCTAAGAAAAGAACTAGATTGGGTCAGCGTAAACTAAATGCTCTTGTCTTCATCATGTTCAACAAGAGGCTGCAATGGAAGTATTCTCAAAAGGATAGGGACCCCTTGGTTGCGAAATTCATTAATGATGAGTCAACAAATGAATGGATTGTAGATCCTGATGCACCAGCACCACAATTAGAAGATGATGCTCAGAGTGGTAGTGTGAGAGGTAAGCGAAGATTAATCCATAAAAGTTCATCAAGCAAAGCAAAGAAAGCACGAGTTGTTGCAGAAGATGAGCAGGAAGAATTTGATTCTTCTGAAAGTGAAGAGGAAGAGGAAGGGAACATCCCTTATGCAGATGGAGATGGTTTAAATGACCATGAGGCCGATGATGTTGCTTCTGACAACGAATGATAGTCTTGTGAACTATTTTATGGCTCATAATATATTTCTTTGCAAACTATATGTGAATATGTAATGATTTAATGTGTGGAACACTGATATTTATTTTCTTAATTTAAGCATGTGAGACATCAATTGTTTGTGTGCAATTAAATATCTATTTATACTTATTATTTATAAGATATATAATTAAAATTATGTGAGATTATTAGGTGCCGCTATTGGAACTTATTATCCGCAATATCGTCCGCTATCCGCAATCTGCTACCTCGACATCAATCCGCTACCAACCCGCTGTTGGCTATTTTAAACTTTGCCTCCGCCCCGTCCCCTCCCCCGTCGGACAGGTGCTTCCCCATCCACGCCGCTCTACGACGGCCGGTGTGCCGCGCGCGCCTGGGGCCCATGCCGTGCGGCCCGGTTTAGGTGTACCAGGCACGGCACCGAACCCAACCACCGTGCCCGTGGAAATGATCTGATCTGAATCTCTGATCCCCCCATGCGCAGGAGCAGCAAAGCAGGCAGAACGCAGAAGCTGGGCGGGAGCCGCAGAAACGCAGGCAGCCCAAGCCCACGCGCAGGGCGCCGTGAGGCCTCCTTGAGAAGGGAGCAAGCTCCGGATGATGGGCTCGGGCGACCCGGCCGCCGACCCCCTCTCGCCGCTCCTCCGCCACCCCGGCGCGCTCACCCTCACCCTCTCCCGCCGCGTCGCCATGGCGCGCGACGCCACCGCGGCCGCCGTGCCCGCGCTCCGCCCCGCCTGGCTCATCGACCTCATCCCGCTCCTCGTCGTCCTCCTCATCGCCGCCCACGTCCTCGCCCTCGTGCGCCCTCCCTCCCTGACTTTCTTACCTCTCCTACCGCGCGCACCTGCTGGATAAGATTTGGCCATTTTGGGGGGATAATTTTGGCTCGCCGTCGCAGGGGTACTGGATCTACAGGCTCGCCACGGACGGGTCCAGGCAGCCCGCGCGGAGCAAGAAGCACTAAGGAGGCGGCGCCCGCGGCCAGGAATGTAAGCCTCTTCACTCTTCTTATCCGCTGCTCCTCTCTATTCTCTCTCTCATGTGTTCTGATGCTATCGCTGGAAGCTAATTACCCGAAGCTGTGGAATTCCTGATTGCTCGATTTGCTGGCTGGTGCCTGCTAGGCTTATGCAGGGGTGCATTTCAAATGCTGATTGCCCAATGCTACGTTGTGAATAGTGAATTTACTTGTTCATAGCAAGCTGGGTACTAACATTGATCTGCTCATTTTGGTGATCTTATACTCCAGTACCACATAACTACTAATACTTTCATCTCAAAACCAAAGTTTTATTAATTTTGTTGGTGGCACCAGGTTTGGGTATTTGGTCCAATTTAGCTTTGGTACCTTGCTTGTTGAGTAGTTAATGATAAAAATGTATGTCTGAAGATACTTGATAGATATTTGTGGATCCCTCAGATTTGGATATGGATGCAGTGTAGGACATTAGATAGTGATACTTTTGGGGATGGTACGGTTGGTGGATTGGGATTGCCTTCTTTGTTACTACTTTAGTATGCAATTATTGAACCCTTTTTTAGGAGAACAATTATTGAGCCCCACTGATTTCGGTACCTGCTTTTTATCAGTGATGGTTTGTTAAGCTATTTATCGAAGTATCCTCCTAAACATGGGCTTATTTGTCTGAACCATGGAGGAATAAAATGTTTCTGTTCAACTCATGTTTTGAAGATAAGCTTTTGATATTGTGAGTGCTTCGTATGCTCCCACTTATGTGTCTTGCATTTGTTATGCATTGTGCTGTCCTAAGAGAACTTGATTTCTCTTTGTCTCTCCAAATTTATGTTCCTGTAATCATATTTTCAAGTTGGGCAGTCTTCACTTGTTGAATCCATGGACTGTTGGTAAAAAAAACACAACTGTCATATGCTTTCAGCTTGCATTCGTATGTTATTTTTTCATTTTTGGATCATCTATCGTTCTGGGCTCCTTATACCTTATAGTGTATTAGCCCAACAAACATATGACAAATGACAATGGAGCTACCCTTCAGAAATGTAGTTTGTGTCTCAGGATTTTGCTGCTTTAATTGCCAAAACTTGCATCAGGCATAACTTTTAAATACAAGTAGAAAGGGCTCCTGAGATGATTAATAGTACCTTTATTCCTTTAACATTGATCATCAGACCTCTTGTCAGCTAACATTTTGCAAATGAAAGAAAGATAGGAAAAATGTTTCTTTAGATATGCGTTTTCTGAAAAGATTGCAATGATCCTGGCCTCTGAAAATAGTGATCTGTTGATTCGATGAATTAACATGTATTTTGGCCTTGACAATGTCTAATTTCTTGAAAACAAAATGGCTTGGTTCAAACTTCAAACATTGGTAATTTTGTCAGTTCATTTTGATGTAACAAAAGGAATATCATTTCTTCCATTGTACATTAACTAAGAAAAAGACTCTTTCCGATAAATCAATAAGTTAACTTTTCTTTGTATCATGTAATTTTGTATGAGCCTTCTGTATTTGGAAGAAGAGGTTTCTGTTTTTTCTGCTGCGAGGTTGAAGGTATTCGTTTGTTGTCTTCATAGGTTGGCGAGAGACACAAACCCATGATTAACACCTGGCCGTTTAGACTTTCTTTTTTTTAGATCGAGTCATGGTGTTATGAGTCTTTAAGTAATCAAGCAGCAGAGATGCATATGCTCGCATAGTCACATTCTTCGGTCTCTTGAATCTATACGGCAGCCCAGCATAACATCATTCAAGCAGTAAATGGCAGCACAGCTGACTGGCCTTTTCACCATACTGCAAATTCACTGTCTTCTGTGTCTGCATTTTGTGTATAAGATGTATAATGAGGAGGGGTTAACAAACTCCCACAAATTTTCTGCTGATTTTTGTTTGCTCCAGATCTGCGTAGTATCTGAGTAATATGTAACGTCAGACAACCTATGAAACACCAACAGTGACCTGCTAAGTACTGCTGACCTTCTGGGATTAATCGTTTTCTTTCATTTTGTTGCAGGCTTGCAGCCAGTGTTTGCCATTTAGTTCCTGCATCCTCTGCTTGTTGATCTCCAAGGTTTTCAATGTCGAGCGATGGCTCGCAAAACTCCTCCTGGAAAGAACCAAATACAGGGAACCAATCTCCTCCAGTGGTTTGTTCAGATGTTGGTTTCAAAGGTGACGCTAGCTGATATGTGAAAGGAGGACCTCATGATCATAAATAGCTTTCGGTTGTTGAATAGGCATGTCGCCCGTCGACGCCTCCGTGTAAAGGACAGTAGCTAGACAGGTGTGCCGTTTCGTCTGTTGCCGGCTCCTGTAATCCCAGGAGCAGCGTTTTATCTGCGCAAGAGTGAAATGCACGGTGCCTTAAACTTGTTGTGCTGAGCCAAATAGGTACATCAACTCTGAAAATGTATTTTTGGATTCTCAAACTTGCTAGCACGGCTAATCCTGTTAAGGGCCTGTTCGGTTGCCTGCGTGTCCTCGACTTGTCCCGCATCACTGAGCCAGGCTCCATCGGGCCAGGCCAGTTGCATACAAGTGCAGCATGATTGGTTGCATGCATGCATGCACCCAGGCCCCGTAAAACAACTGTTTGGTTGCCTGCCTTTCTTTGTTTTCCTGCACCGAATGTCTCACAGTCCATCCGTGTTCGTGTGCCGCGCTGCATCAGCTCGTCCTGGCTCCCGAGAAACGCTCAATTCTGACGTTTCCAGCGGGCCTGGCTCCGGCTGTACGGTTGCATGGCCAGGACCTGGCTCGAGCGATGGACCAGGAAACCAATCAACTCAAACTTGCATCTACGACTACGGGAGAAGCAGGCAACCAAACACGCCCTAAGTAGGTCCAAATTCTAGCAATTTGTCTTAAAACGCCGACGTGGCAAGCTGAGGCTGACAAGGACGCTGACGGGACCTGACACGTGGGCCCCACATGTGAGGCACACCTACCTTCTCCTTCCTCGCACCTCCGCCCGCCTCCTTCCCCTTCCTGGCCGCCGCCGCCGCCCGGCCTCCTACCTCGGCGCCGGCCTCCTCCTCCCCCGCCATGCCGGCCACCACACACTCGACCTCGGGGGTCGGAGCGGCCCTCGTCGGCATGCAGCCCCGGCCGGCCACCTACACCAATCCAACGCCGCTGCTCACGCTGGCCAGGCCGTCGTCGCCGTCCGCTCGCGCCGGGCCGCGTGCTTCGTTTGCCGTCTGCTCGCGCCGCAACCGTCCGCTCGCGTTGGCTGCAACCTTGGGCTCCTGTCCGCTGGAGCAAGGCACGACCGCCGCCGCCGTCCGCCCGCATCCTCGGCCTTGTCCGCTCGCGCAGGGTGCAGCCGTGCTAGCCGCCGCCGCCGCCAGCTCGCGCTGGGCATCACCTGCATGCTTCATGCTTCAATTTCTGACGCAGGCAAGGCAAGCACCAAATCTACTACCGCAACTCTATGCTCCGCATGCTAATCCAATTCAATCAACTGCTGGGTATTATAGAGCACGCGGGTGCTGACTGCTGAGCGCATGCAAGCTGCGTGCACGGCGTCGCCAAGGCTAGCCCACCAGCGGGCAAGCTACCTTGAGGCACGCCGCCGCTTCCCGGAGTTCGAGGCGCGCCGCTCGGGCCCGACCCAGCCCGGCCTGCCGCTTGCATCGTGGAGCTCCGCTGGATGGTGGTCGCCGCCGGAGGAGCCAATGGGCGCGCGCGGATCCCCTCCTCTGCCGGAGCTGCTCGGAGCCGCCGTCGCCTCCACCGCTTTGCTTGGAGCCGCCGTCCCCACTCCCGCCACGCCGCTCGGTGCCACCCCCACCCCATTTGCTGCATGCTGCAGCCACTCAGCCATGGCAGTGCACAGGTGGGAGGTGAACGGGGAGAGAGGAGGATGGGTCCATGGCGGCGCAAGGGAGGCAGGACGGGGCAAGGTTGGGTAGCACGACGGACAGAGCGAACGTCGACGGTGCGGCGGATAGATGAGTACGAGGGAAGAGAGAGAAAGGGAGAAGGTAGGTGTGTCTCACATGTGGGGCCCACGTGTCAGGTCCCGTTAGCGTCCCAGTCAGCCTCAGCTTGCCACGCGTGCAGTTTACCGTGAGTAATCGGTGTTTTAGTACAAATGGCTAGGATTTGGACATATTTGACACGATTATCAAGTTTGAAGTTCAAAAATACGTTATCAACTAACCTATTTAGCACAGGACGACAAGTTTAAAGGACGTGATGCGTTTCACTCTTTGCGCAATATAGAGACAAGAGTTTTCAGCCTCTTCTAGGATCCTGTCTGAAGGTAACATGGGATAGCCTATGGGCGTCTCCAATGGTCTAGTTTAGAGTTAGCTCAATCAATTTCTTACTAGTTGAATAGTGCAATATATCTAGCGTGGAGTGAAGATCGCTCACTTTTCGATACAATTCTCTCGTAGCACGATCTTCAAAAGTGCTTTATACATAGGATCGTATTAACTATGAGCTATCATCTGATTTATTCCATTGAAGACGGAGACGTCCCATGTGTCCTGTTTGCAGTTCCGGATAGTCATCACATCCAGCATCAAATGCTGCACTGGCAGGTGGCACCCTAGCTCAGCAAGGCCAGGAGTTTCTCAGATGTCTCGAGTACCTGTCTGATTTGTGTCACGTAAGTGTCGGCAACGCGGCGTTGGATGACTGGATGATCACACGAAGAGAACAAGGCGTGCCAATAGGGGAGCGCACCTGTTCCTCTTTCGATTCGGCCGGCGGCCTCTCTTTGCGTTTCTTCCCTGACAAAAAGAGGGTCCCGTTTGCGCCTTTCCCCTCGTGGGGCGGCACGACAAAGAGCACAAAGCGCAGGTTGACGCTCAGCTCACCCCAGATTCTCACGGACGCAAAGCGTCTTGAGTCAGATCTGCTCAAGAACATTTCTGACCTCGAAGGATGCAGATTGCAGAGGAACCAAAAGAGCACGGCATGTGACCTTGTATCAAACACCCCAAAAACTCCCAATTCCAGACTCACAGCATGTCGGTTATGTATCAGTCTGACACGCAGAATCGAAGCCCCTTTTGCACAGGGATTAAAAAATAATAAAGGATAGAGCTACAGCCGATTAATCACACGGCAACGCAGAGGAAGAGGTTTTTTTCAGGTCACGATGTACAAAAGTTAATTTAGCACATGGTATGATCACGGCAGAGGTGGATGTTTCTTTGTGGGGCATTCAGCTAACGGCAGACGATGCAGAGGACCACGGCGACGATGATGATCAGAATGAGGAGCGGCAGCGAAATGATCAGCACGAACTCCATCCGGTCTCTCCCTGCGAAACAGGATGAAAGTTTATATTTCACACGATTGGCAGATAGCAAAAATGCTAGTACCATCTATGCACAGTGGTGATAGTACAGGTTTTGGCCGGATTCGACAATTTGGAAGGCTCTTGTAGCACAATGAGTTTTATTCAGAATTGCATCCATATACTTGATCATCAGTCGCTACATCCTGAGTGTGTGAACTCGTCGACTTCCGATGAATTCTCAAGCGCATCAGATCTCTGGAGGAACCATTCCATCATCTATATCTTTACTATTAGATTAGATGCATGAACATAGCTTTATGCTCAGACAAAGGCACATCAATGGCACGTTTTGCTGGAAAGGTACAGTATGGGATTCCCCAATGAAATAGCAATTGAGTTAGACCTTTCCCCGGGACGAATCAATTCTTCATTAGTGTGGCGCTTTAGGTCAAATTAACCTGCGTGTTAGTTTCCAGAACAGAACAGATCACAAAGACAGTAGGAGCTGTTGGTTCACTACTGGTCCTCTATAGGATGTGGCTGAGATGTGAGCAGAAGGTATCATCTTTTTTCCCCTCCCATAAGCCAACTGCACAGCTCTTCTGAATGAAAAAACACCTAGTAGTTCCTCCTAGGTTGGCTCTCTTTTTTTTAGCCAACTGCACAGCTGCTACCAGTAGGCAGTAGGTTCCTTCTGCTCCTATGAGATTATCAATCACTACTTCGCTAGTAGCTGGCAGCAGCCAGACTTGGTCACTTGGACACCAAAGTCTTGCCTAGATCACTCTACTAGTCAACAGATGAGTCTTGAATCTGGGAACTCTGTCCAGAATAATAGAGGGGCACAGCAGTTCTTGCCCCATGAACTACTCCATTTCTTATCCTGAGCCTAAATAAAATATATGCTGGAGCTTGGAGCTAGCTAGCTGTCTTTATTAAATTGAGAACAATTTGTTTTGTTTTCTACTGAAAGCTACTCAAGTCGATGTAAAATTTATGCAAGAACGTAGTGCTACCAGCGTTGATCTAACAAGGACGCCATAGGCGTAGCAGATTCCAGTCGCAAGGCCAGCCAGAGTCACCAAGGCATGGACAAAGGGTGATTTTGTTGAGAAAAAGAGCAGGTGAGAAGGATAAGCTACAGCTACAGCTACCAATTCAAGATTCTATGGGGCGAAGAAGATCATGAAATGAAACCTGAAACTACACGATCGAGCGTGGAGCCCCTGAAACCGGGGTAGATTCGGGGCAATCGCCATAGGTGATCTTCGCAGACGGCACGCGGAATCCTCGAACGGACTGTGTCGAAATTTAGGACAAGAGGACAGAGTCAAGGGACCAGTACGTACCTGCGCGGGATCGAACTGCTCTTCTCGCTGTACTTGCTGATCTTGCTGGAGAAGCGAGCTGGGGGAGGGAGGCGACAGGGCGCAGTAATGGGGGGACGGCGACGGGGGAGAAGAACTGGGGCAAGATGCCAGCGACGAGATAGGGAAGGAGAAGGCGATGGCCGCTCTGGGTGGTGGGGGCCCGTTAAATTAATCGGCCGGGGGAGGAAGAAACACCAAGCGAAAAACGCGTGCCACGTGCCGCGTGGCGCCGCGGCCGAGCCAAGCTGGGCGGTGCTTGGAGCTTGCTTGACTGTGAGAGTGAAGCCAGGCCAGCTATATATGCTGGCTGCCTGTCTGATCCTTCTCAGTCATTGGCCATTTCGTCACTCAACAGAAGAGATCACACGAGCTTATTACAGCATAGTACTCTACTCAAATCTGTATCCAAAATGAAAAACTCGAAAAAGCTTGAGAAGTCTCTAGTTCCTTAGTTACGAAGACAACCTAGTGCAGACGCGCAGCATGCACGATGCTGTGTCCGATGCCTTTGGAGTCGGATAAAAAAAGAGGAAAAAGACAGGAGAGGTCCAAAACTAATCAATACTCCAAATCACAATGCACACCCCAGACCACCGACGACAGTGGATACACACGCACGCACGCACGCACGTTATTACGCTGTGATCACGAAATAAATCAGGTCCTGATGATGATGAACGGGTGTCGGCGACGACGCTGCAAACAACTCATGGTGTGCGCGCCACCGCGGCCGGCGTCGGCGATCAGCGGCAGATGATGCAGAGGATGATGGCGATGATGACGACGAGGGCCACCAGAGGCAGCGAGATCACCAGCACCATCTCCATGGCTGCGCCTTGCTTGCTTCGCTTCGCTTTGCTTGTATACCCGACGCGGGCGACCTGCAATGCAGAAATAGAGCTCGTGTATGTAGAAACAGAGCTCGTGTTCCGGCGGCGTGCGGGGAGCTGACCGCCTGCGCGAATGAGCGCGGAAGCTTGAGCCTTGGGGACGGTCGGGTCGATCGGTCCCGGAGTTTGATCTGGCTGGAGTGCCTGCCGTCGGTGATCGGGTGAGGTTAAATACTCCTGCGACACGACGAGTTGGGAAGAGAATCGAAGCAGCCAAAGGCAAAGCTAGCGTGCCACGCGTTTAACATTTCGGCCTGCTTTTCCATCATTCCGTCCCCAATGTCGCGAAGCATCTGAGCCGCGCTGGACGCGCGCCTGTCAAGCACACGGGGAAAAGATGTTGTTGTTATCTTTAGAGAGGGGGATAATCGCGAGCTGGATTCCAACTCGAAGTAACGAAAGGTAATCGAGCTCGATCTCGACACCTAGCTATAGCCGGTGGGGAGAGAGACAAGGCAAGGCATGCAAAGCCAAGGTGTCCACCGAAGCACACGCCGTTAAGATCGAGAGACCACTTCGATTGGAAGGAGGTGCTGGTGTGGTCACAACGAGTCGAGCGTGTGCTTCTCCGGGCCGCACGGCGGCGCGCGCGTCGTGGTTGAGAGATTCGGTGGAAGCATTCGTACGCAGCCGTGTGTGAAACAAAGCTTTGGGCGGTCGAGCCGTCCCATTCTCTTCCCGCAGAAGACATTGCACTAGGTGCATCGATAATAAATCTCTCCATCCAGAGAAATATTATTTGAAAAAAGTTCATTTGGCCTTCACGGTGTCGATAATTCCCGAATAACAGAAAGAAAAATGGACGGTTCAAAAGTTGAAGGGGATAAACTTTGTTGTTTCAATTAGAGGTGAAAAAAAGGGGGGGGGATTCGGCGGTTCAGCCCACAAATGCTTGTGATTCAGCGGTTCAAAATAGGCCTTTTCATTTTGGAGCCCACAAATCAGCATGCAGCGGTTCGGCCCACCCACACAAACCCATGCCGGAATGTCATTCAAGGCCCGCTCTAAACTGAAACTTGAAGCCCAAAAATCTATTGGCCCATAGCTTATTACAGTTTTCCTCTCAACCTGCAAAAAAACAATGATGCCTTCCGTTCCCTTAAACCCCGACCCGACCACACGCCGCCGACGACGACGATAAGCCTCCACCACATGCCCGCCGCCACGACCGACGAGCGCGCGGCGGCCCAGCGCGAGGCGTTCCAGAGCTCAGCTCTACTCTACAGAACCATAGGCCGCCGCCGCTGCGCTCCCCGGCCATGAGCCCCTGCCCCCGCTTCGGATGCCCTTTCGACCACGCATCCCCCTCCGCCGCCTCCTACCTCACCTCCAGCGCTGCGCTCCCCGCCCACCCGTGCCTCAGCGTAGATCGCTCTCCTACTCCCCCTCCTCGGCGGCGTTGTCGGCGGCCGCCACGGAGTCCGAGGAGGAGGCGGTTGTGGGTAGGGACGCGCCGCCGCTAGCCCCTCCCCACTCGGGCGGGGCGGGAGGTGGGCGGCCTGGGTCTGGCTGGGCACGCAAGGGGGCGTTTGAGGAGAACGACGCGGAGCTGGAGCGGAAGGCCTCGATTGCCGCGCGGCTCAGGCTCTGCCATGAGCTGCTGTGGCAGAGGAGGTGGCGGGAGATGCGCGGCGAGTTGGCCCAGATGGTGGGCGAACAAGGTGAGCTAGGTTTGAGTGTTTGTGTTTGTATATCTAATTAGCAGTTGCTCTTGCGGAGAACATGGAAGCATAATTATTCATCAATTGCTGAGCTACAATTTTCACGCTGTCAATTGTAAGTCAGAAGGAAACAGTATTAGTCGTACACTGAGCTGCAAATTTCATGCTTTTACATACTCGTATTTAGGGAAAACCTATGGTCATCTGTTACTACTTACTATACTGAAATTTCCATGCTGGTAGTCGTATTTAGATTCAAATTGTGATCATCTGTTACGGAGCTGCAATTTCATGGTACTAGTTGTATATTTGACAAACATGTGGAGATGCAAATACATGGTATCGGTAGTTTTGCCTGCAGAAAGCAAACTGGTAGCAGAACTGCACAGATGTCGAAATTTTGCAGATTGTCATCTGTAGATGTTCTTTCTTATGTCTTCAAAATGATATAATTTGCATATCAACAATTACGACTGCAGCTAACATTCACTTCACATTTTTACCATATTTTTTACTGCAGGACCTGATTCTGCATCGATTCTTAGTGACATCTTATTGAATGGATTCAGAGAGTGGCATTCAAACAGCATTATTTGGGATGCTCTAGCAAATAGTTATGCTAGAGCTCAGATGATTGATGATGCTCTTTATGTTCTTAGCAAAATGAGCAGCCTAAACATGCAAATCTCGGTACCAACCTTTGACAGTTTGTTGTACAGTCTAAGAAAGACAGACATGGCACTGGAGATTTTTGAAAAGATGGAATCATGTGGTCTCTCCCCCAGTGATTATTCCCATAGCATTCTCATAGATGGCCTCTGCAAGCAAGATAAAATTGGAGAGGCTCTATCTTTCCTTCAAGAGGCTAGGAAAGAGGGGAAATTCAAACCCCTAGGAATGACCTTTAACATCCTTATGTCTGCATTGTGTAATTTGGGTTTTATTCAGGATGCAAAATCAATTTTCTGCCTGATGTTGAAGTATGGATTAAATCCGAACAGGTACACGTATTCAACCATTATACATGGTCTATGTAAAACAGGTTCTGTACGTGAAGCATTTGATATTTTTCAGAGTGTGACTGAAGAAGGAATGGAACTTGATATTGTCACCTACAACAGCCTTATTAATGGCTTTCGCTTGCACGGTCATACAAGAGAAATTCCAAAAATGATTGAGATGATGAGGAACCAAGGGGTCGAACCCGATCTTGTTACTTATACTATACTTATTGCTGGCCATTGTGAAGGTGGTGATGTTGAAGAAGGTATGAAGATAAGAAAGGACATCATAGATCAAGGTTTGGAGTTGAATATTGTCACATATAGTGTCCTTATCAATGCTCTCTTCAAAAAAGGCTTGGTTTATGAGGTCGAAAACCTACTTAGTGAGATATGCAGTATTGGTCTGGATATGGATGTCGTTGCATATTCCATCCTCATCCACGGGTACTCCAAGCTAGGAGAAATTGGAAGAGCACTTGAAGTCTGCAAAGTAATGTGCTCTTCTCAGAGGGTAATGCCAACTTCATTAAACCATGTATCTATTCTTCTTGGCCTTTGCAAGAAAGGATTCCTTGATGTAGCGAGGTTGTATTTGGAAAATGTAGCTACCAAATATCAGCCAACAGATGTAGTACTCTATAATGTAGTCATTGATGGCTATGCAAAAGTGGGCGATATTGGTAATGCTGTTCAGCTGTATGATCAGATTATTAAGGCTGGTTTGTGCCCAACCATTATAACATGCAACTCTCTTCTATATGGTTACTGCAAGATTGGGGATCTGCATACAGCAGAGAGCTATTTTAGGGCTATTCAGATAAGTGATCTGCAGCCAACGGCAGTTACATACACCACCTTGATGGATGCGCTCTCTGAAGCTCGGAAAGTTCATGCCATGCTAAGTGTTTTTAATGAAATGACTGAAAAAGGGATCAGGCCAAATGCAATAACTTACAGTGTAGTTATTAAAGGACTTTGTAAGCAACTCATGTTCCATGATGCTATGCATGTACTTGATGATATGTATAGACAAGGTTTTAATGCTGATCCAATACCTTACAACACGCTTATACAAGGTTTTTGTGAAGCACGGGACGTCAAAATGGCTTTCCACATATATGAACTAATGGTATGCCACGGACTGACGCCCACGCCTGTTACTTATAACTTGCTTATTAATGTGCTGTGCTCAAAGGGACTAGTCATTCACGCAGAAATGGAACTGGAGTCCTTTAGAAAACAGGGCGCTGAGCTGAGAAAATTTGCATATACGACACTTATCAAAGCCCAATGTGCAAAAGGAATGCCTTACAGGGCGATTATGTGGGTTGGTAAGCTTCTAGATGCAGGGTTTGAGGCTTCTATTGAAGACTTTAGTGCCACAATCAACAGACTATGCAAAAGACAATTCACCGAAGAAGCTTTGATGCTCATACCGATTATGCTATCTGTTGGTGTTTATCCAGATATTCAGCTGTACCATGTGCTGGGCGCGGCTATACGGAAGAGAAATGAGCTTTTCTATCTACCCATATTGCAAGCACTTGCTATCAAAACTGGCATTTAGTACTTTGATCATGTAAGTGAAATTGCCTGATAATACTCTTAACAGTGCGCATCATGCTGACTGACTCACTCCTGCTATATTTTGTGTCCTTGTTTGTTGCTCTGCAGGTGTTCTGTTGCAATATCTTCCATGTTTTAATTGGTGGGCATTTAAGACTGTTGCCTGCAGTCAATCACTGTCAGTATGCCTGTGATAAACCGTAAGGTAAGCTAAAGTTTTGACATCCATTTACATTATTACATGACGTGATCGGTGTATTTGATCATGAACACTAAAATCCTAAGATCATAGTATTTGGTTTTACCACATTTTCTTTTACAACTGGCAACAGTGGACCCACCCATTTTGGTACGGTCCATTATCTTTAACTTTAAAGATAAATGTTTAGATACTGAATTCTTCTGATGATTTCTTAATTCAGACATGTACTATTGCTACATTTTGCTGGCTTGCCAAACTATCGGTAATATTTCTCATGGCATTCTTCCATGTATCTATGTGAATCTCATAGTCATGCAGGTAAATGCACATTAGCTATCAAGCTACATCCATGCACAAGCAAATATTCAGTTGCCTGGTTAAATTAAATGTGTCGGTGTCACATGATGAAACTAACTCGCTTTATTTGAGAAGTTCAACTTATTCTTATTTAACCTTTTTCTCAGGCAAGATTTGCGATCGTGGGGCCATGTTTGCTGGTACAATGAGTGATGCAGAGATGGCAAGGAAACTAACTTGCTTTTCTAGGTAGGTCAAAGATATTTTTTCCTTCATTGGTTGAGTTTATATGGACCTGTTAGTTCTACTTGACACTTTTCATGTTTTTCACATGGTATAATTGGTTTATCTTTAGCTATGCACAGAACTTTTGTGATGGCTAACTAATGTCAGATCTATGAATGCATTCTGTGAAGTAAGCTCTTACTGATAGAAATGATTATCTGTATATCCTTGTGTACCATCAAGTATACAAGCAGGATATACAGTCTTACTAGTAATATCCATTAAAGAATGGGGAAAGTTGCGCTCCATCCTATATGTCATTTCATCTTTCTGTTTTGTTCTCATTCAAGAATCAGAATCTATGTCTGCTTTCAATAAACAGAGTTTAGAAGTCCCCTTGTACTTCAAGAGGAAACACTTGTTCTGTTCTTCATAAATCCATTAATGCGACAGGTTGGCAGACGGTATTAATAATTCAAGATGAGCCATCACCATCGGCCAACCCTGGCACGTCGGTGGCTGGAATTTGTGACGAAGAAAGATAGCATGATCGTAGAAGATGCAGAGAAGCTGCGGATACGAAGCACTGTCACCTGAAACTGACGGTAAGTGCAGATCTGTGAACAATCCCAACCTGTCTTCGTGGTGTTTACAGCATTGACATATAACTTCAGCACACTGCTGCTGGCGTTCAGCTTTCAAACTTGCCAGGTGCCATCAAGATGCCAAACTGGTTGAATTTCGCTTGCGTGACGACAATCTTCGGGTCATTTGGGTGCTCACAGTGCAGGCATCCTCGCTGAAAACCAAGTTGATCTTGGGGAATCCATGAAGCATGAAGATCATGCGGTGTACTTGTCGGATGTGGACGAGGACAAAGGCCATGGCTAGACGCCTAGGCCTCCCCACCGAGGGGCATATGGGCAGGGTGGCCCCTAGGATCTCTCGTCCAAGTCTTGGAGATCTCTTCCACCAAGCTAGCATCTCCTGATATCTGCGTAAGCATCAGGCGCATGGCCGAAAGCCAAAACTTCAGGGCTAGGCAGATCGGTGCTTGTCGAGTAGCTCCGGACCATGGCCCTCCTTTTGTCCTTGGTGTGCTCTAGTCGTTTTCAGTCTTTTACTGAACGAGATTCTTGTGTTTCCCCTCATTATCTAGTTTGTGTAAATGGCATACTTGCTGTTGATGCTGTACAGTCACGTTGGCGATCAGATTGTGACTGTAGGTCAGAGAGGAATAGCGCATGTATTGCGATGTATAGATTGGACAGCTGCTGAGCTGCTCAGCATTCTATTTTCAAGTATCGACAAATACATTCAATGTTCAACTAGTGACTGTACATTCTGTTCTGTTTTTCATGTCGCGAGTTAAATGTACGATTCGGTAAACACTGTTTGTGAATCTTTGGCCTGCACGCGTTCGTCTCCTTGTGTGAAGGAACGTATGAGTTGCTTTGGTACCCATCAGTCACATTTGCAACCATATCTGCAGACACCGGCAGGATTGCGAAGCTATAGATATGCAACGGATAGCATGTACAGGCAAAGGCATGGAGTGGCGCCAAGACGTCGAGGTGATGCCCAACAAGCCCGAGGACGACGTGCTAGAGGACAGGCTCCCAAAGTTGATTTCTGTGATGTGTCGACGGACATTTTGACCACGGTAAAACTGAATAAAAAGTGCTTGTCCAGGCTACCTGTGGCGGTAGCTTCTCGCTCGCTTCCAGGTCAAAATTACACACGGGCGACCACGTCCATCCATCTGCATCAGCTACCCTCACACGATTCGTGACCCATACGACGCCAAGCTTTTCAGAGACAGGATGGCATCATGCACCATGTTGCGCAAGTAGCAGATCATGTCGATGATGGCGTCCACAAAGTTGGGTCCAGCGAGATTGCTGCTGCCCTCCTCCCCCCTGAGCCTCTGAGCTCTTGGCGTCCGTCTCCGAGGCAGGGCGCGAGCAGGATGATGCGCCAGGTGCCGCGCCGGCATGACGGTGTCTGGCGTCCCGGCCGCCGTGCGCTCACGCCGCAGAACCTGGAGGAGACACGAGCTGCCTGGCTCATCCTGCTGCCGCAGGTCGCTTCAGTTCACACCCTCGGAAGCTTGACGCGTCGACCCACAGGCCTCGGCCTCTGCTGTGGCACGATCGGGGGGCACGGCCGCGGCATGACAGGTGACCGTGCATGACGGATCCCAGCTGGGAATTCCTGTTTCCTGGGCGTGCGAGAGTTTACGCAAGTACAGACCACAGAGCGCTGTTCTGACTACACTTTGGACGCAGATGGATGCGTGCTTGACGAAGACTATGGTAAAATCAAAGAAGGATGCGTGCTTCGGATCATTTCGGTGCTCCCCGAGTTCCAGATGATAACCACCCTGTCGACACAGGATTTTCACACGAATATTGCTCGAGCAACTTGATTGGAAACAGCTCTCTTTCCAGGGCCCGCCCGACCGTTGGGCCGACGCCGGCGCGTCCGGGGACGGGTGGGGGGTGAGTCGGAGCGCCGGCTCAGTGAGTGGCTAGCTAACTAGGCCCGTTTTGCCTTCCTGCCCCCTACTCGATCGCCGGTTCGACCGACGACGGGTTTCGTGTCCCGGAATGATGCCGCGGGAGCGAGCAGAGAGGAGCGGAGAGCCCGGGCGGCAGGCAGCGCTGGACGCCTGGCGTCCCTGTCGCCCGGCTGCCGGCCGCGGCGCTCGACCGGCCTCCCTGTGCCCGGCCCCGTCGCCGCTGTTACCGGCTCGCCCTGCCCCCCTTATCTGCTCTGTCCCGCACGGCCTGTGTCCTGCACGCGCTCGAGTGTGGTGTGGCCGTGTGGCCAGGAGCGGCCGGCCGGCCACTGCCTGCTGTCCATCGCTGCCGAGCGGCTTTTCGCCGTGATTCATTTTGGTTGAGTAGCTGACGATCCGTGCAACAAGATCATCAGCGAACGCTATCTTCGTGGAAGAAAAGAAGATTCAGTGTATGCTGATGAGCGCGGTAACAAAGCGTGGACGACGAAGGGGTGTTCGGATTTTCCTTCTTTTCCTGACGAGCACGTTTTACTCGACGGCACGCAAAAGACATGCTCGCTCGGAGCAAAGGTGCGCGGCCCGCGGCCAGTGCTCGGCGAGAGGGACGACGGGCCAGCGCTGCACTGCACGGCATCGTCGTGTGATCCACGCGCCCTGCTGCATCTGCATGCGCTCGGTTGGTCAGCTCTTAGCCTCGGGGGAGCAAAGCAGACGTCGCTGTTTTGACTCTGCCGCGACGCTGAGGACCACACGGGACAGGAGACGAGGTTTTCGCTGTCGTACGTGCCGTGCTTCTCTCACTCAGCCGGCCGGCGCACTGGCCACCGATCGAACCGGATAAGGATCAGCGCAGCAGCATCCGCCCGTGTTCCGCTCCACCCACCGCGCGGGCGGGCTCGTGCTCGATCCCTCCCATTCTCCTCCTCCCCACGCGCGCGTTCCACTTCCTCCACCACCGCGCGACTCGTGTTCATTCATTGATTCATGTCTTCCGGCCGCCCTCGCGTCGCGTCGCCGTCGCCGCCGGTCTGGGTGGCGCGTGGCGGCTGGCGGGGCGCTTTAGCTTTTCACCGTGTGCGCCCCCCAACTGATCGTGTCGCCCTGATGCGGTTTATGTTGGCACGCACGTTTTGATCCTGTCCGGGTAGTAGGTTTGGGGTGGAGCTCGCGAGAGGGCTAGGAGGAAGGAGGCGCGCGGTGGGGGCTCTGGTGGCGGCAGCTACCCCTGTTTGCACTCCACGTGTATGCCATTTGGCATGCCTGGACAGAGATCCCCAATGCAAATACTACACGCTCCCTTTTCTAAAAATAAAATACTGCATGCTCCCTGACCCTGACCTAAAAAACGGATGGTCTTCCACGTGCCTTTGACCACGACTTTTGTTATAACTTACTAGTCCATCAAACGCACGTGCTACTATTGAATCTAAAAATTATTTAGAAATTAAACTCCTAGCTAATAATTAAAATTAAAATTAAAATTGTTACCTACTACTCTCTCATTTTTCCAATACTTCAATATAATATTCATATAGATTTTAACATAGAAATATATATTCTCATCACTTCCTCTGTATCTTTATAAATGGTGACGCACATCATGCGTATATACCTTAGTTATTATATCATATACCAATAATGTAAGAAATAGACGATTTATTCTCTTATATAGCTGCATATTTTTAATTAAGGTGATTAGATTCAAATGTCGGGTTACCTCATGTTATTTTTAATTATGGCATATGTGGATAATATAGATGCAAATTTAAGGGATTACTTTAAGTTTTTTGTAAGTGCTAGTGGTGGGCTATTTAGTTGCAAATTTAGGGGGTTATTTTAAATATTGTTCATAATGGCATGAGTGAGTAATTTTGATGAAAATTAGGGGTTACTTTAGTTAATTTTATATAATGGTAGAGATGGATAATTTAGATATAGATTTAGAGGGTTACTTTAGGCTATTTTTATAATGGTATAGGTGGGTAATTTTTTAGAAAACATAATAGATCCAATGGCTATGATGATTTGAATCTACCGATTGAGGGCTAGATGTTTTGCTTTTTTGTGAGAATTTCTTGAATTTCTCTCTTTTTCTAGAGTGTCTACCTAGGAAACCTAGGTGACTTCACCTAGAGAATTCAAAAGGAGCCTCCAATTAGTAATAGTAAGATTATATATAGTCAGGTGGGAGAAATGCTACAGGATGATTTTATCCTTCAGATGACTATGAACACCACCTATCCGATTTTATTCTAATGATCGTCCTCCTTCCTTTAGCCTCCGCTCACTGCAACACGTTGATCTCTTCTTGCTCCACACCTCCACTTAGATAATCCACCCCGCCACGGCGCTACCCTCCACTTATCCACTATGAATCTATGACAAGTTGACAACCAATCCATTTTTGCACTTGCCAAAACCAACACCCCACCAAGACGGCTGACCAGCAATCCTATGCCTCCACGCTGCCTTTGCCACCTCCTGCCTCAACTGAACTGCCTCCCACGGATCGAGATGTCCTATTCATAAACCCCAAAACACTAACCGAGCATCACCATCTGGACACATTAAGAGCAATGTTGATAGATTTGAGTAAGTTAAAAGTGTTGTCAAATTCTCTTCCAAGATAAATCTGCTTGTCTCTTTAGTGTTCTAAATTAATTGTTTCAAAAACTTTTGATAATTTTCAAAAGTTCGGCTTGGTAGTGCCAATGCATTAACTATTTTATAACTGGAGTGAGTAATCTAGGACGTAGATTCTTTCTTCATTTTTCCCTACAAAAAAGCAAACCTAGGCTTCTTTAGCACATGAACACATGTTTAAAGGGCAATATAGTCGTTTCATGGTAGGGGTAATAGCTTTCTCTTGGACATCACTTGTTTCATCAACTGTTGTTGACAAATGGTGTTGGATGGACATGTCCTTTTCTTAACCTATCTGATCTCATGGTGGTTCAAAAGTGAGCTAGATTTTTGTGTCCCACTTTCTCCAAAGTTATGTCGTAGTTTTAGGGTGGAATGTCACAATATTTCCAATTAGAAAGTGCAATTGTTCTTTTGACTGTTGGAGCAACCAAAATTTATCCTACCCTTCGCTATTCTTTTTAATCATGACGCGCACGCAAAATTGTCGATGAATAAATAATTACCAAAAAAATACAAGCACCAATGCTAAATCAAATGATTCGAACTATGTGGGTAGATTGCACAATAGGGAATGAACCTGGCTCAACTCACTTTTCCTTTGAGAAAGGGTTGTTCGATTACTCTCTGTTTTGAAAGGGGCAAGTTTTAGAGGTGATTCTTGATTGCTTTGAGACTCGAGCAGGGGTAAAGCCAGCTCAGAATGATATTAGCACCATTAGAGGCTCGAGTCATCACCACTGCGAACTTGTGCAAAACAATAATTTCTCGATGAGTTTGCAAAAAATCATCGGGTCAGCTCACCTCGACAAAACGGGCCTAGCTCCGCCCCTAGTTTCAAGTTGCATATATGTGGTCATCCTATTTGTCCAATAAAATGTTACTGAATAATATTTTCAATATATTTTCAGCATTTTTTCAATGACTGACATTTATTGTCTTTTTTCATATTATTTTTCAAGTGACAGAGAATTTTTTTATATGATTTCAACACTTTTTCAGTGTGAAAATAAATTAACTACCAATTCCTAATAACTAGTCTATCGACCCATGCTCCTGCATGGTCTAAAATCAAACCCGAATAAATTTGTAACCTGCATCTAATCAAACTTGCTTATTTTTGCTCTTGTTTTGTTAATTTTCTAACATAATACATATGCATAGTTTTGTTAATTTGGTTACCAATTATTCTATCCGTCTTCCAATCCATATTCATAGTTTTCTACCTTCACATCATACGACAATATTTCTTCAATACATAACTGATTTGAACATGAGCTTGAGTTATTATTTCTCGTCTTATTGCAGCCCATGCGGTTTGACTTAGTGAACATCAAATTTTTCTTTCTAATTTTTATCTTATTAGTTGCGATCCCCCCTCACTTCTTGTACGTTAAATTAAAACTCTAAATCTTACTGTACCTCATATTTGTAACTCTCTTTTCATATTTTATTTGAATTATTCATTCTAGGTTCTACCATGCTCTTTTACTTACTACAATGGAATAATCATGCATTTCATCCTGCACTGTAGCACTCAAGATGTTGATTTTTCTCTATCAAAGAATTATGAGTGCAATAGTATACTTTGCTTTTTTTTCAAAAAAATGAGCGGTAATGATTAAACTATTAATGCAAACACATGATAATGTATCAGCCAGTAGGTTACATAGTTTATTCTCACGAAGTATATGTATTATTCAAGCACGTTGTTAATACAATTGGTATTTGATTCGTCTAAGTATTTTTTGCATCTTATTAGAAATATGCATTCTAGGTCTTAGGTTGCACTTGTAGTTAATGTAGTGGAATAAACTAGTGTTGAGCCTATGCTAAGGGGCCGTTTGGTAGTGAAGCCAAAGCCGGTGAAGTCCCGGCTTCTAGTTTATTTTAGTCTTAGCTTATAAAACGGCTTCACGCTATAGTGCCTCGCTTTGTGCAAAACAGATGAAGCCGAAGCCGAAATAAGCCCTCCTAAACGGGGCCTAAATATTCAAGATGTTGAATTTTATCTCAAAGGATCATGAGTGTAGTAATCTACTTTATTTCTACAAAAAGTAACAATTAAACTATCAAAGTAGACATATTATAATGTTTAAGTCAAAATGTATAGATTTATCTAAAGTAGCAACTAACATAATTTATTTTCATTGAGTATTAATATTCTTAAAAAACATATTCTCGAGATCTTTTTTAAATATTAGTGTGTAGCCTAAATATCTCTTCATGGCATCAGTAGTACCCTAACATTTTGTAACCAGCTCAATCGAACTGGCAGTGCACCATGAAAGGGAAAACAGATAAAGCATCATCATCTATGGGAAAGTAAGACAAAAAGGGCGAAGAAAAGTTTTCACAGGGATAACGAGAAAAGAAAGGGAAAGGGGGCTGCTTGGAGATTCTTGAGCCCTATGATTTTCGCAATATTTTAGTGGCGAGCACACTAGGGTGCCGAATCATTCCCGGCAGGTGCAGATGTTCGGAACGGGAGGAGCTCAGAGCTCCATTGGCCGGCGTCCCGGACATTGTACTCCCCAAGAAGAAGGCTAGCAGCTGATTATTCTTTCAGTCAGGTAGCAGTAGCACCTAGACCTAGCTAGCTGGTGTCCCTTCGTGTCTTGCTGTGTGACTCCACCAATTCAGAGGCGCCTTGTGCAGGGCGTCTCATCATGGTCGCCAAAAAAAAAAAAGTTAAGCCCTGTCACCGTACAGTACACTCCGTTGCGAATTCCATTGCTTCTAGGGGAAATGCATGGCAGCATGCAAAACTCCTGGTAACCGAGCTAATTAAGCGGTTGTTTAATTCCGTCTCGCGGCTGTTTGTCTCTGTCACATCGTAGCGTTCTAAACAATCCCTGTTCACAGTCTCGGAGACCACGAGCAAGCCAGGGTGTGCGTGTGGCAGGAAGCCCAGCCAGGAACGTGCGCATAATTGCCGCTCGGTGCAACGTGCAAGTCGCCTTCCGTTCCATGGCCGCCGCATGGATCGAAGCGCGGTGGCGCAGAGGCGTGGGCGCGGGCGCCGGGCTGCCGCAGGCTCGCCTTTGCTCGGTCAGACGCGCGCCCATGGCTAGACGATGACGAGGACGGGAGGGGCAGGACAAGGGCAGCAGCCTGCAGCTAGGCAGGGGCAATGGGGGGTGCCGCGAGTGGAGTGGCCGAGTGGGGCGAGAGCCTGCACGCAGCATTACCAAAAAGGCGCATGTCCCCTACCCGCGGGGCACGAGGGGGGCAGCAGGATGACCCGGCGCATAGAATAAGACTAGGCGGCTAATGCACCACCAGCCCGCCACCATCATCGCGTGCGTGCCGCCTTCTTCTTCCTCCTCCTCTCGCTTGCTCCTCCCTGTTGGCGATGCGTGGGCGCGCATGGGCCAGTGGCCATGGATGGGTGCCTGAGTGTGCGTGCCTGGCCGGCCGGCGACCGCTGCCCCTCCACGATCATTGGGCGGTCGACGTTTCCCCCGTCATCTCCATGTTCTCTCGGCCCCGGTCCTTTCCTTTTTTATCCAGATGGCTGTCTGTCTCCTCGTGCCATCGTCGTCGTCCCTCACCCTCATCGTCGATCACCGATCGGTAGCGTAACAAACAGCACATACACGGGCATCGAGTGGTTGGGTTACGGCAGGCAGGATTAGAGGCGAAGCTATCGGCCGGGAAGTCTTTGGCGCCTTGTGGCATGCGATGCGAGTATGCGAGTGCGAGAGCTCGTCGTCGGCAGTGCGTGGCGACGATGGCAGCAGCCAGCAGAGGGTCCGTCAGTGTAACTTGTTGTTTACGGGTCGATGGAATCATGAACAGCTAGCCCGCCCCGGCCGACGATACGACACTCTCGGTGGCTGTTGCATGCTCTGTCTGTCGAAGCTATAGGCATGCAGTGTGAAGTAGTGGTCACAGGCTAAGTTAAGACCTGTGTCGGGAGCCGGCCGGTCAAATGGCAGTCAAATCCGGTGTGTCAGGGCGTGCAGCGGCGTGTCGCAATATTCTGACCCGAGGGCCCATCCGTGTCCATCATCCCTGTGCAGAACTGCAAACGCTAGGCCGTCGTTTAAAAATGCCGCTCTCTGTCTCTGATGGTCGTTCATTAGCACCGGAAACCGAGAGCGAAAAGCCCTCAGCTTTCCGCAGGTGGTGCCGTGGAATATTGTAGGAGCATGTCTGTCTCTCCGTCCGAAAAGGAGGCGCCTTCCTTTTCCTCTCTGTATCAGAGGCTCAGAGCACCTGCGTGATGCGTGAGCCAGGCGCAACAGAGGCCGGCCGGCCGGCGCAGTGGCGTGGTGGCCTCCGCTGTTCGGATTTGGCTCGATCGATCAGAAACTCAGAAGGGATATCCTGTTAAAGCGAGCGGAGCTGCTAAAGGCGGCCCTCCTGCCTTTTTGTTTCCGGTGTATCTGATCCTGCCCGGGGATGTGATTATCTATTTTAATTAGTTCCACTGATTGGATAATTAGATCATGCGACGAGCAAACCTCTTTTCTTTTTGTTGTTAATAAATAAGAAAAAGGTCATGTGATGGTCTGATGGATGATCGATCGCAATAAGGACCACGCGAAGTTCAGTTCCGCCTCTTTTTTTTCTGATGATGTGATCAGATTGATTTTCTCCCCCCTTTTTTTGTCTCGAAATAAACTAAAGAAACTAAGCTGGGTTAGCAGAAGAAATGGCACCCTGTGCCTGTGGCACTCTGCTCTACTGTACACGGACGTCCTCGCCCGGCACTGTACGGGTGAGGCCGCCGAAACCGAGGGCGGAGAGGCTCGGCGCCCGTGGGGGTCACCGTGTCAGGCCGCCGGCCGGCCGGCCGAGTAGGACAGGGTCGGTTGCTTGCTGCTGCCGGCAAGCGTGCGGGGCGGCGCTCCGGCCGGAGGAACCGTTCAGAACGGGCTTTCGGAGCTGTGAAAAGGCCGCATGTACAGATGTACTGAACAGTAAACTAGCGGGCGGGGATTAGATCGAACTCGAAGTGAAGAAGTGGGCGAGGCAATGTGCACGGGCGCTCGAGCGTAACGCGCGTGCCCGGGCACGTACAGCGCCACAACGTCACCCCGATCACAGCCCCCACTCCGGCCGCGCACGCATCCCGGCATCTGTCCAAGGCATCGATCGTGCATGCGGCGCATGTACTGGATGGGCGAGGGACGGGTAGATGCCCGGCGCCCGGGTGGCGAGGCGGTACGCCCAGGACGACGCCGCGCGCAAGGACCCGGGCCGGCCGCCGACCGGCTAGCGAGTCGCGTCCGAAACAGTCGCGGGCAGAGCCGGCAGCAGAGGGCGTACGCGTACTCCTCGCCGTACTGGCCCGGCGCGGACTCTCGAACGCGAGCGGCAGCGCGCACGGAGCCCCACTCCTCCCCGCTCCCCACCGCGCGGCGCGCGACCCATCCCGCCGTGCCGGGCTGCCGGCCGCGGCCGCGCACGCGTGCGGTTGGGTACTTGGGGTTGGGGTGGCTAGGCTAGCTGCCCTGCCTAGCGCGCGCTCTCTCCTGCTCTCCTGGCGGCCGGGGCCGGACCCCTGCTCGCGCTACGTACGGCATGGCCAGGGGGGCGCGCGCGCGTCGGCCCGCGTGCCGCGCCGGCGCGGGCAGGTGGCCTCGCACGCGGGCGCGCGGTTCGTGCGCGTGAGCGTGCGTACCCCGCCTGCGCCCGGCCGGCGCCGATGCCGGATGTCTCGTGCTGTCGCGCGGGGTGATGGATGGCTGGCTCTCCAGTGGCCGATGTCGTCGTCGAGGCGGACGGCATCGGCAATTCGGCATGCATCCTTGTTTGCACCGCTTCCAATTTTCTCGGGCTTTGTTCATGATGACGTGGGCTAAGCCCGTTCATTTCGGGTTTATTAGAGAGGCCGAAGCAACGCAAGAAACAAGTCTAGGTTAAGGCACCTGAGACAAACAAATCATTTGCTTTGAACTTCCATGAGTTTGCATTCTTATTGACACCTCTTTATACTCGAAAATTCAAAAAACGAAATCTCAATCTGAATCGTTGGAAATCTGAACACAGATACGCCAGCTTGAACTCGAAAAGAAAACATCATCAATTTTGGGATTTTTGACCATGTGATCATCAATTTCAACTTCTATAGCCGGGATTTCATTCCCCACCTGGGATTTCGAGGGAAGGAGCGAGGGAGCCGTAGCCAAAATTTGGCAGCAGCGCACGCGGTGCGTGCCCTGTGCAGAGGTTAACCACCGGGCGAGGGAGTGCAGGAAAAACACGGGCAGGGGAATGTGGAGCGTGACGGAAACGTGCGAAGCGCTTGATCTGCATTGAAACCTTGGGACCATGCGACGATCTCTGTCTATCAATTTCAGCCCATCCGCTGCTAAGTTTCGGATCACATGTTGTACAGTAAGTAATCATCATATAGTGGAATTCCTATGCCAATGAGCGTTCGAGAAAACAAAAAACAAACAGGCATCTACGTGCAAAATAAAAATGCAGATCTATGCCCGCGCAAGCACACCATTTTGGTCAATTTATGAGCACGCAGACAAGATGGTTGTCTATTTAGATCCATGCTCGCACATGCCAATCTTTAAATGAGGCCATCAATTGCACTCCATAGGAAGCGGATAAATCATTAATTCTAGATATAGATTCATAAGCCAACAACCATGCTCGTCTTCGTTTAAAATTCGTACTACAATCTTTCATCGATTCACAACACAGTACTCCAGCATTTTGTGCTGTACTTCCTCCGATGAAAGAAAGAAAAAAAAAAGAGACGCACTCACCTCAAAACCTTCGAGCATACTAACACACTTGTCAAACACAGCACCTCCACGAAAAGAGAGGCGCTAATCAGCAGACGAAGAGTCTGCCCTGCTCTCCCAAATGCTTTGCTTTTGCTAAAAACGACCTAGCAGCAGCAGCAGCAAGCAAAGAAAGATAACCCACACGCCCGCCTTTTGCCTTGACGCAATTTACACCGGCAAAACAGATAAGGTGAGTCAGCCGTCAATACCCCCGGGCCAGCCCGTCCATTTCACCGGAAAGCTAGGCAGAGCCAGCCAGCCAGCCACCCATCCATCCGGCCGGCCGGCAGCGTCGCTCGCGGGCCTGGCCCTTGGGTGGGCGCTGGAGCGTTTTCCCCTCTCCTTTCCTTTCCTCCATGTGCATGCATTTCTTCCTCTCTCTCCACTCGTACAACGCTGCCGCTGCCGCTGCCACCCCGACCCCTCTCGGCCCTCGGCCCTTTCTCTCTCCTCGCCCCACTTTTATATAAGCCATGGTGGCGCACTCTCGGTGCCGGGCATCAGCTGCGAGGAGAGCCAGAGCCCATCTTCTCTTCTCATCCTAGTGCGCGCTTCTCGCCTGCACTAGCTATAGCCAGCGGTACAGTAGGCACTGTGCGCGCGGCAACGGGAGCGAGGAGAGCCGAGGCTAGCTAGCTAAAGAGAGATAAATACGCGAGGGTACACGGAGTAGTGAGAGAGGAAGAAAGAGGAGCACACAAGAGGGAGGGAGGTAGCAGCACTGCAGCAGCCACCCATGACGATGAGGCAGTCGAGGTTCAAGAGGATCTGCGTCTTCTGCGGCAGCAGCCAGGGCAAGAAGCGGAGCTACCATGACGCCGCCATTGAGCTCGGCAACGAGCTGGTAACCAACTCAACTCATCACTCGATCCGTAGCTCACACCGTGCCCCAGTCAGTAGCCAGCAGGCAGCAAGTGTGCTGCTGCGTGCCTAGCCCCCCTGGTTCTGCCGCCTCCTTGCACCTATAACCTCACCCCCGTTCATTCTCAGGAAGATCAGCTATAGCACACGATCCAACCTGATGTTCACTGTAGTGCACACACACTAGGACAGTAAACCCGTATGCAAAATTCAGCCGTAGCAGTAGTAACCACCAGCAATAGCGAACCTGCCGCTGCACTTTCGGCAGATCCCTCCTCCTTTTTTCCCCTCTTCCGTCAGTCCGTCCGCCGTCCCCGTACGCCATGCGCAGGCCGCGTCTCCAGCTTTTTGCTGGTGACCCGACCCAACCCATGGCGCACGCGGCAGTAACGCAGAGATCGGCGCTGTCCTCTGCTTCTAGCTGGGCGCCGCTCTCTCCCGCTGCTCCCTCCTCCCAATTTCGGAGGTGCCCCTGCCGTGCCCGCGCCCACTGCATGCGCCGCCCCGTGGCGAGTTGGCAGCAGTAAAACGCGGGCGCCCCCGTCTCGTGTGCTGGCACTGGCAGTCCTCGCGCCGGAGCCGGCGGGGCCCTACCGTATTCACGGCTCCCATAATAATGAGGCGGCCGCGGCTAAAACCAGGCAGGTGCAGTGGTGAGGCGGAGCCGAGCAGGAGCAGGAGCAGGAGCATAGCAGGCAGCCACCGGACCCGAGCACACGGTCCCGTCCCGTGGTCCACATCCGCGGACCGCACCGGGGGAATAGCAACAGTCGCAAGTCTCGTCGTGCGTCCACCGGACACGACACCCACGCACATGCACATAGTACTCTCCCCCGAGAAGTTTGTCACCCACGCGCGCGCGGTAACTGATGGTGTGTTTGTGTGTGTGGTGTGCAGGTGGCCCGGAGCGTCGACCTGGTGTACGGCGGCGGCAGCATCGGGCTCATGGGGCTCGTCTCCCAGGCCGTGTACGACGGCGGCCGCCACGTCATCGGGTAAGCACTTGTCCAAGCTGCCTGCTGCTCGGCAGCGTGGATGGATGCAATGAAAGAGTTCCTCATCCCCAGGAGAATGTTTGTTCCGCGTGGGTGTGCGTGGCTTGTTGGCTGTGTGTCCTGTGCTGATCGGTTTTTCCTTTTTGTCTTGTTGCTGTCCACGCGCAGGGTCATTCCCAAGACGCTCATGACACCAGAGGTACGTCTGCTCCCCCCCTCCACGCTGATCTACCTGTTCCGTTTGCATGTCACGGTTGTGCTTGCTTAAATGCTTAATCGCCAAATCTGATACCGCTAGTAAAAAAATGCCAAGCTCCTAAGCGTACTACTACTACTTACTCACTGTAGATGAACGACAACCACTCTGACAAGCGTGCTCTCTGAATTTCCAGAGTTCACTAAGCTGGCCTGTCAGGGAGTGCAACTGTGCAAGGGTGTAGTATGCGCGACCTCTTCTGTTTGACTTGTGTTCGCAGCCTCCTGGTCTTGGCCGGCCCCAAACCCAAATCATGACCACGCGGTCACGGTTTTTTTTTTTTTTTTTTTTGTGCGTGTGTGCGTGTGTTGGGGGGGGGGGGGGGGGGGGGGGGGGGGGGGGGGCGGGGGCGGTGGCGGGGGCGGGGCGGGTTGTTTAAGGGTGGGAGTGGTTGGGAGTTTGGGCTCTGGACGCCCCCGTGCTGGAGTCCCGGGGGACATGGCACTTGGGGCACAAAACAAATCGCCCAGAGGCTGCGATCGAGAGCTGGTAGTAGTACTAGTACGTGCTTTTGGCACGAATCCCAGATCTTGGCGTGAGGATAAACAAGCGGGGAAAGCGCAGCTTTACGGGCGGAGGATGTTTATGTTTAGACCATTTTGCTTTCCCCCAAAAGTCCTGCCGTGGCATCATCCGTCCCCTTTCAGCTGCCTGGTCGCCAGGGAAAGAAGGGTGGTTTAGGCCACACAGATTTGTTTTTGTGCCTAGGATTTGAACAGGTGTTAGCGACCTCGAGTTCCAGTCTCTGAAAATGGTGGAACGTATTTTCAGCATAGTTTTACTAGCTCTGCTCTAGGATGGTATGTGGTGCAATTAACCCGGTGGCCCAGAAGGCATTTTGATCGAGCACATCATGTAGTATGCTCTGTCTGGCCTTGGTGTGGTCCTCCTCCTAGTTAACTCTACTCCTACTCCTATTTCTGCCTTTTACCATTCCCAAACGGTCGAGAGAGGGCCAGTTTCGGTTCCCTGAGTACAATCATACCATGCTATTCCCCAAACATAGACCAGGCTATGCATCATTAGCATGGCATGGCAAGAAAGATTTCTTTTTGCATGCAGCACTTACAGTAAATCGTATCTGACCAGGAGGTGAAATTGTTTCTTTTTAATCCCGGCAGATAAGCGGCGAGACGGTCGGGGAGGTGCGGCCGGTGGCCGACATGCACCAGAGGAAGGCGGAGATGGCGCGGCAGTCCGACGCATTCATCGCGCTGCCCGGTGAGTCAGTCACCCTCTCTCGCAGATTCATGCATGCAGCAATGGATTTTTACTGCTATCACTACAGTACTACACTACAGCAGTAGTAGATCTCAGCTCACGGTATCAGGCGACGTGCACGTCCACGTATCTGCCGTGCCAAACAAAGGAACATACCACTTGCACTCGGGCAGGTTTACAGCTACGTAGCACAGTGTGTCGGGCACCACAAGGCTACCCGGTACAGTGAGTCAGTCCGTGGCTCGTGCCATGCACAGTGGCAGCGCCTCACATGCATGTCCCAAACAAATTAAAGTGAATAATGCACAGTGGCTTGCCCAATAATTGGAGCAGCAGAGAGCTAGCGTTGAGCTGCTGGTTGCTTTGCTCACCGCTGAGGCGGGACGCGTGTGCTGTGTGCCGTGCTGGATCGAGCTTTGAAGCCGCTGACCCATCGGTTTCGTTCCCGTTTGCGTGGCGTGCAGGAGGGTATGGGACGCTGGAGGAGCTGCTCGAGGTCATCACGTGGGCGCAGCTGGGCATCCATCACAAGCCGGTAAACGCCTACGCCGCGTAGCTGCTGCAAGCGCCGACGACGCCGTCGTCTCTGCATGCGTGCTCCTCGGCTGAATTTTGTTTGGCTTCTCTTTTTCAGGTCGGGCTACTGAACGTGGACGGCTACTACAACTCGCTGCTGACCTTCATCGACAAGGCCGTGGAGGAAGGGTTCATCAACCCCAGCGCCCGCCGCATCATCGTGCTCGCGCCCACCGCGCAGGAGCTCATGGACAAGCTCGAGGTACGTGACGATCGCAGGCAGCAGATTCTGTTCATCGAATTGATGCATTGCATCTTGCATGCTAATGTGATCTCTGCAATCGTTTCGTGCAGGAGTACGTGCCTTATCACGACAGGGTGGCGTCCACGCTCAACTGGGAGATGGGCCACCTAGGCTACTGACGCCGCGTGGCCCACGCATAGCCTGCGGCGGCGGCGGCGGCGGCGGCGCCTGAAGCAATCAACTAGTCAAGAAGAATGGGCAGGCGATTGGAACCGTGGATCGGTGAAGGAAGAAACGAAGCTTAGCTAGCCGTCAGATTGGGATTTTATTTTTTTGCCTTTTTAACTTGACGCAGATCGGTTTGGAGTGCTGGAAGAAGAAGAAGAAGAAAGAAGAAGGTTTGGTTGGTGTAGCAAGAGTGTCCGTTTGTATATGATGATGGCCTATGTGTTTGCTTCCACCGGGGATGGCTTGCAATGCTGTAGCAGTGAGAAGGACCTGACCGGTTTCCCCCATTCCCCTGCTGTACGTTCTAGTAGCAGCAGTAGTATTAGCAGCTGGTGCCTGCCTATGTATGTTAGTTTCATGATGCTGGATTCGATTGACTACAGCAACTCCGCAAGTGTGTTATACAATGCAGTGCAGATCTTTTGGATCAGACAGACCTCTTTTGCAGACCTTTCTTTTCCTATCTATACTTTGCACGCTGAATTAGTAGTGGGTTGCCCTCTCGGAAAGAAAATAGCGTTGCGTCGAGTGGCTGTAAAATGTAAATAGCAGCTTAGATGAAAACTTACTTGCCACGAAACCTGAAAAACCTCTGTGAGGATTCTAAATAGTTAATACACCCCTGTTCCTAGGGAAAAAAAACTCTATCAGGATTCTATTAGGACCAGTGTTGCTAGATGTGTCTGTATGGGTTGTCATCCTCCAATTCTCTGAAAGAGTTTGTCGTCACGAACTCGATTCAATTTATAGTGGGTTGTAGTAAGTGCTGAATCTGAATTTTGCATCTCAAAGTCCTACGATGATGGCATTGCTAACTCCCATTTGTTGGACGAATAGATCCATCTAGACACTGAAAAGAAAAATAAAAATAGAAAAATAGAAAGAATCTACACAAAAGTTAAGTATTAGCGGGTTAGTAAAATCAGGCCCCGTTTGGATACACAATGCTAAACTTTAGCACAGTGCTAAACTTTAGCACTCCATTTGAGGGTGCTAAAGTTTAGCACTTGGGGTTGTTTGGATACAGTGCTAAAGTTTAGCACATTGGGTGAGAAATGACTACATTACCCTCATTTATGACTGGCTTAGGAAAAAGTGGAGAGGAGAGAGAGGGGGGCAGCAGGGGAAAAAATAGGCTTGGGACCACTTTTAGCACCCATTAGCACCTTTTAGCACCCCTTGGGTGTGCTAAAGAAAATGGTGGTGCTAAACTTTAGCACAACCCTTTTAGCACCCTTGTTTGGGAGCCCAAGTGCTAAAAGGTGCTAAAAAGTGGGGTGCTAAAGTTTAGCACCCCCTCTCCAAACACCCCCTCAATACAAAGATCGAACATAGCAAATTGACTTGTTACCCGGTAATGGTGCTAGAAAAGCTTGTTGACGACAGTTAACGCGCCAATTCGTGAACCGCAATTACACGGATCAGTTGTAACTTTTCCCCTAAAGTATTCCCCAAGATTTATCAATCCGTGGAACAAGTGGATTGACGAAATCAGACAATATGGGTTGTGTAGAGAGACAAACTAATCAAAACTAAACAAGGAAGAAGAAGCAAAAGTTGATACAAGATAGATAACAGAGATAGATATGCATTCCCTCCTTAGAATCTAGGTTCAAATGAATATGCATCTACTACACAAATTGGTGCTGCCTTCACTAGCTATCACAAAGATTATGTGCTCACTCGGCTCTTTCCCTCCTGCATGCCGTCACTACACAGGGGATACTCAACAACTCTGCTCACACATCTATATCAAAGCATCCACAGAGTTAAGCTAATCACCACGATTACCACAAATCCTACTAAGGACACATGAAACGCTCACATATGTAAATAAAGTATTGCAATGACATAGACCATGAAGCATTGATAGGCATAATGTACATGTAGCAATTAAATATCAAGAATCCAAACAATCCTAGGGATGAACGGAGATTTTACAAAAATTGACACAAAAAGGGGTGAAGGAGATTCTAGAGAATGTCGTCACCGAAGATGGCAACGAGGGGGTGCAAGAACACCTTGGGCCGATCGGCCTAGGGCTCCTCAGGCCGATCAGCCTGAGGGCTTCTTCACGCCTCCTGCCCTCCGCCGGCGTTGCCCGTCGCGGTGATCTGATCTAATCCTTGTTTTTTATCTTGTGGTGTCGTCGGGGTTCTCCTCCTTATTGAATGTCCTGGGTATGGGTATTTATAGTTGGCGGTGTCGGTTGGGGTGCCTTCGAAGCCAAGTATTTGCAAAAAAAACTCTAGGAACGTGGGGAGCTTCCTCTTGGTGAAAGAAGGGCGACGAACGGAGCCAAAAATGGGTTAGGCTGATCGGCCTGGACCCGCCAAGGCCGATCAGCCTGTCCTATTTTGGCATCCAATGCTCAAGCGCTTCGTACGAAAATTGTAGATCTCGTCGAGCCATGCAATTTTTCGTATAAATTCGTCCTAATCGAAATTCGGATGAGGAAGATACGCTCCGTGTAAGTTTTAGCTCCTCGTGCGAGCCTGCAGTTCAATGTTTATGACGAGACCTTGCAATATCCGAAGTCCAGGCTCAAATCTCGGTCAGAGTCGAGACCGGAATGAAACGTGGACGCAGGGCGAAATGAACCACGCCGTTGCGCAAAGGCAGCTGCAGCACTACACGGCTGAGGAGAGAGCCGCGCAAAGACACGAGGTGTGGCGTCTCACTGAGCGTGGCCGGCGGCCGACGAGCGTGGCGCGGGCCGCGCGGGGCGGTCCGCGTTGTTGGGTCGCTGTTGTGTGTGTGTGTGGGGCAGGGCCGCAACAAATTGGACTGGCAGCCCATTACAAAAATCACCTGGACCTGGACTAGGCCGGGCCGGGTCGGTCTCGTCCCTCTTCTGGAACCTTCCTCCTCCCTATCAAATCAGCCCAGCACGAAACGAATCAGGGCGTGCTTCGTTCCCAGGCGAACCTCCCCTCCCCCTCTCGGCGTCTCCTCTCCGGCAGCTGCGCCGCGGCTTGGATCGCATCCCGTCGGAGCCACCATGGTCAGTCCCCTCCTCCCTCCCCTGCCCCCGCTCGATCTCCTTCTCTCTCGCAGCTTGTGCGTGCGACGGTCCATACAAAACTACCCGACTTTTTTTTTCAATCTCCTTTTCTCGCGCGTTCGCCTCATTGGGTCGAGGAGAGCTGCGATCCGTCGTACCTCTGTTACTGCTGTGGTTAGGACTGGCTTTTGCGTGATTAAGAGACCGTTGGGTTGCGAATTAGTCCCTGGCAGTTCGAATTGCTGGCGGTCTGGGCCTGATGTGCGCGGCCGCTGTGGTCGCGCAACGCGCATCGAAGGAATGTGATTTTGGGTACATGTCAGGACAGAAGACTATGCTAATTGCTACTCCGTACCATTCCATGCCATGCTTCTAGTTTATAAGGTTCCCCGTCAAATAGAGATGGAATGGTACTGAGTTCTGAATTTGACAAACTGGTCGGGAACATGCTTTAGATTACTGCAGCAGCTGGCTCCGGCAGCAGAGGAACATAAGCATTGGTGCATTGTGCATCTAAAGAGGCTCAAATTTCACATGACACGTGACGAGTTTGGGGCAAATATATCACATGCTCCTGAAATTAAACCTTTGAATGCCTTACATGCCACCATCTCAATCGTGTAATTTTAGGTTCTGAAAGGTCAATGCAACAATAAGTAATTTTTTAGCCAAGCTAGGTGTATCTATTGTATGTGCCATTATGTCTGCATAATGTTGGATAGATTCAGAGTTGTACACTCTCTGAAAGAAGTTTGAATGCACGATTTAAACGTTTATATTTCACTGTTCATTTTACATGTTCTTTCTTTTCTTTTTCAGGCTGGGAAGCTTATTGCAAACCTGATTGTCATGGGCTCTACAATTCTAGGAAGAGCTATGCTTCAGGCATATCGTAAAGCACTTGATAGTAAGTTCTGCTGCCATGAGCTTCTTCATGACCCACATGTAGTATATGCTGGCTCCTGTTCTTTTCTAAGATAAAAACATAGGGGTGTAGTTGGTGTCGGCCAATTTGGGCACTTAATGGTATATGGATTGTTGGGGAAATAAATGATAATTTTGTGTTTTACTGCATCAATGATGATAAATCAGGTTTCATAAAAATGAACGACAGATAAAGTTACTGTCATGACTTACTGAAATTATTTTTTGCTTTTATTCCCGTCCATTTGTTTTGGTGCAATGAAGATAAAGTTAGGTCTCTGTTTATCTTAGCTTGCAGCTGTTTTTATATCATGGTTTTGTTCATCAATAAGTCTCTGAGCCACATAAGATTTTCATATCTTAATCTGTAAGATGCCTAATTTATACTGATAGGCCAAAGATGTTTATGCTTCAAAGTGTAGCCTGAAGCAACCTAAGCGACCAAACACATTTGAACTGCCAACACTTATGCTTGAAGTTGGTTTATGCTCAGTGCCCCAGATATAGTGATACAGTGGGCTTGTGTTGGTATTAAACTTATGTATTGATTTCACATACGTTCTAGCAATTTGGTAGGGATTTGAACTATATTTATCCAACAGAAAAGAAACTTTCATGAGAACTTTGTCTCCTCGACTTAAAAGAAAGCACTGGAATGAAGGGCGCCATATCCTATGAGTTCTGGTTTTGGCGATATATGAGGTTAGACAACACAAATCTTTAAAGACCGAACCTAACGTCCAAGCTCAGCCACCCTATTGGGCCATGTCGCCCCTTTTTCCCAACGTCCAATTCCCGCACCAACTTGATCAAGCTGTCCGATAGGTCCCCGCGAGCTCTGTATTCGGGAGCCTTCTTGCAGAATCCCGACACCTCACGGTCTCATCCTTGCGCGGCCGCATCTTGAGCAGCCTCCACTACTCCTCTGGTCGGTGATACCGTCCCTTAGCCATGGCGTCGCCTCCCTCCACCTCATGAAACCTCCTCCTCCCACCAGCCGCATCTGCCTACTCTGGACACTGGGCCTCGAGGAGAGCTCATGGTGCCTTCCGCTTGCCGTGCCGGCTGTTGGCCTTCTTCCACACCATTCTCTGACTGCCACGCCGCCCATGGACTTCGCTGGTCCCAACTGCGCCGCCCGAGCTCTACTCATCAACGTCACGGGTGGAGAGGTCACCATGCCTGAGATCTTCTCCGCGGACTACTGCTGCGACTACGACAGCCTAGGTTGCGATGCACGCGCGGGCGAAGGCGGCGTTGGTAGAGGTGTCGGGTGGCTGCAACTAACGCTCCCCGGATGGTAGATCGTGCTACATGCCTCTCACCATCACTATCCTCTGAGGCTCTGACTTATATTCTCATATGCAGAACAGCAGCACGACATCTCTTCTGAGTCTTAAGCCCTCCCTGGCAGCGTCGCCTCTCCTTGCCTCTCCTTTCTCTCTAATCCAAGTCATGTTGCTGCCATGATCCTCCAAATAATCCAGCACCGCAGCAAAGCACCAGAGGTTTGATGCAGTTTCGATGGAGAAGGAAAAAAAGTATTTTCTGATTCCGGTTTGAATTGCCTTCTCTTTCTGTCTTGGATGTGAAAAGAAATCTTCTCCGGGTGACTGGATCGCCCCGGAACTCCCGGTGAACTGACCGTACCCCAAACCGACACTCCTTGCCTCTCCTTTCTCTCTAATCCAAGTCATGTTGCTGCCATGATCCTCCAAATAATCCAGCATCGCAGCAAAGCATTGGAGCCAAGCGAGCAGCCCGCGCTATTGAGCTGGCACTGGCTGACCAGCAGGACATGGCGGCCTTCGTCTCCTTCCTCATCACCACAGGCCCACAGCTGCATATGTGTTTGCTTCAGCAGAGATCCCATTACAAGAAGGTGCTGATGCATGTGTTTGCATCAGTAAACATGCTATTCCACGTCAGATCAATAAGCAGAAGTAGTCCTCTTTGGTTGTAACATGCGCTATTCCACAGCTGATGCACATTTTTCTCAGTTAAGAAGTAAACTAATTACGCAGTTGCTACAATCTAGGCGTGCACGGTTGTTTTTCCTGATGTAAAGATCAAAATGATACCGTTTTTAATTTGTCTCATCTCAAGTCAAGTGACAGATCAGTATATTGAGGTGCCAATTTAAGATAATTTTTCAGATTGTAACTATATAGAATCTTTCTTTGTGAAGAAGATATTACAGGGAGTATTATAATCAAACAAGACTCAACCTTTTGCAATTTTTCTTGGTATCAGTATAACAAATGAAAATCTAAATCTTAGTGACCAACCGTTTATAAAACAATAAATTTCAATGGCAGTAGTTCCACGTTTCTGAACATGCAATGAACATTAATACACGTTAATACATTCCCTCTACTTATACACTCAAACTCAAACTGAATGTATCCTATTTTAGAAGTGTTACGATTTCTCTACTTTCGAAATTTCAGGTTTCACATCCTTTATATCCCACAATCAAGCGATACTGGCCCAATACTCAAAGGGCGCGGCAAAGCCGCGCCGAGATTTCTAGTCCTTGAACAATTTTAGTATGCACAGACCTTTCTTAGAAACAGAGGGAATACTGCTTAAATAACCCATTGATTTCTCTATGTGTCCTGTGTGAACATAAAGAATCGGGAACCTGATTGAGGAAACTACGCATTTCTTTGTTGTCCACTGAATACCCTCTGAACAAATGTTCCATAAGTTCAATGTCTTAGAAATACACAGACAATTCTTTTCACTGAGTGAGGTGATTTCTGAGGGAAAAAAACAGAGATATGGAAGATTAACTTATGTGGACTTGTTATTATCTGGGTTTCAGTGAACAAAACCCTGCATGCTTCCTGTAGCTACAAGGGGGTGTATCAGGTGTAAATATCTTTAGGTTTCATAACCGGCAAATTGTTTTATGTTTGCTGCCTGCTACACATTATTTACTAAATTTCGTCCATCTACTACGTGTCCAATGGAGTGATGGACCATAAAATTTGCAATCTTTCATTTACGCCTTGTACATCTTGTAGATGAAGACTCAACATAAGGTAGCCGCAGGCACTGTACTCATTTATTGGTTAGATTGACTTAACAGTATAGGAAGGTGCCTTACAGCATCATCTTAGCATCACTGTCACGCCAATTCTTTCCTCCCCCAGTGAGTCTTTATTGAATGGATATTACCTTCCGGATGACTATTTTGCTACTCATTGAATTATTCTAGAAGAAACTCGAGATTTAACTCCTTTATGCATCTGTAATGTTTGTTTCCTCCTATATTCTACCAGATGCAAATAAAACTGGCGTGGCACATGAGGCAATAAATAATATTCGTAGAGCCAGCAAATCAATGACCGAGCAGGAAGCGAGGCAGATACTGGGTGTATCAGAGAATTCAACGTGGGAAGAGATTGTACAGGTCTTCTACTTCGCTTACCTTCAACTTTCTTCTCATGCATACTTTCTGTTATTCACACACACAGCTCTGATTCTGATTTGTTAACAAATATACGTGATGTGCAGCGGTATGACAACTTATTTGAAAGAAACGCCAAATCTGGGAGCTTTTACCTCCAATCGAAGATTCACCGGGCCAAGGAGTGCCTAGAAACCGTGTACCAAAAGGACAAGCAAAACGAGCCTCCTACTTGAGATCCACCCCTCAACTCCAGTTGATATTCTTTTTCCCCCTCATAAGAAAAATGTACATAACAGCGAAGGTCGCTGCTGTTGTATCATTAGTGTGCAATGTGGAACCAATAAGACTGATCCGTTAAGCGCATGAACCTGCACAAGACTGATCTGTTAAGGTGTAAGGGATAGTGGCATGCGTGCATGTAGCTCGTGTTCTTTTGATCCGATGAATCCACGAAACGATATATCTTGTGCTTTGGTTTGGTCTTCGTAAGTCCTGACTCCTGATGCCATCTTATTGGTGTGAACTGAACGAAGTTCCCTTATTTCTGACTTCCGAGGGTGACTCTGGATGGATACATAATGGGAGGAAGGTTAGGTTTGCGTGTCGGAATATCTGTGCTTTAGCATTGGCCGATGTCGCAGGCTAGGTCTGAGTACTGGAAATGTTTCTCTCGTAGCATCGGTCTACGGCCGATCTTTGCTGTTAGGCTGCCGAACCGAACGCGAGGGCGTCTTGGCGTTCATGGGCGCAGCCAATGAGAAATTCTGGTTGCCCAGGCTTCAAGGTTGGGCACGTCTGATAGGTGTGTACCAAACTACCAATTGTCCCCTCTGCTCCGAGCTCTCCGTGCAGAAAGTTGAGCAGCAGTCGTCATGTAGCCTTCTGCTCATTTTTTCCTTCGACGTGGTCGTCGGAACGGAGGCCGTCGTGGTCGTGCAGGGCGCTTGTCGGGACGCGATAGGGCCGCAGTGCAAGCCGCGTACTCGGCCTCTGACCTAACGACAGTTGGAGCGAGCCAATCCTGAGGCGAGCCAGCAAGGCGCAGTACACAATCATTGGTACGCTTTGTACCAGCCACGTTCCACGGGCGGGGCAAGGAGCAACAGCGACTAATATATACCCGGCCCACTGATAATATAAAACTAGGAAAATTCATGACATGAACTGATTAAATATCGCTAAGAAAGTGCTTCGGAGGCGGCTACACCACCGACTGATTATTTTGTCGGTCGTACTTACTGTGCATAACATGTTGCTGAATGCTGATTGAGAAGTATGAACATTTCAAAGATGATCTCTAAGAATCCTTTAGTTTTTACATCGGAACCATTTTGGGCACGCGCCATGGGTCTTGCGTGGCAGCTCGGTTAATTTATGGACCTTCTTTTTTTAAAACGAGAATTTATGGACCTTCAACTACAGTTATCTTTTGGAAACCTTCAACTAAAGTTTGATCACGTTTCTGGCCCTCTAAAGCCTCTAACTCGAAACCAGGAAAGTTTCACCACTAATAACCATCAAAATCAGACAACTTTAATTCTCTGGCTGATCTATGGTGATGGTTTTGCAACGCATACGAGTTTATCTGTCCATATATTTCATAAAAAAATCTATCAGATTTATACTCGTTGGATATGCTTCATGATGCGTGCGAAAGCTAACAAGTGGATCTCTCCAAGAACTTTCTTCTCATCCCCTTTAATTTCAAATAATCTGACAAATTTCTTGTTGCTTTATCTATCATATTTTTTTTATGTGACAACTTTCTATTGTATGGTAATCTGATAGATTTTGTCTTGTAAATCAATCATATTTTTCTTTGTGATGTTGCAGTTTTCTATTGGTTAGAATCTGACCGTTTTTGCCTCTTAAATCTGTCAACACTCAACAGATATCTAAATACTGAAAAAAATTAAAACGTTATAAAACGAAATCAAATCTCATGCTCATTTATCCCGCCGCACAGCATCAGCCGAAGCCCCTCCGTGGGCCCCGCGACAAATGGGCCGATGCCCCAGCATCAGGGCCCACATCTCATAGGGGGTGAGAGAGAGAGAGAGGAAGGCGTGTGGGTGGGACACCACACCTCCGCCACGGCGAGGCAAGGCGATGCCGAGGCAACGCGCTGCGATCATGCGAGCGACGGCGGGCGCGTGAGCAGTTCGCCACCTACCCTCCATTCTCTCGAAGATTTCCCCCCCGCCTCCGCCTCATCTCCTCCACCACCACCCTCCCTCCAATTCACAGAACACACGGGGAAATCAATTGCCACCAAAACCCGCTGTTCCCTCTGCGCCCCCTCCCTCCTTCCTCGGAGAAAAGAGCCGGGGAACGATTCGTCTCTCCCTCGCTCCCTTCTCCTCCCTCGCCAGGAGATCCGATCGGCCGAGGGCGCGCCGGGAACAAGAACCGCGCGCGGATTGTAATAAACAAACAGATAAAGGGATCATCCAAAGGCGGCAAGAGGTGCGTACGATTCGATCCCTCTCTCCCCTCCCTCGCGTAGCTTTCTCTTTGGGATCACACGCGTGCTGCGTGCCTCAGCTCTGTCCGCGTTCCGCTTGTTTCTCGATAGGTTTGCTCGTTTGTTTTTGATTTGATTGATCGTTCAGATTCAAGATTATGCTGATTGCATATGCGTTTTCATTGCTGTTCGCCGCGAAATCTTGCGACATCCTCGATCCTCCTCCTATCACGGATTGGATAGCCATGGCATGTGGCCGCTAGCGTCCGCCCGGCGCCTTCGGTTACGGTCGCATGTTTTACCTTTGTTTGTTCGTTCCAGTGCCCTCCTTGTTTTCATCACGGTCGCCGCCATGTACAAGCTTGGCCAGTTTCAGCAATGCATCGCTCATAATTTCCAAATGAAAAATAAATTGAAAGAGAAACAACGCATTGCTACTAGTAGTAAATTATGGGTAAATCTGACTTAATCCTGTGAACAGCGTTTCATTAGCTATGCACTCCAAACCGATGATGCTAGTAGAAGCAAGCAAGTTTGTTCTTTTTTTTTCAAAGAAACACTAGGTATTCTGCTAGCAAAACTAGGCATTCTGCTCACATAGGCGTGGCTTGTTGGTAGTCAAACCAACGAAGGGAATCCACACAGGCCCTGCCTAATCCGAAGTCAAGCGTGTCTGCCGTGGGCCCGTGGCAACGCTGCATTGGCCGGAGCCCCCTGCTGGCCCCTTCGTGGGGCCGTGCCATCCTCGTCTCTTCTCCCGTTCTTCATTCATGCCCGGTCGCCTAATTCCGGGCAGATGTCGCCGTCTGACGTCTGCGATGGAAAATATCCCGTGTTCTCATCACTATTTGTGAAGGCAACGTTCAGGACTGTTTGGAGGAGCGCATGAATTTCGTGGAGGCCGTCACGGGAAATGCTACTCGAATCTGCAACTGCTGTTCCTGGCCTGCTGCTGCCTCCGTCTGGCAGCCCAGGGAGTACTTGCCCTGCACACTGCACAGGGATCCGGGGCCAACGGAAGCTTCTCTGACACCGTGCACGTCTACCGGTGGGGCTCCACCTCGTGCACGCACGCACTGACCACTTGTAGCACTGAGAGCAAGCTAATAATCAAGCTCGACGCTGGCTGCAAGTACTCTACAGCCTACCTTTCAACCCACTCATATATTAATTAGCTCTTCAATATTAATATAAGATTCACTTATCTTTCTCATAAAGTTTCTTAGTTCTTGTATTTAAGTGGGCTGTAAGTTTACTTCTCCTCTTTCTCCTCTCCTCTCTTTCCTCCACTTCAGCATTCAGCCTACTTTTAACCTGCTTACTTTGAAGAGATCCACCCGGATTCCGCCGGTCTCCATGCCGGGCTCCCTTTGACCTGTCTCTTCTCCTCTTGGAGCAGGAGAATCAGTCACATGGCCGAGTATCATGGGCTCATGGCAGGAGAACAGAGAGCCTGCCGGCCATAATTAGCATCCCCAGATCTCCTAGGAAATGCTTACTGTACTGCTGCCACTTCTTTTGACGTTTCGAGAAGATCTATTCAGTAGTTAATTTGCGGTGCTACAGAGGTTACTGTACCAGTTGCCATGTCGTCTTGCGCAGTTGTGGCAGCTGATTTACCTTGCTACTGTAGATTTTGCACTTGCTGACTAGTGAAACGTTATTAGTTCATTACATCACCATCTTCCTCTGCATGAACGAAAGAGATGCCTCTGTTCCATCCCATATTTGTTTGTGTGAGCCACCCACACATGGGGAAATGTAAAACCACATAACGATGTGACCCACTGACCAGCGAGGTAGTGAGGCAGTGACCACCCAACTACCGCATTGTGTATAGGCTGCAGACTGATCTCAGATTAGCACAATACACTTGAGGTGGTTACGTACCTACTCTACCTTCTTCCGGTTGTCTTCTTGCAGCTTAAGCCTAAACACCAATGATTTGGCACAGGTCACCCTCCCCCTTTGTTGCACGGTAGCATTCACACTCCACGTGTGTTGAGACCAAACAAGTCTATGATCGATTCTTGCAGCAATGCACGAACTATCTCACCGGCCGTGAGATGAGCAGTCGACTAACTTCGATCCAGCGCTGGGTTCAATCGGGCACAACACCACCCTGTTTTCTTTTTGGTCCACACTGACACAGGTCACGTGAGCGCAGTAATGCCTGCTCGCCGGCCTCGGAGTTTGATGCCACTCCGTCTGCCGCGGCAGCAATGTCAACGCTCCTGCCCAACTGAGCGAGCTTAACACGTGCGCGCGTATATCCTGACGAGAGAAGAGACATCGAGATTCACAGCATATCTAGGGATTGTCCGTGTAACCATTCATTCATGGCTGCTTCTGCACCAGCAGGCAAGTCACCGCCCGTCGCCGCCGGGGAGGAGATGTCGGACGGCGCGGGCTCCCGGATGGGCGTCGTCGGCGCGCTGAGCCTATCGGTCACCTCGTCCGTGGCCATCGTCATCTGCAACAAGTACCTCATCAGCACCCTCGGCTTCTTCTTCGGTGAGCACGCGCTTTCAGAGTTGCAGAACTCGTTGCCAAACTTCTGTCTATTACTGTTCTCATGTTTGCACCTGAAGTTTCTGAATGTCTCTTTGCCTGACGAATACAATGCAGCGACAACACTGACGAGCTGGCACCTGATGGTCACCTTCTTCACACTGTATGTCGCACAGCGGCTGCGCTTCTTTGAGCCGAAGCCTATTGACACGCGGACCGTCATCTCATTTGGATTGCTCAATGGCATCTCCATCGGCCTCCTCAACCTCTGCCTCGGATTCAACTCTGTTGGTTTTTACCAGGCAAGCATGCATCGACTACGCGGCTATTTGACAAAAACCCAAGTCATATCTTCTTGCCTCTGAATTTACCATTATTTGATTCTTGCAACAGATGACCAAGCTGGCCATCATACCCTTCACCATAGTCTTGGAAACCATCTTTCTGAACAAGAAGTTCAGGTCCTCCTCGAATTACTTGACACCATTTGGCACATTTGTACACTGTTCATGTACAAGTTTTGCGTCGATGCGAAGATGAACTGCTCTCATGCTTTGAAATTCTTGAACCTTTCAGCCAGAGCATCAAGGCCTCCCTCATGGTCCTGCTCCTGGGAGTCGGCATCGCGTCGGTCACCGATCTCCAGCTCAATCTCCTTGGCTCCATCATCGCCGTGCTCACCATCGCGGCGACATGCGTCGGACAGATTGTATCCTTTGTTCCTATTGTTCCCACAGGAACTCGTTCTGCAGCTCAAGCTTGCTGCTAGATCTTACAGTCTTTCATGCACCCTGCATATCCACATTCCAGCTTGTCATCCTTAACCTTGTGTTGAACAAAGCTGACCAACCAAATCCAGAGGAGGCTGAAGGTGTCCTCGACGCAGCTGCTGTACCAGTCGTCGCCGTACCAGTCCGCCGTGCTGCTGGTCACCGGCCCGTTCGTCGACAAGTTCCTGACCAAGCGCGACGTCTTCGCCTTCAACTACACCGTCCAAGTCGTGGTAAGTAGTACATTAGTGTCAGAGACCAACACGTTCGCCTGAAGAGATCTGCATCAGCTGGAGCCTGGAAGTGTGAACTAACCAATAATCCTGCCAACCACGCGTGCATATTATGCAGGCGTTCATCGCGCTGTCTTGCTCGATCGCGGTGTGCGTGAACTTCAGCACGTTCCTGGTGATCGGCACGACGTCCCCCGTGACGTACCAGGTGCTGGGCCACCTCAAGACGTGCCTGGTGCTCTCCTTCGGCTACATCATCCTCAAGGACCCTTTCAGCGTCCGCAACGTGGCCGGCATCCTCGTCGCCATCTTCGGCATGGGCCTCTACTCCTACTACTCGGTCGCCGAGAGCCGGAAGAAGACCGAGGCCGCCGTCTCGCTTCCGGTCGCCGCGCAGGTAAACTACTTTGAGCGCGCCGCATTGTAAAATTTCGACTGAAACTGCAATTATTCGGGGTTTATTAGAGCCTGGAGATGACGATGACTTGGGTATGTATGTTGCAGATGATTGAGAAGGACTCGGCGCCGCTCCTTGGCGCCAAGGGCTCGCCACGGACGGAGAACAAGAACGAGGATAGCTTCGACTACATGCCGAGGACGGCGAAGAGCGCGTTTACCGGCCGGTGAGCGCGTAGCCTCGTTCTATACGTACCTATCTAGGGCGGTGGTAGGCAACGAGCAACACGATCAAAAGATGTATCGGCGGCCAAGTGAAGTTCCAGTTCTCATTTTTGCGAGATTTCTGCTCAGAGAAGTGATGACCAGTTGGTAGAGCATAGATGAGAGAATGAATGTGTTGTTTCCCGATCAAGCTTGAAATGGTGGACTGGACTGGTGAGCGGTGATAGTACAAGGTGTGCAAAATCTTTCAGATTTACGCCCAAAGGAAACGGTAAGATTAAATTACCCCTAACGGAGAAATTTGGAAAAAAAATAGCCTCCAACAGCTCCTCTAGAAACCCCGCAAATATACGGAGACTCGTATCCCGATTTCCTCACTTTGCATATTCTCCTCCCCCAATCGCCCCTCCGTCGGCTACCTCGCGCAGTAGGATAAACATATCTAGCAGCTGATTAGAATATATTACTCCGTAGGCTAGTAATCATGTCTAACAGCAGGCTAGTGAAATACGAATCACTGTCAACCTCCGGGTCATCATCAACTACAAGAGCATCATGCGGGCAACGATGCAGTCATCTTTCCGGCGCTCGTTCGTGTTTGAGGACTACATGAAGTTGTACGTGCAGCACAGTTCGACGTCAAGGAGCCTTCTAATCTGACGCAGAACATATCGTGAGGGAGAGGTGATGGCGGCTCAACTGAGAGGTCCACACGTGCTGATGTGGTCAGTTTTGAAGTATTGGGGAGTTTATTATTAGGAATCTGCTGTGGGATGATATGATTTTTAAGGAAAAAAATAGTAGAGCTTCCCATAAATAGTTTTGGGAAAGAATTTTTTTAGAAAACTCTTAGCGTGTTTTTTTTTTTGCTGTCACGTCTGGGAACGCTGCAGGTATGAACTGACTCAAGACACTTGTTTTTTACTCGCCGCCAAACGCCCAAACAAAATGAACTAGGAACAAATGTGGCCCTTCTGAGTAGGCCCGGCCCAGCGTCTCTGTAGCAGGAAGCATGGGCTGTCCATAGGCTTTGAAAACTTATGGTGGGGGCCCGCTCAGCGGCCGGATGAAGGCCATATTCCCCAACTAAACGAGGAGTGTCACCAAAGCTTCGTTTCCGTGAACCTCAAAAAAAAAAAAGCTTCGTTTCCGTGAGACACGGGTAGGCACCTGGCCGCACCATGGCTTCAATCTGTCGACACCGATGAAGGGAAGCGCATCATACCACTCCCAGCTCTCCTAGCTAGTGGCGTAGCGCCTCATATCAGAGGAGCCGGAGCCGAGAGGTGCCGGGGATCGAGACTCGAGAGCATCCGCGCTCACCGTCTCCGCTAGTAACTCGACGCGCACGGGGGACGACGGGGCGTCGTCTCGTTGGGGCCAATTTCCTAGTCAGCGGGGCAGGGGAGGACACCATTTTGCTCATACGGCGCTCGCGAAAGCTCGCAATTGCAAGCGATGGTTCGGTGCTTGGTTGCCGAGAAGAGAGCAGGGCGTCCTTGGTGCGCGGCAGCCGGCTGGTGTCCAGCGAGCCGGGAAAAGGTCACTTCAGGTGGGTGCAACAACAAAGAAAATGTCCCTTTGCCCGTCAGCCCGTCCCGTTCATTTCCTCAGGAGCTCCTAAAATTCATGTCACATCGAATGTTTAAATATTAATCAGGAGTATTAAATATAAATTAATTATAAAATTAATTGCACGGATGGAGGCTAATTTACAAGACGAATCTATTAAACCTAATTAGTTCGTGATTTGACAATGTGGTGCTACAGTAAACACGTGCTAATGACGAATTAATTAGGTTTAATAGATTCGTCTCGGGAATTAGTCTCCATCTGTCTAATTAATTTTATAATTACTTCATATTTAATCCTCCTAATTAGTCTTCGAATATTCGATGTGATATAAATTTTAGTCCAAACTAAAATTCAAACACCCCGAAAATCCTGTGGGCGCGCCGCACGCGGAGCGTACGCGGCGGGCGCTGACGTCGAGCGACAGCGCCAGTTGTGAGTCCGGTCCACCTTGTCGTCGTCGCCGCCGACTCGACCGAGAACGAGAAGGCTGGTGGGTGAAGCAAAGCAAGTCAATCAAGGACTCGGTCCGGTTGCTGCCGCCCACACAGTAGAGCTACCCCGAGCGATTTGGACCCTGGTGCCCTGTATTTTATTTTAAAAAAAACGTACCCGGCAGGTTTCCTCCGAATATCAACAAAGTTACAAAATTTCACTCACACGTCGCGTGCGCCGTCACGTGATGGAGGCTCGTCCGTACACCCATCCATCGATTTATGGTAGGGAGGGGAAGGGCGTAATCCTGAATCCTGACCAATCACAAGGCAAAGGATCGGACGAGGGGACAAGGCGCCGCAAGAGCTCGTGCCAGCCACCACAACGGCCAGCTCCGGTCCGATCAACATGGGGGGCCGTGCGCGTAGATAAATTAGATGCCGGCGACGTACCGTCTTGTCTATCTATATACTCGTATACCATCTACCTAAACACATCCGAGTATTTAGATAGATGGCGCGGATTATTCGTAAGTGCTGGTTTATCTCTACCATATACCGCGCACGAAACGTACGGAAGTACGTCGTTAGCTGCTAGGATGTATATTTATGGCGAGAGTTGGGGGAATCATTGGCCACGCCGTTGGGTGTGTGGAAATCCTCCTCCTCGTGATGCGGACAAATGAGGAAAGGAAATGCTCCTACTTGTGAGGGAAATAAAGTTTAAGGTGTGCACCAACCTTAGGTGAATTTAGGGGGTGTTTAGGAGAAGGGGGCTAACTATTAGCTCCTGTCACGTCAAATGTCCGGATACTAATTAGGAGGACTAAAGATAAGCTAATTACAAAACTAATTGCAGACCCACTAGGCTAAATCGCGAGATGAATCTATTAAACCTAATTAATACATCATTAGTGAATGGTTACTGTAGCACCACATTGTCAAATCATGAACTAATTAGGCTTAATAGATTCATCTCGCGATTTAGCCTAGGGGTTGTGTAATTAGTTTTGTAATTAGTCTAGGTTTAATACTCCTAATTATTGTCCAAACATTCGATGTGACGGGGGCTAAAATTTAGCCCCCTCCTCCCAAACACCCCCTTAGCATAAGAGATAGAGCTACGAGATTTCAAAGTGCAGCCTCCACGAGGAGAAGAATAGAGAGATGGAGAAGGAAGATTGGAGAAGAGAACTTGCGAGAGAGCAAAAGGGATTCGTCCTCAAGGTTGAGAAGCAACAGATCCTCATCTTTGATGCGTCCAATTTGTTGTTCCACCACTCTTTGGTGAGGTCCTTCTATACCCTAGCTTGTAGCCCCAAATCTGTTGTTGTTGCTGTCCAAGATGGTGAAATCTTGATGTATGTGAGCCTTTGGTATTATCTAGAGAAGAACTTGTTGTAATCCCAGAAGCATATAGTGGAAGAAGATTTGGCTGGCTTGGTCCTGTGGGTTTTCCACGTTAAATCTGGTGTCTCTCTGGTTGATGTACTTCTCAGTTGCAAGTTGCAATCAGTGATGAGATCTGGTTGCAATTATCGATTAATCTTTGCCGCAATTTCCTCTAAATATGTGTGATGTATATGTTACCCTTCGTGAATAGGTTGATATCCTATACTTGTTGAGATTAGCTGTGTGGTTATCCCAATACCTCGGACGACCAGGATTTTGGTTGCAACCCATATGCTGGTCCATCGTCCATCTTGTTGCTTGCTCGAACGACCATCGGTTCCGTTCCGTTGGCAGACTTATGGCTCGGGTACATGCACTAATCTTTTCTACACAACATACATGCTTCCACGTGTCGCGATCGCGACAAACATCATTGCACGGCACTACGGCAGCACCCTTTTGCGCGCACGCGCCCTAATCGAGCGGCGGAGCATGCATTCGCCCCCACAACTCGCGAAACGCTCTTGACAATTCACGGGCCCACGAGCCCATGACGTTGGATGCTAGCCACTTGAGAGTGAACGTTCTGCGGCACGCGGCACGCCTGTTTTCTTTCAACCAGCAAGCTTAGCTCCCGAGTTTTGTCGGTGCTGCGTAGTACGTTTCCCTTTTGTCGGTGCGGCATTTTGCTACGTCGTGCAGGGACGATGACACCGTTCAGCACTTGAGCTGCTGCGATTCGACGAAAGGTCATGAATGAAAGCCGAGAGCAGCTGCACATAGCAAAAGGTTCGAGACGAAAGGTCATGAAGGTCAAGGTCTTCGTCTTCCTCCTAATAATTAAGTTTTCCTTGGAAAATCAAGGCAGCGAGATTCCTTCTTTTAGGGAGACACTATAAAGGAGTACTACCAAGCTGCGAGCACATGGTACAAGAGCTCGATGTGACACTCGAACCCCCAACCTGTTCTGAAATGGAAGGCCAAATTTTTTCCGAATAAATTTAATTTGAAAATACATGCAAGCAAAGAAAAACCGGGTACGTACCAATGCAAGTAGCAAGTTTCTTTAAGCAACGACCGTCAGGTCAAAGAAAATTGTTTCCTCCAAATGTCCAATGGAGGGGTGTTAGCAACTTTTAGCTGCTAAACTGCTAAACACCCTTGCTAAAACTTGCTAAAGTTGAGTTGCTAAAGTTTAGCAGTTAAGCAAGTTTTTGGTTGCTAAAACTTGCTAAAAGGTGGGCTGGACCACCTATACCCCTCATTTATTGCTTGTCTCCCCCTCGTGCGCACCTTTAATAAGGGTAGATAGGTCTTTTTACAGCTCATTAAATGCCTTTTAGTAAGAGTATCCAAACAGCTTTTGCTAAAATTTAGCAACTAAAGTTTAGCAAATTTTAAGTGCTAAACTTTAGCAAGAGTAACCAAACAGAACCGAAATCCCATCTACCTATAGCTATGACTAACCCTTAATTTACTGGATCTAGCCTTCTTATGAGTCAAACAAAGGCATTAATATTCTGCTCTAAGCTCGTAGCGTCAATGATTGAGTGCAATCGCGTCACATGTGATCGCCGATTTGTTTTTTTATTCATAACCACACACACAGAGAGAGAGAGAGCGCTAGGATCTAGGATCTAACACTAGGAGGGCCAAGAAAAGTCATATGTCATGTTTAGAACGGCGGCCTTCCAATCCATGGGGAAGTGAGAACTAGCCACTATCCCGCTTATCACTTCTCACGTCTGTTAGTTCAAATTTAGTGTTTCGCCTAAAGTGTGTAAAGTGTGTTCGTCTGATATGCGTTCAATGCACTATGTTCAACAGGGTTCTTTCACTTTCTTTTTGGGAATTGAGCAAATGTGCAACCAAAGAGAGCCAAAAACTTTTACTTAAACAATCATAAACGCCGTGGTTAAACTATTAAGTGTGATTGTCATGCTGGATCTGACACATATATTATCTAGTAGTAGTTTTTTTTTTGCTAAAATCTAATACCACACCATGTGTTAATTGACAACTGCATAATCTAGTCAACTTTTTGCGCAAATCCTAAAGCATAATTAATGTTGGCATCGAGCATAGGGGGGCCATGGTCCTTGCCAGGCCCTGGCTCCGCCATTGTGTATATACTCCCTCCGTATAGGAAAAGGAAGTCGTTTTGGAGGAAGTCGTTTTGGACAGCGACACGGTCTCCAAAGCATTACTTTGACTCCTTATTTTTATAAAATTATTTATCAAAAAGTGATATATGTATATTTTTATGAAAGTATTTTTCAAGACAAATCTATTTATATGGCTTTCACATTTCCAAACTAAACAACTTAAAAGTTATTCATGATTTATATTCCCAATGTTTGACCCAAACCTTGTCCAAAACGACTTTCTTTTCCTATACGGAGGGAGTACACTCATACACTTATCCTGCAAACATCTATAAGAGGTTGGACCGGTAGATTTTGAGATTAACAAAATACTCAAGTGTCTCGCTATCCAAGACGCTTGTTTGCGCGATCGACAGTCCGTTAACTAGACAATCCACGTAATCTGAACTCAAATACGGTCACTGATTTTGTTTCAAACACACTATTTTTAGTAAATAAATAAAATCATCCTAGCCTCTACAATGGATGCGTATAGATAGCCATAGCGATCCTCTTTGGAACGCAGAATTCTTTTGTAGTTCCCACGGGAACTACTTATTCCCCATGCAACGGATACTGTACCATTTGAATTTGTTTCCTCTCCGTGCACATTATTCCTGAGTTTCTTGCATTGTGACTGTTCCTAGCAGCTTGGCTGCAACCTTTTTTTTTTCATCAATTGAGGACCATTACGAGCCCATAAGCAACAAATGAAAGCAATAATAGTCCCCTTGCAAAAAATTGCAGGCAATGACCTACATCTTCTTTTCATGAAAACCGACATTTTGTCAAACAATGTGATCCTCCGTCAACGCCTGCTCGCGTGTTTTGTTTTAAAAAAAAATCCAGAGTGGACAAATATAAAAAGGGTTACTTCTAGGAATCTCAAAATAAAAATCCAACAACCAGTATCTTTAACAGCTCTCCATTACTGTGGGACCAGTGCCCTGACTTGGCTCCACTTGTCGGTCAAATGGTCAAACAAATCCCACACCATGCATGGTGGGTGGCCCACGCACAGCGTTTTTTTCTCTGTTGTTAAAACTCCGTATAGTATATGCTAGCCCGTCTATGTGCCTCCAAATGTACACTGCTATAGAATTCAAAAGCGCAAAATTCCAAGCACACCTACCTATCTCCAGCTGTTTATGTTAGTCCAGCAAATGGATTTTAAATTCCAGGGCTAGCTGCTAGGAAATTTATAGAGAATAATGCCAGCTTAAGCTTCTATACCATACTATCCAATTAAAAGAGCAGATAGGTTTGCCATTTTGCCAGGAGAGTGGAAAACGTCACATTGACATGGGTTCAACCTATGCCTGTCTCCAGGGCAAGATTTGTACTATGAATCCAATAATTAAAGTGCTAGCTAGTTTAATGGTTGCTAAAATTAAAATATTTGGAATAATTGAGTTTAAAAATGCGCTCTTATCTTCCACAGTATAAAATTACCTGGCATACGGATATGTAGTGTGTACGAAGGAATTGGACATCTATTCATAAGCGATGTCTATTAGTGAAGAAAAGTTTGTTCGTGTAAGTTACCTTCTTTGTGAAAAGGCATCGTAGTTAGTGAAAGGACACATTGAGAGAATACGACATGAAAGCACGTGTTGCTTCATGAGTGCACATGATGGTTCAACGCAACTCTTCATTGAGTATAAATGGAACACAACATAAGCACTAAAAAGACATTTTGGCACGAGAGTGTTATTTATCTCTTAGATCATACTCCATCCATCCCAAATTATTAGTCATTTTAGCTTTTCTAAATTCATGCCTTTTACTATAAGTCTAGACGTTATATATATTTAGGTACATAACAAAATCTATAAATCTAGAAAAACCAAAACAACTAATAATTTGGGATAGAGGGATTACTATCTAGAGAAATCAAAGGAAGGGCATATGCACATAATTTAATGCAAATTATAGTAGTGCATACATCATCATGCAAATAACAATGTTTTAGATAAATTTTTGTACTAAATGTTACTCATTTAGTTTGCCATCTCATCCCTTCCTCATCTCTCATTGCTCGAGGTCTCCCAACCCTAAGAGGTACCTATATATGCTTTTTTTTATAAACATGATTAAATATAAAAGGAGCGAATTGAGCGCAGCTCAGCTGGTAAGATTCCTTGTGGTGGAACTTGCCCAACAGAGTTCGAGTCCTTGACTTAGCATTGGTTGTTGCATTTTTCTAAATTTATTTCAAGATTTAACCGTGTTATTATGTGATGACTTCTTCAATATCGAGGATCTATCCGTCGGCTCAGTCTCTCGACGATGCTCATAGGAGTAGAGTTACATGCATGTACTCATACAAGTGGGTGTGCGTATTTTTGTGTGAGTATCTACATTTGTACTGTGTTTTTAAAAAAAGCTAAAAGAAGATATAGTTTCAAACAAAAGGGATAATAAATTTAAATTGCTAGCATAGAATCCATGTAGGCCCTCCCATTAACGTGAGAACGAACCATGTTCCCCAGGATCACAGCAGATCGGGCGCCGTTCGACCCGCGATCGTGTGGCCTGCGAAATTTTTTTATTTTTAACTTTTTCAACTAATATTTTAAAAATAACCTAACTGAACAAATATTTGCAGGTCTGACTCTTTTGGTTGTACCGGTCCGCATGGCGTGACAAGAACACTCTGTCGCGCCACATGCAATATCGTAACAAGGTGTGCCACGTCGGAGCGCATGAAAGGGATCTGCCAGCACATATACCATGTGGAAAGCTTGGCACGTCACTCCCGCCGGCGTGACAACACAATCTTGTCATGCCACCCGGAGTGGCGTGACAAGATCTAACTTTTGAAAAATCATAATTTTTTCATACGAACTTGGATGAATATGATTTTTATATGAAAATTTTAGCTCTCGACGAGATATATAACTTGTAGTTTTGAGTTGTTTCATTTGAAATTGTTAAGATACATTAATAATTAATCTAAACTTTAGATATCATATTAAGCGCTTGATCCTTTTTTCGGTCATCTCCAACTTGGTTTTGTTCATCATGGTTCCACCAAAAAAAGTTCTATACAATATCTTATTTGTAAAATTATAGGAAAGAGATAAGACTAATATGTCAAAACCTACTACAATAAGAATGAGAGATATATAATGATCACTAGGATCGTGCCCTACTACAATAAGAATGAGAGATATATAATGATCACTAGGATCGTGCCCGTGCGTTGTTACGGGCGTCAAAATATTTATAGTGCAACACATAAAGCATTCAACAAACTATATAGTGTGATAGTAAGCACAAGCATATAAAATATGAAATTCAGCTGGAAACATTATAAGTTGTTGACTTCAAACATGCTCATTCGTCATTGCCTTCAGAACTTAATCACTTTCAAACTATATAGCTAGATACAGCATAAGTTGACTTCAAACATGCTCATTTGTCATTGCCTTCAGAACTTAATCACTTTCGAACTATATAGCTAGAAACTGTATAAGTTGCTACTTTGTTTAATCTACACCAACATCATCATAGCCAACTTCAAAGCTCTTAATGATTCCATGATCAAGGTTAATGTACATGCTTAACACACGCAATGTTACAAAGGACAAAGTCAAAGTCATAGCAAATTATAATATACCAAATTCTACGGTGTTAACAAGCTATAGCGAGGCAGTGAAGACAACGTTGAGTGATGTAGTGGTGTAACACCCCGTCCTCCAAAGCCGCACCGCCCAACCCTTCCGAGGGGCAGGCACGTGTACACGTAGCACCCTACTTACACTTTCATCCTCACTTCGTGAAAAAGTGTTAACCCGAAGGTGCTATGGTTGGTGGACAAAGGCTTATAAGTTGGCTCCACCATTGCTCAACTAGCAAGGGGTACTAAATATGCGCACCTGTGCGCATGGGCCACTACTGGGCCATCCAAAGTTAGGCCAGATATCATATACACCCCCTTTCAAAGAACCCGGTGTCCTCGTCGGTCCAACTCACGCACACTTGGTCAAATGTCCAGGAACATTCCCTCTTAGCACACAACCGTACGTCCAGTGCTAGCGCCATATGCCATGCCATGTGTCCCATCCAAAGCCCACATGCGCCATGTGCCATATGCCCACACACTGATCCGTACGCACAACCGCGAGGGTTGGCTCTGATACCATCTGTAGCATCCCGTCCTCCAAAGCCGCACCGCTCAGTCCTTCCGACGGGTGGGCGCGCGTACACATAGCACCCTACTTACACTTTCATCCTTGCTTCGTGTAAAAGGATTAAACTGAAGGTGCTATGGTTGGTGGACAAAGACTTATCAGTTGGCTCCACCCTTGCTCAACTAGCAATGTGGTACTAAACATGCGTACCTGCGCTCATGAGCCACTACTGGGCCATCCAAATAGTCCTGTTAATTGGGTTGGGTTTATTGGTTGTAATGGGTTGGTTTTTATTTTGAGCTCCTTTTAGTTGGTTTCCAATAGACTGGCCCAATAGATGGTTTGGTTTGAGTTGGGTTTTACCAGCATACAGTTTGTAGGGGATTTAAGGTGGGGAGTATTATTTTGGGTCCAAAAGCCACTCAACCCATGGGTTGCAATCCGTTAAGAATTCGCCGACCCTATTCTGCTAGTCGCTAGTCACCCCTCGGCCCGAGCGGTCAAGCCTCGCCTCGCCTCGCCTCCCTTCCCCCGCCACCACGCCACCGTCGGAGGAGCTCGGCTTCCCCTACGAGTTCGGCTCCTACCTCTGAGATGTCAACGCTGACGCTGACGCCGGAGGAGCCTGAGACGATGACGGCCGGGGCGGCGTCGCGCACGACGATGCCCGGGAGTAGCGAGGAGGCCGCGGCGGTGGCCGGGCAAGCACTACCGCGGGGGTGAGGTAGCGGCCGTGGGGCAAGTTCACCGCAAAGATCCAGGATCTGGGATCCGAGATTCACGCCAAACCAAGTAATAGCCTGAGCAACACTTCTTGGGTGCGTTTCTAATCTGTTGTGATTTAATCGATGCTATTGTAAAGGAACCTTCTTTCCCCCTGTTCCTCCCTCTTAGTGCAAGGAGCATACTGTATCTGGTTGATGTCAAGCAAATACATTTAACAGATTTATGATATCCAAGCAAATACTGTATCTGGTTGATGTCAAGCAGTTTTATGATATCTGGAGCAGCACTGATGTGAGTGTTGAAGGAATCCTATGCGTGCTAAGTCTAGGTGCAGAGTCTTTAATTAGCATATTTTTAGCTAACAGTTAAGGAGAATAATAGGCAATTAGGAGGTTAATACATGTAGTAGTTGGGAGAATATCTGGTCCTTAGTAGTAGCCTAAACCACTGTGTGTTCGTGTGTCTTTGTGTGTGTTCTATGAGTGAGCTCCTGGGCTACCTGTGAGACTTTAACTATGTGTGTCTTACTACTGTATCATTGAAAAATCTATCAACCTTGGATCTAAATGTTGTTTTTGGGCATTGCTAATTATAGTAAACAATGCTGAATTAATACTTGTTGCAGTCATCAATACAATCATAGAAAAATGTAGGTACTTCTGATTCACTTGCATTGACTAGTTGGATTTCTTTTGTAAGTTCTCTGCAGTTTGTTGTTATTACCTAGGGAGTCTTCAATATGTCTAGTAACACATTGGAAAGCTCTGATGACTCTAATTCAACTCAAACGCGTGCAAAAAGGTCCAAGGTTTGGGAATATTTTGAGCAGAATCTTGTGGAAGTGGATAATGGTTTTAGAGCTGTTTGCAAGTATTGTCGAATGCAGTTAAGCACCAAATCTGGAACTAGTAGCCTTAGAACCCACATTTTTCAATATTGCCATGCAATTGGGAAAGCCGAGAGGAACAGATTCATAGCAACCTTAAAGAAGCCCCTAGAGAACTTTGTGTTTGATCCTCAGCTTAGTCGTGAGCGTATGATAGAATTTGTCATACATGCTAAAATCCCATTCAACAAGTTTGAGGATCCATACTTTGAACCATGGGTTTAGTCCATGTAGCCAACTCTAAGTGGTGTGGGACGGCTAACTATTCACAATGACTGTCTAAAGAAGTACCAGAGAATGAAGCAAAATCTTGAGAATGAACTTGAAAGCCTAGACTCCCTGTGCTTGACGTCGGATTTGTGGACATTGATTCAAAACTTAGGCTACATGGTTGTAACAACTCATTATATCACTCTTGACTTCAAGATAAAAAAGAAGATAATAAGTTTTAAAGAGGTCAAGTATCCACACTTAGATTTTGCAATCGAAGAAGCACTTGTGAGCTGCTTGACTGAGTGGGGCATACAAAACAAGTTGTTTACTCTCACAGTGGACAATGCTAGTAACAACAACACTGCATGTGACCTGTTGGTAGATGCTCACAAGTATGAGTTGATCTTTGAGGGTGCACATTTGCATGTGAGATGTTGTGCGCATATCCTGAATATTTTGGTTCAAGATGGGATGACAATTATTCATGAGGGGATAAAGAAGATTCAGGAGCTCTTGAAGCACATTGTCGCTTCACCCTCAAGAATTCAAGCTTTTAATGAAATTGCAGTGGTGAATGATCTTCCAACAAATCATGGTATTGCTCTTGACATACCAAACCGTTGGAATTCCACCTTCAAGATGGTTGGAGAAGCAATCAAGTATAAGACCATCCTGAATAGCTATGCAAATCAACATGCAGAAATTTCTCCAAATGAACAAGAATGGAGCATAACTGATTCAATCTGTAAGTTTCTTAAAACTTTTGAAGAGGCTACAAAAGCAGTATCAGCTAATAGGAAACCAACTTCATATATGTTCTTGCCTTTGATTGTTTCAATTCTGGATGCCTTGGATAACCTAGCTTGGCAGACAAGTGTGGCACTAAAAGATCTGGCTGCAACCATGAGGATCAAGTTTGAAAAGTACTGGGGTAGAGATTTTGATGAGTCAAACTAGCCTATTGCTCGCAGAAACAAAAAGAATTATGATGTCAACCTTGGAATTGTTATTGCAATGCAGAGTTCTTCTACCAGAAGATTTGTAGAAATATAGATTAGATTGATTCAAGTGTTAATGTTGCTCTAGTTTGGATGAAAAAAAAATACTTTATGAAGTATGAGCAACGCTTGAGGAGAGCTAATGCATACTCTGTTACATATTCAAGTGAGGGCAACACTTCTGTGGGCTCACCGGTGCTTGCGAAAAGGCAGCTGGGATCAAAATTTGCAAACTTCAAGTTAAGTCGGAGAAAGACTAATGCACCAAAGTCTAAATTTGACATCTACTTTGAAGAAGATTGTGTGGAAGACATTAAAAACTTTGACATTTTGGCTTGGTGGAAGGCACATGCTGAGAAGTTTCCGATCTTATCATTTATGGCATGCGATTTCCTCGCCATTCCTCTTAGCACCATTTCTTCCGAATCAACCTTTAGTCTTGGAGGTAGGATTCCTGGAGAGTCAAGAAGCTCACTAACTCTAGAGATGTTAGAAGCCCTTGTGTGTGGGAAAGACTGGTTATTCAAGGAAAAAGATGTAGACAATGAAGGTATACCCTCATTCTATTTTGGCATGTGTGCACATTTCCATGTTCATTTACTTACATATGCTCATTATGTTGTAGGTCAAGAAATTAGTGAAGATCATACTAGTGAAATGGTCACTTTGTCACTCCATCAGATTTTACACAACACATACATCCTATTTTAAACATGCTTTATTTTCATTTAAACATGCTTTATTTCTGTTTAAACACCACTAAACATGAACATTTTTTCATCAGGTACAACTCTCTCAATTCCACGTCAGGATCTCAGTCAAGGTGCTGCTGCATTTCTATAAAGGTATGTTTTTGCAACTAGCTAACTATGTTAACCTGAATGATTACTATTAACTATCTGATTGAATGGACTTTTTGTTTCCATATAACTGATCGACATTTTTTCTCTATCTATTACTGTTTACTTCTGCTGCATGATCTGATTTACTTCATCTATTGGTAGTTTGGCTATTTCCTATTACTACGATAAGTTCGAAGACAAGTCTGTAACATTTGCATACATTTGTAGATTGGTCATATTGACATGTTTTCTCTGAAAAAGTAACTGAACTTCCTTTGTATACATAGTAGTTTTCTCTGAAAAATATTAGCTTATGGAAATAGTCCTTGTGACAACAGTGCAAAGTAGATTTTGCCTCCACACAATCTTGCTCTTTTGGTGATAATAGTCCTTGTACATGGCTAGTACTTTTCATGGATGCATATTAGCTTGGTTGTGACACCATAGCCTCTAATCGGCCTATAACTGTAACCGTGCTTGGTGGTATATTCTGTATGTAATTGACCAATTAACCTCCCTCTCGTTTCATCTGCTTTGTTGGTATAAACAAAAATTGTTGGCATTATATCCTGTGGTCAGTCGACTCATGCACTGCATATTTCTTCGTTTAGCTTTGCATATCCTTTGTGATAATTGAGTAGCTAGCTTTCTCAATATGTCTGCAGTATAGTTGGAGATGATGCGGGAGGCGGATACGAATGGCGACATACGTTTGAGCTTTGAGGAGTTTAAGCCAAGGATGTTGGGTAATTGAGCTTTGAGGAGTAGCCAAGGATGTTGGGTAATTGAGGAGAAGAAGTTCTCATGTAGTGTAGTTGATCTTCTTAGCAGCACCTGTCGCATGTTGGAACTTGTTTCATGTAGTCAAATCTCGATGAACCTGTACCCACCTGCCGGCGGACAGTACATTGCAACTTATTTGACTACTAGTAGCTATTTAATGGGTTCTTATTGGGTCGCAACCATATTTGACAAGCAGTTTGTATAACTTATGCACTAAAAAGTTTGGGGTGGTATGGTGTGTGATGTTGGAAGTTTGATTTGGAGTGGGTTCAATTTATTTTCTTGTGAGAATGGGTTGGTGGGGTTACAGTTTGGGTTCCAACCCTATTAACACGGCTACATCCAAAGTTGGGCTGGATGTCATAAGCGGTCACAAAGCATTTTAGCCGCACTCAATTACTTATTAAACAGTCTTCAACTTAACTGATATCTAAAAAGTGGTGAACCAATATTTTTACTTTCATATAGTATCTTACTGTAACACGCCTGTATTTGGAACCCTTAATCAAATGTTATTAAGGACAATAAGTGGATTATGAACTTGTAAGAGAGATCAAGTCAGTTTTGATCAACTCATTTGGAAAAGGTCAAATTTGGTAAAAAATCAAACAAAAGATTCAAATTTCAAAAAAATTAGCAAAAACAATGGAACAAAGAGTTGGAAGTCCATGGAACATAATGGAGTCATGTTTGGACCAAGAATCAGATCAGAAGGATCTCAAATTTAAGGACAAAGATATTGAAGAAGGTCCACTCTAACAAAGCTCTGAAAAATTCTAAGTCTGAAAACAGTATCAAGTGATCAACTTTGAAATGGAATTTAGAAAAAAAATTTGTATATAAATTTTGGAAGTTTTTGGACCATAAATAAACTTGGATACCTAGTGATTGTTTTGGGCTAATTGTTGACTGGAGAAATCCAAGATTTATATTTAAATGAAAGCTCAAAGTTTGCAAGTTTGAACTATTTTAATCATTTCTGACGAAATTGAATCGACAACCATTTAACACTGAATGGCAGCTGGAAGTTGAGGGACTGTTGAAGAAACTAACATTGAAGTAGCTCAAGGCAAGCTCCGGAGCATGTAAACCTATTACTTTCTCTACGTATGCATTTGGTATAGGAGTTGATTGAGAACTTACTTTTATGCACAATCCAACCTTATTAGTTAGGACATCTTTACCATCTATTTAAATAACTAGTAATATCCTATGCTTAGTACTACCTAGCTATGCAACCTTTCGTACCTAAATTTCATTATTTATGTTCCATATTTGATAATTATATATCTTTCATTTTAGTTGCAGTAGTTTTTGATATATTAGTTGCATCTACTTCCTATAATTTCATTAAAATATTGTATAGAACTTCTTTGGTGGAACCACGATGAACAAAGCTAAGTTGGAGATGATCGGAAACAAGATCAGCCCTTAATATGTTATCTAAAGTTTAGATCAATTATTAATATATCTTAACAACTTCAAATGAAAAAACTCAAAACTTCCATGCGCTCCGACGTGATACACCTTGTCACGCCATTGCATGCGGCGCGATAGAGTGTTTCTTGTCACACAATATGGACCGGCGTGACCAAATGGGTCAGATACGCAAATATTTGTTCAGTGAGTTATTTTTAAAATATTAGTTAAAAAAGAGTTAAAAATAAACTCGCGCTCCGTTGTAGCTTAGGGCGTGCACTTTGATTTTTACGTCATTCCCTACACCAATATTGATGCTAGCGAGGAGCGAAAAGCTCATTCAGGAGGAGAGAATCCCAATAGCATAGGATAAGCTAGCTACATCACTTCCTTTGGTGAGACGTAGACAAGTCGGGTTGCGCTTATGGATACCCTGACTAAACTTTAGTCCTTGTCACATCGGATGTTTGCACACTAATTAGGAGTATTAAATATAGTCTAATGATAAAACTAATTGCATAAATGAGGGCTAATTCGCGAGACGAATCTATTAAGCTTAATTAGTCCATGATTAGCCCGTGTGGTGCTACAATAAACATGTGCTAAGTATAGATTAATTAGGCTTAATAGATTCATCTGGCGAATTAGCCCTCGTTTATGCAATTAGTTTTATCATTAATCTATATTTAATACTTCTAATTAGTGATAAACATCCTATGTGACAGGCTAAACTAGCATCCAAACACTCCCTATGTTCCATGGTCGTTTGCTGCGTCTCTTTCAGTGAGCGCGTACAGTTACGCACGCCATAAACTTTTTCTTTTTTTTGGTTTTCTGATGAGTCCAGTTATTTAGTACAGGTTTGGAATTTTTTCTTTTTCTTTTTTGTCTTTTCTGATGAGTCCAGTTATTACAGATTTGGAACTTTGGATGTATGCCTGTGTATGCTTTTATTCTACTAGTATTGTTCTAATTCTACATGTACGCACGATGGCAACGTGGCAAGGGCATGTTTGCAAGGCATATTATACATTTGAACAAAAGGAAGAGGCGTGCCCTTGGAGCTAAGCAGGGGGTAGAAAGTCATGTAAAGAAAAACCAGAAGAACCATTCCATTTCTAGATCCCATGCACGCACATTGCGTCGCACATCACACATGTCTCATGCACGAGGGAAGTGTATACGGATACGATCGAGCTGCACGTGCCACGTGCGAGGCACGTACTTTGCATTCCTCCGTCCGTCGTGAACCATTTGGAGCGCAAAAAGTCCATTTCCCTCGGTAGGTGTCAATGCAAAGAAAAAGTTTAGCGTCCAACGGCGCCCGCCCGGACTATTTTGGCTTGAGCTTCCAGTAATAACACGCCAATCGGGCACGGGCCCGGGGCACGGCTGCGTTGGGTTCGTTAGTTTAATCCTTAATAAATCTGCGTCACCCATGTGTGCCGCCGGGTCAAGCCGTCTCACGACTCACCAGATAATCAGGAGCTAGTAGTACGCACGAGAAAGGGAGATGATGATATCTGCAACGTGCCTGATAGTCTGCCCGGAGAGCTAGGGCAGAGTCACAGAGAAGCAAGTCTCGGCAAGGAAACAGAGAAAGGCCGCGCGCGAAAGCCCGCCCGGAAACCCGTGTGCTGCAAGGCATGTCGGGGTGCCGGTCGGCCGCGCCATCCGTTTGAGGCTGGCAGGCTGCCATGCCAAGCACGTCTTTTGCTTGCGTGCCCGTACGTGCCGTTCCGAGATTTCAAGGAGGGGAGCGGGGGAGCTCGCCGAACACAACTTCTCTGCAATTCGCAAATGTTTTGCTCCGTTCGCGGGATCTTTCCAAGCAGAGCCTAACGGTTTAGGTTTATCAGCGTCGAGTCTTGTCCAAGTTCGGCTGATTATTGGTCGGTAAGCCACGGTGCAAAGAGGAGAGGGGGGCAACGCGTACCTAAGAGTGCACTGTTACTTTTGTTGTCTGGGACGAAAGTGGAATACTTGCATGTGCTATTTTCACTCGATCACGTGTCACATAAGGGACTAGGGGAGTGTCTTACGGTTCACCAAATATGGTTAAGCTTACATACTCCTTGAAACATGTATTCGATATGAAAAGATCTACCGAGATTCTATGTACTACTTTTTACTTCTTGTCACTGTCGTGAGTCATGACAACTTGGTTCCTACCGTCTACTTGTTATCGCGCAAAATAGATAAGTTGCCCGATATTGAAAAGAAAAATATACGACAGACTGTTCAAAGCGACCAAAAATCCAAGAAGATGAAGCAAGCAAACGGCTCATTTGCCACCCCAAATAAACCGCTCCCCAGAAACCCAAATGGCTGGAAAAATTCTTCACGTACTACTAGCCAATTTGCAACGAGGTGAGCCAAGCAGCAAGCACTCGTCTGACCAGTGGCCACCGGTCCCTCCCGCACGGCTGCACCCCACATAACGCCTTCACCAAATCAACCCCGAGAACAGAGACATTCACACAAGATCCGACAGGTACCCGTCATCACAACACCAACACCTATCTTTTTCTCCAAACCAAAATTCCGAGGCAAGTAGAAGAAGAAGAACAACGTCCCCCGTACGTACACGATCACCGACCTCGCTTCTTCCCCTCTCTCTCTCTCTGCACATTCAGAGGAGAGAGAAAGTGGAGCGCAAAACAAATCGCAACCACCAGCCCAGCCAGCGGAAGTAACAGCTCATCTATCAGAAAAGAAATACACGGCGAGGGCCCACCACCGGCGGGACCCACAGCGGCCAGACGGACCTCCCTCTACTCTCTCTGCCTGCCTGCGCCCCAATTCAATTCGACTGCGGAGAACAAAACAAAAGCGCAGCGCAGGGAGGAAGGGAGGGAGGAGGTGCCCCGCGGCCACAAGCCAAGCAGGCAAGCAGCCATCCCAGGCGAGGCGGAGGGGCGCTGCTCGCGGCGCGCCCACAAGGGGAGTGGGGGGGATCGGATTCGGCGCGGGAGCCGGCGGAGGCGAATGGGCGGCGGCGCGGAGGTGGCGGTCGTGGAGGCCGCGGCGGCGGCGCCTGCGTCCGAGGGGACGGCTCCTGCCGCCGCCGCGGCTGCGAACGGGGAGGAGGGGATGCGGATGGAGGGCTGGCTCTACCTGATCCGATCCAACCGCTTCGGGCTGCAGTACTCGCGCAAGCGCTACTTCGTGCTCGAGGACGCCGCGCTCCGCTGCTTCAAGTCCGCGCCATCCTCCAAGCGCGAGGTAACGCCCGCGCGCCTCCCGCCGTGGTCTCGGTGCATCTGTGGGTTTTCCTTTTTCCTCTTTGTTCGCGGGGGGATCATGTTGATTTTTGTGGCATTTTGTGGCGGGATCCTTGGGTGATTGTTCCGTCCGGTGAACGCGTCGCTCGATCGCTTCTGACGCTTTCCGCCACCATCCTGGTGATCTGTTCTGGTGCTCCAACCGGAATTGGGGTGCTAATTCTGACGAGAAGTTCATTTCGGGGGCTGGTTTCTGTTCGTTACACGACCGTTAGTTGGAGATAAATGCATGCGAATTATGTAGGCGAACTGGGTATGATTGACTTCTAGTAGATTAGTTGATTCTCTGCATGCATGCTGCTGTTTGTTCCTCTGTTCGCGTTATGCTTAGCATTAACGGAACACCGAAAGTGGTAAGCTATGACTCGATGCCCTTACCGGGAATGGCACTAGAACGGTGGCACCACACACAGTTTGGCCTGTTTGTACGCCAAGTTTTCTCCAAGGCTCTTTTATGTAATGGGACAATGGTTGCTGAGACAGCAAGTGTAGTGGTTCATACCTTTACGCGTTGGGTTAGGATTTAGGAGAAAAATGTGTTGTTAAAAAATCAGTATGCTGGGATTAGGGGCGTTGTTGCTTAGAATCAAACTGCTGGTCCTTACATTTGAAGTTGAAAGGTAGCAATTAGTGAACTCTGCATTGGGTGAGCTGTTGAGTGGCTTCCGTATAGGAAACACTCATGTTGTCCCTTCTGAAGGATATGGTATCTGCACTACTTTTTTGGCTCTCCAGTGATTGCTGCATCCTGCATTGATTGTCAGTTTGTTACTCAGTGTTTACACATCAAGGAAGAGAGCAAAGTGATTATTGATTTAATACAGCATGCTGACCTGACAGTAAAAAACTTGATTGCTGGGGCAAAATGGTCGATTGTATATGTGCTACTCACAGCTTAATTCAAGTGGAAATAATTGAATTTATTTATCTGCTGCATTCAATTCTTGCAGGAAACTTTGGTGCCTCCACTTTATGTTCTTTTGAAACATGACACCATGCTTATTTGATGCTTTTTCCCCTTTTGGGTGCAGGATCCTGTTAGAAGTGCAGTAATTGACTCTTGTATACGTGTGACAGACAACGGCAGAGAAAGTGTACATAGGAGTGTAAGAACTATTCTCTTTTTATTACTTTACACAATTTTACATAAGGTTTATGCCAACAATATCTCAAGCATTTTCCTCATCATTTTTTGACAGGATTTTTACATATTCACACTTTATAATGCTTCCAATCATTATGATCAACTTAAGGTATGGAGTAATGTTCAACCCCCCTAATCTGACAGCCTATATTGCTCTGCTTGGTCTGTGATAGTAAGATTCCTTTTTGTCTCTGTTGACTGATGTTTTCCAGTTGGGTGCGAGAAGTTCAGAAGAAGCAGCTAGGTGGATCAGGTGCTTAATGGAGTCTGCCTTAAAGGTTGGTGTTTTGCTTATTTTATTCTTCCACTTTGCTATCATTATGTTCAATAAAGCACTCACATGATTTCTGTACTGTGAGCAGTCCCCGAGAAAAGATGAGCACATTGTTGCTTGTTCACACAGAAGATGGCAGGCTTTTAGGTACCTGCAGATCACACTTTGTTTTGTAATATATTTACCATATGAATTGGGAGCAGTGTTTTAAAAAAAACGCTAGTCAAGCTGTGGGATTGCTTAGGTGACTGATTGCTGTAACAGTGACAGTGCGTAACGTCCACATAGTTAAGTTAATTTTATGTTGCTTCAGCTTGATCAGTTTGTTTTTTTGGTAGTTTGCATTTCAAAATTTATGCAGATTAAAGTAGTAAAAGATGTTACCAGATAGTTGAAATGTCATATATTGATGTCTTTGGAATCAGGATTATTTGTAACGTAATCCATGTTTTCTATATGTCATGATTCTTGTTAAGGCCTGAAAACAACCATATATGGTGATATGCCATGCTGCTCTCCCTTTTTGTGCAAGTTAGGGATATGCTATTAGTGCTGACACAAATCATTGTTAGGTTGGTACAAATGCCATGGCATCTTTTGTTTAAATTGATATTTGGAGAAGATGAATATACTGGTTAATAGGGATGTATGCTGACCTGTGGTTTTGATTTTCCTTGATTTACTTATTGTAAAACCCTGGTCCAGTTGGAGTGGCCATTGTGGCTCAAGTAGAGTCGAGGAGGTGTGTTTGTCTCACACTCAATTCTAGTTCCAGGGCTGGTTGTTAAGTGAATTTTGGTAACTCTAATTATTTTTTTTGTGTTAAAAAAGGGTGAGCCCAAATGAGTTGCTATGCATCTGTAGCTTGTTCCAAGGCTTGTCGTAAGTGCACCTGGGGAGTGTTATATACCAAAGCATCAATGCTGCATATGTGTGTATCTATTCCATGCATGTTGCACCAATAGGTGGATCTGGAGTCTACACAAGCTATCCATTCATATTTATTACCATGGGAAACATTACTTTAAGGGTGGTGGCTGTCACTCTATCCTAGTTGGAGTGTCCCACATAACTCCTTTTTTTTTTGATAAGGCACATAACTCTAGTTGAGTAGTGGAGATGTAGCGCTACATATGAAAAATATTCTAAACTTTGATTATCAAAGTTTTGGGTTGTATGCAGTCAAACTCAGGTAACAGAAAAAGTGATGTGTTGGGCTGCATGCTGCCAAACTCAGGTCACAAAAATGTGATGTTTTGGTTTGTATGCCGTCAATCTTTCTAAACTTTGATTATCAAGTATGTTTTACATAATGAATCTGAATGTTTGAAAATGATCTGAGTACATTTTCTTCAAATGTTTGTTCCATAGGATCATACTTTTGCTATATTAAAAATTTTAGTTGCGTCTTGGGGACCATGGTGATGCCCAAAACAACAATTATTGTGACAACTTTAGATTTCGTCAGTGAGGATAAAAGCCCAATTGGGTACAGATGCTGATTCATGTGGGGCTGAGTGTTAAGCAAACGCACAACCCTATTATGTTACACTTCATGGAAACACATGTCTTTATCTGACTGAGTTTGACTCGTTACCGTATTCTGCTCGCCATTGCAGTTATTTACTCCATGCTCTGTTGTAACTTTTTTTTGGCTAGAAATGACATTGTAATTAACTATTTGTATTCATATTTATGTAATGGTATTTCTAGCTTCACTATTTTCTAATTGGCCACTATGTCATTTCAGGTTAAGTCGCCGCAATAGCCGCATGCACTCAATAGGTAACTTATCATATAGGTTTCAATTGAATGGGTAATTGTAGTAAAATAATTTGCTTTTGACAGTGTTCATAGAAGTTACAGTTACAGATCTCTTTGTGCTCTTTAGTGCCACACTGTTCTTATTTTGTCTGTGTGAAAATTTATCAGATTGGACTCTATTTTCATCTGCTCATAATGATCCAATGGCATCTGATGTTATCGCACCTTCTCCGTGGTCAATATTTGGATGTAAAAATGGTAACGACAAAACTTTCTTTCTTTCCAGCAATGAAATTTCTGCTAAAATCCATTTTACGTGCATTTAGGTTTACGTTTTTTTACCGAGGCGAACGATGGTGGATCTCGTGGAACGGTATTTCTTATTCTCAGCAATGCATTGTGTGTGCATGTGGATGGATTGCTAAATTCACAATAGTTTTGCTTCCTCAGTATTGGGATGATCATCCGGCTATAATGGCAGTTGGTGTTGTTGATGCAAATTCTGAGGCTGTCTTCCAGACTCTAATGTCCCTTGGCCAATCAAGATCTGAGTAAGACAGTTGTTCTCATGCTCAAACTTTTTTATTTTCTGAAAACATATGCAGTACATTTTGTCACATATGCATTACGACTTTAATATCCTAGAGTAAAACATAGAGAGTATTTCTGAGTGTGCGTATGTGGGTGCCCATATGCTCATAACAACGGCAGCTGGAAGTTGCATGATTTACTGCTTACAGAAAATATGAAAACCCAACTCTGTATTGTGGCGAGTGTTAGATGTATGCAGTAGTAGTTAAGCTTGTGGCTCCACTGGATTCTTCTGGCTTGTGAAAGAAGAAAAGAAACTTTCACCCATTCAACTTAAAGCTTGCTTAATGCAACTATCTATCTGCAGAAGTTCAGTATTAAATTTATGTTTTAGTTCTATTTCTTAAAAAATCCTGATGACACCTTGCGCCCACAGTGTGCCTCCACGGCCCTCACCACCTATAACCACCTCAACGTTGCACAATTATCCTGATTCATAAAAGGTACCACGTATTAAATACCCCCGTAGAAAGCAAACTCAAAGTTAACCTTTCTGCCATGTTGCACCCATCCAAGAAGCTAGAGTGGAAGTCCACCTAAGCTAGCCTTCTCCCTTGCCTCCACCAACTGGCTTGTCTTCTCTGGCTCTCTCTCTGTACTCCTTCAACGCTTTCCTCTGCCATCACCAAGATAGACAAAATAAAGGTGGACCTGGCATGTGGCAAGAGATGTCAGGGAGGGTCTTGGGACCAAGGCTGCTACTGGCCAAGTATCCATGGCTACAGCTCCTTCACTGCCTAACCTCCTTCCAAGCTACTAGTTGCTGCCTTGGGCCACCAGCTACTGCCTATGCTGCCTTTAAAAACACTTTACTTTTGAGAGTTTAGACCCAAGACCACACTGGACATGTTATAAGAAGAGCATAAGTTTTTCATTCAAAAGGTGACGATATGAGTCTTTTGAGAAAATTGCCCTACTTAACCTCCATTTCCAGTGGCAACACCAGAGTTGCAAATTTTGAGTGTCCAGGGAGCAACTTTGCAGATTCGCACCTGTATCTTTCAATTACTTTTGTGTATTGCTTGATGACCGCGGAAATTCTGCTTCTTGACACCAACTAGTTACTTAACTTTCCTTCATATTGGAATAAGAAAGAATGGAATATAGTTAGCAATTAAAGAAATTTGCTCGAAACTTTGAGTTGATCACATCTTTTCCAAATAATCTTATTGTACTTCCGCTGGTCTAAATTTCTGGTACTTTTGTTTCTCCAAAACAAAAAATTACGTGTAGCGGTATGAACAAGCAACCAATAGACAGCTTAAGCAAATTTCTGTTTTAAACTGGAACTTATTAGTGTTAAACTCAAACAAGCAATAGGTGTCTTAAGCAATAGGGAAGATTTTTAAGAACCAGAATGTGCTTTTCTAAAAAAATCTAAAATATTTAGTTATTTGCCAGTAATACTGTTCTCCTATAATAAATCAAGACATGACATTAATATGCATACGCATGAGTTAAATGTGTTTCTTTTCAACCAATTAACCATTGAGATCCTTTTTTAGGTGGGACTTTTGTCTGCAGGAAGGAAAGGTTGTTGAGCATCTAGATGGACACACAGACATAATCCACAAGAAATTAAGAGGCGACTGGTTACCATGGTCTGGTGCTGGATTGATTATCCTGCTATTTTTTAAAATGCATTTTTTGTAAATTTCTAATAGCATTATATTTAGTTTTCAGGGGAATGAGAAAGAGGGATCTATTACTTAGAAGATATTGGAGGCGAGAAGATGATGGAACTTACGGTACTATTGTTTGACCGAAAATGATAAATATTGCACTTGCAGTTATCTAGATCTGACACTTCTCTTGAATTTCCAGTAATTCTATACCACTCTGTTTTCCACTACAAATGCCGTCCTGAGAGAGGATACATCCGTGCATGTCTTAAAAGTAATGTATGCTTTACTTTCAGTTGAATCTCATGAGAACTAAAAACTTGGTATTGTATTTGCTTATACTTAACTGGTATGTGCCTTTTTGATATTTAGGTGGAGGTTATGTAATATCGCCAATCAATCAAGGAAGACAATCAGTTGTGAAGCACATGCTTGCCATAGACTGGAAATTCTGGAAGTCTTATCTGTTTACATCATCTGCCAAATATATCACTATACGTATGCTAGGCAGAGTAGCAGGTATGTCTGTATTACATCAACACATCTTGCCTGATCCAGTTGTGAAACTTCTCTTTTTGCAAATTTGGATAATATTCTTCCCACTTGCATATTGTCAGCACTGCGAGAATTCTTCCGAGCAAAAAATGGAAATTGTGCTTGCTTGGAGTTCTCATCTGGTGAGTTGACTAGGGATATGGGACTGCCACAAGGTGAAAATGAAAGAATAAATTTGGAAATGCGTCAAGAAAATGAGAGCAGAAGACTTGAGGGTCCTACCGAAGGATCACTGGGTGGTTCTAACAGGCATTTAAGCAGTACTGGTTCCTTTGTTCAACTTAATGATGCAGCTGATGAGTTCTTTGACGTGCCAGATGAATCAGAATATGATCAGAGAGAAATTGTGTTTCCTTCTGATGAGAGCACACATGCTGTGGTGAGTTCATTGTGTGTTTGCATAGAAGATTGCCAAATAGACCGTTCTTATCCATAAAGTCGGTTCTCCTAGTTCCCATCTTCTGAACTATTATCTTCTGGTCTTAGTATGGATGCATGGCTTGATGGCTATGTGGTTTTTTATATCAATATGTCGATGTAATAAGTTTCTTTGCCCCTTGAAATTCTGTGGCATTCTTATGTAGAGGTCAATAATCTGAGCGGCCCAGAAAAAAATATTCGCTAGATTCCAAATTGTTATTTAGTGTGCTTGCAGCCCTCTTAGGATATACTATATCTATATTTTCAACAATAAAAAATACTTGACTACAAACAATGGCATTACGTTAGCATAATTTGGAGAACCATGCCATACAAACTCCTTACTACTCCCTCCGTTCCAAATTATAGTTCACTTTATCTTTTCCCCGAGTCAAACTTCTCTAATTTTGACCAAATTTATAGAGAGAAAAAATCATCAATATCTACAGCATGTCAACATGAAATAAGTTTCATGAATCCACCGCAAAAAATGTCTTGATACTGCATTTGTTTGGTGTTGCCGATTTTATCGTATTTGTCTATAAACTTGGTCAAAGTTAAACAAGTTCGACTTAACAAAGCTAAAGTGAACTAGAATTTGGAACGGAGGGAGTATTTTTGTATATTATATCTAATGTTTTGGCATTTCTTTTGCAGGACCAACGGCATGCTAAATTGTCCACTGCTGCTGTTTTTGTGAAAAGGTTGCATGATCTTGCAGGTGTGTTACAGTTTTTCTCAATTTACCAACATTTTTATTTACTTTTCTTATATTATAAATTTTGATCTCCCCTTTCCTCCTTTTCCTTTATTCTAGTCCAAAAAAGAGGATACGTTGACCTACAGGGAGCTGCAGATGCTGATAATGGGCCATGTTGCTATGGATATACTCTTCCCAAAGATTCAAGCTATACAGTGCCTTCTACTTGGGCAATGACAGATCCTACAACATTCTTAATCCGGGGAGAGACATATCTGCACGATCGTCTAAAGGTAGCTTAGATATGCTGCAGATATCACATCCTGTAAACAAAAACTCAAGTTCAAATATATTAGGCGCATAGAGCCTTCATAGCCTCTTTTGTAGTGGTTTAAAGTGGGGAACGGGGAAGATTTCAGCTTTCAAATTAATCATTGCTTGCCATATTACAGCTAGTACTACTTTTTCAGAAACAAACTGTAGGGAAACACATAATTCAGTTTAAGCATAGATGGCTGGGTGAAATTACTATAACAATGCAGTTACAGTTTACCTTAACTTTGACAGATCAAGGCAAATAGTACCCTGATGCAAATGGTAGGTGCTGATTGGATAAAGTCTGATAAACGTGAGGATGATCTAGCTGGTCGCCCTGGAGGACTAGTCCAGGTATCTTATGCTAAAGCCAGTAGTTTTATTTCATCAGCAAGAATGAAGATATTTACCAATAGCTTTTATTGTAGAAATGTGCAGCACAAGGGGGCACCAAATTCTTCTTCATTGTAAACATACAGGTGAGATATTTTTTGGGTGTGTGGATGGGACGATACTTGATATATCACATGCTGTACAGTGATTTAAGTCCTTGCTTATAACTGGATACAGGTTCCTGGTTCGACCACATACAGCTTAGCTTTGTATTATATGATGGATACACCATTAGAAAAGGTCCCTCTACTTGAAAGATTTGTAAATGGAGACGATGCATTCAGAAATTCAAGGTTCAAGCTCATCCCTTACATCTCAAAGGTACTTGTTTTGCACTATGAGCCTTATTTGATTTGTTTTAAACCAAAAGTTAATAAACTGTTGATTTCTTATGTTTGCAATGCATGGCCATTTAGGGATCTTGGATCGTTAAGCAGAGTGTGGGCAAGAAAGCTTGCTTGGTTGGGCAGGCATTAGAAATCAATTATTTCCGTGGAAGCAACTATTTGGAGGTAAGCTAGAAGCATCTCATATGATAGCTTCTCTTCTTGCATTCTATGGATAATCATCTAAATGCAGCCAGTAGTGTAATTTTTCATTCTTACGGGATTGGGGAGCAGTTTATTTGTATCATCATGATACATTTCTTCCTGTGTAGTATGCAATGACAAACTAATGAGTAATGACAGCTTCAATTTCTCCCATCACTGTTACGTCTTCTATTTCTTTATTATTCTTTCATGTTATATCTGAGAAGCACAAGTTGACTTAACATCTACTGAAGCTTTAATTGTTAATTTCGGTTATGGCAATCTGTGATATGAGTAACAAAGAAGAGGTTGCTTTTGATTTATTACATATTGGTGCGATTTAGATTTGCTTTTCTGGCAGCATCACGTGTTACTGAATAAATATATGTTTTCCAATATAGCAGAAGTGATATTCAGCTCTAAACAGCTTTGCCTGTAATTTTCAGCTTGGAGTTGATATAGGTTCTTCGACAGTGGCACGAGGTGTAGTGAGCCTTGTGCTTGGCTACTTGAACAATCTGGTGATCGAAATGGCCTTCTTAGTACAGGTAACTCTTCGTAGCAGAAGGGTTAGTATGTTATACTGTACTTCTTTCTAACTTTCACCTAAATTCTTGGTTTCATGGTTTGCCTCGTGCAGGGCAACACATCTGAAGAGCTCCCGGAGTTCCTCCTAGGAACCTGCCGACTGAATTACCTGGACGCCTCCAAGGCAGTGTCGATAGACGAATGCTAGAAGGCGTCAAACTGACCTCATTCTTTTTGAAGCCAGTAGCCCAGTACAGCACAGACCAAAAGGTTGAAGCCATTCCTTGCTGCCCGACACACCGTCGGCAACCCTCGCTTGTATTGCCCCCGCAAAAGTGGGGGATCCACTGCAGCCGTTGTACATTCTCCTCCTCTCGACTGCTCAGGTATTGCGTTGTAATCATGATAGCAATCCATGATAAAAGAACCCCCTCCATTCTTTGGCCATCTCATCACCAGGAGAAAACGTAGACAAAAAAAGAAATGTAGACAAAAAGTGTAATCTAATCCTGGTACCACGCCGTCCCTTCTGACCTGGGTGAGATCAGATCATGAGATCTAACAGCAAAGCAAGCCATTAACTAGCCATTGACCAAGCGAGTAATGGCCGGAATGATTCTACTTGAGGACTCGCGGTCTCCTCCCACATTCGCCAGTAACTGAAAGGGACCCCAACCAAAATCGCAGTGATCGTGGGTGCTCTGTCTGATCCCGTGAGCCGGAAGCATCAGCAAAGCGGAAGTGGAGCGGGTATCTATCTCTCTCTCGGTTCCTCGCCCCTCTGGAAGGACGCCAGGACGATAGCATGATAAAAACGGTGGATCATCGCGATCGGGAGCACTGTGTTGTGTGGTGGCAGCACCAGCTTTTCTGGGACGTTGGCCGTCACGCTCCGTGGCGCCTGTAGCGGCCGACGTGACGGCTGAACGGCCAGCCTCGCTTTTGCTGCGCCCCCAGCCGCGCTTTGGAACCTTTTTGATCGGACGACGATCGGTCGCTTGCTTCTGAGGCTGAGGTAAAGCGTGTGCGAGGCTGGCAAGGACGATGGCACTACCGGACGGGATCCCTGTTCCGATCAGAATAAAAATGGACAGGATCCCCTATTTGCCGTTGACTCGAACGGATCCCCACGGCGCGGCCTGGTCGGTCGCGCGATGCACGGGCTCGTGCCGGCGCGGCGGCCCCCTTCACGTGCGCCCTTTAGGGCAACGCAAAAGCGAGCCGCGAGGCGGAGATGGGTCGCGCCGACCGATCGGGAGCGGCGACGCACGCCAGCCTGCGGTGTCCCTCTGGATCGGCTGCGCCTGTTTCAAGTGGCAACACGCGTGCACGTTGCCATGGCGCGCTGCCGCTGATCTGTGTCCTTCAATCACATTTGCAGCGTGTGGCTGACCGATTCAAAGGATCCAGAGGTCGGCGGAACACATCAGGAGGGTTTTTCTCTTGCAAGCCAATCTGGATTGGATGATGTTACTACACACATGTGTTCTTTATGAGGAACCTAAGAAACGTGCAAGTTTGATTTCTTGGCACACTTTAGAGCACAACCAATAAAAAAGAGTTGTTGCATTTCAGAATTGGACATTGACCGTGTGCGATGGATCTCTGCATCTGCAACCCATTTCAATCTCACCTTCTCTCCATCGCCAAGATTTGATTCTCCGACGCCAATTTCGATCCGGCCTCCCGTCTCCTTAAGCGCGCAACCAGCTAGGCCTGCCTAATGATTTTTCATTGGAATTTGAATACTGCAGCAATCTAGTAGAGGAGACGATCGAAGCTAGGAACCATGGGCGACGCACAGAACCTGATGATCGCCCCTGGCTCCATCCACCTTCTCACGGCCACCTTCCGGCCGAGGCTAGCTTGGTTATCCTCGACCTGCAGGCCTTCGTCGACCACATCCGCGTCACGTTGTGCGTCGCGCCCCCGCCGCTCGTCTCATGCTTCTGCGTCTGGTGCCATCACCTGATGACAACAATAATTTCTTTAACATAGTTCGACAATTTCGCAAACCTGGCAATAATTTGTGAAATCATGACAGCAGTTTTCGTAACATAGTACATTAGAACTGCTAACTGCCAAGGTATCAAGTTGCAATCATCCAGAGAAAGAAAGCTAAAATGTTAAGGATCCTGATAACCTGATTCCGCACGTGTCATTAGTTCTGGCTGACCCAAGCGGGATGGATCGGATCATCTAGATGTTCAGATCCAACACCAATGTGACTGGACCCAGTTTGTGTACTGGGTGATATGATTATTCTTCATGACTTGGGCTGGGGCCTAAACACATTCGTCAAGAACTGAAAGGCACCTCCAACCAAAATTGCAGTGAGATCATGAGTCCATGACCACCTTTTTTGTTTCCCGCTGGTCAGATCCCTTGAACCTGAAGGATCGACACGATCAGAGAGGCCATGGAGAGCTGGCATGCCTTGGGTCTTCAGGAAGGATAGCTGGATAAAACGGCGGCGTTCTACGTTATCGTATCGCTGCTGTGTCGTCGCGATCCGGAGCACTGTATTTTGCTAGCTAGGTGGTATTATTTGCCTCTGTCCCCTAGCCTCCTAGGGATGTAGCATGCAAGCCGCCGCGCGGCGCCTGCAGCCGACGACGTGACGGCCGAACTGCACGCCGCGGCTTGGAGAGCCGGCCGGCCGGCCGGCGGCACCGCGCTTCTTCAGCAAGCAGCGGCGACGTGTGGATCGACGCGAGGTGGCGGAGAAGAGGAGAAGGTTCGTCCGGAATCGGAAGAGAAGCAGGTAGCGTGCGCGCGCGGGATGGGATGGATGGTGCCAGACAGACAGGATGGCTGCTTTGCCGTTGACCCGAGCGGATCCCCACGGCGCGGTGCCGGCGGCGGGGGCGGTCGCGCGATGCACGGGCACGGTGCCGGCCCACTTCACGTGCGAGGCGAGGCGGAACGGCGGCGGCGGCGCCACTCCAGGCCAGCGGTGTCCCTGGCTGGCTGGATCGAGGCTGCACGCACACATGCACGCTAATTCCCAAGACGCCGAGGCATCGTCCTCGTCATCTTTTGGCACGCACGCACGACGCGGCACCGATCTGTGTCGTTAACCACTGATCGAGTGACCGACGGCAGAGTCATTCCAGGATGCAAATCAAGGGCTCGTACTCCATGTCCGTCCATGGACGCCCGGGCTAGCTTTTGCACTTGTAGTTTTGATGGGGCAGTGTCTTAATTCCGTCAGGTGGATCATTACTCTAACCATTAATCTCCACCATTTGCCACACCTAACTTTTGGCAAGTGTGGCAAGCCACGAGAAAATGTAAAGAAATTTGAAACCACTTTTTGCCATGGCAAAAGAAATCTTACCATATTTTTTATCTCTATGACATGTGAAGTCTAAAAAATCTTAAAAAAATCTTACCAAAGATTAGCTGTTCAACCAAACGCTTAACAATTTAGTCAAACTTATCTAAAGTTAGATGTGGTAGAATGTGGCGGGTAACAAACACTGCCCAGGGGAGACCGGGATAGCCGTGTAGGCCTATGAATTTCGAGACGGCAGTTCCGAGGGCGATGCTCCCCAGGCCGGGTCAGCTCCGGGTGACGTCACGGCACTGGCAAGGAATTGCTGGCCCGGGATTAATTGGTGCCACCTCGGCTCGCTCGCCCCGCTCGGCAGTCGGGAAGCTGCTCCCCCCGGTCAAAACCCGCCGCGCCGATCCCGAGGCAATCTTTGAAACCCTGTCCAGTCCTCCCTGACTCTCCTATCCACAGATGTTACCGCCAGTAGTAAAAACAACCGCCTGTTCCAGTTACCGCGATCGCAACAAGACACCACCCAACCCTACCAACACGCGCATGTGAGCACGCCCGCCTCATCCAACCTCCCAAACAGCGGATACGGTGACCTGTTCATGTCGCCCTGTCCCTCTCTCCCTCTCCCAATGGCTTCCTTTTCAATGCACCGAGGAGGCCGCCGCGACGCAGGCCAAAACTGGAAAACCCGCGGCACAGACATCCGGGGGATCCGGGGTTCCGCCGCTGTCACGTCGCGCGGAACAGTGGTGGCATGGGGTACCACCACGCAGTACGGCGGCAGCGTAAATGGACGCACTACGCCACCGCGACACGACAGCGACGACACGAACACGATGCATGCGAACGTACGTACGTCGAGGTGTGGTACCGGACTACCGGAGTAGTGAGCCACAGTTGGTTTGGTAAAAGGTACGTACGACGTAGCGGCGCACGTCCGGTCCGATCGGCCGGACGGACGGGGAAAGCGCTGCGACGGCGGCAGGTGAGATCGTTGCCGTGCCGTCCACAGTGGTGGTGTGGTAGTGTTCACTGTTCAGCGTACAACGCTGGACTTGTCCTGGTATAATACTGTAATAAGTCTGCCAGTGACATCGTACGTCAAGGACTTGTCCTGGTATAATACTCGAGCTTGCAGACAGTAAAATTTGTTGCCGCTGAAATGCATGGTACTTCTACTTCACCCTCAAAAACAACGCTGGGAGTGGGAGCACGTACGTTTTTACTCCAACACCATCTGATAGGCGGCGATCAGACATGAGACCAACAGCGCAGGCGCAGACCGTAGGCGGGGAGCTGCAGCGCGCGACAGGAACCCGTCCTTGCAGACAACGCTACAGCGAGCGACGGCGGCGTGGTCCAGACCGGCACGCCCCGGCCCGGCCCATAACGGTCCAGCCCCCACCCGGCGGTACCAGTATCGGAGAGCCACCGGGCGCCGGCCGCTGCGGCAGCGCCACGTCGGCCCCGCAACGGACAACGCCCGCGGATAGCAACAGCACGGGGGGGTTGGCTTGGCGGTGACGTCGGCGCTCCCGTGAATGAGGGGTCGCTGTTGCCTGCCGCCGTGGGACCACGTGCGCTTGGTCTTGGACGGACGGGAGTACGGGACGGGGTGGCCGCTGACGTCAGAGCCCGGTTGGGGTTTCCAGGGCACTGTTCACGGGTCAAAGGGGAGGGGTTGCTTTTGTTCTCTCGCTCGGCGCTCGGTGATAGGGTGGTGGTTGAGAGGATCCAACGGCTGGGATGGGAACGGGGATGAATGAGCAGGCCCCGGTGGTGACACATTGGGAAACCGCGTTCAATTTCTACCGCTCAAAAAACGTTGATATATTTTTATATAAATTTGATCAAATATAAAATGATTTAATTAGTACAGAATTAAAGGGATATTTTTCCGAGGACGGAGGGAGTATTCATTTGCTGTAGGAATAAACTGCCTAGATGATTTAGTGCACCATGATAAATTTAAGTCGAAGTCTTAGTAATGTGTGAAGACAAAGTTTTTTTTTATCTGGGTTGCGATACTTTACCATCAAATATTTTGGCAGACACCAGGCAGTGACTTCACCATCGAAATGTTCGTGCAAGACGACGCGAAAACAAACACGGAGGCGTAGGAGCACCGGGTTGCTTGCGAATCCACGGAACCCGCGCGAGCTGTAGTAATAAGCCTGTAACGAAAGAAGACGCGACAACGATGGCGAGAGTTCGCTGCACTTCCCTTTCCGGTTCCCGATCCGTCCCCGGAGACGGGCGTGCCTAGCTCGGTTTGGTCATCACTCTCGCTCGCTCGCTGAGGACGACGAAATCTTTCGTCGACGACGCTGATTAACCGGAGGCCGAGCACGCAACGCAAGCACGCAGCTGCCGCCGGGGGACACGGCCGTCGCCACGAGCGGCCTGGATGCGCGCGCGGCGTCGCCGAGCGCCGAGCCCCCTACCCCCCCGTGCACGGCGCCTCCCCGCTGGTTTCTGGATCCAACGAAGACGACGCGATCGATCTCGGTGCGAACCGGACGCGCCATACCAGCAGTTTCGCTACGCCGCCGCCGTCGTTTTCTGCAACAAATCTTTGCCGCGCCGAGCCTCGTCAGGAACATTTTCACGTGCTGATCCGAGGCGATCGAGCCCGTTTTTTTTCTTGCTGCGGTCGATCTGGAGCTAAGCGGCCGGGCCGGGACCAGCGGATCGGAACACGCGCACAGTGGAGTTCGTGTGTGCTGGTCCTCCAGCTTCACTGTTTGTGTTTGTTGCGTTGTCCACACAAGGATCGGAGAAAAGAAATGAAAAAAAAACTAATTAAGCTAGCAGCCACCAAACACTATGCACGGTTTCATCCTCGAGATCAAATGATCGCGATCGATCCTGTGTCGCGATTACAAATCCGAGCCAGACCGCCCTGGCCCATGCATCCCCTTGCTACGATCTCTCGTCAAGTCGGCACTCTCCGGCCGTTCGTCCGCGCTGGAAATGGCTCGGCGCGGTCGCTGAAGATCAGGGCGAGGGGCTGGGAGATCGACGGGCATGCCACATGATCCGGTCCGCTCTGTTGCGAGTCATGGTTTACTTGTTCCAGAGGAGATCGCAAATGCGTGAGCTTTCTACACAAACTAGGTGTGCAGTGTGTGTTCTTTACTTCTTTATCGCCGGGCTGTTCTTCATCACTGGCGGCCCAAGAGAACAGTAGCTAAGCTATGGTAAAGTGGTAGAACTGTCTAAAACCATCTTGAGATCCAACAGTTACCAATAAAATTGCTTGTCAGTTGAGATTAGGGGCAAATTTAAAGATCCGTTTCGATAAGAAACGACCGTAATATTATATGATTTTGAACCTAGGTTACCTTGGATTGGGAAATAGTCGAGCCCAACCAGCTTAAGATGAGTTCAAAGTTCAAACGGGCACGATCACACTGCCGGCGAAAACGGAACGGAGCCTAGTCACTCCTCACTCCTACCGCACCCCACCGACAGCAGGAAATCCGCTCGCCGGCATGCGGGGCCCTGCGCGTGCTCGGCCCCACGTGTCATGACCTCCCACGGGGCAGGAGGTAGGTGTCGCCGTCCCTGTGCCGCGCGGCTGTTCGCTGTTCGCGCGGGCGTGGCGGATCCGGTGGGGCCGCGGCTCCACCACTGGGGCTGTGCCTGTGCTACTGCCCGCGGCAGCGAAGCGAGGCGAGCGGCACTCATCACCATTCACCAACAAGGAGAGAGGCGCCCGAGGCCTCGCCATAATTCCAACCCACTGTGTTCGCCGCTGTAGCATCACCCCACGCCACCACCTCACCCTCGTCCTCGCCGCCGGGAAGATTTCATCTCATCTGCCGGGGGGCTGGGGCAACCGAAGCTTGGGAGGGGGTGTCGTTGCAGCCTTGCGGGGGCGGGCGGATGCCGGCCCTGATGTAGATTTTCTCCTCCGCGTTGCCCGGTGCTGCCAGCGTCTTCCTCCCGGAGCAGCGGTTGCGGCCGGCGCACCCCCACGATCTGCCAGTTGGAAGCCATGCGCGCGGGCGGAGGAGGTATTGCCCGCTGTTGCTTTCGCCCCCGCTCCGCTCCAATTGCTTTGCTTTTCTTTTCGTTCCCCGTGGGGTTGCGTTGCGTGGGGTGGTTTCGCACTCCTTGGGCCAGTGCGATTAATGGGGGACGTGGCAGGTTGCTCTGGCGGACAGTGATCGCGTTTGGTGGCCGTGGAGGAACACGACGACGGAGGAGGAGGACGAGGACGCCATGAAGGAGGCGGGCGACGAGAGGTGCCTTGACCCGCAGCTGTGGCACGCGTGCGCCGGCGGCATGGTGCAGATGCCCCCCGCGCGCTCCCGCGTCTACTACTTCCCGCAGGGCCACGCGGAGCACGCGCACGGCGGCGGCGCCGCGGAGCTCGCAGCCGCGGCGGGGCCGCGCGGGCTCCCGCCACTCGTGCTCTGCTGCGTCGCCGGGGTGCGCTTCCTGGCCGATCCAGAGACGGACGAGGTGTTCGCCAAGATCCGCCTCGTGCCCGTCGCGCCCTCCGGCGAGGCGGACCTCCGGGACCCCGACGAGCTCGGCGGCGACCCCGCGGACGCGCGGGAGAAGCTGTCCTCCTTCGCCAAGACGCTCACGCAGTCTGACGCCAACAACGGCGGCGGCTTCTCGGTGCCGCGATACTGCGCCGAGACCATCTTCCCCAAGCTCGACTACCGGGCCGACCCGCCGGTGCAGACGGTGCTCGCCAAGGACGTGCACGGGGAGGTCTGGAAGTTCCGACACATTTACCGGGGCACGCCGCGCCGGCATTTGCTCACCACGGGCTGGAGCACCTTCGTCAACCAGAAGAAGCTCGTCGCGGGGGACTCCATCGTCTTCCTGCGCACCGAGCACGGCGAGCTCTGCGTCGGGATACGCCGTGCCAAGCGGGTGTCCTGCGGTGGCATGGAGTGCATGTCCGGCTGGAACGCCCCCGGGTACGGGGCCTTCTCGGCGTTCTTGAAGGATGAGGAGAGTAAGATGATGAAGGGGCCTGGGGGGTACATGAGAGGCATGGGGAAGGTGAAGATCGCAGATGTCGTCGAGGCCGCAAGCCTAGCGTCGAGGGGACAACCATTTGAGGTGGTGTACTACCCGAGGGCTAGCACACCTGAGTTTGTTGTGAAGGCTGCATCGGTGCAGAACGCGATGAGGAATCATTGGTGCCCAGGGATGAGGTTCAAGATGGCATTTGAGACAGAGGATTCGTCAAGGATCAGCTGGTTTATGGGGACGATAGCTTCTGTTCAGGTTGCTGATCCAATTCGATGGTCGAATTCGCCGTGGAGGCTTCTTCAGGTTCCATTTAACTCATATCACCCATTACTTATATGCCATACTGCATTATTAACTGATGTGTACTACTTTTGAACTTACTTCTTGAGTGCCCTCTGAAAATTAACGGCTCTTGTGGAACTATTAGTTCAATGTAGCAAAGGTGATCTTTGCTTGAGGTGCTCTTACTGGCACTAGGTGCATCTAAAATATGACCAGTTCACAGGGTGTGGTGCTCACATGTTTGTAGCCCACACTAAGCTCCGGCAAGGCTTTAGATTACTGGACAAAATTTTAATCATGAAATTAGACGTCGGAGGCTTAATTGGGAGAGATGCGTAGGCAGGCACAAAACTACATGTCTTGTTGTGTTAGACTAGGATGGGAACAAATTGGGCACAGTTCTAACCATAAAACCCGCTTTACCTATGATGGAACGTATTGTCTTCAAATTGTTAGAATGTTTCGTCAGTCTCTTCTGGCCACTGAGAAGTGAGAACTGAGATCGGTCCCATCATCTTCTACAACTTTATTTATCTATCGCTCATGTCTCCTATCATCATAGATGACAGGTCCAGTTTGCAGCATCTTTTAGCTGCTAAGCTTTCTGTGTCTGCCTCTGCACATTTTAAAAGCTGATAAGCATCATTTTGTTAGGATCAGGAGGCGTTAGGAAATATGGAGGTTTTGTTTGATACGTGTATGGATCCTCTCTTGCAAACATGATCTGATTTACATGCGTCTAGATGAAATTGAAACGTGGGGAGTGAACTAATATTACATTCACATACTTCCAACAAACATCCAATTATATATAACAGATCCCGGTCCTGAACTCCTGAATCAATTGGTCCTTTTCCCGAGTTAATGGCTGTACCTTGCATTTGCCTGTATGATCAATGCCTTACAGGATTGGTAGCTGATCCTTAATTGCAGCCTAGCATTGTACATTTGTACCTTGAGAAAGAGATGTTGACGTACTAGCAATAATATTGATCTATCATTAGTTCCACCTGTTTGTTCTCCATCTCTCTTTACCGTAGTCTGTTTTGGTTGTCTTGGAATTGCCTTGATAAATAGCTTTACAGGCAATATAGGAATATGAAGGGAGGTGTCTTGCTAGTAGTGTTAAGTGAGACATTGGAAGCTCACTAGCTTATATTGTCTCTGATGTCATCAATAATATAACCGATGTACAAAGAATTTCTTTTTCAACTGTAGAAGAGTTTACTTTTGAAATTTTTGTAACAATTCATTGTTTGGTGCTTCTTTTGTCCTTATTATCTCAGCAAGCACCAGGATATTCTTTCACTTTCTGCACTGTCTTTTTGCCCATTCTTATAGTTGCAAATTTGTTGCAGGTGACATGGGATGAACCAGATTTGCTGCAAAATGTGAAATGTGTCAACCCATGGCTGGTGGAGCTTGTATCAAGCATTCCGCCCATTCACCTGGGACCATTTTCTCCACCTAGAAAGAAGTTGCGGATGCCCCAACATCCTGACTTTCCGTTTGACGGTCAGCTGTTGAATCCAGTTTTCCACGGCAACCCACTTGGTCCAAGCAACAGCCCCATTTGCTGTTTCCCGGACAACGCTCCTGCAGGCATACAGGGAGCCAGGCATGCTCAATTCGGTTTACCCCTAACAGACCACCAGCTTAACAAGCTGCACCTCGGTCTGTTCCAAGGCAGCGGTTTTAACCGACTTGATGCTATCACTCCGCAATCGCGCATATCCAAGGGTTTTGTGATCACCAGTGCTCCAGTCAAAGAGAGTGTCTCTTGCTTGTTGACAATTGGCACACCACAGGGCACAGAGAAATCTGATGACAGAAAGAAACCCCATATAATGCTGTTTGGAAAGCCTATCCTTACCGAGCAGCAGATGAATTCTGGTGGATCAAGGGAAACATTCTCCCCTGAGGTTACTGGAAACGGTTCATCTGATGGCAATGCACAGAAGACAGGAAATGTATCTGACGGTTCCGGTTCATCTATTTGCATTGGTTTCTCATCTCAAGGTCGTGAGGCTTCAGAGCTTGGGTTAGAAGCTGGGCATTGCAAGGTATTTATGGAATCAGAGGATGTTGGTCGGACCATAGATTTGTCTGTCTTTGGATCATATGAAGAGCTGTATGGTCAGTTAGCTGACATGTTCGGAATCGAGAAAGCAGAAATAATGAGCCACCTCCATTACCGCGACGCCGCTGGTGCTGTCAAGCATACTGGTGAAGAACCATTCAGGTGAGACCTTCCTCAATATCTTTAGCTTTATTTACCTTTTGAGCCATGTCTATTCTATGGTGCATATGCTAGTATATGATATCTTTGTCAAACAGGCATGTACGATGTACCTAAATCATTTCATTCTGTTTATGCAGTGACTTCATGAAAGTAGCACGGAGGCTGACCATAACAGAGCGCGGCGAGGGGAGGCTGCAGAAACCTCTCATCGAATATATGGTCGAGCGGGCTTGATTGCATCTACCTTTCAACAAACCAATCTGAAGCTTGTGGAAAGGCTAAGCTTAGAATGGAAGAAGTGTTGCATTTTGGTTTGTGTTTGTCTGCTGTGAAGCGGGATGTTTGTTGGGTCTTGTTGAAACTCTCAGTGTAAGGGCTTTCTTCTGTCAAGACTCGGTCGTCGTTAGAACTACTCTGTTGTGATCGGTTGTTGGTGTGCTCGAGTCGAAGTTGATAAATAACCTCTTTGATGGATTAGCTTGGAATAAAGTTTGAGTTGTGTCAAGGGCGGGCTAGTGCCATGGTCAGTTGTCGATCTAGTTACGATGCCTGTATTTGTCGCTAGCAATTTGACTCGTTTCCATGCTAGTAAACTCTTAAAGCTGCATTGTTCATTTCATCAGCGTGATAGTCGCGAGACCATTGCTCGGTTATCTGAATTCCAGTTGCAGGATCGTCGCCGTTGATTCTTGCGGACGAGCAAGGGGAAGGTTGAGAGCAACGATCGCTGTACGCTGGATGCATGGTCACATGGTTTTGGGCTTTCGTCCCGGCTTTTTCCTGGAAAGTGAGCGCAGGTGTCGCACATGTCCGGTACATAAGTACAAGTGAAGGAGCTGATGGTCTGAGGCCATATTTAGTTACCTCCCAACTCCCAACTTTGACACTATGCAAAAAGAAGATTCCACATCACATCAAACTTACGGTACATGCATGGAGTACTAAATGTAGACGAAATTAAAAACTCATTGCACAGTTTTGTTGTACTTTGCGAGATGAATCTTTTGAGCCTAATTAGTCAATATTTGGACAATAATTCATAAATACAAACGAAACGCTACAGTGTCCTACAGTGCTGGAACAGGAATTTTGCATCTCCCAAATTGACCAACTAAACAAGGCCTGAATTGTGAAGCACGCCTGCGGCCGGCAGCAGAGGATGCTCCAGAGCATTGTACCACGCGCTTGTCGTTTAAATGAGCGGATCCTTCACGTGTTCGACACTGTAGACTGTCGAGAACTCGAGAGGATCGTACGGGGCAGGCAGCGATGCAGTGGTGGGAGCTACACGAGAGGGTCCTCCTATAAGGTCAGGCTCGGCACACTACAGCACGATTGGATACGTGATGCGTGGATCTATGGCTGCAATGGCATCAGGCTACACATCGCTCCAAGTGCTTATAGGTGTAGGTGTACATGGGTTCCTCCTTGCTGCCTTCCCGGTGGGCGGTGGCGCGCGGTCAACCATAGATCTCTCCTTGTAGCATGATCCAGAGCCGCACGCCGGTCTTGGCGTGGCCAGTACCTGCCACGATGAAGCAGCGTCGTGGTTTCTGGCAATGGCGTCTGGATCTTGCTTACGAATAGCAGAGTACATCTTTGCTCGATGGTCAAGATTCTTCACGCGGCCTCCGCGAAACGCAACGATCTGGGAAGTGCACTGCTAGTCATACTCCAGACGAACCAGCCGGTCGCGCGCGCGCTGGTAGTGTTGAACTCTGCCGAGGCCGAACGCGCTTGCGTGACGAGGGCCATGCTTCCGCGGCCGCAGCCAAGCGGGCACGTGCATTGGGACGGCGACCCACACGTGCGTGCGTGACAGCGTGAGTGCCTCTTTGATTCCGGGGGTACTAGCGCGTGACGTGCCGGCTGCGCCGCCGGCGGCCTTCACGCACATCACCTTGACGCGCGGCAGCTGTGCAGGCAGGCAACACGGGTTGACGCGCGGGAGCTTCAGAGAGAAGAAGATTGGGCGACGTTTTAGCTTGGGTCCGAGAGTCCGACTCCGACAAGCCGGGACAGCAGCTGATATGGGCCTGATTTGGGCCCAGATCGCCCAAAACCCGTCGAAACGCGCGGGCCGGGCGATCGCGATCAACCGGCCTCCGGCTACCACCGTAGAACTTATACATCTTCCGGAAGAAAACTTTCATCTAATCTTCCAATATTTGAGATCCGTGCAAAGCCAAATGAATGTATCGGATAAAACAGCATGCAGCAAAGCCACTCAATGCGCATGCATGCAGCTAGTTTGTTGGAAAGGAGCTGACACGTGTCAATATCCCGCTGGGTGCTACGGAGGAGTGACGCGAAGGGTTTTCTTTGGATTTGAAATTTTGATTTCATTTTTTCTCTCAAACCGTAACTCCATTTTTAATTCCGTTTGGACCATCATGTTATTTGGAATTAATGCAACAAAATGAGATCCAAAATAACTATGTTTTATTACGTTTCTTATAAATCAATATTTTAGATGGACTATCTCAACATTTTTACATAAAAAGGTGAATGTGAAAAAACTCCAAACGAAATAGGCTCAACATTTTTCCTCACCAACATTTCATTGACCTTAACTTGTTTAAGCAACATATATTTCTTTATAGTTTCAGCTCCAACATCTCCGTTCTCCAGTTGACCAACATTTCTATTCAGTTTCAACATTTCCAATGAATAGTCTCAACATCTCTATGAATATAATTCAACATATTTAACATCTCCGTTCTCCAGTTGACCAACATTTTATATTCAGTTTCAACATTTCCAATGAATAGTCTCAACATCTCTATGAATATAATTCAACATATTTATATTTACAGTCTCATTATTTCTGATGAAATGGTTTAACATTTATAGTATTTCAATGCAATATTTTATATTTAAGATTCAACATTACCGATGGTTTGGTTCAACATTTATACTCCTTGAACCCAACATTATATATTCGACTTTAACATTTTCATTTCTTTGTCCAGCATATTTATTAGTGAAACTCAACATTTTACATTTTCAGTCTCAACATTTTTTGTGGGTTCAACATTTTTAATATTACAATGCAACATTTTATATTTCAGTTTCAACATTTCCGATGGTTTGGTTCAACGTCATTACTAATGAAACTCAACACGAATTTTAATATTTCTCAACATTTTTTTTGACAGTCCTCGACTCTTTCTTAAAGTTATGGTGAATTCCCTAGTTTATTTAGGTTGTCCAACACTTCCATAAATGACCTAAAATTTTTCCAAACTATTTTTCTCACTAATATTTTATTGATCTTAACTTTTTTAATTATCATATATTTCTTTATATTTTCATCTTTAACATTTCCCATTGACCTACATTTTATGTTCCGTTTCAACATTTTCAATGAATAGGCTCAACATATGTACTGATAGAATTCAACATTTAATATTCACAGTCTCATTATTTCCGATGGAATGGGCCAACATTTCTCGTATTTCAATGCAACATTTTATATTTAAGATTCAACATTACCAGCGGTTTTGTTGAACATTTTTACTCTTGAACCCAACATTATATATTCGATTTCAATATCATTTGTTTGTCCAACAACTTTATTAGTGAAACTTCACATTTTATATTACCAGTTTCAATAATTTATAGGTATAGTTCAACATTTTTAGTATTGCGATGCAACATTTTATAATTCACTTTCAAAACTGACTAATTGTACGTTTATAATTAACAGGTGGAGTAACACTTCATGAGATGTTGGCCGATTTATGATGATTGTTGTTTCTTATTTAACTATAATCCTATGGATCATATATTTTTTGGAGTTTGTTTGGAGAATTAATTTTTCTTAGTTCTGAAATTTGTGTAATAATAACTTCCTTTCCAAGATATGTGTTTTTGTCAAATATATCATTTGTATTCTGGCAAATCATACAGATGATATGTACAAAGTAAATATTTGTATATGGATATTTTCTTATTATTTCATGTTTGAACTTCAAATTTCAACTTGCAAGTCCCCACTTGTTACTATCCCTCTTCAAACCACATGCCCCGCAAAAAAATATTCAACTTCTGAGCTATGTACAGTGTCGTGGAAAAAGTCAAAAGCATCAAGCATGCAATTCTTCATGAATCTATACTCACGAAAAAATGTGAAAGGTACCTGGTATGATTTTGCGTATGTGCGTGCAGTCTTACGGGATGGATGAAAATAGTCAAATAGGTGATGCTGGGCTTAATGGATCGTTGTTGGACTTTGTAGTTCAACCTCTTGCGCATCTTCCGGAAGCCGTATTGGGAGCCCCGGCTACCACCCAGCTCTTTCTTCTGCCTCGGTTTCGCCTACGCCCCAACAACTGCGGCGCTAATGGAGGAGGAAAAATATATGCAGCTACGACGCACGCAGGGAAGGGAAGATTTCTGCTGTGCTGACGACTTTGCGGCCGTACCACCTGACGTACGCATGCATACACGCGCGAACAGAAAAGGGCTTTGTGTTGAGAAGACGTGCGAATACGACGAACAAACAGCCCCGGGCCCGTGCATGCATCATGCATGCACGTTGCTGTCTCCCTGCGTCACAGTGCCACAACTCGCAAGAAGTGTTTCCTCGCACGTACACGTACGTCAAGAACTAGCAGTACTAGCAGAGAGCGTACCACGGCAGCACAGCACCTTCTCCTTGTCTCGCCGTGTATGCGTTTTTGCGTAGCTTTGGGAGATGCTTCAGGCTTTTTTTTTTTTTTTGGTTTCCTCAGTGCACGAACAGTTCAAGGCGGACCACGGTCTTGGCGACTCTCTTGTCCGTCATCGGTTAGATTAGATCGATGATCAACAAAAGGCCATGCCAGTGCCAGGGAAATCAAACCATCGGTCGAGATCGTCCGAACTCCGAAATGCTAGCGCTGAGTGAGACGGAGAGCAACCCTTCTGTAGTCCTGTTCATCCGTCTCCGCTAGCTGCTTCCGGGTGGCCGCAATGAGATCACTCGTGGAAGAAGGCAGGGGGGCAGCACAGCTGCCTGCGTCACGCGGCATGGAACAACACACGACGAGCAAAGCGACATGCAGGAGCTGCAGCAGCAGCATCCTATTTTTTCCGGCGGCCGAATGATCACGACTAGACAGAGCGCACGCTACGGCGAGCAGCGACGCAGTGCAGGGCTGCAGGTTGGCTGATCCGTCCACGTGAATGAGGTGAATGGACTGGCAGCAAGCAGGCCGCCGTTCCTCCGGCCGGCCCAATAGCATCATGGCCGTTTTGAATAACTCGCGTGATGCATCATGGCACTACCTGGTCCTCCTCCTCCTGGAGGAGTCCTGCTCAAAGCCGGGGAATCTGTACGAGGCCCAAACTGTTCGTCACTTCAACTGCAAATGCCATGGCACACCGTCTGGAATCAATCACGCATGTGGTTTATCCAAGATTTAGCATATGAACTTTCTCAGGGTAGAATTGCCGCAGATGGACCTACTGTGAAGTTGTTGCGCTAAATAGGTTTCAAGTTGGTTTCAACAATTTTTTTTTTTGGCTTGAACCCTCCAACAGTCTCTCGCCAGGCATGACCAAGAAGAACTATTACAGTAGAGTAGAGTACTGTACCTGTTGCGTTGCGTGAGGCACACCCAAACCATGCAATCGTTGCCGTAACAACTAACAGAAAGGCCTCCATTGATTCGAGTTTCGGAGCGCGCGGTGGTGCTGCAGATAAACAAAGCTAGACTAGAGAGCCTCCCCCGGTCGCTGTCTCGTCCGCACTTCCGTTGACTTATTTACTTACCTCCACTCCACCGTGCCGCAACTGCAAGCGGTGCGTGTTCTTCATTGAGGCCCGTGGAACACAGCGCTGCTGCTGCTGCTGCAGTCACGACATGGTATCATTGTACCATGGTTAGGTTCGTCAGGTGACCTGGCGCTGCGCTAGCTGTTGCATTATTTGCACCGAACGATTATCGAGTGACCGGAACCTTCTCCGTGCCACATCTTGCGCGTCGACAACAACCGACTCGTCTGCTCGTTTTCGCCAAGATCACAACAGCTCCGGAAAGACCATATACTAACTACATCGATCGAGTTCCTTCCGGATCTATCGGAGCAAAAGCTACATGACGAACCGGCAGGCGCGCGTTCAGGCCATGCAAGATGGCTCCACGTCTCTCAGCCCGCAAAGTCCGTTACGCGCGAGTCGTCTAATTCACCGGAATTTCGATCGATCAGCGACATGTTTCTCACGCACCGACCACTGGAGTACTACGCTATTCTTTACACACTTGACCTGAGAACTGACATACTCCTAGCTAGTTAACCTCTCCTAGTCCTGCTAGGTAAATTTTTGTACGAGTACTTGTTCTACTTTTAGGTGTCAGCTCGCTGCAGGACTAGATCAAAGATGGCAGGCAGTTGTCGTCTCCATCAGTCTCCGGCCAGCTCGATCAGTCGATCTGTTTCACGCTTTCAGCGTCCTGTCTGTCTTTTGCTAAAGTTTACCTGTCACTAATTTGCGTATCCTCTCTAGTCTCTAGTACAGGGAGTCTAGTAGTAACATAGTACTGGAGTACAAATCAAAACAAGGTGACTAGCTAGTTGCTTATCCTATATAGCCACGTTAATTTTTCCACTAGGCTCCGCACCAAGTCAGTTTGGCAGAATGTATATGCAACTGCAAGTATAGAAGTGTGTGAAGAGTAACAGTCCCATGCCCACGGCGACATATAGAAACAAACAAGGGCCCATGCTTTTGCAGGCGAGATGAGCCCTACTGGCCCCCCTCATTCTTGCCTTCCAAGGCTCCAATGCCTGCACGCGTATATGCTACTGTACTTGCTTGCCCTTGGATGGGCCTTGCAATTCTTTTGTTCGCCGGCCGTTTGCTGCGGCTAGTAGACTATAGACTGCTTGATCATGCGCCACACTCACCGTGCAGGCGTGTTGAGCAATCAAAGGCGACCTCCAGTCGTCGAAGGCAAAAGGCATGCAGGAGGCCCTGGCCACTGGCCAGAGAGGAAACGGGAAAAGGAGAATGGCTCCAGGAATTGCTAGGGCTGGCAGAATGGCTATTTCTTTGGAATTTGGGGATGAGTTCTTTCTGACCTCTCCCCTCTTCCTTTTTTTTTTTTAATAAATCCATATATTACGAGTTAAAAAAATCGCAACAATGTCACGTATATGTTGTGGTGCAATAACCATCAACTTACTAGCAGGACAACACATATCAGGATGTTGGAAATTAAATCGGCGAAATGTCAAGGCAAAACCGCAGCCGGAGAACAAGGATCGAAGAGGTCCCTAGCGGCTAGCGCTACCCAGCATTTCGGGTTCAAGGAATGCGTCACGCTCATACACTCATATCAGAGGACCGCATCCATCCATCCATGGTCACACATCCAACCCGAGGGGCGGCATGGCATGCACCATCGCCCATCGTCGCGGTCCCGGAACCACCACCATTTTTGTCACGTACGGTGCGCACGGGCATGGACCATGTCCATCGACCGTAACGTGTGGGTGCCCACGACGATCCTGGCAGCAGGGGTCGATCTTGTCTCTCGTCCGATAATTTCGTCCGGTTGTAGAGAACGAGTAGGAGTACGCGCCTGCATCGTCCTTTTTTACCCTTGCGAGTTAATCCGCGACGGCGTCTTGCACATCTGCCGTACCAAATTCTTCCGCGGCGAGATTGCCTGGCAGTGGCATGTAGTATATATGTTTCTGTCTGAACCCACTGTATTTTCATGCGTGTTTTTGTCTTTGTCTTTTTTTACACGGCTCGCGGTTTTTACAGGCGGTGTTTGCCTTTGGCGTCCTAATAAAATCACGTTCTTTCGTTCTCTCTGGCCTGACTGGATCTGAATTTGGCGTGTCGTGTCATCACTGAACCAACGCCAAACACTGAAACGCAAGCGCGAAGGCACCATCCCACACGGTGTGCGTGCGTACGGCGAGATTGGCACGGCCCAACGATCAAAAGAGAAAAAGAACAAGAAATCGGTCGGCCAAGTGACGGGTGAAAAGGACCAACGCCGGGCAATGCAAGCTTTTGCGTATGCCTAGTAGCTAGCGATTCGAGCTGATGAGGCCGGGATCGAGGACCACCGGGTACGGCGGCTGCTAGGTGAGATCGATCCATCATCCATCAGATTGGTGTTGTGGCATTGTCCTTGGCAATATGTTGGTTCCGGCTCGACCTAAAGGAGAAGTGTTCATTTCGTAGCCGGTGCCTGAGACTTCAAAGCTTGGAAAATCTCAAAAAAAAAATTGTGAACCGTAATCTCGGAGAAGAGCAGAGCGAGCTGCCAGGAACCCAAGATCAATGGACAACTAGTCATCTAAGTCATGTTCGAAATCCATGTTTCCCCTTGCAATGCAAGCAGCGGTCTGCGACCAACTGACCATGAGAGAAGAAAGGAACCCATGGCTTCAAAGACATCGACGTTCATGGCAAGCCTAAAGGTCAAGACTAGGCCCACCGCCTGTTCTTTGCTCAGTGGTAAGGGGGTGTTTGGCAACTCCCTCATAAACTTTAGTACCTGTCACATCGGATGTTTGGATACTAATTAGGAGTCTTAAATATAGTCTAATTACAAAACTAATTACACAGATGGAGTCTAATTCGCGAGACGAATCTATTAAGCCTAATTAGTCCATGATTTGACAATGTGGTGCTACAGTAACCATTTGCTAATGATGGATTAATTAGGCTTAATAGATTCATCTCGCGAATTAGTATAGGGGTTCTGCAGTTAGTTTTATAATTAACTCATGTTTAATCCTTCTAATTAGCGTCCGAACATCCGATGTGACCTCTCCTAAAGTTTAGTACCTCGCATCCAAACACCCACTAAGTAGTAGTTCACGTCGTTCGACCACGCAGCGCAGGGCCCTACCTGAGCAACAAAAGAAAGGTTTTTCATTTCGACGGAAAGGACCCCAAAGAAGCCGCCTTTGAAAAAATGCCGAGATTTGAGGGGCACAGAGGGGCCCCTGGGGACGATTGTTAACTCAAAGATGGACGAGAGAAACTCTAGAAATCTTCCAAAGCTCGCATGAAGGGCCCTACGTGTGCTGTACATAGTATAGATATGCATGGTTTGCAGCTTGTTTTACAGTCCCAACCCCTGTATCTTTCGCTTGCACCGAGTCTTTCCCCTTTTTCCTTTGGTACGGTGTAAAGAACTTTGAGAGGCTACAGATTCGCTGAAAGCACAGCAAACTCAACTCAGTCGGCTGATGGAATTTGATGCACATTTTTCTTTCGGTCACCAAGAAAAAGCAAGATCGTCATAGCGCCCATCCCAAATGCCATGGTGATGGCCTGGTACATTCGGATTGTACCATCCTGTGATTGGGATCGACAAGCAGGAACGGCGCGAAAGGGATCACCGATCGACGGAGGCAGGATCGCCGCAGGGAATGTTTTCTCCACCCGGGGTGCGGCGGCCGGGGGCCCTGCGTCTGCGTGCACCGCAAAGGCAAAGCCGGCCAGGGGTCGGGGGGTCCCGGCGCCGGCACGACATGACCGCCCCCTTTTGGCCCCGACCGGCGGGTCGCCCCTCCCGAATCCTTTTCCTGCGGCCTGGCCGTGGCCGCCTGGGCACATGGAATCGCAGAATTGCTTACCGTCTGCATCATCACTTCATCAGCGTGGCAAACAAAGAAAATAAAAATACAATAAAAGATAGGAAAGCAACGGGTAAAATCACTGACACCAAGCAAAGCAGGTGTCCGTACGGACGGAGGAGGTGGGCTTAAACAAAGGCGGGCCCACGCTCGTGTGGGCGCCGCTAGATTACTTGCTTGCCACTCCAAGAGTCCTAGCTAATCCGCCGTGTGTTCAAGACTAAACTGGCCATGGTTAGCCTTACGAGAGAGGAGTGGAGCCCGGCGGCACGTGACGGACGGGGGCATCGACCTCCTTTTCTCGCGTGCGGCGCGGCCATGAGCAACATGTCGCTGCGGCAGCTTGTGCGTTACCTCCAGGGAGTGGACCGCTTGGAGTTGGACGACGACATCCGTGCGTGTCAGTGGTGCCGTGCGGTGCTCTTGCCCGGTCGTCGATAAGGTTTCTAGTCTTGGACTCTGGGGTCTGCTGTAATTTTCAGAGCACACATCACCGTTCTTCGTGTCGAAATTCCATATGCTCGTCGCGCCCCCCGGGCCGTCTGGAACACGTTCCACGGAAGTTTCACGGAGTTTTCTGCGCCCAAAGCTTCATCTTAGGTGTCCTCGTTAAACATCGTTCAGGCTTTCAGCTTCAGGGGGCAGCAGCTGATGCGCAAGACACCGACATGCACCGAGGGGGAAAGGCTCTGCGGACTGGGGAGGTTGAGGGGGAAGCAAAGCAACCAACACAGGCCCCTGGCTTTGCTGCTGATGCAATGCAACTAGAGCAGCAGTTCGACTACAGTTGCAAGAAATACACATCGCAGCCTCTTTTCCTGCTTCATTCACACTCAGACCTTTTCCAATCTTTTTTTTTTCTCTTCTATATCGTCACTCCTCACGAGAAGTCTCCCTTCTTTGCTTTCGCTTTACTCCTCCCAGTGGCAGGTGGGCCTACACCTCCTCTAGCCCCACCGCGCGGCCCCACTCCTGCCTGATGCTAGCAGCCTACGCCACCTGCTACACTTCACTGTTGGAATGGAACGCATGCTCGGACACGTAAGGAAAACAAAAGGCAAACGGTTCGTTTCAAAGGACTGTTCTGATATCATGGATTCATACTTTTTTTGTTAAAAGAAGTAAGATAGTATGAATTGATGAATTCCATACAAATCTTGGATTACTGATCATGCATGCGAGTATGCGACTGTGTGCGACGCTTGCCGCACAGCGATTCGCTGCCGATGCCAGCGCGATCACGATCGAGAGCGCCGGGGCCATGCACGGCAGCGTCGACACGGTGGCGCGCGACATGGCAGCGGCGGCGGCGTTGTACGACGACATGACCCGTAACCGGCGCCTGATCGAGCCCGGGTCGACACGAGGAAATCATTTTATTTGAGACAGCGCATGTGGGCGGCTAAGCTACGGCGATACAGCATCTGCATGCATGCACCCTGACTAATTGTAGATTGATGGAGCGTACCTATGCGCTGATCAATCAATACTGCCTCTGGCTACGACGGCGACACATGATCGGCGCGTTCCTGTCTCGAACGAACGACCACAGCGCGTGTACTAGGCATGTTGTGGGTCAACAAGTGGCCCACGTATGTCTACTTAGCAACATAGTGTACATTAGTACTGCTACACTGTTTCTCGGTTGCTTTACTTGTCTCATTGCGGAAATCAGTCTACTTGTCTCATTGTAGAGATCAATCATATCGAAAACTATGTTTGATATAGCTCCGTCCGATTTTGATTCTGGATACTGATTATCTGATATAAGTGATTACGTGGGTGGTATAAGTGATTACGTGGCTGAAAGGAAATGAAAGTGATTTCCTTTAATTCTCTAGCATAAACTTTTAAAATAAAAAATCAGGATGGAGAATTGTCGAATTTATAAGCCCGACAGTCCACCAGGGATTTGTAGGTGAGGACGATTGTGAAATCAAGAACTCGAAGGTGATTGCGAGAACACGAGGGACACGAGGGTTTAGACAGGTTCGGGCCTCTAGAGAGTAATACCTTGCATCCTGTATGCGTGGATTGTATTACTTTGTCTGAGATGAGTTGAGTTATCCCCGGGGGTGCCCTTGGTCGTCTTATATAGGCTGGCGACCAAGTATTACAAGTCGGTTTGAACCTAATCTACTCGGTATCACATGGAAAGAAATCTGAGTCGGACTACAAAACGCGTCCCATGATATCTGAGCAGATTTGGACTATCTAGTTGCCTTGACGTGTACTCCAAGTAACTTCATGTCCTCGGCTCGCACGTCCTAGTCGGGTAGGCCCATTTATCTGGTCCGACCAGTATCCTGGTTGGTGGGAACCCATGAGGTACCCATATCCCTCAAGCCTCGAGCGATGTGTAGGCGAACAGGAACTTGAGGTCATCATAGCCAAGCTTGAAATTAGGTCGGCTGAAACTCTGATGGCGTCATGGTGACGGAGAGGTTGCGCAGTGCTCAAAAAAGAAGAAAATCTGAGCGAACGCAGAGTCAACGTGCATTGCAAAGACGAGTGCTGAGTTGATGGAAGCCGGCATCCAGCAGGTCGAAGCGACGGGTACGGAGGGCGATGCAAGACGCACTCCGTAGGAGTAGCCCCCGAGCATTGAATCGATTAGAATAATCGGTCCAATGGTCATGGAAGAAAAAAATTTATCTCTTGAAGTAGATCCCATTGCCCGAGCACAAAGATAGGCACAACCATGGAGGCCTACTTGATCAAAAATGCGCGTCCAGATCTCTGGAGATAAGGACTGAAGCAATGATAGGTAAGTGACAAAAAATGTTTGTTCATAGGAGTACCGCGCCGTCGGAACAGTTTCATGGGAGTACTATCCATTAGTACTTGAAGATAAGGTCGATCGTCACGTGAATACTATCATGCACCCTCACGAGTCTACTGTAGCGTCTTGGATGTTAGATGGCAGCCCAGCTATAAATAGACCAACGTTCAGCTTGGAGGGTCATAGTAATAGCGCTTTGTAGGCTTGAAGCTTGTAGGTTTTGATAGGAGTAGCACCCGCCCAGAAGCCTGATGCCAGAAGAATTCTCGTAAGGAACACTAGGGTGCTCCTTTCCTTCGCAGTCTCTGCGATAGAGTCGGGGGGTAACGATGGTAGAAGAATCCTTGTCAGGAGGCTGTATCGTGAACCCTGCCAACTTTGTCCAGGACACCACTAGGGAAGTGTGTCACGCAGCTTTCTTGTATTGTGCTTTTTTCTTTTTCTGCGTTGTAGCTTCTTATCCTGGGATGTCAGCTATCCCAGAGCTATTCACAGTTTTTTGTAATATGTAATGCCGAGAATTTGATTTTTACTGAGTGAAAATTTTCCCTTGCATCTATTTTTGGTGATTTATGAGGCCGCAGAGGCGTGCTTTCTTGAAACTGGGACACTGGTCCCCAAGGTTGAAAACTGGCTATGCCGCGGAGGCTAGCCAAGTAGAAGTAAGTGTACAGCCCTCGAGGACGAGGACTAGCGGGACCCTTGAGGAATGCTGATTAGAACTAGGCGCCCAGCCCCCGAGGACAAGGACTGATAGAGCTGCTAAGGCACGCCGACTAGAATTAGGCGCCCAGCCCCTGAGGACGAGGACTGCCAGAGCCGCTGAGGCACGTCGAGTAGAATTAGGTGTCCAGCCCCCGAGGACGTGGACTGGCAGAGCCACGGAGGTGCGTCGACCAGAATTAGGCACCCAACCCCCGAGGATGAGGACTGGCAGAGCCACGGAGGTGCGCCGACCAAAATTAGACGCCCAACCCCCGAGGACAAGGACTGGCAGAGCCGCCGAGATACGCCGAGTAGATTTAGGTGCCCAGCCCCCGAGGATAAGGACTGGTGGAGCCACGGAGGCATGCTGACCAGATTTAGGTGCCTAGCCCCCGAGGATGAGGACTGACAGAGCCACGGTGGCATGTTGTGAAAAATGTAATAGAGATCCTACAGGTTCCGTCCCACGCACGCATCGCTAATAGAAAATCCCATAAATTTTGCCTGGTACGTTGTGTTGCGATAACGGAAGGCCCGATTTCCGTCCGTAACTCACGCCGTCATCCCCTTCAAAAGCGCGAGGGGCACGGAGCCATTATCATTCTTATCTTTAGCACTCTCAGGGCCTCCGCCTTGAGCCCACTAAGCACTTCATCGCCGTACTCAAGAACCCTAGGCCGCACCGCAATCCTCATTTTGCTTGCGCACACGCCGCCGCTGCCCAAGCCGTCACGCCGCTATATGGACAGGAAGACCCTAGTCCTTTTTAGATCTAAATCTCAAGGCACCGAGCTCGAAGAGATGGCGCAACCCAATGCCCCGGTGCCTTCTTCAGTCTGGCTGAAGTCCGTGATGACGCAGGAGCGAATCCAAGCCCTCATCGACCGTGGCCTCCTCGGTCCGCAGGCGCTGCTGGAGTGGAAGCCCATCACCGGCCAGGAGTTCCCGTCGGAGGACACGACGGAGGCGGTAGTGTTTGTGTCGTTCTTCAAGTGCGGATTCAGGATCCCGACTGGGGACTTCTTCTGCGGCCTCCTCCACTACTACAAGATTGAACTGGTACACTTGAATCCAAATTCAATCTTGGGTATCTCTGTCTTCATCCACCTGTGTGAAGCGTATTTGGGCATCCCCCCATTTTCATCTGTGGCGCTATTTGTATCAATTGAAACCCGTGGTTACTAAGGGATAAAAGGATCGGGTAATTGGGGGTGTGTATTCTCGCTGTGGTCTAAGAGGGTGCAGGAGTAATTTGATGTGCAATTGAAGGAGTCCAACAAGGGGTGGCGTGCCGAGTGGTTTCTCATCGCGAGTTAGCATCCCGAGCTACCGCCGTGCACAGGGTACGGGCCAGTGTCTACGTCCGAGTGGTCAAATCAGCCCACCTCGGAGGAGCAGGTCCAAATTGATGAATTACTGGTGAAGATCACCGACCCAAAGGCTCGTGGACTGACATCCGCGGCCATCAATATCAATTTCTGTCAGAGGGAGACTCAACTGATCAAGTATCGAGTGTAGCCATCGTACAAGTACTCGGGACTGGATGATCCGACCTGGGAGGTCCGTGGCAAGGTGCCCAACGAGGAGGTCATTGGTAGGGTGTGTGAGTTCTTCAAGGGTGTCGTAAGTAATAGGGACGTCCCCAATGACTTCTCATTGAAAAGGCCGTCGCCCACCCCGGTAAGATTGTACTCAGCTTTGATTCAATATAGTGTCTATCTATTTGTGATGTTTCTGACTTGAAGCGATGAATTTATGAAGACGACGCATTTGTGTACTTTTGCTCGGCGCCATTGCTTGGAGGGGCTGAAGCGAGGCCACAGAAGATCTGTCCGACCGACGTGCCCGTTGCCCCGGCCACCAACCTCGAATTAGACTCTGAATCTTCATTTGGGTCGGATCTGGGGGCGATGAAAGAGGTCAGTCAGGCCCAGGGCACTTAGCAAGTTGGGCGGTAGACACGGCAAGCCGTGCACAAGCATACCGTCTCCATGGTATCGCAGAGAGGTGAGAAGAGGAAGAAGATGGCCGACAAGAAGAAGGAGAAGGTCGCGCCGAGCACAACTGCCCCAACCAGGTCGGTCAGTGAAGCGGAGTCCGACACTCCAAGCCCTGCTCCCAAGAAAAAGAAGTCGGAGCTCTAGGAGACCACCACGGCCGATGCGGCCTGCCTTAAAGAGGTGCTGAAGGTGAAAATGTGCAGCGGCTCCAGCAAAGATACATCTATGCCGCCTTCACAACTGCGCCCAAAGTTCCATGTGAGGAAGAAGAGCACCCTGTAAGTGCTGCCATCTTTATATTGTCTATGTTTATGATTGCAGTCTATCTTGCATGAATTGCTAGTTGTGATGACGATGCAGGACCGGTGTGCGGTCTGATGATGGTAGCGCACAACTGACCAGGTGCTTGATCAAGCCCGAGGAGACCAGCGGTCGCACCGTCGAGCAGCCGCCACCCACAGAGGTCGGGACTGGTAAGGATGGTCGCTCCGTGGAGGTTGTGCCGACTCCAACGCCGCAAGGGGATGAGGCTGGCTCCAAGGATGCAGATGCCATCATGGTCGACCCCAAGGTCAAGAAGAAAGCTGAGGAGGATGCTAGGGCCGAGCCTCAGCAGGATGAGCCACCCAGGGATGATCCACTGCCGCCGAAGAGGTCCAGCAGTGGTGCTGACATTAGCATGCAAGACACCGATGTCTTGAACCCCTCTGGGTTGGGTATTGGTGAAGGCATCGGGGTGGACCAAAAGGCTCTTGCTGAGCTGCATCAGTCATCCTCAAGGATCACCGAGTTTTTGAGTGTTAGTTTGCTGACCAACCCAGAAGATCTGTTGCAGAAATCCCATGTAGTTGCCAAATTCTAAATGTGAAGATATTTATAGGGTCTGGCCGAGTAAGCGCAGAGGAGGACGCATACGGCCCACCCAGCCGACCACTACCGCCTTAAGGTGGAGCAGCTCGAGGTCGACCTTAAGAAGGCTAGGAAGGACACCATGAAGAAGACCAATTAGTTCTTGATGGACAGGAAGGACTTTGCTTTTGAGAAGGAAGTTTTTACTTCGCACTTGAGAGGTATGCTTTGCCGAATTGTTAAATCGTATTTCTCCTAGATATCTTGATGCTGATGCACAATTGGTCGGGCAAACAGAGGTCATGATGAGGGAGGAGAGGCACAAGCGGCACCTCAGGGAGTGTGAAGACTCCAACATGCACCTTCAGCAGGAGCATGACACGGCGGTCAAGTGTGAGTATGCAGTATCACAAAAGCTAGCCTACAAAGCCAATACGTGCAAAGAAACCGAGCGCTGCTTAGAAGCTATTGTAAGTAATCTTCAGAATGACCAACGTATAATTGCAGGGTTGGAGTTAGAGTTGGAGGAGCTGCGGAAGGTGGCCGGCTATATGATGGACATGACATGGTCCAAGCAGAAGCCGACCCATCCGCGCCAATGCCACTACTGGACCATCTCAAGGATGCACCAGGTTGGCTCAAGATGATGCTGAGGGATACTGCGGTGGAATGCGTCAAGAACACCTTTGCTTTGTTGGCATCACACTTCTCAAAGCTTCCCTTGGAGCGTGTTGCAATAGAAGTCGTGGCCGACTTCGAAAAAGACTTAATTCCTGAGGTGGCTGAGCAGTACCATGATGTGGCCGAGACCATGGTAAATGACTTGGACTTGTAGGGAAAACATTAAATATGTATCAAAATGTTTGGTGAAACTTTGAATGCAATGTTTTTAATTATATGAGATGAAGACAAACTCCATCCCTCCCTTGGTGTATACGACAGGACAACGTGTAGCTGAGGCATGTAGCTGCAAAGCACCTAGCCTCGGCTGACCAGCGCCCTGCTGAGACCGGATCTCGAGCTTGTAGGAGGGGTGAACGCGAGGTTGTCTAGGTTTTCGCTAGCTAGGACACCAACCATGCAAGTTAGTCATATAGCCTCGAGAAGGGGAGGAAAGGAAGGCGTGACCCAAAGGTTGGCGCTTGGGGGAAGCCCCCGAGCTTGTGAGCGAGCGGGCTGTCGAATAGGTCGGATAGCCCCCGAGCGTTAAGGACAGCTTGGGAAGGAGAACAATAAGGCTATAGGTTTGCAAAAAGAACCACAAGGGTTTTTATTTATTCAATATAAAAGGGAAACATGGTACATAGCTTTGTATATCTAAGGGTAGAAACGTTGTAGATGCTCGATATTCCACGAATTGGGGACGCCAGAGCCGTCTTGCCATTGTAGTTGATAGGTGCCTGGCTGGATGACTTCTTTGACGATGAAGGGACCTTCCTAAGGGGTGGTCAACTTGTGCATGTCCTTGGTGGACTGGACTCGACGAACCACCAAATCACCAACGTTGAAGGAGCGTCTCTGACATTCTGATCGTGGTAGCACCGTATCCGCTGCTCATGGCGTGCGTGCTGGATGAGTGCTGCCACACGATACTCTTCAAGGCTGTCGATGTCAACCCGCCAACTTTTTTCTGCCTCACCTTCCTCGTAGTACTGAATGCGCAGGGCGCCAAAGGCCACGTCGGATGGTAGGATGGCCTCTAAGCCATACACCAGGAAGAAAGGGGTGTAGCCAGTAGCCCGACTCTTGTGTTCGCAGGCCCTAGATGACATGGGACAACTCGTGTAGCCACTTGGTAGCGTGTTTGGACGCATCGTCAAAGATGTGTGACTTGAGGGACTGGAGGACCATCCCATTTGCGTGCCCCACGTGACCGTTGCAGCGCGGGTGCGCTACTGAGGAGTACACATCGATGAGGTTGTCTTGGCAGAAGTCACAGAACTCGAAGCCTGTGAATTACACTCCAAGGTCAGTTATGACCCTGTTAGGCACTCCAAAGCGGTGCATAATTTACTCCACAAACTAGGCGGCTTTAGCCAACTCAATGCTGGTAACAGCCTTGACCTCAATCCACTTGGTAAACTTGTCACGAAGATGTGTGTGTAGCCGCCTGAAGCGATTTTGAATGGTCTGACCATGTCCAGCCCCCAGCATGCGAAAGGCCAGGATGGTGGGATAGTGCGCGGGATCTGAGCCGGAAGATGTTGCTGCTTGGAGAAGAATTGACACCCTTTGCATCGTTGGACGAGCACCTTTGCATCGACTACCGCTGTTGGCCAGTAGAAAAATAGAGCGGAAGGCTTTGCCGACCAAAGTGCCCAAGGCAGCGTGGTTGCCACATGCTCCTGAGTGGATTTCATGCAGGAGTTCAATACCCTCGCTGCACAGAACGCACTTCAATAGAATTCCTGTAGATGCAACTTTTCTGTAGAGCTCCTTTCTAATGACAACGTAGTTTGCGCTACGCTGAGCTAGTTTTTCATGCTCTATTTTATCTTCTGGCGCCATCTGGTCAGTGATCAAGGCTATGCGCCAGTCTTCTTCTGCCTCGATCATCATGAAGTTAGTGGATTTTGGGTCGGCTGGGCCTTGGGCGCTGACGTCGTTGACCTGGTCTGGATTCAGGATTTTGATAGAAGGTTTGCGGAGATCTTGTACGAATACGCCAGTCGGAACCTGTGCACACTTGGAGCCGAGCTTGGACAGGACATCGGCAGCGACGTTATGGTCCTTGGGGACATGATGGAACTCAAGGCCGTCGAAGTGGGCCTCAAGTTTGTGGATTTCCATGCAATAAGCGTCCTTGGATTCCTCGGTGAAGTCCCAATTTTTATTTCCTTGCTCAATGACAACCTTGGAGTCGCTGTAAGCAAGTATGCACTTGATTCCGAGGGAAACTACGATATGAAGGCTATGGATGAGAGCTTCGTACTCAGCGCCATTGTTGGTGGCATTGTAGTGTATTTGGAGCACATACTTAAGCTGCTCGCCTTTGGGAGATATGAAGAGGATCCTGGCACCGGCTCCCTCCAGGTTGAGGGCGTCGTCAAAGTACATGGTCTAGTGTTCTGGCCTTTCCAGGGAGGGCGGCTTCTGGATCTCTGTCCACTTGGCTACAAAATCGGCTAGGATTTGTGACTTGATCGCATGACATGGGCAGAAATCGATGTCGAACTCGCTGAGCTCCACGGACCATTTGACAACTCGGTCATTGACATCTCTGTTACGGAGGATTTCACCGATAGGGAACGAGGAAATTACGCAGATCTTGTGCACCTGAAAGTAATGGTGCAATTTTTTGGATGATATCAGCACTGCGCAGAGCAGTTTCTAAACTTGGGTGTAGCAGATCTTGGAGTCTCTAAGGACTTCGCTGATGTAATACACTGGTCGTTGCACTGCGTAAGCATGACCGGGTTCCTAGCGCTCCACAACTAGCACAGTGCTGACAACATGCGTTGTTGCGGAGATGTAGAGGTATAGCGTTTCTTGGTCAGCCGGGGCCGTCATGACTAGACGAGTGGTGAGGAAAGGCTTGAGCTCTTCGAATGCCTTGCTGGCCTCGTCGTCTCACACAAATTTGTCTGCCTTTTCAAAAATCTTGAAGAAGGGCAGACTTTTTTCTCCAAGTTTACTAATGAAGCGACTAAGGGCCACCATCATGCCAGTGAGCTTCATGATGTCTTTCTTGTTAGATGGTTTTGCCATGTTTCTAATTGCATCCACCTTGACGGGGTTGTCCTCGATGCTTCGCTAGCTGACCATGAAGCCAAGTAGCTTTCCAGACGGGATACCAAAAACGCACTTGCCGGGGTTAAGTTTTCAGCGGTAGGCCTGGAGGCTATTGAAGGTTTCCTCTAGGTCGGCTATGAAGCTTTCCTCACCCTTTGTCTTGACAACCACATCGTCGACATAAGCATCGACGTTCCTATACAGCTGTGTTGCAGGCAACCCTGGATTGCCTTCTGGTAGGTGGCACTGACATTTTTCAACCCAAAGGTCATTGTGTTGTAGCAGTAGATGCCAAAGGGCATTAGGAACGCCGTCTTGTCTTGGTCGGTTGGATCAAGGGCAATCTGTTGATAGCCCAAGTAGCAGTCAAGGAAGCAGAGCAGGATGCTCCCGACCATAGAGTCTACGACTTGATCTATACGCGGAAGAGGGAAGGGGTCCTTAGGGCAGTGTTTGTTCAGGTCGGTGTAATCAGTGCACATTCTCCATTCATCGGTTTTCTTTCTTACAAGGACTAGGTTTGCTAACCAGTTGGGATGCTTAGATTCACGGATGAATCTGACAGCTGGGAGCTTATTTAATTCTACCCATGGCCTCCTTGCGATCTTAGGTGAAGCGATGAAGTTTTTACTTGATCGGTCGTGCAATCTATCTCAAGTCCAAGCAGTGCTTAGCCAGCTCTCTGGGGACACTGGGCATATCAGATGGCTTCCACGCGAATATGTCCGAGTTCTCCCGGAGGAAACTGGTGAGCGCGAGTTCCTATTTCTTCAAGAGGTCGGCCCCTATGAGGGCCATCTTGGTTGGATATTCTTGGCCGAGGCAAATCTTCTTGGCCCTGGGGTTAGGCTGCAACGCCATGGACGTTGGCTCCTTCTCAGGGATCGTTAGCTGGTCTTTGCTCATCTTCTGGGCCTCGGCTACCATGGTGGTGGCCTTGGCTGATAACTCCAGGGCTTCTGCGAGCTGAACTGTCTCGGTTGTTGTGGTCATCGCACCTGCTGTTACTGCAATCGTCACGGTTGTCATGGTGGCGACCGTTGTGGTCATCATGGTCACCGCTATTGCGGCTGTCACGGTCGTTGTGGCGGCGGTCTTGGTCGTCGTTGTAGCAATTTTCACGATTGCGGCAGTCGCGCTTGTTGTTATCCCGACGATAGTCGTTGCGGTGGGGTCGCTTGTATTCTACCGGGGCGCCGAGCTCTTTCTTCAGGACTGTGCAATCCCAGAGAGTATGATGTGCATCCTAGTGGAAGGGGCACAGAGCACTAAGGGTTCTATCAAATTCTTCCCGGTTGAAAGTGGTCAGCCTGGCGAGATCATCTTCAGCAGCGTAGACCTCTGGGGCCCTTTTTCCAAGTCGGGACTCCGCGGATGCTTGGGATTTGTCATGGATTGGCTGATCGTAATTGTCAGCCATGCGATGCTTGATGTTCTGGAATTGAACTTTTGCCGCCTCTTCTATGTCTGCTTGTCTGTTGACAACTTCCATCATCTGCCCTACCGTCTTTGAGGCAGCCTCATACAACTTACAGAACATGGGGCGGTTCATCAAGCCGGAGCGAAAATACCAGATGATATCACGGTCTTTGATGCCAGCCAGCCTGTTGCGGTTCTCGAAGAAGCGGTTGGCATATTCTCGAATAGTTTCGCCTATTCTTTGGTGGACTTGGCCAAGTTTCTCCCTGTTACTAGGTCGGCTGTAGGTGGCTTGGTAATTCTAGGTGAAAGCTCTAGTGAGCTGACCCCAACTGTTGATGCTGTTTGAAGGGAGATTCTCCAGCCACAGGAGCGGAGCGAGACCCATCACCACCAGGAAGTATGCAGCTATCTGGTCGTAGGTGCCATTGGTAGCTCTCACCGCGGTACTATAGGTCTTGAGCCAGATGGTGGGGTCGGAGCGACTGTCATACTTTTCATTGATGGCCAGCTTGAATGTGGTTAGCCAATCAACAGCCCTGAGGCGTGGTGTGAAAGCAGCGAAGCTGTCAATCACCGTGTCATCGTTGTAATCATTGTCCAGGTAGCACTGGACGGGAGGAGCCCCGCCGCGTCCGCCGTAGTTGTGTCTGAGTGGGTAGTAGGCATCTTCAGGAGTGTCGTACATGTAGTCATAGTCACTCCTAGGTGGGTTGTAGGCATTCAAGGATGCCATACACGCGGTCGTAGTCGGCGCGGCGGCGCATCTCATCTTCCTTGCGACGGAGGCCCTCGCGCTCTGCACCGCGGTTGGGCCCAGGAGCACCATAGTCGCGATCGTACTCGGTGCAGCGGCGGAGCTCATTCTCATCACGCTCGTTGTGGCGATTATTGAGGTCGGTGCGGATGTTACAGTTCTGACGTAGGTCACGCAGCTCATCACGAAGATCATGTTACCGTTCTGGTCGGCCACGGTCGTCATCATTGCCTCTCCCGCCACGATGGCGGTTATCATTGTTGTCACGTTGTCGGTTGTTGTTGTTGTTGTTGACGGACGGGTTGGCATTGTTGTTGACCGGTGGGTTGTCATTAATGTTGACTGGTGGGTTGGCAGATTGGATAGCGTTTTGCTCCACCTCCTCTTCATGAATTGGCTCCAACAGACCACCTGCGCGGTCGCCTCAGCTCTTGTCAGATCTTCAATGCCCAAACCGGCTTTGAGAGTGCCTGGAAGATGTGGACTGAGAATGTGCAAGTCGGTTGTTGATCTGCTCCTCGATCAGTGCGTTGGCAATTTGGAGTCGCGATTGAATACTTCGCATTTGATCTGAATCTGGAAAATTTTCTAGCTCTGCAAAAGCAGCCCCCAGGTTGGCTTGGGATGTGGCGAAGACATTGTGGCCGGCCTGCTCGAGGTCAGCTAGTAGATTGTGGGCGCGTACAGGGCGCCTGCGTCTTTCCCGAGCGCCACATTGGTCGGCGTTATCGTGGTCATTGCCGGGCTGCTGGTGCTGGTCGCCTACTGCATCTGCGTTGGCAACATGTTGTTGTTGGGCGTTGGCTTGCTCTTGTTGGCGCCGTGCAACGCGGCTTTGGTTCCTGGCATTACGACCTTACTCTTGGGATTCTGTTTCGCCATCTCGAGGTGGCTCGTCAGCGAAGACCATGAAAGCTTCATGATCTAGCGTGGAGGAGTTGCTCTCGTCGACGCTTCCATAAGGATTTAGCGTCAGGACAATGCGAGGCACCTGGAATTCACCACAGTTCGGAAACTGGACGGGTTTGGGCAGGTCTCCAGATTGGATTTGGAAAACCTGGTCGAGCGTGGTGGAGTAGTCGGCGGCCGAGTTCCTTAAGCCAAAGGGGATGCGGGACGGACCCTGTGCCGACCTAGTTTCACGCAGCGCCACCTTGGACAGCTCTATGCACTCAAGCGATAGTGCTATTAATGCGATCTAGCCCCGCGATTAGGTCGGAGGGCATGGGTGGGCAGGCGCCAGCGAGTAGATCTGGAACCTTCTCGGAGAGACAGAGTTCGCCGACTTGCTGGGCGAGCGGCATGACGATCCTTGGGTGGAGAACTTATTCCGCCGGAACAGATCCGACGGAAGCCGAGCTCATGCTGGACGGCGAGTTGGCGGAAATCGCCGAGTCGACAGAAGAAGCGGTCGGATTGGAATCCGCCGACATGATCCTGAATTGAATCTGGACCGGGTTGGCGAGGAAGTCCTTCATGCTTTTAGGAAAAACAACGCTGTGACGGGATGCCATCGAGATCGCAAAAAGGATCTCGCAACCCCCCCCCACCTGGCGCACCTGCTGTCGGATTTATAAGTCCGACAATCCACCAAGGGATTACCTAAGTGGTTGATTTGTAGGTGAGGACGATTGCGAAACCAAGAACTCGAATGTGATCACGAGAACACGAAGGGACCTGAGGGTTTTAGACAAGTTCGGGCCTCAAGAGACTAATACCCTATGTCATGTATGCGTGGATTATATTACTTTGTCTGAGATGAGTTGAGTTATCCCCGGGGGTGCCCTTGGTCGCCTTACATAAGCTGGCGACCAAGGATTACAAGTCGGTTTAAATCTAATCTACTCGGTATTACATGGAAAGCAATCTGAATCGGACTACAAAACATGTTCCACGATATTCAGGCAGATTTGGACTGTCTAGTTGCCCTCGATATTCAGGCAGATTTGGACTTTCTAGTTGCCCTGACATGTACTCTAAGTAACTTAATGTCCTCGTCCCGCACGTTCTAGTTGGGCGGGCCCACTTGTTAGGTCCAGCCAGTATCCTGGTTGGTCGGGACCTATGGGGTACCCATATCGCTTAGGAGAAGTTCATTTTAAAGAATCAATCCATAGAATTAGGAGAAGTTACTTTTTTTTTACTCCCAACCTCTTAATTCATTTTAAAGTATCAATTCACAGAATTAGCAGAGAATCATTTCTCTCTAAAAAAACTAATTGAAACTGTTTGATAGAGCTCCGGTTGGATTCGACGGAGAATCATCTTCGAGAGCTCTGCTAAACAGGACCATACTACGTTGTCATCTCTACTCCTGGCGTTCTTCTGCATATAGGTAGACGTCTCGTAAAAGTTTGGTTCTGAAAAGAGCAATTATTAGAAAAGCTAACATATCCATGATCTTATATTAACAATTTAACCGCAAATTCTTTCAAAGAGGAGTCCATCAATATGACCACGAGATATTTTTTTGCAAAACACACATCATGAGCTTACGGGGAAAAAGGTTAATCCCTTAAGGACGGTTGTATTTCCGTGTCAAATTTCTTTTCCATTAAGTTACCACTCCACTGCTGGAGGAGACCGTGGTCCATTCTGGCTCGGGGCCCAGGCTGCGGCGCAGTAGTCGCATCCCGTCGCGTCGCGTGACGCTGCCCGGATAGAACAGTCGTTTACCCGGCGCGCGGTGCGCTGTCGCGCGCAGGGTCGACGCGTCCATCGTCCATGCGGACGCGTCGTCGTCATGCGCTTGTTGTTCCTTCCCAAGCGCCAAGATCCGACTCGATTGGTGACCGCTGATCCTCCTTTATTACCGTGGATACGGCGCGGTAATGCGGAGCCCCGTAAAATAAAACCAGCACGGCAGTGCTCCGTCACAACGGCTGGCTCCGTGGCTCGTCAATTGCCGCGGCCGTGAGCACTGGCACACTGGCGCTGAACCTCTGACACTGTACCGTAGGGAGCCAGAGGGCGTACTTGCGGTTGGGAGGTGACTTGACCTGCCGATGCTAGGCACCAGCGGCAGCAGCACCCAGAGCTGTAGGCTGTAGCCTGCAGCCGTCCCACTAGCCCGCTCCTAGCCGTGCCCGGAGTAGTTTTTACTGCCGCAGGCAGCGAAGTCTAGCCCGCTAGCTCACGCGCGTGCCCGACCTGTCAGGCAGGCGCGCTTACGTGCCCGGCCGCCACTCGCCATAACTCCCGTAACGTGCTCTCATTGCCGTGAAAGTTTACGGCGCCCCACAGAAGCCGACGACGCCGTCTTCCCTCCCCGGCTCCCCGCGCCGAGCGCACCGTGGCCCCCGGCGTTCGGCGCACGAGCTCGCTACCACCACCGTCCACCGGTAACGCTACTCGCTAGCAACAACCGTCAAGCAGGCCCCGGCGCCGCGCGCGCGGTGGGCGACCGACCCCATCCATCCTCGCCGGCCTCGCCCCCCACCCGCGCGCCCGCCGCCTCGGCAGTCGCGTCCTTTTCCCCGGGGCGGGTGGGGACCCGTGCGCGCAACTCGCGTGCCCGAGGACCAGGGGGGAGCCACCACGCGCACACACTTGCCTGCCTGCGCGGCTGGGGCGTGGGGCACGCTCCTTCTAGAATCTAGATCCGTCCGCGAGGCGGTGGGGGCCCGAGCCGCCTCGCGCGCGTTCGGGGGCCTCCGGGCTCCGGGGTTCGGCTTTAAACCGCGGCTGCCGGCGGGGGGCTTTGCTTGAGCGGAGATAAGCTGCTCGACAATTGGGCAGGCGCAGCACCACCCTGCGGGGTAAATACTGATGGTTGTCTAATGCGCTGACGGAGGGGACACATGGCCAGCACCCAGCAGCACCGGTCCTTTTTTATTGCCTGGGCAGAGTTTTTGTCGACGACCAAATTGACCATGCTTCCTACTTCTGTTCTTTGTGGCTCAGGCAAGGATTGAGCCTGAATGCTTGATCCATTTTTATCGTAATTGTAAAAATCTTACAGAAAGTTTACGCTATTTTGATCTACGAAAAGAATTGAAACACTCGTAACCATTTGATCTAAAGTGGAGTTGTTGGCATGCCTGGTTATGCCCATGCGCCGAAAGAAAGCACACGAGAAAACCCCCACTAGCTTTGCGCTCACCCGCTTGAGACGTCCATTTCAAAACCAAGAATTCCAACACACATAAAAAACAAATAAAATAATTAATAACTACTAAAAAAAGTCACAATTTTCTATCCATTTGATCGAGAGACGACGATCCTAGCCACTCCTTTCCTTTTTAACCCTAGAGCCTCCCTCGCTCTCCTTCTCTCTTCTTCGCTCTATTTATTCTAATCCGCTCGCCGCCGCCCCCACCTTCTTCCTTCCACCTCCATTTTGGAGGTGTCCTTCCAGATCCGGCGCCTCGTTTCTTCTTCTACTATCGCGCGCACCTCGCTCGACTCCATCTCTAGCAAGCAACCGCACGGTGGGCGCAGGTGAGCACAACCCCTAACCCCAAATCTCCATCCTAAATTTTTATCTCTAAAGAATGCTAGCTTGTTCCTTGCATCACCCTTGTGGGTGACACGGTGCGGAACACTGCTGGCTACCTCATTGGACCTCCTCCCCTCCCAACTTGGGGTCTCACCATTATCGGAGTGCTTCATGAGAAGCCTGTGTATGCATGAGGATGATGACGACGAGGTGTTTCTTCTTTTCCTCACCCCCTTCCCCTCTTTCCCATTCTCACACAACATGGCAATAGGTGGCCACAATGGTCATCGGATGGCTCGATCTGCCTCCTCTCCAGTGGATCTAGCATCCCTACTTGTCGATCTGTCGGATCCTCGTAGGGGTGAGATCTTGTTGGGCCGGCAACCACATCAACCTACCTTGGGGGCAACACCTGGTTAGGTTTGCGAATGGTCTGATCTGGATGTCCGATGCCTGGATCCGTGCGGTAGGAGCCGAAAATCCACGCATTTTTGGTCGCGCGAAAGTTGTGGCAGGACAACCGCAACTGTGGGCACTTAGTCGGGGTCCAAATGACTAGGTGCTTTGGGCATCTGTTGCTTCCAATAGCTTAGCTCTTGCTTGTATAAGGCCTCTAAGATTTCTACTCTGTGTGTTAGGTGCGTAAGAAGGCCCGAGGTGCAACAAAAAGTCTTGTTGGTCGTGATATTGGCTTCAATGACGTCGATGCCTTAGGGGACATTTTTCTCCTTGAAGATGTTGCCACATCTTTCCTTCCTACTCCTTAGGATCTATGTGAAAAATCTTTTGCTATGATTTTCGGGTGGGTAGCGGCATCAATTCACGTCGTCTCCTAGGTGGATGCATCGCTCTGGTGGTCTTTCACGCGTTCGATGGTTTGTTGCCTCTTGCCTATGTCATATTTCCCACAGGCGTCCGCGTTTCCATGGGAATGAGTTTCGATGGTTTGTGTTGATGCTTGGATCTTAAAAAACAATTCGGCAACTAGGGATGCAAATAGTGTTTTTAGTGACATAGTAGTTGAAAACGCCGCAATTCGTGTGCTAGGTAACACTAATATACAACAGATGAAGTTAGGGCCTGTTTGGTTATGGATGCTTATTTATAAGTTGCTTATTTGCTTATTTGTAGTTGCTTATTTATAAGTCTAGGTGTTTGGTTTGGGTTGCTTATCTGATTGCATATGACATATTTGCCTCTGCCATCCCATTTCCCACTACTCCCAACCATTACCAGCTCCTAGTACAGAGGCGGCAGCGGCGGGGCAGGAGCGGCGGCGGGTGGCGGGCGGCGGGCGCGAGCGGCGGGAGGGAGCGGCGGCGGTGGGCGGCGCGGAGGCGGCCGGCGACCGGCGCAGCGGCGGCGGCGGGCGGAAGCACGCCGCCGCCAGAGTAGTTCCGGGAGAGAGGAGAGAGAAAGGGGAGAGAAGAGAGAGAGAATGAGGGTAGGAGGAGTAAAGTGCCCCATAAGCAACCATAAGCAACTCAAAACTTGCTTATTTGCTTATGCATAAGCAACTTATAAGCAACTCTATAAGCAAGAGTGTTTGGGTTATAAGCAACTTATTTGCTTATTTTTAAGTCGCTTATGGATAAGCAAAGGAAACCAAACAGGCCCTTAGTAGTTGCTATTATGAGTTGCTGTCACGTAGGGATCCATCCTAATTAATGTAGCTGTTGGTGTCCCGTGGAGGTTGCAGTCAGTGTTGCGATAGTTGTGTTGGGTCTTCGGACGCTGTTTTATCACCTATGTTGTGGTTGGTTGCTCAGTGTTCTTATATTGTTAATTTTTGGTGAGGTGTGCTGCCCCTAAGGGCGTCCTCAACGGTTCTGGCCAAATCGCCAGCTACGTGGAGGCGAGGGAAATCGACTAGTTGCCCTTAGTTGCCTCAAGAAGCGTGCCTATGAGAGGGAGGTACCTTGGGCCGTGAGCGAGACAAGCGCTATGCTCCGTGCCTGTTTCATTTTTACATTGTTCATCGATTAAAAAATTCTTTGAGCCAGCCTCCGCGCTTCCCGTTGGAGACGCCCTAAGTTGTTGCAGTTTAGTTGAGCTTGGAGTTGCTTTTCTGAGTAAGCTGTGCTCCCTTAGTTGTAGGTTTTTTGATCCGATCTTCTTTAAAATTGGTCTTCTAATAATCAGAAAAGTAATGGCTTTTCTGCTTCATAGATTTTAGTAATTTATGGATAATCAAGATTTTATTTTTTTAGAAGTCAAATCCACACACAAATATATTCTCTCGTCTAGTCGTGGTGACCGATAGCATAGGAGGGGCTGAGGGAACGTTTACCCGTGCATAATTCATCCTCCCACCGCGCGGTGCCTAGGTGCCTCATATAGGCCATGTTTGTTTCCGCGGTGGCTGCACGGTGCGGCGGCGGACCACGAAAAATCGCACCGAATGCCCCTCAGTCACAGCGCGGCAATGCGCCGCGAGCAGCCTCCCCCACCGCGACTACACTAGCATCGAAACACGACGGCCCCCCCACAGTACGAGAATGATCTGGTCGTTTTCCTCGTGGTACCCTCCGCCCCTTCCCCTTCCTCTCGCGGGTGGCAACGGACAGGCCCTCCATGGGGCAGTGGCCGAGCTCGGTGGCGGGCGGGGACGGACGGGCTCTCCATGGGGTGGTGGTTGAGCTTGGCGGGCGAGCCTCGAAGCTCACCATGGGGAGGCGACGGTGGCGGCGGACGGGCCCACCATAGGGGTGGTGGCCGAGCTCGGCGGGCGAGCCTCGAAGCTCACCAAGGGAAGGCGCCGCCGAGCGAGGCTGATGCGGGCGGTAGGGGCGGGCTAGGCTGGCATGGATGCGGGCGCTGGTGGCGGGCAAGGCTGGTATGGGATGCGTCGCATAGGGTGGTGGTGGTGGGTGAGGTCAGCATGGGGCCTGCAGCCACGGGAAGCTCGGCGTGGCCATGGAGGAAGCTCAGCGTGCAGCCATGGGAAGCAGGGGAAAAAAGAAGGCAAAATATCCATTTTGATCCCTAAACTTTGCAAGTTGGTCTCTAAATTTTTAGAATGGCCAATCTAGTCCTTCAAATTTTGTTTTTATCAAAGATGTCCTCAAGCTGATACGGGTTCCATATTAGCATGAACTAATGCGAAAAGTCATTTTTACTCTTGGCTCCTTCCCCTCAATTTCCACTATACCAAAATAATTATGAGCATATATATGTTTACCGAGAGAGTATGAATATAGACATGGAGCATAGTATACCGTACCACGAGTATACGTGCACATGCCAACTTCAGAGTATGTGTATATACATTAAGTTGTGTATATCACGAAAGAATATGAATACATATATTTTGCATATCAAAATTTAATTTGTATGGGCACATACATGATTTTAGATTTTAAAGAGTAACGCATATATACTTTTTTTAGAAGCTATATTTTATATCAGTTAAAAAATATTGTTGTGTAATTGTATCAACAGAGTATGAGCATATACATGTTTGATTTGGCTCTGTACTTTTCACTTTAGTCTCATACTAAAACATAGCACCACATCAGTACAAGGATGAGTTTGACTAAAAATTGAAAGTTGAGGGACTAAATTGACCTATTTGAAAGTTGAAGGACGAACTTAACACTTGGTGCAAAGTTCAGGGATCAAAATGCCCTATTTTGCCAAAAAGGAAAGGAGGAAAAAATGGCATCTATGATGATCTATGATGATATTGGTATTATTTTATCAAAATTTGTGTTTTACAAACTTTAAAAATTATTGTCAAAATCATTTTCTGCGTATTGATGAATTAACTGAGCTATCATCAGCCACATGAGCATACGGGTCATTTTACACTCGGGATAGATAATCAACTGCAAATAATCAGGATGGCCAAACTCCCAACTTAACCCAGCAGATTCTGTTCGCAATCGATTCTCTCGCAATCGATTCTCAAATGAAACAAACAGGATCAGGATCATAGTCACATCCATCGCCAGTGTTGGCCTACCATGCGTGTAAACCGACCGAAGTTGATCTGCATCACAAATCTTTGAATCACCCGGCTAAAAAGCATATCGTGAAATATATATACTAGGTGACCTGTACCTACTACAATAATTTCACTTGCTTGCTTCACATTTGAAGTTTTTCACAGAAATAAAAAAGGTTTCTCCAGTAATTTCGTCACTGCAGTTTGGTCGTCAAACAAGCCAGGCTCACGCGACAGAGCAATGTCACGGACAAAATAATGACGTCTTTTCAGCGCAATAGTGACCCGCGATGCGGCTGCTACTTCTGCGCGTGGGCCCAATAACGCTGGGTGGACTACGTGCACCGAGTCCATCCACTCTCGTGGTCATGGCCTTCTACCTCTGCCCGCCACACCCCCCCTCCTGCTGTCTCTCTCTCCTCAGCTTTCTCCACCTCTTCTTCAGTTCTTCTCGTGCTCCGCACAGTAGACGTGCTAGCTAGCTAGCTGCAACACTGCCACACTCTCTCTCTCCGCCTCTCGCTCTCTCGTCTTTAAAGCTGTCGCCTTTTACCGCTCTCGTCCCCTGTCCTCTTCTCTCTCCCTCCCGTGCCGCGCTGTGTTTCTCGTCTCGTTCTGCTTCGACAGGATCCGGGAGCCCGGCGAGGGAGCGAGAGCGCCTCCAGCTGGTTCTGGGCGGCGACGCTGGGTGGGCGCGTTCCTGGCAGGTGATGGCAGAGGCTCCGTGCGCCGCCGCGGGGGGCGGTTCGCGCGGGGGCAGGCTGTGAGGGGGCGGTCCGGAGCCGGCGACGGTGCCCGTACGTCTCTCGCCTGCTAGCGTGCGCGCTCGCGAGCGGAGAGCTGAAAACAGGTGACGGCCGCGTCACTCCTCAGAGCCCCGTTCCGCGTACCTCTGCAGTCAGCCATTGCGTGTTCTTGCTGTTGTTTTTCGGATTTCTTGCGAGGCTGTGAAGTGATCTTTTGGGTGAGCTTTTATCCGCTTTTTACGTGGGAAAACCGGGGTGGGAGTAGAATGCGGATTAGAGCCGCCGCTCAACTTGCGCGTCGGATTTGTTATGGTCTGCAATCTGATCTTGCGTTGCGGAATCGTGTGGTTCCGGCGTCGTTGCCCCGGTCCCCGATTTCCGCCGCGGTTCATCGGCCGCATTTGCGTGCTCAGCTTCTGCAGCGGCCGCCCTTTTTTCCCTCCTCGGTTTCAAGCCAAAAGCTGACTCCTTTGCGTGCTTTTCTACGTTTCTTTGTCTGATGACGAGGGAGGGTTGCTAATCGCCGACAGTTTATTTTTGCAGTCCATTTCTTTTCTGACACAGTATCTTTTGGTTGAAATCTCGCAGGTTTTGATCGCTGCGAGGAGGAATTGAGAGCTCGCAAGGACGCGAGGAGGAGCTTTTGCTTCCGGTGGTGGTCAGTGGCCCGGCGACTATGGCGGCGGCGGTGGCGATGCGGAGCGGGAGCAGCGACGGCGGCGGCGGCGGGTACGACAAGGGCGGCATGGACACAGGCAAGTACGTGCGCTACACGCAGGAGCAGGTGGAGGCGCTCGAGCGGGTGTACGCCGAGTGCCCCAAACCCAGCTCCTCGCGCAGGCAGCAGCTGCTGCGCGAGTGCCCCATCCTCTCGAACATCGAGCCCAAGCAGATCAAGGTCTGGTTCCAGAACCGGAGGTGAGCACCCACCGTCGCCGCGCTTTTTTGAGTCAGTCAGGAATCGTGCTGGAGCTTACCTGAAAACTATTTCTTGGAGGTGAATCCTGATGAATGTTGTCGTTCCTAGCATAATGCTGTGATAGGTCCAACGTGAAGTGTAATGATGGCTGTAGAAATTAGCGAGAACGAATTCTTGCCCCAAATGGAGATGTGCAAACTTGAAAATCTCTTCATTCCTGTTCTGAGCATATGGCCAAAACATATTCTACCCTCGTGATCTTGCCAGTTCTATATGGATGCTGATCTGTTTTTTGCCCGCTCTAGCTGAATTCTGCGTCCATTGTTCATGGTTTTAGGTGCCGTGATAAGCAGCGTAAGGAGTCTTCCAGGCTTCAGGCCGTGAACAGAAAGTTAACCGCGATGAACAAGCTTCTTATGGAGGAGAATGAGCGCCTGCAGAAGCAGGTTTCCCAGCTGGTTCACGAGAATGCGTACATGAAGCAGCAGCTGCAGAATGTAAGTCTAGTTTTGCTGATGACAAGCCATGTTATAACAGCTGTTGTTTGTTGAAGTTCATACATATCTGGATGCCCATGGTGACTCTTGTTTTCCTGTGATACCATTGTATGTTGCTTGCAGCCTTCATTAGCAAATGATGTGAGCTGTGAATCAAATGTGACCACTCCTGCCAACCTAAGGGATGCAAGTAACCCATCAGGGTAAATCAGCCAAGTTTACTGCGAAACTGAGGGGTTCACTTTACTCTTTATTAAATTATACTGTCTATGCTAATCTTTGCCCCCCTTCTGGGCCAGGCTCCTTTCAATTGCCGAGGAGACCCTGACAGAGTTCCTCTCAAAGGCTACAGGGACTGCTATTGATTGGGTCCAGATGCCTGGGATGAAGGTGGGTTGCTAGCTTTCGAGGTTCCATACCCAGAAATTAAGCTGATTTAAAAATGCTTATATCGATCTCTTTCTGTGATTAGCCTGGTCCGGATTCTTTTGGTATTGTGACCGTTTCACATGGTTGTCGCGGTGTTGCTGCCCGTGCCTGTGGTCTTGTGAACCTGGAACCAACAAAGGTAGCTTACGCTTCAGCACATTGTTCAGAACTTATTATTACTTGAGGAATTTCTGTTGTTGGCTTCCATGGGATAAACACCGAAGCTGTTTTCTTTGTGTAACGCTAGACCTAGTCAGAAAGAGTTTTTTTTATGTACCTTACCTAACCTCAGGTAAAGCAATCCCAGTGGGCTAAGATCGTCTTTTTATTATTTGGTCAATTAATTTTCTTAAAACAGGTAGCCTTGGTGCTTCACATCCGAGGATTGTTTACAAAATCTTCTGCTGTTCATAACTGCCTTATCATGTTGAGCACTGAATCCAATTAAATCTTTTGTAACATATGGTTCCAAAACTTAGAACTTTTCCTGAAAAATTTGGGACGTACTGTTGCCATCAGTAAATTCTCTGGAGGTTTCTTATGATAGTGTGCTTGACAGATTGTTGAGATCTTGAAAGATCGCCCATCTTGGTTCCGTGATTGTCGGAGTCTTGAAGTCTTTACAGTGTTACCAGCTGGAAATGGTGGGACCATCGAGCTTGTTTACATGCAGGTTAGCAATTTGTTGCTGATCATTCCATTTGTTGAAGATAAACAGGCTCTTATATATAGTTTTTGGTTGTGCCTTCAGATGTATGCTCCTACTACTCTAGTTCCTGCACGAGATTTTTGGACACTGAGGTACACAACCACTTTGGAGGATGGCAGTCTTGTGGTGCGTATAGATCTGAACTTTTTCTTTTTTTCTTAACTTGCTAAAATGGTAAATTAGCCAATGTAATTATTGTCTGCTATGTATACGTTCCATCTTTCAGGTCTGTGAGAGATCTTTGAGTGGTTCAGGTGGTGGTCAAAGCACTGCCACAGCACAACAATTTGTAAGAGCTGAGATGCTTCCTAGTGGCTATTTAGTCCGCCAATGTGAGGGTGGGGGCTCGATTGTGCGTATAGTGGACCATCTGGACCTTGATGTATGATCCCAAATTCGACATGGTTGCTACACTGATGTTGAATGTTCTTCATCTAGTTTCTCATTCAGTGCAATCCTATCTTACAGGCTTGGAGTGTTCCTGAAGTTCTTCGGCCCCTCTATGAGTCGTCTAGGGTAGTTGCTCAGAAGATGACAACTGCAGTGAGTTCTTGAAAACTTTCCAGATCGACATTTATATTTGACATTTCACTATAAAGTTTAAATGTAGCATATGTATAATAAATGCCCACCTTTCTCGTAAGTCATATGATGGTTAGTGCTTAAGATTCGAATTGGTGTGGAGTTCAGTATCTCTTAAGCCATTATGTAGGTATAAATTTGTGCAGTAGTTCCATTTAGTGGCAACGAAATCATGTTGAATTCCTATATTAGTCATGATCATGCTATACATGTGAGGAGTGTTGACATATGGTCATTGGTGCACTTGTGTTTCAAGGTTCTTGTTGGTTTTAGCTTTCTAGATAAGATGGCTCATGGAATTGACTTATGTGAAGTTCAATATATTTTTCATTTATTGCTGAGCTACTTATTGAGAAAACACACCCTTCTTTGGTTTATCCTTTTGCCCTTGGATACCAGTACTGTACATATTTGGAGTGATGGATTATCTGTAATTTCTGCATCGTACACTGACTGTTATGTTGTAAAGGCACTACGGCACATCAGACAAATTGCTCAAGAAACTAGTGGAGAGGTTGTATATGCGTTGGGGAGACAACCAGCTGTCCTACGAACATTTAGTCAGAGGCTTAGTCGGTGAGTCTTAGATAACGATATTACTCTTGCTACTTCAGCTCTTTTTCTTTGGGAGAGAGCACTATTGTTCATTTATAACACGGATTTTATGTTCTTTTAGAGGCTTTAACGATGCTATAAGTGGTTTCAATGATGATGGTTGGTCTGTCATGGGTGGAGACGGCACAGAAGATGTTATCATTGCTTGCAACTCAAAAAAGACTAGGAACAGTAGCAATCCTGCAAGTGCTTTTGGTGCTCCTGGAGGTATCATATGTGCCAAGGCATCCATGTTACTGCAGGTGAGGGTGCAAAAATTCCATTTAAATTAGTCACTTGGCTGCTAAGCTGCCTGTTGCTAGGACATTTATAGTTCATTTAAAATCCAGGGCCTAAAAGTATGAGGTCAACACTTCAATTCACTTGTGTAACCCTGAAATGAATGTATGAATAACTTCTTGATACAATAAGAAAGCATCTTTGTTTCCTGACGTGCTGTTATAACTTATAAAGTTATGTCTTTGATTCGGTGATGACTTTAGAGTGTACTGTGCCTGGTTCTATAATACGGTATTTTTTGTACTACTAGTTCATTTAGGTTTAATTTTGCTGCATTAAATGGAAACTGCAAGTGCATGAGACTTAATAAGAAAGTTCTTGAAACTGTGTACTCATCTGAATAGCTTGTTGGTTTATTCAAATATGATTGCTTGAGTTCTCACATTCTGTTCTTGTTCGGTATTCCAGAGTGTTCCACCAGCAGTACTTGTTCGGTTCCTGAGGGAACATCGGTCTGAATGGGCAGATTATAACTTCGATGCATATTCGGCTTCAGCGCTGAAAACGAGCCCTTGTTCGCTTCCTGGGTTGCGGTCTATGAGATTTTCTGGGAGTCAGATCATCATGCCACTTGCTCACACAGTGGAGAATGAGGAGGTATGTTCAGTTCCCTAATTCCCTCTGCGGAAAAATGTTTGTTATGTGCTGTTTTCATTCACAGTTTACTCACTATTGGAAACATTTCAGATTTTCTGTTTTGTATTGCTAATTTGCTATAGATGGTCATTGTTGGTTGCGTGGTCCTTTCATGGTATAGTGTTATCATTTTGGTAGGCTAGCTTTCGTGTAATTTTGTAACCAGACCATAGCATTTGGATGAAATAATATGGAATTTGCAGTTATGAAAGACAAATTTATGTATCCCACTGTATATATTTTTCTGTGTAATGAGATTGTGGCCTTGCCCCAACATGCAGATCTTAGAAGTTGTTCGTCTTGAAGGGCAGGCTCTGACACATGACGATGGTCTTTTATCAAGAGATATCCATCTGCTTCAGGTAATAATGATTTGCTTTGGTGGGTTTCCAGGTTCAGTCTTGTTGCTACAAATCAGTGCTAACAAGGGGGAAAAACATTTCCTCACTAAGAGTAATCACCTGTCAAATATGGAACGTTAGTGTGTCAATTTTGGGGCAGTAATGTGCCTTTTTTATTTCTCATTTCTTATGCATAATTCTAGTGTTGTTGGACCCCCCTTGTAAAAAAGGCTTCTAACAGATCTCTGACTGGAATTATTTTTCAGCTTTGCACTGGAATTGAGGAGAAATCAATGGGATCTTGCTTCCAGCTTGTCTTTGCACCAATCGATGAGCTTTTCCCTGATGATGCTCCCTTGATATCTTCAGGCTTTCGCGTTATACCGTTGGACATAAAATCAGTTGAGTACTTTCTTTCTTTCCTTGAGATAAGGTTCATGGTTTAATCCAAACTATTCCTATCCCCCACCCCCCAACTGTTAGTTTAATCTGTCTCCTGTTTCCACATGCGTATCATTTAACCATCAGTATCTTACACAGGATGGTGTACCCTCTGGAAGAACATTAGATTTGGCCTCTAGCCTTGAAGTTGGTACAACCACGCAACATGCCTCAGGGGATGGATCTCCGGATGACTGCAACCTACGATCTGTGCTGACAATTGCCTTTCAGTTCCCCTACGAAATACATCTCCAAGATAGCGTTGCAGCTATGGCCCGTCAGTATGTTCGAAGCATTGTCTCTGCTGTGCAAAGAGTATCGATGGCTATTTCTCCCTCGCGGTCTGGCTTGAGCACTGGGCAGAAGATAATTTCTGGCTTCCCTGAAGCTGCAACACTTGTTCGCTGGATTTGCAAAAGCTACCAGTTAGTGCATTTGTCCCTATAAAAAATAATGTTGAAATGAAAAGAATAAGATAAACTTGCATGAAGCTAATAACACTTCTTCATGCTTGCAGGTACCATTTGGGGGTGGATCTGGTCAGCCACTCGGATGAAGCAGGGGAATCATTATTGAGAATGTTCTGGGATCATCAGGACGCTGTCTTGTGCTGCTCTTTCAAGGTAACTATTTCTTTCATTGTTCCACGTTTATTGAAACTGGTTAGCCTAATTTAGGGATGTACTCGAAGTCTGAAAATGTTGGATACGCCCAGGGTGTTGCTTGGTTGCCTGTAGAAGCTAGCTAACTGTACACAGCAAGATAAACATAACTTCGCTCAGCTCACACGTTTGTGCCTTTGTGTTCTCAGGAAAAGCCTGTGTTTACTTTTGGCAACCAGATGGGAATTGACATGTTAGAAACAACTCTAATTGCTCTACAAGATCTCACACTGGACAAGATCTTCGATGAAGCTGGTAGAAAGGCATTACATGCAGAGATCCCTAAACTGATGGAACAGGTACAATTTCTGAATTCAACCATGTAATGTGATTTTTTCCCTTTTTTCAGGCAAGCGACATCCAGTTTTAGTATGATATGTGTATCAGCATGCAAAATGTATAGCTGTCATGCAGTCTTTTGAATGCAGCATATACAATTTTTCATGCTTGAAAAACGCAAACTCCTTGCACCTAGCGGCTAGCATTTTTCCTTTATGCTTGAAGAATCTTAGGAAGGGTATGGAGTTCCTGTTGTTATTCATGGTAGAAGAAAAGTTGTGATCCTTCTTGTTGGATCCGCACCTGCTGAACAGAACCTGGAACCTGCCATTTCAGACATGGCTGCTGTTCGCAATTACCTGTTTCTTAGTTCTATCAACTGTTAATTTCCTTCCATGGTGTGTCCATTTTTAAAGGTTGCTTGTCATGGTTGAGGTTGGAATTGATCCTTGAGCTTCTCTGTTCAGGGTTACGCATACCTGCCAGCTGGTGTGTGCTTATCTGGAATGGGCCGCCATGTCTCCTACGAGCAAGCCATCGCATGGAAAGTTCTCGGCGAGGACAGCAATGTGCACTGCCTCGCCTTCTGCTTCGTCAACTGGTCTTTCGTGTGATCGAATCCAATCGCCCTGCCCTGAGCACTGAGCAGCCTCCATTTTTGCGTTCTCTGTAGAAGAGGACGGTTAAGACCGTGCCTGTTAGCTAGGTAATGCATGTTTAACTAGTTCTAGACCGAGGGAAAGCCAGCCGTGTAAAGATGCTGCTGTCTTGTAAATTTGCACTCATTTCCGCTAATTTAACCCGGCGAAGGGCTGGCTGCTGCTTGTGTAAGGAAGGCTGGTTCAGAATGGCAAGGAGTGACCAGATCGCCTTGCAAGTCCAACTGTTATGTTTGAGCTCCAGTGAAATGAGGGTCCGTCCAGTTATTTATTATTCTAGATCATGAAGATTTTCCCGTTTCAGCATCACTCCAGTGTACAAAACTGAGCGCTAGTACAATATTTTAGATGGATGTGCCAGTACTTGAATCAGCAGTATAACGATGCTTGCAAGTCAAGTACACGCTTTATGGTTAACTAGCAGAGTGACCCACTCAATTGCGAAGTTAGAGCTACTTGGACAGGGCACCATGAGACTCCGGGCGGCTCCTCGTCTCAGCGCTCAGCAGCACCACGGTGCAGAGCTGGTGAAGGGTAAAATGGACTGCAGGGCGGGGACCTAGAATTTTGGGCTTCAACGGCTTGGACTCCTGTGCACTACAGCTACGGCCGTGTTTGCTTGCTGGCCACTGCCAGCCCTCTCGCCAAGTATCCTAATAATTATCACCAATTCATGTTTTAAATTAATACCGCTCCTCTTTGTACAAACTTTTTTTTTAATCTATAGGTCTGTCATAATAACTTTCATCTATTTAAGCATTATCATCATCTCTTTATTCTATTTCATGCATATTCTACTTTGTAGGCAGTTTCTTTCATATTTTTTTTGCTATTCCAAGCAAATAACTCTTTCTTTGGGTTGGGACATCACGCTCCATCTACTATGTGGCCTATAGAGTAAACATTGGCATTTGCCCTATCGAGCTGCAAACTAGCTTGTGATATTTTTCCTTTGAGCGAATACTTGTTTTTTTTTTCCGTGAACCTGTTCGTCCTCTTGCATGGTGTCCCAGCTACCTTTTCTTTTTGCACCTAGCTATATATCTTTATACTTTTTATTATATTTTACAATAAAATACATTTCTGTAGTAAAACTTTGTTCTCGTATATGCATGGAATGAGCAACAAATTTATTTATTAATTATATTATATTATCTTCCTCTACAGTTAGCTTTATTTGTTTATAGTGGTGGAGATGGCTACCGAAGAAGCACATACACGGGTAATTTGGGGTTAAATTTTTCTTTATGACAGTAGTGAATAATTTATTAATATAATTTTTTTGGGCTAAGTTTTTCCGATGACAATTGTGGGTAATTCATAAATAGGTAAATAGGTATGGGAGGAGGCTTGAAGCCCCAATAGCCGTAGGCAATAAGCTTTTTGAGTTCTGGTTCTCAAAAGCATATATGAACAATATGCTTTTGTTTCTACAACTGCCAAACTTGCACATCAATTAGTTATTTGTAATGAAACCTTTGTTTGCATGTATCATGAAGGAAAAAGATATCACACGATTTTTTACGTTGGATTTTGATCAGAGTCAACCGAAGAGGATAAGGTTCTAACAACTGATAGAGGAGAGAGAAGAAGCCCGTTGATGATTTAATGTTGACCAAGGCCCACCACAACTGGATTTCAGAAGCCGATAGAAGACCGGAGGGAATCCGATCCGAAGCGAAACCGACTCCACCAAATAAGAAAAGTGTGGAGGTTTATCTTTAGTAGTTTTAGAATAGCTGTAATAGTCATGTCGTAGTCGACTAGGATTTTAAAATGATCCTTGTAATGAATAATCATCAATCGGTCAATGCAACCTTTCGGTGCCATGCCACCAAAATCCGAGGAGTAGGAGTAGAGTAGATTCGGCGAGTTCCTTCTTGCGCGCACGGTTGCATCAGCTTCGATCTCAGGCAAGCTTGTAACTACTGTCATCCGTTCATCATAACCTCTATGAACTTTCTCAGTTAAGTCTTATATTATGATATTCGGTTGTGTGGCTAGTTATCGAGTTATCTTAGATTGCAAGTAGAACTTTCTAGGCTTTGTACAATATTATGCTTATATTCAACGTTGCGCACAGTTATCGAGTTGCTTTGGTTTATTAAGTTGCATCGTATCGATCTCTTAGTTTTATCAAGCGCTCAAAGTTATCAAACGGCTTAGATTTGGTTAGGTTGTTTTCATCGGCTCCCTGATTCTATTTAAGCGTTCACCAGTTATCTGATTGTATCGGCTGGTTAGATCTTGCATGCTTTTATTGCTTTATACATGCTAAGTCTGATAGATTTTTACCTTTGCCCCTCGTATTGCTAGTCGTCGGACCCTTAACGTTAGAATGCTACTGTTGAGAGCCAATGCATTGGCGGGGTATTATTCACATATACAGAAGTGTGATATGTTATTGAGCCAATAGCCTAGCATACGAGATCTTGCTGCCGCAAGCTTGTTAATTTTCAAGTCAAATTGACCGGCACGACTTGCATTTGCGTGAGCCGATTTGGAACCTGTCTTGGAGTTAAGCAGAACTCTCAGATTCTCTATGTTCAACGCAGAAGCCTGAAGTTTAGTTTTTTAATCAACGACGATGCACCGAGCCATGTCGCGGAGCGCAGAGACGAATGGTACGTCCAACGCCGTGCCTCACGGTGCTCATGGGCACACCGAGCCGCGTTGCACCACCGCTTTGCCACGCATCGTGACCAGGGGAGGAAGCCCACCCGCATGGCGGCCGCAGCTGCTGCGAACAGGCACAAGGCACGGGCGACGATTCTGACGGACGGTCGGGCGCCCGGGAGCACGGAATGACTGTGATGGAGTCGTCGTAAATTTGGATGCGTATCGTTCCAAAATTGGATTCAAAATCTAATCTGGAATTTGGGGGGAGACCCCATATTATTCTTATTCCATATACTAGAACCTGAATACGATTTTTCCTTTCCAGCAGAAATTCTGATGAATAGTGAAACCGACGGTGGTGGTGCTTGAATGAGATGCTTTTGTCAACTAGCAGGTCAAACATAAACATATGTTTTCCTAAAATTTACGTAACGATTTCAATTGCTGGATGAATGAGTTAGTGCAAAATATACTATTTTGGCTTTGGTAATAGTAATTAGTATCACTTCTATATTTTTATCAGTGACCACTAATGAGCGATCGTGCATTACTAAAGACAATGTTGACATAGTTACCTACGCCCTCCGTCCCAAATTATAAGTCATTTCAAGAATCTTAGACAGTCAAAGCATCTCAACTTTGACCAAATTTTAGAGAAACATATAAAGATTTATGACATCAAATAGATATACTATGAAAATATAATTGATAAATAATCTAATGATACTTAGTTGACATCTTAAATGTTATTATATTATCATATAAATTTGGTCAAACTTGAGATGCTTTGACTCTCCAAGATTCTTGGAATGACTTACAATTTGGAACGGAGGGAGTATATATTTAATAGACGATCGTTCCTCTCCATTATTATTCTTATCCTAATATGGGCATTTGCTCCATTCATCCCTTTCCTTTGCTAAAACTAGAGCAAGATCTAAGAAGTTTTAGAACCATATACTCTTTTGAGAATAATCTTTTCGAATGATGGAAACTTAGTGGCTCCATTTCATAGACCCGGCCATCCACGGATGAACATCAATAGTACGCGTTGTCGTTATGATTCTGCTACTGCATTTGTTTTCTGGAAATACATCATCGATAACAAGTTACCCGACAGAAAGTTGATACATATTAAAAATTTATATATGAGCACAATCAACTTAAAGTCTTAAACAGAGATAAAGTGGATTGGATTGCATGTATAGAATGAGGAAAAAACATATTCCTTCTGCACTTAACATACTATCAACAACTAATAGTTTTGGTACAATTAACTTACTATCAACAACTAATAGTTTTGGTACAATTAGCATAAATGTGCTTCTTCCTTCTGCATGTAACTTACAGCCCATGTGCCAGACAACTAATGAGAAAGCAGAATTGATGTGATGTATTTGAAGAGTAATTCACTACTTTGCCGAGCCCTAGCAGTCGAATTATTGAGGAAATGAGTCAAGGGAGAAAATAAAGGAGGAAATACACGAGGAGCAGCCTATTGTGCAGATTTTTTCTAGGGTAATTATGAGCATGCAGATTGCTGCAGTGACTAAACCAGCTGGAAAATGAAGAAGCTCATACTATTGTAGAAGAACAATAGATATCACCCGCCTTACAAAGGACCAATGCCAAAGTAGAAAGCAAAGCAGGAAATCAAGAAACTAGTCGAGACTCTAAAGGACCAAGGTGGGAATTTTCTATTTTGAAAAATTATGCTGATTTGTCCTGGTTTTCGTTACTTTATTTCTCAAATATGGGACGGCGCGTATTTTAGCTCCTAGAGTTAATAAAAATGCTTCTACATCTATTGGATATATAAGTCCCCAGGTCTAAGGAAAATTTGAAGATTATGGGGGCAAAGAGTGAAATAATGGTTTGGCAAGTTCATTTTAATACAGGATTGCATGGAGAAGTAATCTATCCCTTGCATAAATACTGGTCATTTATTGATTGGTAATTAATGATTAGGGTTCCAATAAATTTATCACTCCTAAAGCATACTATGTCCTCTTTGGAAACTCCACTGAGTCATTTCTGTATAATTGGATATGGAAAAACAGATGCATGATCAAACAAAGAATCTTCTTATTGATCTTGCCTAGTTATACTAATATCAGAGCCATGCTAAAGAAAATAACTACAAACTTCATTCTAATACTCTTGTCATTGTCGAGATTAGTGGATCAAGACTACGGCTAGTAAATTTCTTTTATGCGCGTAAGGCTTCGGATGGTGGCGTGAGAGGGCACGGGGTTAGACTGGTTCGGGCAAGGAAAGCCCTACGTCCACTATGAGGAGCTGCTCGTGTTACTCACGCGTGGTCTGTAGTAGGGGTTACAAACAGGCGAGAGAGGGAGCCGGTCCCAAGTCTCTTGGGTGTGCACTGATGCTCGTCAGGAGAGTGTGTGGGTTCTGTTGGCTTGAGAGTCCTCCTGGTCTCGGGATCCCTGGTTCTCCTTTTATAGCGCAAGGAGGGTACCGGGGTTACATGTGAGCCAGGTGTGTGGAGAAGTAAAAGAGATAAGCTAAATAAAGCAAAATGCAAGGAAAAGGACCGAGTCCCGGGGCCGCTGCCTTCTGCTCCGGCCTTCGTCCTCTGTCAGCGCGGCCACCGGAGGAGGACGACTGTCTTCGGATCCTGTCGACGATCTTCCTGGCGACCGCTGCCGCCAAGCATGATGATGGTGTTCGGCCGTGGCAACTGTGCACTTTGGGGGAGACGGCTGACCCCTGTTGTCCTGCTTACGACCCATGGAACACGGACGTCGCGTCCCTGTCACCGGATAGGTCGAGCACAAGAACGGGCAGCATATGCAATGAGTGCCCTATGGCGAATCAGAGGGAGCCGCGGCCACTGTAGCCCGTGCGATCGTGGCTACAGTGTTCCGCCCGGGTACTTGTGGCAGGTCACGTCGAGGGGCGCGGGCGCCTTTCTGCACTCCGGAGCCGCGACGCATTTATGGCAAGATCGGTGGGGGGCCCACGAGATCCACGCCCTCGTCTGCCGGTCCACGCCCGAGGCGGACCCTTGTCTGGTGGGCCCGGATGAGTCCGACCCCAACGCTCGGGGTCGGGCGAGGCAGAGCCTTGCGGCGAGGGTCGGGCGCACCCGACCCTGGGACCGTGGGTCGGGCGAGGCGGAGTTTCGCCATCGAGGGGTCGGGCGCGTCCGACCCCCGGGCCCTGGGTCGGGCGAGACGGAGTGGGATGCTCCTTGCCCATGCCGGGTCGGCGGTGATCGTCATTACCACAGGTGGGCCTGGGCCTTCATGATTGTTGTTTTAAGGGGCATAAGGAGGTCGTTAATATCCCCCCCCAACAGTAGCCCCCGAGTCTGTGGTGGAGTGAGGATGCTCCTCCAGAGGCTACTTCCGTCGTTCGTTGGGGATCTCTGCTTGCTCTACAAGCTGCAGTCGATCAGGGATAGGGAGTATTGTTTGTTCGGCTTGGATGGGGAGTTTGATCAGGCGGGGTGTCCTGTGGATGGCTTAGCGCGGGAGGATTCCTTATTGTCCCGTAGGGCACTCCCGCCCCGAGACCTCGAATCGCGACCACACGCGTGGTCACCGGTTGCGATGCTAGCCCCCGAGCCCCCGCGCGTTGCAGGAGACCGGTCGGGAGACTCGATCGACTTTTGATTGTTACCCCTCAAGCGTCCGTTCACTGAGACGGAGGGGGTGAGCCGTGCCACGCTATCCTCGCCGGACAAACCGTGGTGCTCGTTGAGCTGCGAACGGGTTGATTCGAGTGGGGTCCTGCTCCCCGTTCGGGGGGGTCCAGCTCGGGCCAAGCTGGTGGCGTACCCCAGATTCTAGCCGTCCAATTCATATAGTTCCCGAGTCCATTCGATCGGATCCGGGGGCTCGTTGCCTTTCTTCGGGAAAAAATCATGAACTTTGGTGCCGGTCCGGACTCGAAGGTGCTTGCTCGGGTGATGGCCGCTAGTGGACTCGTCCCTTCTCACCCCTCACTCAGGGATGTCTTGGGGCGGCTGTCGGACCCGTAGTGGGCCAGCCTTCGAACCCTTGGATCGTAATGGGCCGTAGGGGTGTTTTCAGCCCCGTATCCCTTTTTTACCCATTGGTGGGCCTTGGGCCGGACGTGGAGAAGGTTGTGCGCGCGCGTTCTCCGGGAGGCGAAGTGATGGAAGGTGCTGGCCCGTGAAACGAGGGAGATGGGGATGTTTTCCTGTAGCAGATCGTGTGCACGGATTCCGAAAAGGCTAACGGGGTGTACCTGGCGCTGCATTAATTGCAACGAGGCCATCCTTTTCGCTTCCCACGCGCCCGCCTATAAGACGGGGGGGCTACCTCGCCAGTTCTGCCCACACCTGCTTTCGAATCTTTTCACCTTCTTGTGCGCGCTTCGCTTTCCTGCTCGCCGTTTGCCTTCCTCCGCCTAGCGCAGCAGCCTCCCTCGCCCTTCGTCGTCGAGTCTTCCACTCTTTGGCGATGGATTCATGGTCGCGCTCGAGCTTCGGTTCCTCACGCGCTGACGGACTCATGAGGAAGGGCCTCCTCTATGAGAGGACCGCGAGGGACGAGTGACGGTTTCCCGGGGATGAAGATGTGCCGAATCCAGGCAGCGGCTACGTCGTCTCATTCGCGCACTTCCACGAGAGGGGGTTCGTGACCCCACCGAGCTGCTTCTTCTGCGGGTTGCTGCACTACTACGGGCTCGAGCTGCAGCATCTCAATCCCAATGGGATCCAACACATCACGGCGTTCGTCGTGCTGTGCGAGGGGTTCCTGGGCGTCAAGCCCAACTTCTCGCTCTGGAAGTACTTGTTCGCGGTCAGCCTGTACTAGAGGACCGAGAAGAAGGGGAGCAAGCATCGGGCGACCCCGGTGCCGATAGGGTGCACCGCCATCCACCTCCGCCAGAACCGCGCCAAGGAATATATTGCGATGAAGACCGCGACGTCCCACAATGGGTGGCATCAGCTGTGGTTCTACGTGAAGAACTACGCTAATTCCCCCTTGCCGGCGTTCACCGGCCGCGTCATCGAGGTGGCGCCGGAGTTGTGGTCATACGGCCTGGTGGAGAAGGAGAAGAAGTGGATCACCGGTTTGCTTCAGGCCATCGAGTACTTGAAGGGAAAAGGCCTGACCGGGGCCGGAGTTATCGGGGTGTACCACGCTCGGAGGGTGGCGCCACTAATGCTCCGGGTTTGCTCGCTTGCCGACATGGTTCCCGGTGCGCCGACCGAGGGCTCCGTCCTTGCGACGGGCGTGCTTGCCGACACCGAGATTGGGCAGCAAGTTCGGGAGGCGCTGGACGACAAGGACGCCGATTACCCGGTGCCTGGTCACCCTCCGATGCGCTCGAACGAGAATTTTGTCGAGCTGGTGAGGACTTCGCGCTCTCGTTCTTCTCTTCTGCATTTCTTGGTTCGTCGCTCTGACGCGGAGTTCTCGTGTCTGCAGGGCCACATGACCAAGGTAGTGGACTCGCGCCCGCCGGTGCCAAAGGATGCTGAGCGGCAGCAGCAGAACCGCCTCCTCACCGAGAAGCAGAAGAGGCGCAAGGACAAAGAGACGGTGAGGAAGAAGAAAAAGGCTGCCAAGGAGCTCCAACGGTGGCGGCGGGGCAAGGTCATGTCGGACGACGACGACGACGACGACGACAATGAGGATGAGGAGGAGGAAGACGAGGAGGAGGAGGAGGAGGAGTTTATTCTGGCCCCCCGGCCGGGTGCGCTCATCATCCGGGAGCAGCACCCCCAACCTGCCGTGGAGGACAAGCCGAGTGGACCGCCTGCCCAGGACCCGACCCCGTAGGGCTCTGGGGCCGCGCCCTAGGGGTTGGCGCGAGGCGCGCCTCGGGAGGCGACGGAGCCAACCCCCGACCCTCTGCCTGCGTCACGCGAGCAGAGGAGTAGCGGCAAGCGGCCGCTGCCAGATGCCCCGGGTCGGCGTCGAGCTCGGAGGCGAAACGCGCCCGCCGTCGTCGCGCTGAGGGAGTGTAAGTGGAAATTCCTCGCGCATCTTATTCCTTCCCCGGCATCGAGCCATTTTTGATGATGATGTTGTTGTTTCACAGTGCCGCCCCCCGGGACTTCGTTCCGCCGCTGGCGCCGAAGAAGGCGCTACGAGTGTTGTCCACCTCCACGAGGCGAGCCGCGACCCCGCCGGCGGCGAGCGGTGGTGTCGCCGGGGAGACCGCGGAGCCTACCGCGAAGGCGGCCTCTGTGGCGGCAACTGGAGGAAGGGTGCCGCGGCCAGGCACAAGGCAGGGTCCGACCCCTGCTGCGCCTTCTACCTCCGCGGCCGACCCTGCGGGACAGGGCGTTGCCCCTGGGGTCCCTCCGCCCGGCGAGGTGATAGACCTCGATGACGAGGCGGAGGAGCCTACGGCTCCGACGGCGACGGCGGAGATGGCGGCGGCGGAGATGGGGGCAGTTGCCCCACTGACCACGACGGAGACGGCGGCGGCGGCGGAGAAGGGAAAGTCCACCCCCGCGGCCGCGACGGGGACAACAGCGGCGGTGGAGGCGGGGACACCTGCCCCGGCGGCCGCGACGGCGGCGGCGGAGGCAGGGATGCCTGCTCCGACGGCCGTGACGGAGGCAACAACGGCGGCGGAGGCGGGGACACCTACCCTGACGGTCGCGACGGGGGCGGGGACGCCTGCCCCAGCGGCTGTGACGGAGGTCGCGACGGTGGCGGGAACGGGAACGCCCGCTCCGACAGCCGCAACAGAGACGGTGGGGGCGGCGGATAGAGCGGGACGCGCATCGGCGTCGACGACGGCTGCGGCGATTTCGACTGAGACGGCGGCGCATGCGCCAGGGTCGTCGACGAGGCCGGCGGCGTCAGGGGCGGTGGCGGCGTCGGGGACGGCGGAGCTAGGGTCGGCCAGAGCGGCTTCCACCCTTGTCCTGGTTAATTCCATCCCCAAGGCGTGGGGTGGGCCTAGCTTGCGCTGGAGGTCCCGTGAGGACCCGCAGAGACCCCTCTTCGTGCTGGATGACACCGAGGAGTGGGGCAAGTGGCAGGCGGTGCAGGGCAGGCTTGCAAATGTCCACGCTTCCCTGTCTTCCGCGATGGGGGAGCTGGACGGTGTCGTCGTCCCCGGTGGCCAGGTATGGTGTTCTCTCCGGTGGTTGTTTTCCTCTCGTCTCTCCTTTGCTGAGCATAAATTGTTTTGTAGGCCCTCCAGGAATGCAGCCAGGGGAAGTCCAATTTCGTCCAGCTCAAGCGGGGACTCTGGGATTGCTTCTCCACGGAGAGGCAGTGGACCGGGGAGCTGACCGCGCAGGTTGCCACCGCTCAGCAGGTCATCACCGACCTGCGCAGGCGCGAGCAGGCGGCGCGTGAGGACGCGCGGCGGGCGGAGGACAAGTTCTAGGCCGTCGTCGAGAAGGCTCGCCTCGATCTCGAGGAGTTCTATGCTGCTGCCGAGAAGGCCCACCACGATGCTGAGGAGCTCGCACGGCTGAAGGGGGACTATGAGGCCCTTCAGAAAACCGTTGAGCGTATCCGGTGCGAGCGGCAGAAGGCTTGGTAGGAGCGGGACTCCGAGGCGATCCGGAAGGCTGAGGCTGAGAAGATAGCGGTCGAGCTCGGGGTGGAGGTCAGTCAGCTCCACGTGCAAGTGCAGGGGCTTCAGACCGCCGTGGCCCAGGGGCTCGACCGGGAGCGTGAGCTGAAGGCTCAATCTGAGGGTAAGGCTTTTCTCGTCCCTTTGCTTTTGCGGTGTTGCGATGGTTTCTGACTTGGCGGACTTTTCTGGACAGGCCTCACAGACGAACGCGCCCGGCTGAGGGAGGTCCTCGATGCGGAGCGCGCCGAGCACGGCAACTTGCGGGACGCGGTCCGCGTTGTTTGCGATGGCCTCGGCGTGGTCCAGGGGGAGGGGACGAGCTCGTTGGCGGCTCGTGTCCTTGGGGCATACCAACGGGCCTGTGGGATCGCTCGGGAGGTGCTCCATATCGACGTGAGGCGAGCTTTCGGTGTCTTCAGCTCCCATTACTCTGGCATCAACTTCGCCAGGATGAGCGGGGGGTATGCCTCCGGCTACTCCGAGGTCGAGCTGGACGAGATCGACGTGTCGGTGCTCAACCCAGCAGAGGCCTTGGCGAAGCTTCTGGAGGATGAGGCCGTCCCGCCGGAGGACCCAGGGATGAGTTAGCTGTATCGGGCTTAGACGCCCCAGAATGTAAATATGTTAGTTAACTTTGAGCTTATTTTTGTGATGGCCGCAGAGGCCTTTTCTATAATTTGTTGAAAAAAGTTTTCGATCCTCTTTCTTGTTTTTTGGGTTTGGAAAGTTTAGAGTGCGGTTCGGGCGCGTCAGTAAGTGCTGATGAGCGAAGGCACCGTAGCCGCTGGGGCGTAGGTTTTTTGCAGTCCGATCAGTCTTGCCTGAGCGTCGTTCATGCACTCTTTCCTTTTCATGCCCAAACATTTAGGAAGAGAGTCGGTTCGGAGAAATGGTATTTTGAGAAGACGTCAAGTGACTTGGGCCGGAGTTCCTGATAGCCCCCGAGGGATATGCGACCCTGGGGCAGAGCTAGGGTCGGATATTCCTAAGCCCGTGACGAAACTCGAACAACATCGACTCAAAACTACCCTTTTCCGTGAATTAGACGGTTACAAAAGTATGTATGTATAAACTTGGAAACAATAACTAAGGGTAGAAGCGTCTTAGTTGCTCTATGTTCCAAGCGTTGGTGAGGATCTGCCCGTCGGGGGTTGCCATTTTGTACGTGCCTGGCTGCAGTACTTGCGCGACGATGAAGGGGCCTTCCCACGAAGGGGTCAGCTTGTGACGGCCTCTGTTGTCCTGGACGAGACAGAGCACCAGGTCGCCGACGTTGAAGGCTCGACCTCGTACCTTGCGGCTGTGGTACCGTTGTAAGGCTTGCTGGTACTTAGCCAAGTGTAGCACGGCCACATCGCGCACTTCGTCAAGCTGGTCTTGCGCGTCCTCGAGCGATGCCTGGTTCCCTTGTTCATCGTACGCCTTGACCCTCGGCGACCCGTACTCCAGGTCGGTGGGGAGGATTGCCTTGGACCCGTAGACCATGAAGAACAGGGTGAAGCCGATTGCCCTACTGGGGGTCATCCTCAGGCTCCATAGGACCGCGGGGAGTTCCGCGACCCATCGGCTACTGAACTTTTTGAGGCGGTCGAAAATCTGCAGCTTGAGACCCTGGAGTATCATGCCGTTGGCCCGCTCGACCTGCCCGTTCATGCGGGGATGCGCCACGGCCGACTAGTCTACTCAGATGTGGTGATCGTCGCAGAACATGAGGAACTTCTTCCCGGTGAACTGCGTGCCATTGTCCGTGATGATGGAGTTGGGGACTCCGAAGCGGTGGATGATGTCGGTGAAGAATTGTACCGCCTGCTCGGATTTGATCTGCGCGACGGGCCGCGCCTCGATCCACTTTGAGAACTTGTCAACGACGACAAGCAAGTGGGTGAAGCACCCGGGCGCCTTCTTGAAGGGTCCGACGAGGTCCAGTCCCCAGACCGCGAACGACCACGTGATGGGAATAGTCTGGAGCGCCTGTGCGGGCAGATGGGTTTGGCGCGCGAAGAATTGGCACCCCTCGTAGGTGCGCACTACATGGGTGGCGTCGGCTACTGCTGTTGGCCAGTAGAAGCCCTATCGGAAGGTGTTCCCAACGAGGGTTCTTGGCGCGGCGTGGTGGCCGCAGGCCCCGGCGTGGATGTCCTGTATCAATGCCTTCCCCTGCTCGATTGGGATGCATCGTTGGAGGATGCCGGTGTGGCTCCGCTTGTAGAGCTCCTGGTCGATGATGACGAAGGATTTGGCACGATGTGCAGTCCTGCGTGCCTCTGTCTTGTTTGTCGGGAGCGTCTCACGGATGAGGTAGTCGAGGAATGGGGTTCTCCAGTCAGGCGGGGGGTCGGCCCCCTCGCTGGGTTTGCGTCGATCTCCATGATTTCGGGGCCAGAAGGGTCAGCCTCCGGGTTCAGGACAGATGGAGAGTCGCCGACCTTTCCTGGGTCAACGTCTGAGTCCGGGACAGGTGGCGCGTTGCCGACCTCTCCCGGGTCGACGCCCGAGTTCGGGGCGAGTGGTGCGTCGCCAACCCTTCCCGGCTCCTTGTAATGGATCGAGGGCTTGTATTGGTCGCTGACGAAGACGCCGTCGGGGACCGGTTTTTGGTCGGATGCCGCCTTCGCCAGTTCGTCAGCTGCCTCGTTGAAACGCCTTGTGATGTGGTTGAGCTCTAGTCCGTCAAACTTGTCTTCGAGCTTGCGGACTTCGTTGCAGTACGCCGCCATCTTGGGGTCGTGGCAACTCCACTCCTTCATGACTTTTTCGACGACCAGCTGAGAGTCGCCTCGGATGTCCAGCCGCCGGATGCCCAGCTCGATGGTGATGCGAAGCCCGTTGAGGAGAGCCTCGTACTCAGTGACGTTGTTAGATGCAGGAAAGTGGAGGCGGATCATGTACCTCATGCGCACGCCGAGAGGAGAGACAAAGACCAGACCCGCTCTGGCGCGAGCCTTCATCAACGACCCGTCGAAGTACATCGTCCAGTACTCCTGCTTCTTCGACGCCGATGGCGCCTGGATCTCCATCCACTCTGCAACACAGTCGACGAGCACTTGGGACTTGATGGCTGTATGGGGGGCATAGCAGATGCCCTGGTCCATGAGCTCGAGCGCCCACTTCACGATCTGTCCCGTGGCGTCTTGATTCCGGATCACTTCGCCGAGAGGAAATGATGAGACGACCGTCACGGGATGGAAGGTGAAGTAGTGGCGCAGCTTCCTCTTCGTGATGAGGACGGCGTAGATGAGCTTCTGGATCAGCGGGTAGCGCGCCTTGGACTCGGACAAGACCTCACTGACAAAGTACACCAGGCGCTACACCTTGAGGGCGTGTCCCTCCTCCTCTGGCTCTACCACCAGAGCTGCGCTAACCTCCTGGGTGGTTGCCGCGATGTAGAGCAGGAGTGGCTCCCCGTCAGTTGGCGGGCCCAGGATCGGGGCCTTCGTCAGGAGGTTCTTTTGCCGGTCAAGCGCCTCCTGGGCCTCGGCGGTCCACACAAAGTGGTCGGTCTTCTTCAGGAGTCGGTAGAGAGGGAGCCCTCGTTCGCCGAGGCGCGAGATGAAGCAGCTTAGGGCCGCCAGGCATCCCGTGACGTGCTAAACTCCCTTTATATTTTGAATCGGCCCCATGTCGCTGATGGCCGCTTTTTTCTCCGGATTGGCTTCGATGCTGCGCACGGAGACGATGAAGCCCAGCAGCATGCCCCTCGGAACCCCAAAAACGCACTTTTCGGGGTTGAGTTTGACACGCTTGTCTCTCAGCCTTTCGAAGGCTAGTTCGAGGTCGGGGATGAGTTGGTCACCCTTTTTGGACTTGACTACGATGTCATCCACGTAGGCCTCAATGGTTGGCCCGATGAGGTCCCCAAAACACTTAAGCATGCATCGCTGGAACGTAGCCCTCGCATTTTTGAGGCCAAACGACATCTTAACGTAGCAATAGGGGACGAAGGGGGTGATGAAAGAGGTCGCGAGCTAGTCGGACTCTTTCATCGCGATTTGATGGTAGCCAGAATACGCGTCAAGGAAGCTAAAGGTTTTGCACCCTGCGGTTGAGTCGACAATCTGATCTATACATGGCAAAGGAAACGGATCCTTTGGACACGACTTGTTGAGACCGGTATAATCAACACACATCCTTCATTTCCCATTCTTTTTTCATACAAGAACAGGATTAGCTAGCCACTCAGGGTGGTACACTTCCTTGATGAATCCGGCCGCCAAAAGCTTCTGGAGGTCCTCGCCGATGGCCTTGCGCCTCTCCTTGTCGAAGCGATGCAAGCCTTGCTTTACTAGTTTGGAGCCGGCCTTGATGTTCAAGGAGTGCTCGGCGACTTCCCTCGGGATGCCGGGCATGTCCGAGGGTTTCCACGCAAAAACGTTGCTGTTCGCGCGGAGGAAGTCGACGAGCGCACTTTCCTATTTGGGAGATAGGGTAGCGCCTATCCGTATGGTCCTGCTGTCGGAACTGCTGGGGTCGAGGGGGACCTCCTTGATGCCTTCGGTGGCTTCGAAGGAGGTGTCGGACTGCCTAGAGTCGGACGGGTCCTCGGCGCTCTCTGCGAGCTGGACCGCGGGGTCCTCCGTGCAGGTGATGGCTGCGGCGTACTCGCAACACTCTACATCGCACTCGTACGCCTTCTGGAAAGACATGCCGACGGTGATGACCCCGTTGGGCCCTGACAGCTTGAGCTTGAGGTAGGTGTAGTTGGGGATGGCCATGAACTTGGCGTAGCACGGCCACCCCAAGATGGTGTGGTAGGTTCCATGGAAACCCACCACCTCGAAGGTGAGGATCTCCTTCCTGTAGTTGGAAGGAGTCCCGAAGGTGACGGGCAGGTCAATTTGCCCGAGAGGCATCGCCCGCTTCCCCGGCACGATGCCGTGGAATGGCGCCTCGCTGGGGCGGAGGTGGGAGCGGTCAATCCCCATGGCGTCGAGAGTCTTGGTGTAGAGGATGTTGAGGCCGCTACCTCCGTCCATGAGCACCTTGGTAAGGCGCGTTGTGCCGACGATGGGGTCGACGACGAGCGGGTAGCGTCCTGGCTGCAGGACGCGCCCCGGGTGATTGGACCAGTCGAAGGTGATGGCGGGTCCCGACCAGTCGAAGAAGGCCGGTGTAGCGGGCTCGGCCTTGTAGACCTCGCGGCGCTCCAGCTTCCAGTGGCACTTGGAGTCGTAAGCCGCCGGCCTGCCGAAGATCATGAAGCAGCCGTCCACCTTGGGAAAGCCGTCTTCCTTCTCCTCACCGTCCTTCTTCTCCTCCTCGGGCTTCCGTCTCCGGTCGCCCTTCACTGGGTTGCCTACGAAATACCTCTTCATGAGGTTGCAATATTTGTAGGCGTGCTAAGCGGGGAACTCGTGGTTCGGGCACGGTCCCTCGAGCAGCTTGTCGAAGAAGCCGGGGGTGCCCTCTGGGGCGGTTGTCCCCGTTTGCGCTCAGCAACGGTAACAAGGGGAGCCTCGCGCCGCTGCTTGTTCTTCTTCTTTTGCTAGCGGTTGGAGGTGCCTTCGTGGGCGTCCTCCTCCCGCTTCGCCTTGCCTTTGGAACGATCAAAGATCACCCCGACGGCCTCTTCGCCCGAGGTGAAACTGGTGGCGATGTTGAGGAGCTCCTCCGTGGTCTGCGGGCGTCGTGGATGGGACCGATACGCCGGTGGATGGACTGAGCCCTGCCTCCTGCGGGCGGCGGTGTCCGTCGAGCAGGCACGACCCGGTTTGCCCTGGGGGGAGGCTGGTGGACAGACTCCCTCCGCCTCTTGGGAGGCGCGGTGGGCGCTGCCCTGCTGGCATTGTGCCCGCGTTGCCGGTACGCGGAGCTCTCCGCCTGCTGGACGGCGGCGCATTCGAGCAGGTTGCGCACCTCCTGGTGCGCCTGACGCTCCTCGGGCGTCGCCGGCTCGGGGAGTCGTCGGAGCAGGGCCGCCGCTGCGGCGATATTCTGGCTGGCGCAGGCGAAGAGCTGAGGGCGATCTTCGTCCGCACAAATGCGTTGCTGGACGTCGCGCGCCCGTTATTGTGCCCCGCCTTCGTTGCGGGGGCGCTCGACCTCATGGTGGGGCGCCGCACGTGCCTCCGGCTGTCGTGGCCGCACCGGGGCCCTGGCAAGGGCCCCAGTTATAGCTGCGACACGTGGTGGGGGAGTGCACTGCCTCCCTTCGGCACCTTCATCGTTGGATCCCTCGGAGTGTGTGTCGGCCATGAAGCACTCGCGCGAGGGGTGGTGGCTCCCGTTGTTTGAGCTGACGTCGAAGGTTGTCCTCGCCACACCCACGAGCTCATTGCTCATGGGTGGCACGGTCATGGACCGTGCCAGGAGGCGACTGTAGGGCCACTCCTCCGAAGGGGGTCCCGTGGCACGCGCCCGGCCGCTCACCACTATCCCGGTGGTGGAGCTAGAGATGACAGGGCGAGCAGGTAGGACAAGGAGAGGGATCAACTCGATTCCCTCCCCTGTGGCGAGGAAGTCCAAGCTCCCAAAACGGACGAGGGAGCCCGGAGCAAAGCTGGTGTCGCAGCTGGCCATCTGAAGCCGGTGATGTACGCGCAAGGGTCCCCTACCTGGCGCACCAAATGTCGTTGTCGAGACTACGGCTAGTAAATTTCTTTTATGCGCGTAAGGCTTCGGATGGTGGCGTGAGAGGACACAGGGTTAGACTGGTTCGGGCAAGGAAAGCCCTATGTCCAGTATGAGGAGCTGCTCATGTTACTCACGTGTGGTCTATAGTAGGGGTTACAAACAGGCGAGAGAGGGAGCCGGTCCCAAGTCTCTTGGGTGTGCACTGATGCTCGTTAGGAGAGTGTGTGGGTTCTGTTGGCTTGAGAGTCCTCCTGGTCTTGGGGCCCCTGGTTCTCCTTTTATAGCGCAAGGAGGGTACCGGGGTTACAGGTGAGCCAGGCGTGTGGAGAAGTAAAAGAGATAATAAGCTAAATAAAGCAAAATGCAAGGAAAAGGACCGAGTCCCGGGGCCGCCGCCTTCTGCTCCAGCCTTCATCCTCTGTCAGCGCGGCCACCGGAGGAGGGCGGCTGTCTTCGGATCCTGTCGATGATCTTCCTGGCGATCGATGCCACCAAGCATGATGATGGTGTTCGGCCGTGGCAACTGTGGATGTTGGGGGAGACGACTGACCCCTGTTGTCCTGCTTACGGCCCGTGGAACACGGACGTCGCGTCCCTGTCGCCGGATAGGCCGAGCACAAGAACGGGCGGCACATGCAATGAGTGCTCTATGGCGAATCAGAGGGAGCCGCGGCCACTGTAGCCCGTGCGATCGTGGCTACAGTGTTCCGCCCGGGTACTTGTGACAGGTCACGTTGAGGGGCGCGGACGCCTTTCTGCGCGCCAGAGCCGCGGCGCATTTATGACAAGATCGGTGGGGGCCCACGAGATCCACGCCCTCGTCTGCCGGTCCGCGCCCGAGGCAGACCCTTGTCTTGTGGGTCTGGATGAGTCCGACCCCCTACGCCTGGGGTCGGGCGAGGCGGAGCCTTGCGGCGAGGGGTCGGGCGCACCCGACCCTGGGACCGTGGGTCGGACGAGGCGGAGTTTCGCCATCGAGGGGTCGGGCGCGTCCGACCCCCGGGCCCTGGGTCGGGCGAGACGGAGTGGGATGCTCCTTGCCCATGCCGGGTCGGCGGTGATCGTCATTACCGCAGGTGGGCCTGGGCCTTCATGATTGTTGTTTTAAGGGGTATAAGGAGGTCGTTAATATTTCCGCCAACAACTCTACGCTATGCATAGCCAATAATGTATAAGAGTACGATCATCTATTTTTCAGATGCCAGTTTGATAGTCATTGGGACTCGATTGGCCTTCACTGGGAGACCTTACTAGATATCAAGGAGAATTGCTAGCTGACAGTGACAATAGTACATTGCTCGAAAAAATTGTCAAGGAATTAATAACTTTTGAGGTGTTGGCATCCAATTATATTTTGGGTTGATATAGCAGAAATATTGCATTCTAACTGATATTTCTCTCGAGAATTTTAGGACCATCTCTACAGTGTTTTGCAGTTATTTCAACTGATACAGTATGATAAAAGTATATACATTTGTTTGTTATTCCACATTGCTAAATCTTCAATCAATAACCACCAAAAATCTGAGCTGACACCATTCGACAAATTTGATAAACACAATAACCTTACTATTGGAATGTAAATGGTAGTTCCATACAAAATGCAGTGACAGAAATGCAGTTAGTTTTCTCTAATGATAAAAAAAATAAAATTTTCTTAGCAAAACTAAGTTAGTATATGTTTACATTTTTTCTGCTGGATATTCCCTGATCTCTATAATAATCTTTGTTTCAACCCATGTCTCAATATCTTCACTGATAAGGATGCCATGGAGCAACCGGCACATTCATTCCCGTAGAATCTTATACAGATTGCGTTTCTGAGACACCGATAAAAATACCTTGAAGAGGAAATCACCCCAATCTTGCGATACACTTCACGAGCGAGCGTTGTCTTCCGGTCCTCCCCAATCCACCGAATCCTATGATAGACACCACCCTCGGATTTGTTGCCAGCCCACCCTCCACCCGACCAACCATCGCCCGCAGAGGCAGATCCAGTGTGTGTGGCGCTCGAGCCCCCTACCCCCGCGTGGCCATGGAGCCCCATTCAAGTCTTGGATCCGCTCGCATAAGATCGTCTCTTGCTCTGTCGATGGCTCAATGCCAACCAGGAGATTCTCTTCATCGAACAGAGCAGAAAGCCGCGAATCAATATAATGGTCAGATTGCTGGAATTACAGCAAGCAAGATCTTCGAGTTTGTAGCGCTCCCGACGTTCGCCGGCCTCGACCACGTGGGCCTTCAGCTCTTCGATCTTGTGATGCTTCTCTTTTCAGTTCCGGATGAACCTTCTCTCCTCTTTGCCGCCTCGTCTCTACGGGGCCGCGCCGGCGGCCGGCTCGCGAAGCTGCCGCGGCGGTTCGGTCGTCACGTCGGCGGCTACAGGCATGTACATCCCTAGGACACAAAGGCAAATCAGACCACCTATCAAAACGCAACACAGTGCTCCAGATTGCGACGACACAGCAGCGACACGATGACACGTACGCTGCCATTTTATCCTGTTGTCTTCCCTTCACAACCCCATGCATTGACTACGGGAACAGTAAGTTTGTCGAGTGCCGCAGGCACTCGGCGAAGCTCAAAAACACTCGGCAAAGTGTTTGACACTCGGTGAAGAGGACTCGGCGAATTTTTCATCGGCAAACAGTATTTTTGCCGAGTGTCAAAAGTCGGGTACTCGGCAAACCCTTTGCCGAGTGTTAAAAAACACTTGGCAATACTAAACACTCGGCAAAAAGGTGTTGACGGACTGTGTCACGGTAACGGAGTTGTTGCCGAGTGTCAGACAGAAGAACACTCTGCAAAGATTTAAATGTTGCCGAGTGCCGTATTCTCGACACTCGGCGAATATTTACATGTTGCCGAGTGCCGTCTTCCCGACACTCGGCGATATTTAAATGTTGCCGAGTGCCGCATTCTCGACACTCGGCGAACATTTATACTTTGCCGAGTGTCGTCGGCGTGGCACTCAGCAAAGAAGCCGCTACTGCTAGCATTTTATGGCGCCTTTGCCGACTGTGGTAACGAAAACACTCGGCAAAGTTACCCCAGAATAATAGAAATTGGCCTCTTTGCCGAAGTGTCCATCCCCATAAAAACAGATTCGTTACGTATAAAGGACCCCTCTCAAATAACAATCACAGAAGCATCACAGGCATATAAATTGCATCACGGGCATATAAATTGCATCACAAGCATCACATGCACACCACAAATAACATTCACAAGTATATATAGGTTCTAGTCTAAACAAGTAATTCACAAGTATGCTTAACACACTAGCCGTTCAAACAAGTCACTGAGGAGGATGTGTAGGTGACCACAGTGACCAAGATGGTTCCGGAAAGCATTGGATCTTGGTTTCGGAAAGCATTGGATCCCGCCGATTGATTCTGCACAAAGTTAAAGAAATTGCATTAGTCACTTTTCTATTGTAAGTTTCTAGTGCCTGTCATTTCTAGTTTAAGTCTAGATTGATTGTAAGGTTGACAAGTGATTCACAGGAGTAGCTGCAGGAGGTGGAGGTGGAGGGAATAGGTTCGGTGGCATAGCTGGTGGAGTTTGACCTAAACTCTGAAAAACACTCTGCATGTAATGGAACATCGACTCCGTCCTCTGCCTTTCTATCTGCCGATCCGCCTCGATTCTCGCCTCTAGGTCCTCCCGTCGCTTTCGTTCTACTTCCACCTGGGCCTACAATATTTTATCCCAATGTCTTATTGCAAAGCAAAAGGTACGTAAAAATCAACGAAATATGAAACAAACAGAAATAACCTGCAGAGCCTCCATCTGTAACTGTACAGTGGTCGGCTGTGCCCGTATCGTGGGGCTCGAGTTCGTGCTCCTTGCTCGGATCTGGGAGAGAGTGGGAGTACTGGCAGTGTCGATCACGCTATCGCCAATCCAATACCGACCATGCTTCTTGCCTCCTCCCACTCTCATGACAATTTCTACATCAATATCTTGGGAGCTCGGATCGAACTCTGGCCCATGAACCTCCCTTGCCATTGCTGTGTACTCGGTGACGCAATTGTGGATGCTTGGATGGCTGTACGCCTCGGGCGGGTCCTCCGGGTTGAAGTCGATGTTGGCCGTCACCTTGCCCTTTTTGGACATAACCCATGCCTTGAACCGGGAGCACTCCTGGCCATCATGTGACGACGTCTGTGGTAAAAATGCAAAATGATTAGAAATTATGCAGAATTGAGCGTTAGAATAAAGAAATGAATTCGCGTACCCATTTTTCCTTGTATTCATCAAGGCTCAGGTTGTCTTGATGGTGTGATGCATATGGCATCTGCAAATGCCGCTCCCGGCAAGCAAGGTGGTGCTCCAACCACCCGGGCTACAACCACATGTCCACCATTTGTTCCCAGCACCAGGTATGCGCTCGGTACCACCACGGAGGCACCTACATCATCAAGTGTGTGACATATAACAAAAAGAAATTAAGCATAATTAATCTCAGAAAAAGTAAGTATTAACGTTCTGTATTTACCGCCATGAATTCTTCCTTGATCAGGTTCATGAATTCTTCCTTGATCAGGCTCATTGTCCTTGCCTCTTATTTTTTGACCTTCATCCTTCTGAATTCAGCATAGAAGTCCATGATGGCCTGAACCTGCACCTCATAGTGCATGTCCTTGACGAGCTTCTTGGCGGCTTGTTTAGTGACGGAGGCTGCCCTGGCCTCGAATCCCTCCTAGCATCTATAGAAGTCCTGCATATAGACGCGATGTATAAGTTATTATTTCAAGAATGTCCAGGGAAGGTGATGTATTAAGCAATGTAGTGCTGGGAATACTTACCCACAGCTCGGCCTTCACCCGCTCCACCTTGTTAGCGAATGTTCTGTGGTCACAATCAACAACGTCGGCCGCGACGACGTAGTGTTCCCATGTGTAGGCCGGCTCCTCCTGTCCGGCGAAGACCACCAGGCCAGGGAAGTGTAGCCTGCACAAAAGACCAAGGATGCCATTGACCTTGCAGTTGTGGCCACCCCCACTGAGCTTAATTCAACTCCTGCATAAGTGATTAATATAAATTATTAGTTTCTATTGTAATTTTCAACATATCAAAATTATTGAGAATATCTAAAGTAACTTACTTTCCCCTAGTGGGTTGAATCAGTGGGTGTCTATGAAGAGGTATCGGTCACCTCGGGAGGGACGAGGGATCTCGCAACCAGATCTTGGACTGTGAATCCCCTGCCTCCTCCCCCTCCTCCCTCTCCTGCTCCTGCTCCTGCTCCTGCTCCTCCTGTACCTCCGCCTCGTCACTAGAGGCATGCACGGAAGGTATCTCCTCCTCCTCAGACGACCGGGGTGAAGGTACAGGCGACAGGGGCCTCACCCCTTTACCCTTTCCTCGACCCCTGCCTCTACCCTGGACCTGTGCCTCCTCCGTTTCCTCGACCAGTGCCTCACCCCTGCCTCAACGCCTCCCTCGACCCCTCGATGCATCTGACCCTGTACCTGACCCTGAAGCTGACCCTGAAGCTGTAGCTTTGAATTTTTTGTAAAGCGCTGCGATCTTCCTCGTATCACCCACCATTGTTCAATCACCTGCAATTAAAAAGAGTAAACCAATCAGCATAGATAAACAGAACATACTTAGGAAGATATGCAAAATAAACTAAACATACTTCAAAAATAACATGGTATGACAAATAATAAATAAATTAGTACGGCTCATACATGTATTAGAAATAATCGTCATGATCGGGATTAGCTGGATCATAAGTCTCATCATCACTATCACGCGTGCCGATAAAATCATGCCTGTGCTCCGAAGGTGGAATGTCATCATCAATGTACTGTCCTAACTGTAATCGCTGAAGTAATTCTAACTCCTTCATATTATGAACCTCGTCTCCAACGTCCTCTCAGCAACCCTTTCATTGTCTACTTCCATTCCGATCGCTTCGGTTAAGTCTATCTCAAAAATCCCTTCGAACCCATCTTCTTGAAAGAACTCTCCATCATATGTGTTGGGGTCAATGTTGTAATATTCATTGTTTGGTACATGTAGTTTACTGTGTGGCGATACCTTGTACACAACATCCCAACCCTTAAGACGGTCGTCGGTTTGGCACGGGTACGACAAATAATAAACTTGCGTGGCTTATTGAGCCACAATATAGACATCGTTTCCTGGTAAGACGAATGATTGCCGAATTTTGACTAGCCCAAGATTAGGGGCCTTTGCCGAGTGCCTACAGAAACACTCGGCAAACAAACTTCTAAGTTTGCCGAGTGGCGGCGGAAAACACTCAGCAAAATTGACCTTTTGCCGAGTGTCGAGCGGAAGCACTCGGCAACCTCTTAGTTTGCCGAGTGTCGGTAACGGACACTCGACAAAGTACTGACGGCCGGCACACTGCCCTGACAGACGGCGCATGTGCGAGTCACGTGCTGGAGAGTTACCGAGTGTCAAATCGTTGCCAAGTGTCGTCGGGATTTTTGCCGAGTGTGTTCTCCGCGACACTCGGCAAATATGATGTTTGCCGAGTGTATTATGTATGCCGAGTGTCTGCCCCTATACACTCGGCAAACTAGGTGTTTGCTGAGTGCCCGACAAAAAACACTCGATAAATATTTTACACTCGGTAACTCTATTGTTTCCGGTAGTGATTACAAGATCGCTGATCCTTCAGGTTGAAGGGAATCTAACCAACGGGTGCAAGAAAAGTGATCATGCACACATATTGAGTTCTCGAGGAATGTATCAGCCAGGGGCGGACCTAGAACTAATTTTGAGTGAGGGCACACCTTAAGAGCCACTAGATTTTACAAGCTTAGCCATGGTGAAAATTTGATAGTTACCTTAGTTTCAAAATTTTGAGTGAGGGCACGAGCCCTCACTCCGGTCTATATAGGTCCGCCGTCCGCGCCTATATCGGCCCAAGTTATGAAGTATTATGATCATATCGCCCAATAAAGATTGGTTCAAACCACTTTGGTGTTAGTTTTGAACATCCGATGATCCGATCCCACACAGTCTAGAGTTGGGTCAGAACTAACTAGCAACATGGCCGGCGTAAATAGCAACATGTCACGCGTCCTTTTGACATCACAATCCTCCTATAATGAATCATGCTTATTTTATGGGATACAATTTGTAAACAACAAATTATGGTAAACATATTCCATCAACCCTTGCAACTGCACGGTCTGACAATTTTAAGAGAAATAAGAAATAACTACTCTAAATATGGATATGTAATATATATATATATATATATATATATATATATATATATCATAAGTTCATACAAAAATTTGAGGCCTATACTATACGTAATATAAATTCTTATCTCTGATCTTTCTTGTTTGTTTATTGTCTAACAGGGTTCCCATAAATGGATGCTGTATAATCTTTAGCCGGTTGTAAATAAAAAATAATATATGTTTTTCATCACAAAATAAATCTTTAAAAAACCGTTACAGTAATATTTGGGATACTCTGTTTATTTGACATCAACTATTCAACTTAAGTATTGAGCTCATGGATACATCTATGCCGCCCAATGGTTGTCTCCAAAGCACTGTGCACATTGCCGGTATATATATTCAATCATAAATTCTATAGCCTTAAAAATGACGGGAGTACTCAATAAAATATACTTCCTCCGTCTAAAAAGAATAAAATTTATGCATGCATTGGACTAACAGGTTGTCAATCTATTGTTGTCTATTTTATACATAGTGGTGAACAAAGATATGCAACTTTATAGAAAATTAACGTATCGACTAAAATTATTTAAACCATCTTGAACATACTCATTATTCTCTCCGACATATGTTCACATCTAGCTAGCTAGTATATCCTAGTAATACTATGCTCGTGCCGAGTTGTATAGTTATTGGCATTAATCAATCGCAGGCTATGCGAACTAAGCGTAATAGTAAGTTTCTTTATAGCGGAATCTGCGTACTTTTTTAATCCTAAGCCAACGCGGATGTTTGCGTTTTTCTTAATTATTCTAGGAATTAACCAGGATTATTGTTTCCGTGATAGTCGATGTGTCCGTCGACAAAGATGCTTGTGGTGACTTAGTTACGAGACTTGCCAGCTCAGTATCTCAAATATGCTTATAACAGTATGGTTGCATTCGTGTATTAACAGACGTAAGTATGCCTGTATTTTAGCGTGTTTGTAAAAGGGAGTCATGACATGCTGCTGACATATCATATATCAAACTTATGTCTCTGCAGTTAAAATTTCAATTCTGCATCTGCTTTGCCAGCCAGTACGTGGCGCTTTCATGGAACGTTTGGTTTGCTTGATAGCTGGCCTTGCCTTACCTCGTCTAGCAAGGCGAGTCTTGCCGATGGAGAAGAGCCTATTCAGCTCGTCCAAGCAATTAAGGTCCTGTTTGGCACAGCTCTGGCTCGTGAAAAAACAGATCTGGCTTTGGCTCGGAAAAGCAGCTTTTTCTGGCTCTGGTTTATTTTGTACGAAAACATTTGGTAAAACAGCTTCTCCTAGTGTAAAGAAGATGTCAAATGTCCAAAATACCCTTATATTTTTTTCTCTCTTTTCTTTTTCTTTTTTCTCTTCTTTTTTCTTTTTTTTTTCTTTCCTTTATTTTTTTCTTTCCTTATCCCCTTCTTTTCTTTTTCCCTCCCCTCTCCTTATCCCGATCGGCCGCTCCTCTCCTATCCACTCACCGCTCCCCCACCCCCCCCCCCCCTCTCTCTCTCTCTCTCTCTCTCTCTCTCTCTCTCTCTCTCTCTCTCTCTCTCTCTCTCTCTCTCGGGCGGAGGCTAGCCGCGGAGCCAATGGGGCGGCACAGGAGGCTGCCGGTGGGGCGGAGCCGGAGGCCGGCGGGGCGGAGCAGGGAGTCCAGCTGTCCCGACCGCGCCTGCGCGCTGCAGCGCCGCCAGCTGCCCCGACTTTGCCTGGCCCCATGGCCACCGCCGCGTCGCGCCGTCCGCGGCAGCTACGGCCCCACAATGGCGCCGTCCATTGCTCCTCCTCCGGGGACAAAGATGAAAAATGAGCTGTTGGGATGAAGAGAAGCTGGTATGAGCCGCTATTTTTGGCTTCTCCCCGGTGGAGAGATGTAGAGAGCGGGATTTTAGGAGCTTTTGCCGACTTCCTCTTGTGAGCCATTTTGGTTTTATCCATTTGGCACGGCTTCATCAAAAGCCGCTCGAGAAGCTGCTCGATGAGTCGTGCCAAAGGGGCCCTAAGAAAAACTCTTGCTTTCACAGACACCGAGGTGAGGGATATGGTTACCCTATAGGTCCCCACCGACCAGGATGCTGGCCGGATCTGACAACTGCCCCCCCCCCAACCAGGGCGTGCGGGCTAAGGTCATGAAGTTACTTGGAGTGCATGACAAGACAACTAGACTATCCAAATCTACCCGGATATTATGGAACATGTATTGTAATCCGACATAGAATACCTTCCATGAAAAGACCGAGTAGATTAGATCTAAACCGACTTGTAACTCTTGGTCGTCGGACTATATAAGGCGGCCAAGAGCGCCCTCCTGGGGCATCGAATTATTGAGCAATACAATCCACCAACATACAGGACATAGGGTATTACTCTTTTGAGACCCGAACCTGTCTAAAACCCTTGTGTCCTCTTCGTGTTCTCATGATCACCATCAAGTTCTTGGTTTCGTAACCACCCTCGCCTACAAATCAACTATTTGGGTAACCCCCAGGTGGACTGTCGGGCTCATAACTCCGACAGTTGGTGCACCAGGTAGGGGGTTGCGAGATCCGCTTTCTGTGACCTCGATGGCATCCCATCCCGACATTGTTTTTTTCAAGAGCATGAAGGACTTCCTCGACAACCCGATCCAGATCCAGTTCGGGACCATGCCGGCAGATTCAATCCCGACCACTCTCTCCATCAACTCGACGGTTTCTGCCAACTCGGCGATGCTCGCTGAGACGGCAACTTCCACCGACTCAGCTACTTCCATCGACTTGGCGACTCCTGTCAACTTGGCTTCCGTCGGATCCGTTCCGACGGAATAGGTTCTTCATCCAAGGGCATCACGCCGCTTGTCCAGCAAGCTGGTGAGCTCTCCCTCTCTGAGAGGGTTACAGACCTGATCATCGGCCCCCCGCTCGGACTGCGGAACTTGGCTTCTGAGTACTCCACCAGGCTTGACCAAGTTTTTTAGATCCAATCTGAAAATCCTCCCGAACCCGCCCAGTCTCCGGATTGTGGCAAATTCCAGGTGCCCTGCATCATTCTGACACCCAACCCTTATGGAAGCGATGACGGAAGCAACTCATCTACACCAGATCATCAAGCCTTCATTGTCTCCATTGATGAACCACCTTATGATGGCGAAACAGAATCTCAAGAAGAAGGCCATAACACTAGAAACTGAAACCAAAATGATGTCAACAGGAGCAAGCCGACGCCTAGCAGCAAACTACGGCAACCGCTAACGCAGCAGGCGACTAGCGCCAGCAATTGTGCCATGAGCATGCCACTGACGACCAAGGCGGTGGTCGGGAACGACGCAGGCATCACGCGCGCCCGCAATCTGCTAGCCGACCACAATTAGGCTGGGAACAACATCCTCGCTACACTCCAGGCCAACCTCGGGGCTGTAGTGGCCGAGCTAGACAACCTTCCAGATTCAGATCAGGTCCGACGAGCTAAAGCGCGACTTCAAGCTGCTACTGTCCAGCTGGAGGCGCGATCCAACGAACGGCATGCACACTCCTGGTCCTCATCCTCCAGGCATTCCCGCAGTAGATCCGGGTACAGCAGATTTGACCGTCGTTGAGGTGAACGTAGTGATGGCCACCTACCCCCAATCAACGAAGAAGAAGTAGACCACAACGCTGTTCCAGCCGCCAATCCACAGGCCGGACAAGCTGCGAATCCACAAGCCGGACAAGCTGCGAACCTACAAGCCGCCCAACCTATCAACCTACCAATCGTCCAGCCACCCAATCCTCCAATTAACAACACCGTCAACAATGATCACCAACAACATAACAACGACAACTGCCCCCACTGCGGGAGAAACTACAATGGAGACAGAGGCCGACCAGAACGGCAGCACGATCTCCGAGATGACCTGCACGAGCTTCGCTAGAACCGTGACGTCTGCGCTAACTTAAATCAACACCACAACGAGCGCGATGAGTATGAGCTTCATCGCCGCGCCGAGTACAATCGTGACTTTGGCACTCCTATACCAAACCGCGATGCAGCACGTGATGACAGACGCCGTCAGGAAGATGAGATGTGCCATCACGCCGACTATGACCGTGCATACAGTGCACCTGGAGGCACCCACAAACCACCCAGGCGTGATTACAACTATGAGGATGTCTACAATCCACCCAGGCGGAAGTAGGATTACGAAGACGATTATTATCCACCTAGATGCAACTATGGTGGATGCGGAAGGGTCAACCCCGACCAATACTACAACAATGACATGGCAATTGATGGCTTTGCCACCTTTACGCCTCACCTCATTGTTGTTGTATGGCTACCTACTTCAAACCAGCTATTAATGAAAAGTACGACAGCTGTTTGGACCCAACTATATGGCTCAAGACATACAGTACGACCGTGAGAGCCGCTAACGGCACCTACGATCAAATGGCCGCCTACTTTCCTGTAGTTATGGATCCTGCTCCGCTCATGTGGCTGGAAAACCTTCCCCCAAATAGCATGGACAGTTGGGGTCAACTAGCTAGATCTTTCACTCAGAATTATCAGGCCACATACAGCCGACCTGGCAATAGGGAAAAGCTCAGTCAAGTCCATCAAATAGAAGGTGAGCCACTTCGAGAATACGCCAACCGCTTCTTCGAGAATCGCAATAGGCTTGCAGGCATCGATGATCGTGACATCATCTGGTATTTTCACTCAGGTTTGACAAATCAGAAAATGTTTGAAAAACTATATGAGGCAAAACCAAAAACAGTTGGACAGATGATGGAAGTGGTCAACGAGCAAGCCGAGATTGAAGAGGCATCAAAAGTCCAATTCTAGAGGCGCCATCAGAGCGACGACTACTATCAACCACTGCATATCGAGCCCCGAGCAAATCCGGAGCCCTGTCTCCGCAAAAGGGCCCCGGAAGTTTATGCTGCTAGGGCGAACCCGACCAGGCAAAGCACCTTCAACCGTGAGGAATTTGAGGGAACTCTGAGCGGCCCATCCCCCTTCCACAAGTATGCGCGCCATACCCTGCGTGACTGCAAGGCTCTGAAAAAAGAGCTCGGCGCCCCGGTGGAATACAAGCAACCCCGACGTAGTGATGATCGCCAAGACAGTAACAAGCGCGAGTATCGCAATCTTAATAATATTCAACACCAAGATAACCATGACAATCGTAGCAACGACGATCATGACGACCGCAATGACTGTAAAAACAGTAGGCATGATGACCGCACCGAGCAGAACAGGGAGGAAGAGTGTGATCAGCTGTGTCATGACACCCAGTGTCCTAACGCCAACTAGAATGGAGACTTCTAGCGACCCGAGCGTGAGGTCAACATCATAGTGGGCGGCCGCAATGTCTCCTGCAGCAATTGCCAGCAGAAGCTACGCTAGCGAGAGGTCCACTTCGTTTCAATACAACTAATCCAATATCTGCACTGGTCCGACCAAGACCATTGGGTCTATATCCCGGATCCTGGGTCCTACCCATTGGTAGTCTACCCGACCATAGATCTGGCTCTACTCCCCAAGGTACTGATCGATGGCGGCAGTGGTCTCAACATCATCTTTACTGATACATTGAAGCGCATGGATTTTGATTTTAAGCGGCTCCAGCCTTGTGAAGAACCCTTCTATGGTATCGTACCTGGAAAAGGATCCTACCCCATCGGCCGAGTTATTTTGCCGGTCACGTTTGGCACACAGGCTAACTATCGCACCGAACACCTCACATTTGAGGTAGCCAACTTCAAAACATCCTACCATGCTACCTTCGGTAGGCCAATGCTTGCAAGGTTCATGGCAATCCCACACCATACCTACCTTGTCCTCAAGAAGCCAGCTCCAAACGGAGTACTTTCTATCTATGACAATGTGGAGACTTCATATAAGTGCGACACAGAAGCAGTCCAACTCGCTGAAACTCTGGAACTGTTGGCAATCACCACCGTCATGGTCGTCGAGGCTTAGAAGATCAGCGTGGACCAGCTAACAATCCCTAAGAAGGAGCTGACCTCCATATCTCTACAACCTGACCCCCGGGTCAAGAAGATTTGCCTCAATCTTGAAGACTTGACCAAAACGGCTCTTATCAGGGCTGACCTCTCAGAGAAATAGGAACTCACGCTCACTAGTTTCTTGCAAGACAACTCGAACATATTTGCACAGAAGCCATCAGACATGTCCGGTGTCCCAGGGAGTTGGCTAAGCACTCCTTGGACTTGAGCAAGACTGCACGCCCGGTGAAACAAAAACTGCATCGCTTCACCCAAGATCGCAAGAAGGCCATTAGTGTAGAATTGAATAAGCTCCTAGCAGCCGGATTCATCCGTGAATGTAAACATCTTGACTGGTTAGCAAACACAGTCCTTGTAAGAAAGAAAACCGGTGAATGGAGAATGTGCATAGATTATACCGACCTGAACAAGCACTGCCCTAAGGACCCCTTCCCTCTTCTGCGTATGGATCAAGTCGTAGACTCCACCGCAGGAAGCATCCTACTCTGCTTCCTCGATTGCTACTCAAGCTATCACCAGATTGCCCTCAAACCAGCCGACCAAGACAAGACGACATTCATAACACTCTTCGTTATATACTGTTACAACACTATGACCTTCGGGTTGAAAAATGCCGACACCACCTTCCAGAAGGCCATCCTGGGTTGCCTCGCAACTTAGCTGCATAGAAACGTTGAGGCTTACATTGATGATGTGGTCATCAAGATCAAAAATGAGGAAAGCTTCATAACCGACCTTGCAGAAACCTTCAATAGCCTTCGGGCCTCTTGCTGGAAGCTTAATCTCAGTAAGTGATTCTTCGGTGTCCCATCTGGCAAGCTCCTGGGCTTCATGGTCAGCCAGCATGGCATTGAAGCCAATCCCGCCAAGGTAGATGCAATCAGAAGCATGACAAGACCTGCCAACAAGAAGGATGTCATGAAGCTGACTGGCATGGTGACAGCTCTTAACCGGTTCATCAGCAAACTTGGAGAGAAAGGCCTGCGCTTCTTCAAACTCCTCAAAAAGGCAGACAAGTTCGTATGGGATGACGAGGCTAACAAGACACTTGAAGACTTAAAAACTATTCTCATCACATCCCCGGTCATGACGGCTTTGGCTGACCAGGAAACACTCTACCTCTACATATCCGCTACAACACACGTGATCAGCACTGTACTGGTGGTCGAGCGATAAGAACCCGGTCACGCCTACTTAGTACAGCGACTAGTATAGTACGTCAGCGAGGTCCTCAGCGACTCCAAGACCCGTTATACCCAAGTACAAAAACTGCTCTATGTAGTGTTAATATCCTCAAGAAAGTTGCGCCACTACTTTCAGGCACACAAAATATGCATGGTCTCCTCGTTCCCCATTGGTGAAATTCTCCACAACAGAGATGTTAATGGCCGAGTTGTCAAGTGGTATGTGGAACTCGACGAGTTCGATCTTGAATTTTGCCCACAGCATGCAATCAAGTCTTAGATCTTGGCCGACTTCTTGGTAGAGTGGACGGAAATCCAAAAACCACCCTCCCTACAGAGGCTGGAACATTGGGTTATGTACTTTGATGGTACCCTCAACCTCGAAGGAGCCGACGTAGGAGTGCTTTTCATATCCCCAAAAGGCGACCAGCTAAAGTATGTGCTCCAGATCTACTACATGGCTACCAACAATGGTGCCGAGTATAAGGCTCTCATCCATGGCCTCCGCATAGCCGTCTCCCTCGGAATCTAGCGTGTACCCGCTTATGGTGATTCAAAGGTGGTGATCGAGCAAGTCAACAAAAACTAGGACTGCCTAAGGACTCCATGGATGCTTACTGTGCAAAAATTCGCAAGCTTGAAGCCCACTTCGACGGCCTCGAGTTCCATCATGTCCCCAGGGACCACAACATCGCTGCCGACGTCCCATCCAAGCTCGGCTCCAAGTGTGCACAAGTTCCAGTCGGCGTATTTGTTCAGGATCTTCGGAAACATTCTATCAAAGTCCTGGACCCCGACCAGGCTAATGAACCTAGTGATCAGGCTTCAGCCAACCTAAAATCCGCCGAGGTCATGATGATCGAGGCAGAAGAAGATTGGCGCGCCCTATTCATAGCCTTAATCACTGACCAGCTGGCACCAAATGACAATGTTGAACATGAGAAATTAGCTCAGCGCAGTGCAAATTATGTTGTTATAGGCACAGAACTCTACAAAAAAGCTGCATCTACAGGCATAATGATGAAATGCGTTCTACACATTAAAGGCATCGAACTATTAGATGAAATCCACTCGGGAATATGTGGAAGCCACGCTGCTTCTGGCACTTTGGTTGGCAAAGCTTTCCGATTCGGCTTCTACTGGCCCACAGCAGTAGCCGATGCAAAGGAACTCGTCAAGCGTTGAGGTGTCAATTCTTCTCCAAACAGCAGCACCTTCAGGCTCAAGCCTTACGCACCATCCCCCATCATGGCCTTTCGCATGCTGGGGGCTGGATAAGGTCGGACCTTTCAAAACAGCCCCAGGTGGGCATACACACATTTTTCTAGCTGTTGACAAATTCGCGAAATGGATCGAAGTAAAACTGTCACCAGTATCGAGTCAGCCAAAGCCACCCAATTCGTGGAAGAAATCATGTATCGCTTCAGAGTGCCTAACAGAATTATAACCGACTTGGGCGGATAGTTTACGGGTGCCGAGTTCTGGGACTTTTACCAAGACAACCTCATTGACGTGTACTACTCCTTAGTAGCACACCCACGCTGCAACGACCAAGTGGAACGTGTGAATGGGACGATCCTTCAGTCCCTCAAGTCTCACATCTTTGACGATGCATCCAAGTACGCCACCAAGTGTCTACGTGAGGTGCCTCATGTAATCTGGGGTCTAAGAACTCAGAAAAGTAGGACCACCGCTACACCCCCTTCTTCATGGTATACGGCTCAGAAGCTATATTACCATTAGATGTGGCCTTCTGTGCTCCGCGCATCCAGTACTATGAAGAAGGCAAGGCAGAAAGAAGTCGGCAAGTTGATATAGATAGCCTTGAAGAGCATCGCGTGGCAGCCCTCCTACAGCATGCACGCCATGAGCAGCAGATACAATGTTATCATGACCGCAACGTCAAGGAATGGCCCCTTCAACATTGGTGATTTGGTGCTTCGCCGAGTACAATCAACTAGGGATTTGCACAAACTGGCCACCCCTTGGGAGGGCCTCTTCATTGTCAAAGAGATCATCCAACCCGGCACATACCGACTCCAATAGGCAGATGGATCTAGTGTCCCGAATCCATGGAATATCGAACATCTACAACGATTCTACCCCTAACATATACATCTATGTACTCTGTTTCTTTCTTTCATATTGAATAAATTAGTACCCCTGCGGTCTCTTCTTTTTGCGTACGTACTGCTGTAATGCTTTTTCCTCTCTAAGCTAATCTATACGCTCGGCAGCTGCTCGATCTGCTTAGCAGCCTGTGTGCTGAAGCGTCCCCACATAAGCAGAGACTAAATATGATACAAATATCAGTCCAAGGAGGCTGATAACACATTTATTCAACAGATGGTTCATAAACTGTACACCACTCGAGGGAGTGGGCGCAAAAGCCATGCCAAAATGACAAGTAAATAAACAACAGCAGCGAGCCAAGCTACTTGTGGTGGAACCACCCAAATTAACTTGGCTAAAGCACACTGAAGCCGTTTAACACGCGATCATCTGCTTTAAACAAATCAACTTGGTCGTCCGTCGGATTTCATCCGATAAACCACTTAACTCAGGATCGAGAAAGCAAGACTCGCACGAAGGCAAGAGGTTACAGAGATTTCAACAATCCATCTCAATTAAACAAGTGCATCAAATTATTACAGCATTACGTTCGAAATTCAAACAAGGTTTGTAGAGTTTCCAAATAACAGAAATAAATAAGTAGAGTCTAGACGTCATTGCAGGATATCATGATGAAGCCGATCATGACATCAATGATCCCGGTCCTCACCGTCCGAGGAGGGATCCCACTCAACCATCCAACTAGGAGGAAGTTGGGGAGGCCAAGTGCTACTTGCAGCGAGCTCAGGCGTATCAACATCACCTAAAAAGATGTGCCACAACAAGGCTGAACGACTACGCTCAACAAGACTTAACTGGCCAGCCGTACTACTCCACCAACACCTAGACATCCAAGCTTTTTGGCTCTGGAGTTTGTTTTTGCCAAAAGCGACTAGTGTAGGTCCTTACTTTCAATATTTTAGCCATAAGTTCTACTGTTGTTTTACCATTCTAAGTTTACTACTATACTAAACCAAGCATAGTTTCCAAGCAATTAATACAAGTAATAATATTAGATCATCACCTTTCATTATTATCAGTGTAGCATAGCGATCAAGTAGTCCCAAACTGTGAGAGGCAGACGAATCGATTCGAATTTTTTAACCATGCATGACGAACCTAATCTCACAACATCTGCGCACCACGAGTGGTTGCTTCATTTGTCAGTCGTCCCCGTCAATTCCCAGACCTATGTCGAACCCACTTCCCTTGGTACAAGGCTCCATAGACCCGGCCTTCGCCGTTCTATGACCGCACTTGTCACCACATGCGGCCGCAAGGGAACTCCATTCCAGAGACAGTGGAATGATCCGCTTACATTCTGGTTCAATCAAGTACTAGGCTTCCCCATTTTATACTAGGTATTAGATTAGTACTTTCAAACACTTGATCACGAACACTATTACATCTCGACCTTAGTCCAATTTCATGTAGACAGATGGGGCAATCCACCGACCACCAAAAACAGTTCACAGAGCCCTGCCCCATCCATCGTCCTTATAGTGTAATAAAAGGAAAGCAATCAACTCCTATAACTCGCGAGTGGCAGGTAATCACTCGATTTTTACCGAGTTCTATTAAGCATTGCAACTATTCAACTCAATATACTAGTGCTCACATCACAGGGTACTATGTTCATCCATCTACGGTTTCAATCAAATCCTAAAAACGTAAATGCACAATCATAACAACCAAATATATTGCAAGTAGTTAAAGATAGGAGTTTATGCTCCGGGGCTTGCCTTCACATGGGGAGTTAGCGAACTGGTCCTCAGCTTGCTCCGGTACAGGCTCGGCTCTGACTTGATGCAGATCAGCTACGGCTCCTTCTTCTGGCGCCAGGTGAAGCTCGTACGTTCCGTCAGCGAGGTTCAGCTCTACACGAAATGCAAATGCATCAAGTTCAACTCCCATGCTTTCCCATATAGGATGTAAAACATGAATTAGCGTTGAAGTGTAAATTATATTATGACCACATTCACCTAAACAACGTTCTACACCTTCTTTATCTGCATAAGGTAAGGTGTGTTGTGGTACAAGACCCGGGGTTGATTTGATATTGATTGTGTACATATATACAACTTAACTTTATTAAATTTTAGATCGGAAAGTTATCCTATTTCTGAATGTTTTTTTACCTCTTCCGAAAAAGACTATTACCTTTACTTAAGGTTTCTTTCTTCCATTTAGTAGGTTCATCTCCCAAATTTTATTTCAATCTTCAAACAGTAAGCTATGAAGTTGAAACTTTACCAGCAACTTAACCTTGTCATGATTAAGCTACTCCACAAATTTGAGGCTCATTAGAGTTGCACAAAAATAATTAAAATTCCATCATTATGATAAGGTAGTGTGTGCTTAACTATTTTTAAAACAGAAACCATAATGAATCTGGGTATGAAATTTTAACAAAAGGTTCCAGAGGTTAAATAGAGCCTTTGGAAAAAATTCAGAATTTTTAATGAGGGGAAACCATATATCATAACTTCTTCTCATTTATTTTCCTATCAAAAGGTAGATGGGTTCCAAGAACTTTCAGATTTTTCTTGTGAACTAGGCTTCACCACCGATTCACTCAATGTGGTCTTACATTTTTCACACCTCTGGATGAATTATTATGCAAAAAGACAAAAGCAACCTTAGATTTCCACATCTGAGCTAGGCTCCACATCATTTTTATAAGCTTCCATTCTCTGAAACAAACACTTGAGAGTTGGGTTTACCATTTTAGCATTTTTCTGCAATTTACTATGATTTAAATGGCTTAAACAAGGATTAAAACATATAACATTCATTCCAGTAGAGACATGTGTCAGAAGTATTTTTATCAAAAACTATACTTTATAATGATTCTAGCAATGTTGACTTGATATTTTTCTGAATTTTCTACGAGTTTTGGTGAATTTCCAAAGTTAAATACATTTTCTGCTGATTATAAAATAAAAAACCGAGGTAAACTTGCGATCTAGCCCCTGGGTCTAAGGGTTAAACGCGCTAATCCCTGGAAGAAGGAAAAAGATACAAGTGTGTCCTTGGCGGCGCGCACGGCGACGGTCCGGCCAAATTCCAGCGATGCGCCAGCCAATCTAGGGCAAGAAGTTGTGGGGAAGGTGTCGGAGCTCACTAGGAGTTGATTGGCGGTGGTTGGGGGCGCGGAGGAGGCTTGGTGGGGGCGGAACGGTGCAAGGGCGGTGAAGCTCGGGCGGCGGCGAAGTCCGGTGGCGTTCCGGCATCGTCGGCGCTTAAGGACCCCAACAAGCGGCTCGGGAAGCTTCGCGTGGAAACGGTGGAGCTAGTGGTGGTGGTGGCGGGGAGTGGGGAGCTGCGGAGGTGGGGGCTCCACGGAGAGGTGGCTTGGCGGCGGGCGCAAAAAAAGAGCACGGGAGCGCGGCGAGGTTGGGCGAGCGGGGATGGGGGCACAGGCGGCGTCGGGCCTCCATTTATAGGGCCGGGCGGGGCAGGTGAGCAAGGCGGGGCCGGGACTTGCAGCTGGGGACTGGAGGGGAGCCGGGGTGCTGCTACGGCCATTAATGGCGGTGGCGCCATTGGCGTAGAGAAGGGAGGGTGGCGCAGGAGGCGAGAACACTGCAGGTGAGGTGGGCAGGCGCGGGCGAAGCGAAGCGAAGCGAGCGTGCACGGCAATAACGGCTTTGCCGGGACGCGTCACTGGTGAGATGGGAAGGAGCTGTCACGGCTGGGGTGGCGGTTGGTGGAGGCTGCGGTGTCGAGCAGGGTGTCCACGGGGGGCGTGCTCGGGTAGGGCAGCGGGCAAGGCGAAGCTGCCAGGAGCAAGATGGGGGACCGCGGCGTTTCACGGGCGGCGGGGCGCGCGAGGCGTCGACCTTCCGCGGCCGGAGACCGGGCGGAGGCGCTGCGCCGGTGAGCAGGGGCCACGCGGCGAGCGGCGGGCGGAGCGCGACGCACGCACTCTAGGCGCGACGGATTTGTGGGATCCGGCGATGGGGTGGTCTTCGAGCGCGAGTTACTCCCGATTCTTGATATGTGCGATCTTAACTCCCTTTACAAAAGTTGTAGTCCTCAGATCGAAGTTCAACTTTTGTAATTGAACCAAGTGCAAATTCGAAGCAGATTTAAAGATAAAAAGCTTCAAAGTTTGAAGGAATGCCTGATTTCCAAACTTATAGAAATTTCAGTTGTTTGGTCATTTTCAAGGTTTTTGGCTGGCTTGACCTCCAGTTTTGAAAAGCTTCTGAGGTGAATTTGACCAGGGTCCAAAAGATGAAGTTGTTGTATAAACTTATGTATCCAACTCTTACAAAGGGTTTTGTTGATGTTCTGTTCAAGTTTCGTAAGATAAGCTCATGCCAAGATGCATGATTGACTGATTCCAGACTTTGACCTGGGGCTGGGTTGACCAAACTAGCTGACTTTTACCTCGGTTTTGAAAGCCTTGTGTGCAGATTTTGCCCTTACTCCTTTAGTCAAAGGTATTAAGGGATCAAAGCTTTAAAACAGTTGTATAGAGTTCAGCTTGAGTTCATTTTGGAAAATCTTAGATAAAGAGCTCCAAAGTTGGGACTTAATCTGTTTTTCCTAAATTGACACAGTTTTGAATTTCGAGTTTTTGAAGGTCTTCTGCTCAGATTCAAACAAAATACCAAAAATAAAAGTTGTTAGAAAAGTTGAGTTCTCCAACTATTAGTTGGATAGACTTTTAAGTTCTTAAGCAACAATTTGAGTTATGGTTTAAACATTTGTTTATCTTGTGAGGGCAAAAGTGTCTTTTTACTTGTCTCTACAACTGCCAATTGTTCTTCTTTTATGCTCTAATGACCTTACTTCAGATTAAACATGGTTTTATTAGTCTAGGTTGTTACACTACTGTCAAGAGACACCACTCGGGACTACACAGCAGCGGAAGCATTCTGTAAAGGCCAACACCACAAGCAACATGCCTGTTGGGTGTAGAAGCGACCTCCTACTCGAAATCCTCAGCGACGAAGTTCGGATCTTCCTCTGAAGCAACAAAACAAGGATGAGTACAAAAGTACTTAGCAAGTCCAACCCCATCCACGGAGGGGAATACAATCAAGAATATGCATAGGATATATCAATGATAAGACCAAGGTTTATTTGCAATAAAGCTAGATTTTCAATACATGCAAGGATTCATTTTCAAAAGAGTTTTCGCAAAGCATTTCTTTATTAGCTGAATCATTAACTGGGGTTAATCCTATACAAATGATCCAGGTTTTAATGCTATCGGACTCCCCGTCCGCAGTAGTTCACCGCACAACTGTCGGACATTTCCAAAATCCAACACACACCATGAAAATCATCCATCTCCCAACACTAGTCATGTGTCCAAGCCGTAACTCGTCTAATGCTGTGGACACAGCTACCTAGATAGGTATTAACTTTGTAGAGGTGTACATTTTACCCACAAGTAGGGTACCGTAGCACGATCACCTTAGTGTCGGTGCAGATCCTATCAAAGCCATTACCCACCTTAGCTAAACCTGACTAGCCAACACAGAAATAACCAAGGGGATAACAACCTACCAACGAGGTCTTAACTGGGACCGAAATCACAAAGATCTTACTCCTTCTCCATGGTCTCCTGTTGCTCACCAGCTCTCCTGATGGCTAACAGACTAGCTAGTGAGATTTATGCTAAGCCGTTGCCGCAAACAACAGTCGAGTGGTTGCACGATAAATTAGGTTAGGCAAGATGGCACATCAACTCGGTCCTTAACCATGACAAGATGGATATCTCCCAACATGCTCAACCACAAAGGTACAAGCCCAACTTGGCATTTCTCACAAGAAACACCCATCCATCTCATCTAAGCATTTTCTTTCCTTTATTTCCTGAAAACCCATTTTTCTCATTCAAAACACTCACACCTTTATTATTTGATAAAAACACATTGTAGTCATGATTGAATTGTAATAAGTAACAAGGTCATGCACGCGGTACGGGTCTTCGGGCTCCGTCTCACGGTACTAGGCTTCAAGCTCCTCTTCGGGCTCCTCCGCGGTCACTGCGCGATCAACAGCACACACAAGCAAGCGCACAATAAGTAAAAGAAAATAAAGTTTTACCCGTTGAGCTCGAAGGGAGGGAATGAACTAAAAATATGAAATGAGAAGTATTTTCTGGGATTTTGTAGATGACTCAGTGGAAATATATTTAAGAATGACGTGGTCAAATTTGGGGTTCATTGGAGGAAATTTGGCGCATAAAATGACGAGGCAAAGGTGTTCTTGGTGCTGAAATAGAGGATCAGGGGCTTATTTGCAAGGAGTCAGGGGCTTTTATGTAATTATTTTCTATTTTCGAAGGTGGGAGGGTCTCTGATGAAAAAGAGAAATAGGGAGGTGGGAGGGTCTGGATGCAAAAAGGATAAAATGGAGGGGTAAAAAAGGTAAAGCTGCTCTTTCTTCTTCCTCGAGACACAACTAGGCATGGGAAAAACAGGAGGGGGCGGCATGGTTGGGGAAAGGTGGTGCCGGGGCATGACGACGGCCGAAAAGAGGGGGAAAATGGAGAGGAGGCAGAGGGTGTTCCATTCCTCTCCTTACCTTGGGCTGAGGCAGCTCGTGGAGGCGGCTCGGTGGCGGCGGGAGCGGCACTGGAAGCACAGGAGCGAGAGGGAGTTGGCTGGGGAGCTCCGTGGTGGAGTGAAGAGCGGAGCGGAGACCCTTTTATAGGCTGGAGGCGAGGGGGAGCAGCTGTCAATGGGCGGCACACAGGAACGGGCAGAGTTAATGATGGCTGGGATGCTCGTGCACAGGAGGCGCACAGGACAATGGCGTGGTGAGGTGGAGCTTCACGTGCATGGCGTGGCAGGGTCGAGCTCGCGCGGCGAGGCGAACAGGGATGTAGTGCCGTTCTCGAGCGGTGGTGCACGTGGATGGCATGGCCAGGCTGCTGTCGGCGAGACGTGGGCGCGGTGACTCCAGCTAGATGACGCCGCGTCGCGGGGCGAGCAGGCGCACAGGGAAGCCAGGGTGCGGGCGGCGAGTGTGGTGTGCGCCAGCGCGACATCGCGCGGGGCGGCGGCAGTGGCACGGGGTTGGGGCTCGCTCTGGCGCGGAGCGAAGCCAGGGCAGCCTGGGCGCGTGCGCGAGTGGGCCAGGGGCCAGGCGCCAGGCGCAAGAGGCAGTGTGCATTAGGCGGCGTAGGCGTGGCGTGGGCCTGGGGGTGAGCGCGGCCAAGCATAATGGGGAGGGCGCGTGGGTCCAGACGGTGGGCTCGCGGTCCGCGCGGGGCCGCAGCATGCAGGGGCGTGCGTGTGTGGGGAGGGGCGTGGCGTGGGAGCTAGCGGGGAGCGACGCTGGAACTAGGCGCGCAGGGAAGGTCCCAGGGGCGCGCGCTGGGAGGCCGGGACGTAGGGTGGCGCTGGGCGAGCGTGCGGGGTGAGGCGGGCATTCGAGGACGCACGGTCTAGGGAGCACGGCTGGGCAGCGTTGGGGGGGAGGGCGCGAGGGGAAGGGGCCTAGGGAGGGGTGCTGCGCTAGGCAGCCTGGAAGCCAGGTGCGGCGCGCAGCAGGAAGAGGAAGGAGGGAAAAAGAAAAAGAAAAAGGAAGGGAGAAGGAAAAGAGAAAGATGAAAAAGGAAGAGGGAAAAGAGAAGAAGAAAAAGAGAGGGACAGTGGCGATTGCGGGAACGGTCACGAGCACATACGGCGGTCTTCCGTTCGGCACGAGGCGTGACTCACGGAGAGGAAAAGGAAAAAGGAACGGACGGCTGTTGGCCCCGGTGCCGGGATGGCGAATTCGGCTGCAAGGGAAATTTTTGAGAGCTCAAATGGTGAAAGATTTTGAAAATAATTTTTAGGAGTGATTTCGATTGGTGAATTTTACAAGCATTACATGTGCTCTCAAACTCGGGGGCTTCCCCTCGCTAACCTCTTGGTCATCAACTCTCCCTTCCTCCCCCTCTTGATGCTTTACGACTAACACATGCGGTTGGCGTCACAACTAACAAAGCCTAGGCATACCTTGCATTCACCCCTTCTAAGCTCGATATCCGCTCTTAGCAGGATGCTGGTTAGGCAAGGCTAGGTACTCAGTAGCTGCAGGCCACGCCACTCCATAATCCAGTCGTACATGCCAAAAGTAGGAAGGAATTTTTTCCATTTATCAAAACATAAATAAATTCATTCTGACATAACACAAAAGCAGTTTTGATATATATTAATGTTTTATCCTACAGGTCAAGATCATTTGCAATCACCTCCGCCATATCATGATATTCCTCGGCCACCTCTGGAATCCTGTCTTCTTCAAAGTTGGCGGCAATACCACTTGTAACCCGCTTAAAAGGCATGGTCGGGAAATGCGAAACCAATAGTGCAAAGGTGTTTTTAAGTCACTCCACGGTGGTGTCCTTTAGCAGCTTCTTCAAATGACCTGGCGCAGCTCGGAGGTGATCAAGAAGAGGTGTAGGCCTAGTCAGGTCGGCATCAGCCCTGATCATATCCATTACATAGTTGGGCGACTTCCGCAGCTCCTCCAACTCCACCTCCAACCCTGCAATTGTATATTGGTCACTCTGGAGGGCACCCGCTACATCCTCGAAGCAGCGCTCAAGATCCCTACGAGCATTGGCTTCATATACTAGCTTTTAGGATACAACATACTCATGATTCACTACTGCATTGTGCTGCTCCTGGAGGCGCTCGTTGGTGTCTTCATACTCCTTCAGATCCTGTCGCAGTTTCGCCTCTCTACTCTTTGAAGCTACTCGGCCAACCAAATTTACATCAGTGCATTAACAATGAAGACTAAGATGGTCCTGTAGTTCAGCCAAACTTACTCGCCAGCTCCGAGCTGATAACCTCTTTTTCTACAACGAGGCTAGCCTCACGATGCACGATAGCATCCTTGCTTTCCTTCATAGTCCACCTCAACCTTGCAATTTGTATCGAGGAATCTGCAACACAAACTGATTAACACCTAAGACTGAAAAAACTATAGCTTATCAAGACAAGTCGGGGCATCACACCTTTCATCATTGCATAGTGAGCCGCCACCTCAATGTCATGGTGAGCTTGCACACTTTGCAAAGCCTTCTTCGCCTGCTGGAGCTCGGCCTCCAACTGTGACGCCTTCTCATGAAAGCAGTCACAATGGTAGACTATATCTTTTCTTTTCTAGGCACACTCAGCCAATCCCTATTCAAGCTCATAGAATCAAGAACTCCACAGACGAAAAAGAAGACCTACCACAGGTACAAAAGCTGATCGGTACACTTATGCAAAGATACTCCGTGAGCTTGACCCCTGCCTCCTGTAGCCCAACAAGAGCTTCCCTGTCCTTCTGATTATCCTCCTCAGCTTCAGCGTCAGTATAGGGGACGGTGTTAGAACCATGCGCATGGTGCGCAGGCGGCACATCATGCTGAGCTAGGTCATCCCATTGGCAGCTGGCCTCAGTCCCCTCCTCAGCCTCGTCCTACAACACCACGTTGTTGCGCACAGCCTACCTAACCTCAGCATCATCAGGGGCTGCATCCTCAGCCCCGACGTCCCCTTGGACTTCTTCATCCACCCCGGCGGCTTCCTCCTCCTCGGCTGCATCACCGAGCTCGGCATCTTCCCTACCACCTCGGGCAACGTCTTCAATCTCAACATTGCCCTTGACTGGGACCTCGACACGTTGAGCCACATTCTCCACCTCTGACTCCCTCACTACAATAGGGTTAGCCATGTTGTCTTTGGCGGCCTCGGCACCAACCTCACCATGTCGCGTAATGCGACTTGGCACGGCTTCTTTCGACTGGCCGCTGTCGCCCATCCCGACCTCGGTGGTCGGCACCTATTCAGTGGCATGACTGCTAGTGGTGTCAGCTTGGGAGGAACACCTATTCAACTGGGTGCTGCGATCACCCGACCGCAACCCAGACCTACTTCATCAACACAGCAACACAAACCAAACAACAAATTAGATCACCACAATTTCAGAGATCACAGAAAGATAAGAATAACTTACAGATTGCCCTTCCTCAGGTGCATTTTCGGCCGCAACTCTTGCGGTGGAGCAGGAGCATCGCCACTGGAGCCGCTCCATTTTCTGCTTCAGCGCCTCCTTTAGGCGCGCCGCATCAGCTACGGCAACCGCTGCGAGCTCTGGCCCAACCTCCTGCACAGCCGGGCTAGCCGTGTCGGCCCCTGGCTTACCACCCGACCCGAAGGCAGCAACAGAAGTCGGTGTAGCCTTCTTCCAGCCTGCCAACTATTTCTTCTTCCCGACCGGTTCTAAGGCCTTTGAGAGGGGGATGCTTGCGAGCTGCCTGCCGTGTCTCCCGACCTGCACCTTGACCTCCGCCATCAGCAGGCCTCAGAGATGGGTCCGACTCAAATGTGAGGCTCGGTTGCGGTGCAACCAGCACATTGACAGGCACGACCTTGGGTGGCGCTGCCTGAGCCCCACCTGGCAATGGTGGAGGGCATAAATACATGTAGGGATCACTCTATAAATTCAAGCAAGACCTCAAATCAGAAAAAATCGAAACTCCAAAGAACATTTTATCATAGCACAAATAAACGCAGATTCACCATGCTGATCAGTGGATTCTTCAGCGAAAAGGCTTTGGGAGCAGTCGCGTTGAGAAACTCACCCTTAAATAATCCTGCCAACCGACGGTAAATCTCATCAACATCCACCGGGCCATCGAATTCCCGAGTCGGATCCCCAACCCCCGAGTACTCGTATGATGGATGTACCCAATTTTTGATGGGTTGAATGGGCCGACGGTAGAAATTGATCCCGAACACCATGGGCATCAGTCCTTGAGCCTTTAAGTCGGCAATCTTCACTAGAAGCTCATTCACTTGTACCTGCTCCGCATCGGTGGGCTGGTTCTAGCAAGCAGAATTGGACACTAAACTAAAACCGAAACGTGGTGGCAACTCGAGCTTCTGGTTGGCAATTATGAACTACTCGGCCACCCCTTGTGCAATTCCTTCAGCTGGAGATCAAAGTACTCGCGCATCTCTTCGGGCACAAAGAAAATCCAACACCACCTATGACCCTGTCTTTCTTATTCTTGGTATTCACAGGCTTGAGTTGATACAAATATTGCCAAAGATTGAAATACGCTTCGCACAAGTGGATAAAAATAGCAACATCCAAGATTGAGTTAGGGTTAAGATGCACTAACTCAATCTTGTAATAGTGAAGGAGCCCGGTCGGTACGCCGAACCCTCATTCAAAGAATGGGGCAAACACCACAGCCTGCTCCGTGTCCTCGGTTGGAAAATCTTGACTATTGGTGGCGCGCCAGTCCAGCAGCTCCTATGGGCCAAGGAGCCCGCGGTCGACGAGGTCTTGAATCTTCTAGTGTGTCATCATGCTCTTCACCCACACGAAGGCGGATCCGAGACATTGCGCTTCGCCATAGCCTTGTAAGCTTGCGGAGTGGATTCAAAATGCACTAGGGTTTTGCTGCGCATAAAAGTTGAGCAACGAGCAGGGGTAGAGGAGGCGCGGCAACCTAAACAGCGACGGCAGTGCGAACGCAAAGAAGGCTCGTGGATGCGACAGCGCAACCTAGGACTTGAGCTCAGTGGCGGAGCGCTTTGTGTGCTCTAGACGACGGCGTAGCGAGAGAATGAAGATGAAGAATGGCAACGGTCGCACAACACCCATGCCTTTAAGGAAGATGATGGTGTCATTGACGGACGGAAACCGTGAGCCTTCCATTAACGTCACGTAAACATGCCGTCACCCTAATCCTACTCGGTGCGCCTCCTAGGCCCTTGCCAGTCCTCTTCCCAGGGGATAGGCACCCAAACCTACTTGGTGCGCCTCCTAGGCCCTAGACAATCCTATTCTCGGGGGTTGGGTGCCATAATCTTGCTCGGCATGTCTCCACGGCCTCTGCCAGTCCTCCTCTCAAGGGCTGGGTGCCTTAATCCTGCTCGGCACGCCTCCTCGGCCTCTGCCAGTCCTCTCCTCGAGGGCTGGGTACCCTAATCCTACTCGGCGCGCCTCTGTGGCCTTTGCAAGTCTTCTCCTTGGGGCTGGGCGCCCTAATCCTACTTGGCGCGACTCTGCGGCCTTTGCCAGTCCTCTCCTTGGGGGCTGGGTGCCCTAATCCTCCTTAGCGCGCCTTCACGACCTCTGCCAACCCTCCTCCTCGGCGCACCTCCGCAGCCTCTGCCAGTCCTCTCCTCGGTGGTTGGGCACCCTAATCCTGCTCAGCGCGCCTCCGTAGCCTTTGCTAGTCCTCTCCTCGAGGGTTGGGCGCCCTAATCCCGCTGCCAGTCCTCTCCTTAGGGGCTGGATGCCCTAATCCTTCCCAGCACGCCTCCGGAGCCTTTGCCAGTCCTCTCCTTGAGGGCTGGGTGCCCTAATCTTGCTCGGCGCGCCTCCACGGCCTCTACCAGTCCTCTCCTCGATGGCTGGGCTCCCTAATCCTACTTGGAGCACCTCCGTGGCCTTTGCTAGTCCTTTCCTCGGGGGTTGGGTGCCCTAATCCTGCTTGACGTGCCTTCGTGACCTTTGCCAGTCCTCTCCTTGAGGGCTAGGCACCCTAATCCTGCTCGGTGAGTCTCGAGGGCCTCTGCCAGTCCTCTCCTCAGGGGCTGGGCGCCCTAATCCTACTCGACATGCCTCTCAGGCCCTTGCCAGTCCTCTCCTCGAGGGTTGGGCGTCCTAATCCTACTTGGCGCACCACCTAGGCCCTTGCAAGACCTCTCCTTGGGGGCTGGGCACCCTAATCCTTCTCGGCGCACCTCCTAGGTCCTTGCCACTCCTCTCCTCGAGGGCTAGGCACCCAAATCTACTTGGTGCACCTTCATGACCCTCGACAGCATTCTCCTTCGAAGCTAGGCACCCAAATCCTACTCGGCTAACCACCGCAGTGCAAACAACCCAACGAACAAAACATCAACATCCCAATAACAACACGCCTCCACGGCACAATAGACACGGGAAACAGACATGAAGAGAAGCTTTCATTGAGCTAAAATAAAAAATCCCAGGCTTTTACAATAACACAAAGCGTGTGTGAATAGCTCCAGGATAGATGACAACCCATGATAAGAAGCTGCAACGCAGAAGAAGAAAAAAGTGCAATACAAGAAAGCTGCGCTCAAGGCCTTCCCCAGCAGTGTCCTGGACAAACTCCAGAGCACATGATGCACCTTCCTCATGAGGATTCTTCTAGCATCATGACCTCCCAACTCAATCAGAGAGATTGTAGAGGAAAGGAGCACCTGGGCATTTTTCACGAGAATTCTTCTGGCATCAGGAATTTTACCGGACAATACCCCTATCAAACACTACAAGCTTCAAACCAACAAACGCTATAACTCAAGCCATGAACATCCATGATGCAGAGGCACCCTATTTATTGCCAAAACAGTCGGCTACCCTCCAAAACGCTACAGTAAGCGCCCGTGAACGCATGACAGGGCCCCCTGCGCTCCAACATGCCCATACAACATTCACATGATGCCCGGCCTTATCGACAAGACATTGACGAACAATGCCCCCATGTAGCCCTCATGCAAAAAAAGCACTCCCACGCACATGCTCCAGCAACAAAAGAATCCCAGTACTACACTATGACAAAGAAAAGCCCCATGTGCAAGTACTCTGCCATCGCCCCACTAGTTAAACAGTAGCTTTCCCGTGAGGAAGGACTTTCTTGTCATGTACCAATTATTGCTTCAATGTCTATCCCCAAGATATTTCGGTCGGCAAGCCTCCACAACTGTGTCAAGACCCAGATAGCTACTCCAAAAGGATAAAACTCTCTCATTCAACCATTGCACTGATTATACTGATCGCTTCAATGCTCGGGGGCTACTCCTACAGAGTGCATCTTGCGATGCCATCCGCACCCATCGCTCTGACCTGCTGGACATCAGCATCCATCAACTCGGTGCTCATCTTCGCTTCATGTGTTGGTCCTACGTTCACTCAGATTTTCTTCCTTTTTAGCACTATGCAGCCTCTCCACCACCATGACACTATCATAGCTTTAGCCGACATGAATTCAAGCTTCACTGCGACAACCTCAAGTCCTGTTCGCCTACACATCGTTCGGGAGCTTGAGGGATATGGATACCCCATAGGTCCCAACCGACCAGGATGCTAGCTGGACCTAACAACTGGGCCCACCCGACCAGGGTGTGCGGGCTAAGGACATGAAGTTACTTGGAGTGCACGACAAGGCAACTAGACTGTCCAAATCTACATGGATATTAGGGACGTATATTATAATCCGACTTAGAATACCTTCCATGAAAAGACCGAGTAGATTAGATCTAAACCAACTTGTAACTCTTGGTCGTCGGACTATATAAGGTGGCCAAGAGCGCCCTCCTGGGGCATCGAATCATTGAGCAATACAATCCATCAACATACAGGACGTAGGGTATTACTCTTTCGAGGCCTGAACCTATCTAAAACCCTTGTGTCCTCTTCGTGTTCTCGTGATCACCATCAAGTTCTTAGTATCGTGACCGCCCTCGCCTACAAATCAACCATTTGGGTAACCTCCAAGTGGACTGCCGAGCTCATAACTCCAACACGAGGTACTCCTTCCATTCCTATTTATAAGGCGTGATATGATATGGTACGGTCTCCCAAACTAGACTTTGACCATTCATGTATTTTATATTATATTATTTAGTGGAGAGTATGGGCATGTTTAGGACTGCTCCGCTCCATGTTTTGCAGCTCCGCTCGAGATTCATCTTGCCAAACACCTCCAGCTCCACAAGCACCAACTCCAGAAAAAAGGTGGATCTAGGGGGCCAACTCCAAGGTTTTTCTGGAGCACCTTAAGGGGTACTCGAAAACTCCAGTTTCAAACATTCTCTTAGAGTTGGGGGGTAATTACCCAGCATGCCACCAGTTACACAAGATACTGATTCGCAAAACAAAACAGTCTCTCCCCTCCTCCCATCATCCCCTTCCTCATCGTCGACGTCGTTCTCCTCATCCTGCTACTCGTGCTCTTCTCGCTCTCCTTCCAGCTCACCTCCTCACTTGCGCACGTCGTGCGCTCGCTCTCCCCGCTGCTCGCCATGCCTCCCGTCGCCATCGCGCTCGCCCACGCTGCCGTCGTGCTGCCCTACCTGGCGGCGGCGGCCGTGCTTGCTCCCACAGCGTTCTTCTCCTGCACCGGCTCCTGCACTAGCACTGCTGCAACCCACAATGTCGGGGTCTCACGAAGGCGCTCGAGTTCGACGTCCAGCTCCAGACCAAGGAGACCATGCGCGCTGGTGCCGGGAGCACCGTCGGCGGTGCCAACGCAGCCATGTGGCGCGAGATCGAGGCGGTATCGTGGAAGGGTGGCCAGAGCAGGAACAACCCAGACTATGAGTGCCTCCATGCCGAGCTACAGGCAGCGGAGCTCCGGGCGGCGCGGGGAACCCGAGCTCGCTGTCTTGGAGTGGGCTTGAGCTCCGGGCAGCAAGCGGAGGTGGAGCCTAAGCTCCAAGCGGCGGCAGAGAGCCCGAGCTCCAAGCAGACGGCCTTGATTCATCGCGGGGACTAGCTCTGCACCGAGTTCGCGCTCCTCACCGCCTCCTTCCTCGCCCCCAAGAACTGAGTGTCGCGCTTGCTCTGCTCCTCCCCGCTCGATTTCGCTCGTTGTGCTTGCCCCGCTCCTCTCCAGCAAGGCCTTGAATGAGCGTGGCCTTGCTGGAGAGAGGTCCCCTGTCGTGGCCATCTGGAGCTTAGGCTCCTCAGTCGCCGCCACCCAAAGCTCAAGCTCCCCACCACCGCCACCGCATGGAACTCGGGCTCCCCTACCGCTCGGGGTGATCCGGCGCTGCCGCCGCGAGCTGGGGAAGCGAGGCCTTGGCACGGGTGCGACGCCGCCGCGAGTTGGAGGAAGAGAGGAGCGTGGGAGAGAAGAGGTCAGAGGGGAATTAAAAAAAGGATGAGTCACAAACGTGTGGGTCCCACAATACAGGGGTATAATAGACAACATAAAAACATCATGTTCCTAGAGCTGGAGTCCTCTCGTTTGCCAAACAGGCGCAACGGCTCCATGTTTTCGTGGATTTGGTGGAGTGGAGCTAAAGGAAGGTGGAGTTGGTGGAGTGGAGCTATTTTATCTGGAGCGGAGCAGTCCCAAGCAGACCCTATGGGGGTGTTTGGGAGCACTCCACTCCACGAAAAATTGCTCCACTCCACCAACTCCAGAAATTTTGCAGCCAAACGCGTCTAGCTCCAGCAACTCCGGCTCCAGGAAAAAGGTGGAGCGGGGGGTAGATCCACGTTTTTTGTGGAGTACCTGAAGAGGTGCTCCAAAAATCCCCTTTACAAACCTCCTCGTGGAGTTGGTGGGTATTTACCCACCATTGCCACTCGTTACACAACTTACCGGTTCGCGAAATAAAAGAATCTCCCGTCGTGCCGGCCGGCCGTGCCTGCCGCGCCGCCCCTGCCCTCCGCGCTGCGTGCCGCCCACCCCCGCCCGCCGCCCGCCCCTGCTCGTGGCCTTCGTTTCCGGACCAGCAAAGGAGAAGAAGGGGAGAAGTAAAGGAGACTGACAAGTGGGACCCATTCACATGGGTATAATGGACTTTACATAGAAAGACCTTCTATTTTCGGAGCTGGATCTGTGCATTTTGCCAAACATGTGGACAGCTCTGGTATTTTTTTTTGGAGTCGGTGGAGTGGAGCTGCAATGTGGTGGAGTTGGTGGAGTGGAGCTCAAAAATTTGGAGTGGAGTGCTGCCAAACACCCCCTATATTTGATTATAAATCCAATCGTATCAAGTTTACATTAAAAAAAAGGATGAGGGCTAAATTATCGGTTAAAGATTGTAAAGTTTGAATTTTGATATGCGTGTGCATCTTATAAATAGGAACAAAGGGAGCAGCTAGTAAGCTATCCAAATGCAGACGCCTGATCCTTCTTGGACAAAATGAAATATTCACCTCTCCTTCCTCACCCAAGCAAAGCAAATCCAAATGCACCCTCAATCAGTCAATCTCTCTATCTGTTCTCTATGCAACACAAGATGGCAGGCCCAGGAGTTCAAATGACGCTGTGTGGCCTTACAGGGACTACCAAGTTGGAAAAAAGTAGCTTCTCCAGATTCTGTGGAGTGATTCTCCATCCTGATTTTAAGAGTTTATGTTAGAGAATAAAAAAGAATCACTTTCAGCCACAGAATCACTTTTCTCCAAGAATCAGCTCCCATAGAGAATTAGAATCAGATGAAGCTCTACCAAATAGGCCCTAAACTTGCAAAGTTTGAGATTCGTGCAGCACTTTGTGTCCATCCGATCCCGAATTGCCAAAACAAGTAGCGTGCCTCCTCCAAATCTTTGCGCTGACTCCTCCAAACCCTAGCGTTGTTGCTTCCTCATGCCGATGAGTAGTCGAGGACGAAGGGGTGGGAGGTGGGGGGAGCAGTCGGCGGCGAGGTCGCTGCCAGCCGTGGTGGTGGTGGTGGTGGTGGTGGTATGGTTAAGGTTTTGGGTTGCTAGGGTGGGGGCTCCAATGGTCGGTGGCCATAGAGGAGGAGGGGGCGGGGGCGGGGCGAAGGCCCAGCAGTGGTGGCGGGTTGGCCGGCGGCACGGGTGAGGCGGCGCGGGAGCGCGCTGGACCAGCGAGGCTGGACCCACGGTGGGCTGTGGCCGCCGCGGTGGAGGTGATGACTTGCGGGATTAGGAAGGACAGGGTCGAGTGGGGGCAACGACGAACAATGGGTGGGTGGTACGGCAGCAGGCATGCCGCCAACCGGGGTGGTGGAGATGGGGATGGAGGTGGGGGTCGGCTGGATGTAGAAGAAGAGGGAGATGGAGCTCAAGTGGGTCGGAAGCTAAGTTTCCTATCTACCTTTCGATAACTAGATAGAAGCCCCCAGGTCTGAAACTTTCTATAACTCAACTGCGCGTGGGGCGAGGCCTGGTCCGCTGATGGGCCTCTTCGAGGTCACGACGTATTTGCTCCACCTGTTGTCCATCCTGCGCAACGGATAAGCATGCTCCGTCGTCATACTGTAGAGCTAGAAGAGATGGGACGTGATGGCAATGCGGCGATAAATACACATCAGTACAAAATAATTTTTATCTATTAAAATAATATGACTAACTAATGACTTGCATCATATGTGCCAGGAACATCATCCACATTTTAGTCAAACAGATCACCATCTTTATCTTCAAGTTCATAATCACTTTCTATGAAATCAAAATCATCTTCTTAATTGAGCTATTTTACGATCCATTATACTACTGTTTAGTTTTTAAACAGTAGTATATAGTATAGATAAAATATTATTATCCATTAGTAAATGTAATGTAGTAATTATTACTAGCGCAGTGCTCGCGATTCCTCAAGAATAGATTAAAGGTTGAGGTTAAACATGCAAAAAGACATGGCTCGGACTTAATTGTGTAGGTGGAATTCTTCTAGGGGATTATGTGCAGGCTCTACGCGACACATAAATTAGGATTTTCTTTACTAGTCCGGATTATGTGCAGGCTCTACGCGACACATAAATTAGGATTTTGTTTACTAGTCCATCAACCCGTGCTTCCGCATGAGCTAATATTTTTAAGAATTATTAAATTTAAAAATTAATTAGACACTAAACTCCTACTTAATAATTAAAATTGTTTACGTACTACTCTCTCATTTTTTTCAATACTTCAACCAAATATATATAGATGTGTACTTAACTTTGTGCGGTTGTGATATCTCCATACGTTGTGTTTTTTATAAAATTAATATTTTTTGTTTAAAATTAGTAATTACTCTATACGCTTTTTCATCCATATTCACATCTTTTTTTTCATTTTGTATCATATCTCCATACATTGTGTTTTTTATAAAATTAATATTTTTTATCACTTCCTCACATACATGTAAAAATAGTATATACGGTGACACTCATCATACGTATGTACTTTAACTTAGTATTTCTATATTAATAATGATATAAATAGGTAATTTAGAATCATATACTACTTTACTTCTGGACATTTCTATGTGATGCATATGAAGATAATTAAATTAAAATTTAGATGTTTACTTTAGATTATTTTTAATAACGACATACGTGGTTAACTTAGATACAAATTTAGAATGCCATTTTAAGTTATAATTTATATGATATGCACGAGTAAATTGGATGGAGATTATGGGTTTACTTTAGATTATTTTTTATAATGTAGAAATTCTAGAATATTCTCATAATCATAGTGGTGTGTAACTTTTTAGAAAATATAATAGACCAATGATAATGATTATTAGAGTTTACAGGTCTGACGTTAGATGTTTTATTTTTTTAGAACTTCTAGGATTTATCTTTTTTTCCTAGCGTCTGTCGTGAGAACTAATGTGGAGACTCCAATGTAAAAAATGAGACCACATTACTACAAAACTATTACCTTGAGCTACCTCAGCTTTCATTGTTAAATATTCGAACATAATACTTATAGATATATACTTGTTATCTTCATCCGATTGTGATAGATTTTAGTTAGTAATTACTCTATAATAATTTCATCCACATTTATAATCTTTAACTTTTCACTTTGCATCACAAGTATGCGCTTGAATTTGTTTAATGTACCCTAAGTTTGAGCTATAACTTTAACTTAGAAATCTATATTCTCATCACTTTCTCTATATCTTTATAGACGATGACACACATCATGCGTATATAACTTAATTACTATATCATATACCAATAGTGTAAGAAATAAACAGTTTAGAATCATATGTTGGTGTATATTTTAAGGTGACTTGGATTAAAATTCAAGATTACCTCATGTTATTTTTAATAATGGCATATATGGGTAAGATATATGCAAATTTAAGGGGTTATTTTAAGTTATTTTTTAAGTATTAGTGGTGGGAAATTTAGTTGCAAATTTAGGGGGTTATTTTAAATTATTTTTATAATAGCATAAGTGGGTAATTTTGATGAAGATTAGAGGTTACTTTAGTTTATTTTATATAATGGCAGGGGTGGGTAATTTAGATATAAATTTAGGGGGTTGCTTTAGGCTATTTTCATAATGGTATGTGGATAATTTTTTAGAAAATATAATAGATTTAATAGCTATGATGATTTGAGTCTACCAATTGATGATCGGATGTTTTGCTTTTCTGTGATAATTTCTAAAAATTTCTCTCTTTTTCTAGATTGTCCACCTAGGATCGTAGGTGGGTTCACCTAGAAGCTTCAAAAGGAGAATAGTAAGATGGGTTTCTCCAGAGACTGTCTTCCTCCTTAGGCTACCGGTGGCTCTAGTGGCCGGCCTCATCAGTGCTCTGGCGAGCGAGGATTTCGGTAAGGGCAGGCAACTGAGAGAGGAGGCTACGAGGGTTCCGTTTATGGGTCTTCGGTGCTCACTATGCGGCGTCAGCGTAGCAACTGAGGGCGGCGGCGCTGCCTGGCTCGGCCATGGCGTATGGTGCGCGAGTGCCGCGGCTCGGCATGGGAGAGGCTTGGATCAGGGCTGCATGCAAGGTGGATCGATGATAATACCCTTATGCTGTACTACCCTTATGGTGATGGTTCGCTTGCTGCTCTTAAGCTATACAGCTCCTGGGCCAACTCCCGCGTGAGAGACGATTTGGGCCTCTCTTTTTTTTCTTTTTTGGGATCGTCACGTAATAAAGCTTCGTGGATAGCTTTATTTTCGTTATCTGATTCAGAATATATTTATATAAGTGGTACTTTGCAATCCGAACATAAAATGCATGCATACGGACAACTCTGATAGAATAGAACGCCCCGAAGGTGGCTAGCAGCACAAGGTAAGGCTCCTGGGCCGACGACTATGTCCATGTTCTGACGCGCTAATGACTTCCTGGTTCCGCCGCTCGTCATCCGTGCTGCGCAGCTGCGTTGGGTCTAGCTAGACTCTTCTGAGCCGGTGAGTTTTCTCCGGCAAGAGGGCTGGGTCGGATACTCGGATGCGTGCACCCGCCTGTTCGGCTGCCAGTCGGCCGAAGCCTACTCCCTGGCAAGGCTTTTTTTTTTTGACATAGAACTCCCTGGCAACGCTGCCGAGACGATTTCCCAACAGTTCGGGTCAAGTCCCATCTGTGTGCCAACCTCCCTTCTTAGGGTCTGTTTAGTTCCTAAATTTGGAGTGGCAAAATTTATATTTTATTATAAATACGCAACTGTAGTATTTTGTTTGTATTTGTGAATTATTGTCCAAACATTGATTAATTAGGCTCAAAAGATTCGTCTCGCAAAGTACAACAAAATTGTGCAATTAGTTTTTGATTTCATCTACATTTAGTACTCCATGCATGTACCGCAAGTTTGACGTGACGGGGAATCTTCATTTGCATAGTGCCAAAGTTGGAAATTTGAGGTAACTAAACAAGACCTTAAACCCTTTTAACCAGGACCTGGCCGTCAAAGTACTGTCTCTTTGCTAGCTTCGTACTGCATTTGTCATTTTTTTGCTCAGGATGTTCGTTCCCCAACAAACTGCACTTTGCAAGAGATTAGCATCCAATTCGACGAGCAAAATGCAAAATGCTCCTGGCCTCTTAAGGTTCAGGCTCACGGCGTATTTGCGCCTCCTGCCGTCCTTCCTGGCCTGCGCAACGGATAAGCCAGGCCTGCTCCGTCGTCGTGCTGTAGAGCTACTCGTAGAGCCTAGCAGCAGGCCGGGGGAGCACACGCTAATCTCGAGGCGAGACGGGGACGCGATGGCGATGCTGCAATAAATCCGCCCCGTTTGGGCGCCATCAGTGCGCCATAACTCGGGCGGGGGCGCCCGCTGTTAGCTGTGCATGCCGCGCATCTATGGCGCGCTAGCTGCGTCTGCCTGTCCCCCCGTCCTCCAATTATTATCGCCTCTGTTGGGCACAGCAGGCACGAAAACGATGCCGTCCGGGCCGGCCTCCTCTCCTTTCTCTTCGGCTCCGCCTCATCGACGTCCCTACCGTGTCTGTCTTGCTCCTCCGCGGCGCCTCACTCTATGGTGCTACTCCCCCTGCCCGTCAGAATTCATTGCGAGAATTGCTTTGCCTTGCCGGTCAGAGGTAACCACTGAACCAGCAGCGGCAGCGGCCGCGGCAGGGGCAACCCCTACACGCTGCCTGCGTCTGCCTGACTGCCTCGCCCAGAGTGGCATTCATGCCCGCTGTACTGGCGCGGCACGTCGTACTAAATGCCACGCCACGCCGTGGCCCACCCGCTCATGGCCCGGCCCGGCTCTCTCTCCCTGTTCTTTTTCTTTATCATTTACTTTCCTCCCATCTCGTCCAGAACGCGCCTGCATAGCAGAACGGCGAACGCACGGCGACTCGCGCCATTGTTTGGACGCGGGCGGGGCGGCGCAGGGGCCGGCCAGGACGCAGCTGCCACTTGAAACCGGCGGCCTCGCGCTAGCTGCAGCCCGTCGTTACGGCTTGTCCTGTTGCCACGCGCGGGCCACCCGGCGGGGGTCAGCACGCTGTAGGCAGGTCAAATGGCCGCGGCAGGCGCGGCAGCGGCACAGGGTGAACATTTGTCCATCATTGTGAGATCAGGGCGGCACACATGCTCGGCATGCGGCCGATCAGCCGGCCTGGCCCTGGCCTGCCCTGCCCTGCGCCGCCTGCCTCGCAGTGCAGTTCACTAGTTCAGCGCAGCGCGGCAGCTGCGGCTCTGGCTTCTGATCGCCTTTTTGTTCTTTCCTATGGAGAAGAGAGAAAAAGAAAGGGGGGAGCGGAGATGCGGTTCCAGATCGTGCCATCATCAATGGCTGGCTCCTGGCCGGAGCCTTGGTGGGTGGTTCCGGGTTACTAAATGCGTAGTGGCGGATTTTGTTTTTTGTTATAGCAGCCAAGTAAGTGTCTCGTCTGGTACGTGGTCACGACCCAACAACAGCTTCTCTAGTCTAGCTTCCACTAGCCCATCCAAGCTCGTTTTCATTTCTAGCCCGTTCAGACGACGGCAAGATGAGTGAGCGAAGCACATGACGGGGCAAAGCGTGGTCCCGAGTTCGGTTGCCAAGGGCAGCAGGACCGACCGACGCCACGGCCAACCCCCTGGCCTCTTGTGCGGCACGTCTGCGTCATCATTCGGACGGTACCTCTCCAAATCAAGCAAGCTGCTTCAGCTTTGCGGATGACACGCGACGGAGAGAAATCTTTCATCATGATACCCAGGACGAAAAGATGCAGGAATCCGTTTCCATCCATTTCAACCTTTCATCATACTTTCTGCTAACCGGTAAAAGCGCCAATCACCAACACACCATTTGCATTTGCATAAAGAAAGAAAGAAAAAGGAAACTGGATAAAAGTTACGGCAGCAGACCGACAACGATAACAGAATTTAGATGTTACTGCCGCCTCATAATCCTTCTTCCCTAGAGGCACCTCACAATCCACCTCATCATTGGGGTAAAACGCAGACCAACTGCATATCCAGGGAAGTATAACCGTCTCCAACCAAACACCGGGCAAACCACCTACCCACCACTACATGTTTTTTTTCCCGGGTTTTTTCTCAACAGAAAAACTAGGTGTTCCTACCACAATGCAGCTTGCCCAGACAGACCTAATCCGAACCCAAGACTTACAAGAACTAAACAGAACGGAATGTGCACGGGAGGCAGCTAATTACAAAATCTGGGAGAAGATGGCGATGCGCATTTTCGATGTCAATTGATCTCCAGCTGCCTGATGGCTGCCTCCGCCACTGCTTGAGCCTCAGCCTCGTGCACAGCTTCCGCCTTGCTGTCGTCACCATCCGCAGCCCTTGATTGCCTTGTCGGGGTAACCTCTGATGATGTAGTGCATTCCACGGCGGTGGTATTGCCAGCAGCAGAACATGGGACTTCACTGGTAACTGCCGCTGAAGCTTCCTTGGCTTGAGCAGGAGCCTCGATCTTAACCGAAGGCCTGATTGCTGGAATTGGAGCTGCCAGTGATTCCTTTGGTGCTTGGGTTTGCACATCCTTCACCTTAATTGGGATCACACCTGACAGCGATCCCACAAGCGGCCGGCGTTGTGCATCCTTTACCTGAACTGGAACCACAGGAGACACTGATCCCTTCATTGGTTGGTATTGTACATCCTTTACCTGCACAGGGATCACAGGTTTCACCGGCTCCCTCCTGGATTGCTGTTGCACATCCTTTAGCTGAACAGACATAACAGGTTTCGGCCCCTGAACTGGAGCAGAGGGTCCGAACATTGGGGATGCTGGCCTGATGCGAACTGGTGATGCCATCCGAATCGGTGGTGGATGGCTCATGAGAGGAGGAAGCTGCTGTTGCGTGCGTGCAGCTGGAGGTGGGAGAGGTGGAGCAGAGAACACAGGAACAGCAGTCCTGATTGTGACTGAAGGAGCCATGCTATGGCAAGGCATGCGGTAGTGCCCAACTGGCACATAGGGAGCTGCCTCTGCCGCTGGAAATCTTGACTTTGGATTAAGGCTTTCGAGGGTTCGTAAAGCTGTTTGAGATGCTCCATCAGTAGATGCCGGTGACTCTGGTCTGCATCTTGAATTTGATTTAGGGCGGAACAGAGGGAGGATCTTTGAGTAGCTGGACTGAGAAGATTGGCCAAAAGAAGGCTTCCTCTCTGGCTGCATTGGAAATTTCTTGGGGAATGGCGAAGCATGGGGATAATTAGCCATTGCCATCTTCTCCTTCAAGCGATAATTGAGAAGGGCTCGAGCGATCCTGATCTGCTCCTGCTCATCATTGTTTTCCGGCTCATTGGATGAATTAGCTTCCTCACGTACCACTGTTGCAGAAAGATGAAATAGTGTGAGAAGGTGCCATTGTATAAATAGAGAACGACATTTCAAAATGTCGCAGACCATATTTTACTGCTAGTGATGGGTGTCCTTGGGACCAAACAGAAACAGGCATAATGTACAGGATATACTCGCTCCATTTCAGCTACCTCATACTGCTAACCTTTTTGCACTAACATGACTTCCAAGTATCAAAGGAAGACACACCAAGTCATGCTAGCTGTGAACAAAGGGCTCCAAATGAATGTCAGAACATATGCTCCAAAAGTCTAAATGAATGAGAAATAGCACTTCTAGAGATAACATATCACCCAGCTTACATATAAAATACAAAACTACAAAGATTCGATCACTTGCCTTGATAAAATATAATTAGTTGAAAATTTGCTCAAGATTTCTCATGATAAGTTACTAAAAGCTGGAGAAAATGATGCCTCGAGATTCAAATAACTATATTTGCATTGCATTAAGTGAAAATTGAGACAGCATCCATATCCTAACCTAAAAGAATACCTTTACAAGCCATAGAGATTTAACCAAGTTGCAATACTTCACTCTACCTCAAGATTATTGCAGAATGCAGATAAATATGAATAAGCACTAGAACTATCCCAAAAAAAATGAATAAGCACTAGAACTACAATTTCTTTCATCAATATGCAATAAGTAATACTCACATTGTTTCAGTGCAGACCATGCTGCTGAAGCAGCATTTTTTTCAGCCTGTTTCTTATTCTTAGCAGGATCACCTGTAAACGTGATACCAGCTAGCTCTACTGTGCATGTGAAAACCGGCAGGTGGCCAAGACCAGATCGCTCGGTTGTATATGATGGCAACGGCGCTCCAACTCTCTGAGCTACTTCCTGCAGAAGGTTCTTATAAACCCCTGTTTCATCCTGTTTAACAGAAATTGAGCACCATAAGCAAGTGATTGAAATTTATACTGTAAATCAAAGAATAGAAGTTGAGGGTTCAATATACTACTTCCAAGGTTAAAGAATAATCACAGGAAAATACTAAAGCCCAACAGACAGGTAACAGAAACTTTATGCCAGGACAAACACAACATGGTGCACTTTAGTTAGTTAGTTAGTTAGACAGCCTTTATTACTGGTCTTGATTGAAACAGAAGTTATCAAATCAGAAAAAGAAGGGCCTCCAGAATCCTAAGGAAGATGACTTCCAGATCAAGACACTGGTAATCAGATAATACTTCAACAGCAAGGATTATGATTCAAATGAGGCTCAAGTGAGGATAAGTGGTAGTTGAGCTGTCCACTGACTAGAAAGAGGTAATGAATACACAGGTACACATACTAAGGTATTAATCCAATCCACAGAACATGAGTCAAACAATAAAAATTACAAGAGGCAGATCATGGATATAAGCTGGCCAGTAAAAAAAAGAAAGAAGATTTCTTGCAGATCTGTTCTGAATATATAATATTATAAAAGAAGACAATAAAATACCCCCAGCACCTGAAGGATAGGAGGCAGTTGACAATGAGAAGTCACTAAGTAGTGAGAGGCTACTCATACACTACAAGATGACATCTATGGACCTTCAGAGAATTTTCCACAAGCATGGATGTTATAATGTTCATGACAGGATGTATTTTCAATCCTGCAGGAGAATGAGCTTCATGCTTAGTTGCAGCTAGTTACTATATACCACCACATACCAAACCATGGCTGCCTAGGAAGTTTTGCCACTTTCTTTGTTTAACTTTCAGTTGATCTAGAAGAATTAAATATTGTTCAATGATCACGTCCAGTGAAACAGCAATCCTCCAACCAGGTCAATCACTTTCTGTGATAGTCCAGACTCCAATTTTGAAACCCCCAGACAGTCAACTATGAGGATCATTGAACATGCCTAACATTTGACTGACCCAATGTTCAAACTTATTGTAGCAACCGCTCGACTCTCAATACTAGTAAGTAGTAACATAAAAATCGTCCAAATACATATTGACCCGCAGGCAAATCGCATGAATATTCGTCCAAGATAGTAACCTGTCTACTCGGAGACCAATCTGAACATACATCATGACACGGGACCATGTCAATCCAAGCAACCAAATTTTAATTGGTACATGAAGTAAGAACAGAAACCAATAAAAATCCATTCAGATGCAGACCCCTCTGCCATCCAAATCAGCCTTTTTAAAAATTTTCTGGCAATCTGGCCACAATCCAAACCCCTAAAGTCCACAGAACAATCTCTCTGCACAGAACGCAGACAGACAAGAGCACCCACCACTCAGCATGGCGGCCATCGCTCTCGGCTCGCACCAAGAACTCTGCCTAAAAGGCAGGGAGCAAAGCGACGTCCCCGCACTAGCACCAGCAGCCACACCAACATTGTCCCGTCCATCCACGGATCAATTCGGAACCAGCCAAGCCCAGTCGCTGGGTAGCAAACAAAGCACTAGGTAGGCGCACTGCTGGTACTGGTAGCAAGCCGGCTCCCAGCAGTGGAAGCACCCCATGGCTGACCCTGATCTGACCGGCCGGACCGTATCGGCAAAAGACGCACACGACACATCGGCGCAACAACGCCACCTCCACCCCACCCCCTTCTCTCTGCCCCCGCCCCATGGTGGGCTGTGAGGGGGGCCTGCCTGCCACTAAACCATCCTGGGCCCACCGGCATTGACCTGCGATGCCCCGGTTAGGTGCGGGCGGTCTCCAATTCAATTCCCCCCACCCACTCCCTCGCCCTCGCCATTAATACCACCACTATAAAGACCGAAACCTAATCCCCCCTCCCCCACCGTTTCACATTGACAGTTCCACGCGCTCGCTAATCCCGTTCCGTTCAAAGCCCCGTGTGTACGTGTACCCCTCGTCGGCGTACCCTGCATCGCAACTCGGCTTCCGAGTCAAGTGTACGCGGCAACTTTTTAATTCCGGCCCCTCATCAATGCACCCATTAATGGACAGGTTTGGCTAATCGGGGTTTAGCAGTTAATGGCACGATGACTTTCGCAGTCTACCGCCAATAACGGTGCGGGCACGGACGAAACCCTAGCGGTAATTCCGAGGCTGTAAGAAATTCCTAATTGGCAGATAATGTCTGGTGATATCTGAAGCAGCGTCGCCGTCACGGTGCGAGAGCACATTTAACGAGAGATTAAAGAATAGGGTCGGGTTAATGGCCGGCGCGGGGTACGAACAAGTTAAGAGGCTTGATTGCGCTTAGTACAACCCATCGCGTAGAGTGAGAACTAAGCTGTGTTCATTAACTAATCCGCGCCCACTTAATAACAAAATGAACTTAGTACAGTGGTAAGAGTACGACCTAATAGTATTTTTGTTAAAAAGAGAGGGAGATTTTTTTAACCACGAGCTTGAAAAAAAATTAACCGAACTCGAGTACTACAACCTTTTCTCTCGGAATCAAAGGAATCCCCCTTTTCAAACAAAGAAAAAAAAGGAACCGGGAATTTTTGACGCGAAAAGAGTTGCAGCTTTCCGTACCAATTATCCGCTGCAATTCATGCCGCTCACGAGGCCCAATCCCAAACCAAGCAGATTCTCGAAGTTACCACATCATAACTCGACATTTCTCCTTCGAAAAAACTAGGAATCAGATCAACTACAAGGACGACTCAAAGGGACCGGGTGATGTTGCGCTAAATCTCTCCAAAATCGCCAACATTTTGCTGAAATTACATAAAATACATGTCGCTGAGCTCGAACCTGACGTATGAACTCCCAGTCAAACGACTCGCCTTTTTCCCCGGAGCAAACACAAACGACTCACCCTGGGCTAACGAATCACCAACGCGAATTCCGTAACGAATTGCAGGAGCGAAATGGTTTGAACGATCTACGAATGATCGACAAAAGGACGAGAAGAAACCCCCGCAGATCCCCAAATTCCACCCCGAGAAGCGCTCAAAACACGGAGGACAACCGCGACAAGTACACCCAAAAATACCAGGAGAGGAGAAACGATTCGCACAGAAGCGAGGGGCAGAGAGCGGCGGAGGAGGAGCGGGGCGAGGGGGCGTTGGCGTGTGGCTTACCAGGATGCGGGCGGCGAGCGAGTAGGACGGGCCGCGCCGCGCGAGCGCGGCGAGCGCGACCTCCGCGGCGGCGTGCTCCGCCTGGCGGAGCGTGGTGAAGAACCCGGGGCTCTCGAACTGCTCCCCGTTGAAGTTCACCGCCGCCTTGAACCGCGGCGCGTGGTCCGGCCCCTCCCGCAGGCACGTGTACGCCGGCAGGTTGAAGCAGCTCCGCTGCGCCAGCTCCTGGAGCTGGTTCTTGTACATGGCCGCCGACCTCCGCCCCGAGCCCCGCCGCTCCTCCGAGTGCCGGCCGCGGTGGCCGGAGACGGCGAGCCCCGAGAGATCTACGAGAAGAAGAGGTGAAGAGGGGAAGAAGAGTGAAGTGGTGCGGGTGGAACGGGAGGGGAGCTGTTTATATTTTTTTTTTCTGGGTTCATATGTAGGGAGGAATTAATGCTACTACGGTTACCACTTACTGGCTGGCTCATGACACCTGGGGCCCAACGCCAGTGACCTTAGCTGGCTTATGACAGCTGGGGCCCAGCGCCAGCAAGCATAGACGGCTCATGACAGCTGGGGCCCTATCGTCAGCGACCTTCCTTTGCACGCCTTTTCTTTTCGTTTACTCAAAGTCTTTGTTCACTACGGTGTACGGTTTATGGTTTCATTCACTCTGGAAAACCGGCCGTGATAGGTTTTCCGCAAACTCACTTTGATTTCGAATTTGCCTACAGGTGATTTTGTTGTAAAAGTTCACCTATTAGTTTGACATGATTTATTTTTCCCTCTTTGTTCCCATGCAATACTCAACAAGCTTGGTTTTTCACTTGAGAACGGGTTGTTAATTTGTTATGGTTGGATAATTATTCATTAACTCTAGTATGTCTTAGCATGGTAATTTCCTACAAATATGAGCCCAAAAATGTAGATCAAGGAAGCATAGAGAATAAAAAAGAAACTCAAGGTCGGGAAAATTAGTTTATACAAAGCATACAACACCAATTCTAAGGTTACTATGTACCGTCTGTAATCATAAAAAAATAAGTCCAGACAAGCACATCAAACAAACATAAGAAAATTTATTGTGTGGGTGTTTGCAACAAAATCTTGTATAGGAAAAAAATCAAACTAATGGTTGTTTCTTGGTGGATAGTTGTGATTTTCCCTTAATTTTAAGCTCCACACATGTTGGCTCTCCGTTCTTTTTTTTTTCTAGTTTTGGTTTTTTTTTGTGTGGGTGGGGGCCGGGGGGGGGGGGGGGTTGTTGTTGCCATTTTTGCTGCTAGAAAACTATGATGTACCATTAGAGGTGGCAATGGATCATGGCCCTCGTGCCTCCTTCACAATCCAACCCAGCCATATATTTATTTAGCTCAAATTCATATAGTATTTTAGCTTGATCCTTAGTGAACCCAATCCTTAAATTTGCTACGCTAAATTAGATGGCCCTTTTACCACCACTATGTATTATAGATTAGGTTTAAGGAAAAAACTTGTATCGGATCTGGATCTGGCTGCTTTTGAGTGGGCATGGGCAGCTATCCATAATTGGGGGCAAAGTTTACTAACAAGCTCGGACGGGTGACAGCTGGAGGTTGAGCATGGTTACCAGCTTGGCAGATGATGGTTGGAGCCAAAAGTGGCATTACTAGATAGGTGAAAAACAAATGGGGCCACACCATTTGGGTGGATGTATGGATGTCAATGGGTACCCATCACCCATTTACCCACAGGTAAAACCCCTATTAAGCATGGGAACTTTTCTTCCCAACGGGTATCTTAGTGGGTAACTCCATCACCCATCGGGTGGGGTGGGTGTGGGTACATTCTTGCGATCCTCGTACCCGCTACCCATTGGGACTCTAATTATATGACATGTGGAACTATTTTTTAGTGTACAAGAGGTGAGAGAATCTATTTACATGTGATAGTTAAAACCAGTGTCATTGTCTTATTTAGTTATTACACGACTAAAAGTATCAATAAAATGATGGTTTTATGATGCTTTTGTAGTTAATTAGATGTTATGTCACATTACCTATGTTGAACTGGATATGGGTCACTCGTCGAGTACCCGTTACTCAAAGGGTTGTGGGTGTAGGGAGTTTTAGACCCAAGGTAGGTGATAGGTATGGATGGCGGAGTCTTTTACCTATCACCGGTGGGTATGTACCCGTTGCCATCCCTGGATGGTACATGGACTAGAGAACAGTTATTAGCTAGGTGAATGACAGCTTGAGCCACTGCACTAGGGACAGATGTAAATTGGGGCTAGAGCACGGTTATTACTAGCTAGGCATATTATAGCTAGGGCCACGGCACCATGCGGATGACAATTGGATCCAGGGCACAATTACTAGCAGTGCGATGACCGAATGACAGTTGGCTTAGAGAACGCATACTAACTCCACAGATGACAGCTCAGACTACAACAAGGTTACTAGCTGGACGGATGACAGCTAGCTGGGGGGTTATTTATATTTTACCTTTATTCATATTTGGAGCTCTTTAATGTCACCTTTACTACGCAAGTTGATGACAGCGAGGCCCAAACGGCAGCTAGACTTAAGGATTTCAAGCACGTCTGGCCTGATGGCCCAATCCAAGCCCATCAGGCTTTGGCCCGTCCACACAAAATGTAGGGCCAAACTTGGTTAGAGAAACCAGGCCCAATAAATATCACGATGCCCCAAGTGTACCTCAATAATTTAATTTATTTATTTTGGGCCCACGGTCCAAAAGATCAGCTAGAACTTGCCCATGGGAGGAGATTGGGCATGATTTTTATGCCCAAATATAGCAAGGATTTTTTGGTCCGGCCCAACAAATGTTTAGATCTAACACCAGTGACTCTCCTTCCTCAGCTTGTTCTTTTTCTGAATTCATATTGGGAGGGCTTTACGCTACTGGCTGTGGTTACTTATTACTAGGTTGGCAGATGAGAGGTGGGGCTAGCAGTAGCAAACCTCTTTTGCCTGTTTGTTTTTTCTTGATTCATATTTGTAAGAGATTAATGCAACTACACGCATTTACTACTTACTAGGCTAGCAGATGGCAACAAATTAAGGCAAGCCTATTTTGCATGTTTGTTTCTTTTTCACAATTTTTGGGTAGTATGTGTGTTCACTACATATTCCTTCAACATGAAAAATGAGATATACACATGATTCATTTAACACGATATATTGGGCATAGCACACTTATTAGCTTGACGGATGACAACTGGGGTTAAAGTTTACTAACTAGCTCCAAGGGGATGACAGCTAGAGGTATAGCATGGTTACTAGCTTGGCGGATAATGGTCAGAGTCAAGAGTGGGATTACTAGATAGGTGAATGAAAAATGGGGCCACAACATTTGGGTGGATGTAGGGATGCAATGGGTATCCATCACTTATTTACCCACAGGTAAAATCCCTATTAAGGATGACGACTTTTCTTCCCAACGGGTATCTTAGTGGGTAACTCCATCACCCATCGGGTGGGGTGGGTGTGGGTACATTCTTGTGATCCTCGTACCCTCTACCCATTGGGACTCTAATTATATGACATGTGGAACTATTTTTTAGTGTATAAGAGGTGAGAGAATCTATTTACAAGTGATAGTTAAAACCAGTGTCATTGTCTTATTTAGTTATTACACGACTAAAAGTATCAATAAAATGATGGTTTTATGTTGCTTTTACTGTTAATTAGATGTTATGTCACATTACCTATGTTGAAGTACATATGGGTCACTCGTCGAGTACCCGTTACCCAGAGGGTGGTGGGCGCGGGGTGTTTTAGACCCAAGGTATGTGGTGGGTATGGGCGGTGGAGTCTTTTACCTATCATAGGTAGGTATGGGACCCATTACCCACCAGATGGATGGCAGATGGACCAGAGAACGGTTATTAGCTAGATGAGTGACAGCTTTAGCCAGTGCATTGGGGATGGTTGCAAATTAGAGCTGGAGCATGGTTATTACTAGCTAGGCAGATTACAGCTGGGGCTACCTGGCGGATAACAATTAGATCCAGGGCGCAATTACTAGCAGCGTGATGACCAAATGACAGTTGGCTTACAGAATGCATACTAACTCCACGGACGACAGCTCAGGCTACAGCAAGGTTACTAGCTGGATGGATGACAGCTAGCTGGGGGATTATTTATATTTTACCTTTATTCATATTTGGAAGGCTTTAATGCTACTTCGAGCGGTGACTACTTATTACTAGGCAAGTTGATGACAGCAGGGCCCAAACGCTAACTAGACCTAAGGATTTTAAGTTTAGTCTGGCCCGATGGCCCAATCCAAGCCCGCCAGGATTTAGCCCGTCACGCCGAATGTAGGGCCAAACTTGGTTAGAGGAAACCAGGCCCGACAAAAATCAGGACGTCCCGAGCCTAGCCCAATAATTTAATTTCTTTATTTTTAATTGAAGAATAATGGGAAGCTTGGGCCTACACTAAGCCCGGTCCAAAAAATCAGTCAGAACTTACCCATGGGATGAGACTAGGCATGATTTTTATGCCCAAATATAGCTAGGATTTATTCGGCCTAGCCCAATAAATGTTTAGATCCAACACCAGTGACTCTCCTTCCTCGGCTTGTTCTTTTTCTGAATTCATATTGGGAGAGCTTTATGCTACTACCTGTGGTTACTTTTTACTAGGTTGGCATATGATAGGTGGGGCTAGCACTAGCAACCCTCTTTTACCTGTTTGTTTTTTATTAATTCATATATGTAAGAGAATAATGCTACTACACACATTTAGTACTTACTAGGCTAGCGGATGACAACAAAGGCAAGCCTATTTTGCATGTTTCTTTCTTTTTCACAATTTTAGGGTAGTATGTGTGTTTACTACATATTCCTTCAATATGGAAAATGAGATATACACATGATTCATTTAACAGGATATATTGGGTATAGCACACTTACTGGCTTGAAGGATGACAGTTGGGGCCAAAGCTTACTTACTAGCTTAGGAATGATAGATGGAGGGAAGAGCATGGTTACTAGATAGGCAAATGACAGTTGGAGCCATAAGTGGGGTTACTACCTATGCGAATAACAAATTTGCCTAAATCGCTGGACATATGGAAGATGGCGCTAGAGAACGTTTACGCCAGATCAATGGGGCCATGGTATGGTTACTAGCGAGGTGGATGACCCCTAGTGCTAGAGCACTAGGATGAATGGAAGTTGGGGTTGAGCACAGTTACTATAGCTAGGTGGATGACAGCTAGGCTAGAGCACTAGGGGTGGATGACAATTGGATATCGAGCATGTTAATAACTAGGTGGGGAATAGGTTATTCGGAGAACTACAATCGATGGGGTCAAAGAATGCATACGAGCTAAAGGGGATCATAGTAAATGCAAGCACCAGCAAAATCCGCCTATCTGTGCCATGGATGTGTTCACTACATTTCCATCAGAATGGAAAGTGGGATAGACACATGCTTCAATTAGCAGATATCATGGGCATATCACACTTACTAGCTTGAAGCTTTCAATTCGACATATCTTTGTTTGTGATCTCTCTTATGAGCCCCTTCTCCATCAATAGATACTCCCAATGTGTCGACTACACGGCCTAACATGGCCTTTCGTGCAAGGGTGATAGTTGGAGCCAAAGTTTACTTACATGCTCTAGGTTGATAGCAAGGCAGAGCATATGGTTGCTAGATAGGTGGATAGTAGAGCTGAGCAAATTTGGCCTGGCCTAAGCCTACCGGGCTAAGCTCAGCCTGTGGCCTTTGTAGAGCCGGGCGTGGCGCGCATTTTTTCCGGCCCGAAAAAAAACTAGGCAGGCCAAACTTGATCCGATTATTTTTTCAAATTATTTTCCAACTAAAAATGAGCGAACGGCTCCCGAAACGGCTAGCCTGAAAGGTGTTTGTGGGCGGGCTTGGTCACGTTTTCTTTGCCCCAATTATTCCGAGCTTTTTGTTGACCGGACCTGTATTTTGCTCAAGCCTAGTGGATATCTAAAATCATAAATCTATAAATATTAAAATGACCTACAATTAGGTACGAAGGACCCTATGCTCTACTAGGCACGTACAACTTTAGCACGGAGCCAGCTAGCCAATCGTGTTTCTTAACCCACTGACCGACATGACCAAGCTGCGTGGCGCCTCTATGACTTCTTTTCGTTGTGTTCAAACGTCTATGTAGCTTTTTTTGAAAGTTGACCGGAGTCTTACTTTACCTTTAGCCCCAAATTCAAACTAGAGCCGATGGATGGTTCGGGAAAAAAAAAAATCTGTCATCGGATCGGACCAGGTTTAGTTTTCATTTTTCAACAGCCAGTCGTGTGTGACACCACTTAAATTAAGTCCTACATTTGGATAGGTGCTCCGGCAAGGCGCAATACATATTTGCTTCCAGAGCAGTGCATGTGTGTGTTCTGCGCCACATGATGTTACGCCTTCAGCCTTTCAATCTAGTTCAGACGTTGTGCAGGATGCGCATCACATATCGTCATATCGATTTGGTTCGTATGGATAGCTGATATGTCAGCGCGTGTGTGTACATCCAACTTGGAAAGTACATGCGAGAAAAAGGCCAATGGTGTCGCACCATGCCCAGTACGTATGCAAAGCGTACATGCGAGTGGCATCATCAGCCATGGCACCGAACGCGTACACACCCTTTCGTCCAGCCACACTTCTTTAACCCCTTCCTTGTCGCTAGTGTATCTGTCTGGATTCCGTTGAAGAAACGCATCACGTCGGTGGACTTTTTTTTTTCTAACTTTTAGGGGAGCACGACGACGTCGCCTTCCTGCTGTATACGGAGAACAGAGTACTTCCTAGTTGTGAACAGACGCGCAAATGCAGCAAGTGGAAAATGTATGGGTGCACCAAAAGATTTGGAGAGTCCTAAATATGGGGTTGAACATCGAGACATAGGGTGTGTTTAGTTGGTTGTATCATTTGATTCATGTATGAAATGATTCAAAATAATAATGATCTTTTGTTTGGTTGGGTGAATTGAACCAACTCATCCAGGATGAGGTCATCCCACTTAATATATTATTCTACTAATTAGAGTGAACCATATGGTACAAGTAAATTGGTTGAACCACCCCATCCAGGATCATCCATGCATGCATCATGTGGTGCATGCAACCAAACACACCCATATTTGATATGGAGACTATGGTGCAGGAGGGCATAGTCTACGTGGAAAGACAGGAACTAGTCGAGGGATTAGGAAAAGTACGTCGTAATAAGAGTAGAACTCCTCTAGTTGAATCCGACTAGTTTTCTTGTAACCAACCGGCTTGTAATCCTGCTCCCGGCAATATAAGGTGAGGCAGGGACCCTTCCAAAGTAACTCAATCCAACCAACACACAGGACGTTGGGTATTACACTATTCAGCGGTCGCTATTCAGCGGTCCGAACCTATCTAAATCGTGTGTCTGCGTTTACTTTCAAGTTTATGATCTCGACGAGCCCTACTAACCAAAATACTACATCCTCTCGGTAGGTTGCCGGATCCTACTATCATAATACCATCGTTCTTGTTTTCCGGAGCTAGGCTGGGCGACACCTTTTGCACCAGCCGAGCCAAGCTCGGGTAGTGCAAGCTACCGCCTACCGGACAGACAAAATTTGCATCCTGCGGGTGCGACGATGGTAAAAATAGACAACCAATCACGTTGAGTATGGGGTGTTTGATTCTTTAGTTCCTCCTAAAATTTCTGTCACATCGAATGTTTAGATACTAATTAGGAGTATTAAATATAGATTAATTACAAAACCAATTGCACAGATGGAGACTAATTTGCGAGACAAATCTATTAAGCCTAATTAGTTCATGATTTGACAATGTGATGCTACAGTAAACATGTACTAATGATGGATTAATTAGGCTTAATAGATTCATCTCGTGAATTAGCCTTCATCTGTGTAATTAGTTTTATAATTAGCTCATATTTAGTCCTCCTAATTGGTCTCCGAATATTCGATGTGATATAAATTTTAGAAGATCCTACAGATCCAAACACCCCAGTCCGCGATATGAAATACAAACGGAATAATTTCTCTGTGTTGTACTCCGGGAATAGAGATACTCCATCAGTCTGGACTCAATGTAGAGTAGGCACAAACTGATGATTGGCAAATGATCGATCAATCCTTAACGACTGATCCTGCAGAACGAACGGATGAACCAGGCAGAAATTAAATCAATGGGCCATGTAGATCGAATGCTGCACCTTTGGGCTCGCATGACGTACACAACGGCACGGCAGCAAGGAAAAGACACTGCCGATGTTATCCATGGGCCGTCGCCCGTGCGTCACACACTCACACCACGCAGCATGCGCACTCACACACGGCGAGCTGGCCGGTGCGGCCGGGACGGGGGAGAGGGGAGGTATGCACACGCATCGGTCAAAGACGATGGAGACCCGCCGAAGCGGGTGTCGCGCGCCGCCGCTCGTCGCTTTCCCTTCCAGAGATCCGAGGCACGCAGCTGCGTGCGCGCGAGGGCGTGGAGGTGGAGTCGAGTCCCGCCGGGTCGTCGCATGCAGCCGGCCGGCACGCGCGGCCCCGTGGGCGAGGTCAGCAGCGTCGACGTCGTCCGCTAGGGGGTCTTCTTGGGCTCTTGCTTGGCTCTCGTCGCAGTGGACGGGTGGCCGTCGTGCGTCAAGATCCCGGCCGTTGCATGGGTCCCCGGCCCGATATTGTATTATATTATATACGTATCTCCCAAATTAAATCTTCCTGGACTGCTGCATGGTACCGGTACACGTCGTCGATGTACTGGCCTGTGTTGACCGCAAGCTCGGTCGGCACTGCGTGGTCAAAGATCGAGGGGGAGCGCACTACTGTGTCCGGAGACGACGCGTGATATACAAGCGCGTGGGTTAGCGGTGTTTGGTTATTACGTGCTAAACTTTTACAGTATCCTATCGGATATTCGGATGCTAATAGAAAGACTAAATATAAGTTAATTATAAAATTAATTGCAGAACATTGTGCTAATTCATGAGACAAATCTATTAAGCCTAATTAATTCATCATTAGCAAATGATTACTGTAGCACCACATTGCCAAATCATGGACTAATTAAGTTTAATAGATTCGTCTTGCAAATTAGACTCCATCTGTGCAATTAATTTTGTAATTAACTTATGTTAAATACTTATAATTAGTATCTAAACATCCGATGTGATAGGTGCTAAACTTTAGTAGGGTGACGTGATGCGACCAGTAGACAGTTCAAACCAGTTGCTTGGACGCCAGGTCGATATAAAATCCGCGCGCGGACCCAATTCAATTGCACAGCAGTAGCAGCGACAAGCGTGTTCCGAGAATTAGACATGGTTGCCTCAGAGCATCAACATTTTACCACCGTGTTGTGATTATGTGTACTGTGTAGGACAAAAAAAACGATATTACAAATATGACAACGCGGTTTCCGGACCGTATGTGATTTTCCCATGTTTATGAAATGGTACAAATTTGCTGAGAAATCAATTAAAATAGCAAGTTTTTAAGTTTCGATATAACCGAAAACGGTCGGAAACCCATACCATAAATACGGAAACCGTTCCGGACGGTATGCAGGTTTCCCGCGCCATTTATTTACTCGCTCATAGACTATTTTTCTTTGCTTGTAGGCCTTGACATTGTGTTTTTTGCTCAAGGGAGGTGGACTATTTTATTTTGTTCATGGCCTGTTTTTTGTTTTGTGGGAATTGGCTTGTGCTTTGTGGCGCATTGGGCTCGCCCCTCATCTTTACAATAATTGTAATAATTTGGAGAAATTCATGTTTTTACTTGTGGTTATTTAATTTGATTGTCTTCAAGTGTCAGCAAGTTAAATTAAAGGTGTGAGATTCTTCAATTTGTATTCCTTATGAAGTTTCGTTCAAAATATCCCTTATAAAGTTAGATGTGTTTGGTTTGGAGATAAAGTGAAATGGATCGTGGATTTACATAGGCGGCTCACAAGGGAAAAACAAGGTTAAATGCCCCAGGGATGGAATGCTGAAGAGAAGAGCGAGATAGAAAGCTATGGTCCTGTCTTTAATTTTTTGAATAGGATGATCTCATATCATGTTTGGTTGCATTGGATGGGATGATCCATTTTTTTTGTTTGGATAGAAGAACAGAAAAGAAAGGATGGATGGCGTTTAGAACTACCGTTAGGCACGGTATGTGGGACCCATGTGTCAGCCGTCCATCTGCCTTTCATCCCGTAGCAGGGCGGCGCAGCACTTCAAATGCTCGCCAGTGAAATTGGTCACACACGATGAATTTCCTCTCAAAAGCTTTTATTGGAAGCTTACTTAATCTCTTGTGAACCTATTTTAGTATCCAATTTTACAAATCCGTGAAAGAGATGGATGTAATTTCATTTGCCCCCTTCCGCCATAGGAGGAGCCATAAAGAAATGTTGTCGTGGTTTACACCGGTGGCCACGGAGGCCTATCCTCGCGTGCTTGCGTACTCGCTTGGGTGTTCCGGTGCCGCACTGCCCGTACGAGAGCCGTCGGCCATTGCGCTGCGCTCGAGTCACCAACTGCCTGCAGCTGCACTGCGCTCACGTCGCCGGCCGCCTGCAGCCCCTGCACCGACCTGCGCTCGCTCCGCCGCCCGCGTGTGGCCCCCGCGCCGCCCTGCGCTCTCGGCTCTCGTCGTCGGCCGCCTGAAGCCACCGTAGTCACGACCCTGCCCTGTGCTTGCGACGGAGGGAGGGGGGTGGGTGCATCCCGCATTGGCAATATACCCTCTACGGGATATGGATCATCTTGGCATCGTTTAAGAGCATCATGCTTAAAAGGTTTACTTTACATGTTCATCAATATGATGATATAGTCTTCCGAGTGCTCTTTTGATTTTGCAAAATGATGACTCGTCATACGATGCACAGTTCTGATGGGAGAGAAATGGCTAATCAATGTGTTATTTTTAGTTAATGTTTCCGTGCTTAATTTATTCTATGGATTTGAATGAAATAAAAATTTATTCATCCACCTTTTCTGATGAGGGAAAGCAACGTGATGTCGCGTCATGGTTTTAAAATCAATTGAGAGCAGAACAAAATTAGCCGATTGTTACTCCACAAACGATTGTTCATATGTCTTCTTGGGCTAGTCCAACTCAAATCCAAGTAGTCATGTCATGCCTGTCCTCAGGCCGAGCTATGATGATGGGGCAAGGTCCAAGATCAATCATGGGCTTTTGGAATTGGCAGCCCAGATCTAAAAGGAGTTACATAAAGGCCCAAAAAGATAATGGAGTCCTGATGAGTCCATAACTTTGATGGAATGGGCCGACAGACAACCAAAGGTTTAGCAAAGCTCAATATTTAATGGGTCTGATCTTCTTCCTTTGTTTGATAATTGGAGATTTGGAGTCTCATCATTCATCAACGCAGCCTTCCTCTTTTGGCGCCCTGCAAGTGAGTGAAGAACATGTTCCTTCACTCCACCAGGAAACCAAAACAAAACACCAGTGCGCCTTTCCTAGACAATGACAATATTCCTCAAGAGCGCACAACCGAAAAGGCTGCACCAAAAGTAAAGTACATCGAGATCCAAGCTGGCCGACATATCACAAATGTGAGACGTAACAAAATTACTGGAAAGAAACCATATACTCCATAGAGTATATAGATTGGGTGCCCCTCTTGCAACGTGAAAACTAGTCCAAGTTGTAGCTCACCGCATGCGAACTTGCATCCAATTCCAATCGTGCGATGCAAATCTCGGAGCACAACAAAATCGTTGTGCCCGACAGAAAGCGCATGCTGGTCGTCATAAGCCCGTCCGGTTAGTTCAAGCGCCCACAGACAGCTTCAAGCGAAAGCTGATTCCAGCGCGAAACCGTCGTGATCGCCATCGCCCCACGGGACCGAAGAAGCACCGCAACGTGGTGGCACAGAGGGCGCACAGTAACGCGCACGTTCTCCTCCTGCCGATGAGCGATCCAGTGGTCGGGCGGGAGAACGCCCACTCTCTCCCGCATGGCGCCACACTGACGGAACAAGAAAAAGGCCTGTGCCTTCCAGCAATCGCTTTTACTGTTGGAAGTGGGTCAGTGTCGGGGCACGCACGGATTGACACGGAGGAGCAGTGCGCGTGCACATGATCGTACGTCACTCTCCTAGTCGTCCTGGATAGATAGCTCGAAAAGCCACGCCACCGAGCGGCGCCCCAGCTGATCGCTGACGCAGGCGCGCGAGGCGCGACGCAGCAAGCGCTGTCCACACAGCTAGCAAAGCTAAAAGCATCAGGCTCCAGATCGATCGGTCGCCGATCCGCCGTGGCCACCGACCAGCCACAAGCCGACGGCCGGCGTCGCGTCCATAGAGCCGCGCGGGAGCGCGCTGCCAGAAGACGAAAAAGGTGCTGTGTCCGCCGCTGCGGGCGCACCCGCGCGTGCACGCCGCGAGGGCGCGACGCCTGGCGACCTCTACGACCGATGCGCGCGTGCGCGGCTGCGGTTGTTGGTTGGTTCGGGCCCGAAACCGATGCCGCGGGGGGCTCAGGCCGAGGCCATGTCGGCTGCTCGCTCGCTCGCTCGGCGACGGCGCGTCGTTTTGCCCAGGCCTGTTTGTAACTAGGAGGTTAAACGGATGGTTGATATATTAATATAAGTTAATTACAAAACTAATTATACAGATCGAGGCTAATTCGTGAGATAAATTCATTAAATCTAATTAGTTCATGATTTGACAATGTGGTGCTGCAGTAACTATTTGCTAACGATGAATTAATTAGGCTTGATAGATTCGTCAAGCAAATTAGCTCAGAATTTCTTTAATTAATTTTATAATTAACTTATACCTGATCTCTAATTGATATCCGAACATTAGTAAGAAATAATCTTTAATACGAACAATTCCCGTGAATGATTCCCGACGCGATTGGGTTGGCCTTTTACGGGCCCCGATGCCTTGCTGATCTCCAAATATGCGCGGGCGGCAGCAGCCAGCACCAGCAGACCGGGGCGTACGTGCGCTGGGACCTTGGCATCCGTGCGGCGCGCATTTTCGGCTGGGTAGCTGCCTGCTTGGGCGAGGCTTTGTGGAACATCTGTCTGGCCTCTAGATCGACGAGAGCGAAACACACGTACGGTTAAGGTAGGGAAAAGCCGTGGTGATGATAGCTTGATAGGGTACCCGGTGCGTGTTCAGTTTCCCTTGTCCAGTCTACTGGAGCACTGGCGCTGCATCTGCATGTGTCGAGGGCTCAACTCAAGGCCGGGTGATTTTCGGGCTGGAGCTGCAGTATCCGCTTCGCCTCTAGTACTGACGTAGACATGTGTGCCCACCACTCATAATTGGCGCCCAAGCCAAACCGTAATGGCTGAATGGGACGCGAGGATTGGCTGCGCCTGTAAGCCACCAGGATGATGCCACGGCGGCAGCGGGGGTTTCATTACGGGAATCGCTCGCTTTCAAGCCGCTGGACCACACGTAATAAACTTGTCCTAACAATATCTTTACACGCATTTTATCACCGGCCGTATAGTGAGTAGTGACCGTTTAGTACTTTATTTAGTGGCAGCGGATGGGGGTGAACACGCTCGCGGGGGCCCACTTGACAGTGGATCTCCTCGATGACACTTCGCAGGGTCCACACACGTAACATGTTCACAATCATCGACATCACCTTCGTTAACAAAAATAAAATAAACCTCATCGATTTGATTGGTAGCGCCTGATCAGAAGGCTTTGGTCAGGAGGATATATTAAGCCGGCCTACACAGGGCGAGGTCAATTATAAGCGCGCCTACATCTCCTACTGTTTGATTGACACTTGAGTAAAGCAACTAGCTCCTCCTAGCCATGTAGCTTGGCCTTTACAGTTAACGCACGCGCCAAGATTCCTCCCTCTTCTTCCCCGCCTGATCACGATAACCAGCGAGACGTCAAAGGTTGTCTCCCTCTCCCCGGCTCCCCCCACTCCATCAGATTATTACCGCGGGGATCGCGTCGCATGTGAGATTTCTCTGAGTCCTGAACCTGGAGCTGGATAAGATGAATGAACAATGAAGCCATGAAGGAAAGGAACTGACGAGGTACCGCCTCTGCTGTCGTGACGTTACCGCACCTACAGCAGCAGTACAACACCCATCTCTCGGCCAGTCTTATCCGATCCATCCCCCACTCTGTTCCGCGCTGCTCCCTGACGAGTGACGACAGCCAGCCACCGCTCGCCGGCCGGCCCACTCTCCCTCGCCGTCGCCGGGACCTGATGATCCCTACCACCAGCTGATCGACACGGAAGGACGCAGCTATAGAAAGTGTGGGTGACCTTCGAGCTACGGTACAAGTGAAAACGAGCAGTCTTGTGCACCGGCCTGCTACGCTAGGTATGTCGTCACCGTGTGCTGCTGCAGCGGCAGATTTTATGGAAAACTGGCGCCGTAGTGCGATCCTCGGTTAGTATTTTTTTTTCCCTTCTCTTTCCCCCTCCCGGCGACAAAAGCTGGGTCAACTCGCCCACTGCACAACGCATACCGCCCACAAAATTAACAACGACAGCGACCGTGCCCTGGTCCAGGTCCAGGTCCAGGCGCCAGCTCCACAGCCAAAAAGCCAACGCGAACGCGGCGTTCCGCTCCCGCATCACCACCGGGGCTTTTAAACAAAGCAAGCCACCCACCGCGGCGAGCTGCCACCTCCCCCCTCCTCGCCAGCGCGTCGGAATCAAATACTCGCGCCGAAAACAACAGTTACGAATCTTGGCATCTTTTGGGGGAGAGGGAGATATGGGAGGAGAGACGATGGGAGAGGCAGTCGCTGTCGCTGGCTAGGCGCACCAATCCGGCACCCACGCTTTTCAACGGATTACCTGCTGGGTGCGAGTTGTCTTGGGTTGAGTTGCCACGCAATTGCGACACTCTATTGCCATCCCTCTTTTTCCTCCATGCGCTGCGAGAATATTCGTAGGATGTAAATAGGGTTTGTACTATATGCCGATTTGGTGCTATCTCAAATTACATTTTATGAAGAAAAAATATGCACGCATTATAGAAGTATACATATGAAAAGATATAAACACAATTTTTCGTGATCCATGTTGGGTCTTATAGAAGTATATATAAAAAGATATACATACATAATTCTTCGTGATCCATGTTGGATCAAACGCATTGCACAATTTCATCAGATGAGTGTTGATATTGTTTAAATTCCATCTATTTTTGGTTTATATATTGGTATAATTTCTCATTATGTGGGTAGTCATGGACCAAGGTCATGTTTAGTTACCCCCGAATTCCCAACTTTGGTACTATGTAAAAAGAAGATTCCCCATCACATCAAACTTGCGGTACATGCATGGAATACTAAATGTAGATAAAATCAAAAATTAATTGCACAGTTTTGTTGTACTTCGTGAGATGAATCTTTTGAGTCTAATTAGTCAATGTTTGGACAATAATTCATAAATACAAACGAAATGCTATAGTTGCGCATTTATGGCAAAATACCAATTTTGCTACCCCAAATTGGGAACTAAACAAGGCCCACGCCTCAGTCAGTAACGCATTCACGCTCCCATATTAGTGTTTGTGTCAATATAAATAGTGTCAAAACTAGTTAAGATATTCCCCACTTAAAAATACTAGTAGAACAACGTGAAAAAAAAACGCAAGAAAAAATTCAAAAAGAAAAAAGTATACAAACATATAGGAGAATAGTGCAATCATTTCGCAACTCAACATAAGTATGTTGGTGTCAACCATTAGTTGCACACTGGCTAACCATCCAATCGACACGAGACTATAGGCGTTGTACATAAGTCATCTCCTTTCACATTTGGAGGTGCCGTGTGCGGTGTTGGCATTGCGTTTCTCCTTTCACATTTGGGGGTGCCCTGTGCGGTGTTGGCATAGCGTTTCTCGTGTGGTCGCAAATGGGAACCGGCATATTCTCACTTTGCAATTAACTACTCCTATATGTATGTGCTAACCAAGTAGTTAATGCGAAGTGTCGACATTTCGGCCCCGTCCTCCAATCAGAGAGCGGGCCCACACCTTCCATCCATCCCCTTCTTTTTCGTCCTATCCATTTTCACATCGTTTTATTTATTTATTCTTCCTTTCTATACCCTCCGACACGTCCAAATCTGTCCCCGGGTCCCCCATGGAGTAGGCTTTCATAACCAGCTTTCATGCTTTGCAACTGCCAATAATCCAACACCAATGCTGCCTGAAACTGATAACACAGTTACAGAGAGCAACGGGTCATTTACTGCATGCTAATGCAAAATCAAACTAAAGCAAATGTTCATCGATTGTTACATTACAAGTACGCCACAGGATAGCTACAGTGCTAGTATTAAAATAGGACTCCAGGAATTAAGCAATGTTCGTCGATAGCTCTAGAGTGTACTCTACTACTCTAGAAAAGCATGTTTCGAAAGAATTTTGATGGAAGCAGTTTAACCACAATAGTCAATAGAGAAGGGGAAAGAAAAAATTGCAGTACTCGTAGTAGGAAAAAAAAAGCAGATCATTGATACTAGTAATCAAGATGAATTAATTTTAGTGGTGGTAGTACATCGACCGAGCCTCTCCGGGGGAAAAATGCCAAAAACAGAGGCTTTAATCTCTACTCTCTTCCTCATCGATCACGACTAGAATCCGAAGAACAAAAACAAAGGGGAAAAAAAATCTCATCGAATCAATCCATAATGATTGAGGCCACTAATCAAAGAGAACGCTAGTCTCTCCCTTCCTCCTCAAAGCGAGAACGGGATCAACGAGGCCGCGGCGGGCATTGCTGTTGCCGTCAAGGCGGGCGGCGGCGGTGCTGGCTTGCCGGGGCTGCCTGCCACTCGGTCAGTCCTGGAAGCCAGTCTTCTCCCAGATGGCGTTGCGGACGCGGCGGAGGTCGCGGCCCTTGAGCGTGCGCCCGGCGCCCTCGCGCACGGAGAAGGACGCCGCGGCGCGCTCCCGGCACTGCAGCATCTCGTGGGGCGGCACCCAGCGCCGGCCCCCGCTGCCGCAGCCCGCCACGTCCTCGGCGAGGTCGTCGTGCGCCGCCCACCTGCGCGCGCCCGCGCAGCTCCCGGCGTACTCGGCCCCGAGGATCTTGGACCAGTCTGGGATGTTGACCGGCACCGACGCAGGGCCCGCCGCGCCGCCCCCGCCGCGCGGCTTGGGCTTGGACGGCGCGGCCACCGGCGGCGACCGCGCGTACGGGTCCGCCGCCGCAGCGGAGGTCTGGAACGGCGAGGACGACGCCGGACCGCCTCCCCAGATGACGTCGGCCTCGTCGAGCTCCACGCCGTGGTCGGCGCCGCCGACGGCGTGCACCGGCGCGAACAGCCGGTGCGACGCGACCATGGAGAGGCTGCTGCTCCGCCCGGCCATCCGCCTCCGGGAGAGAAAGAAAGAGAGAGGGAGAACGGCTGCTCGTGCTCGGTGACTGTAACCTGAAACCACCGTGCGCGGGTGGAGGGGTAACCTGAGGAGAAGTGAGCGTCTGGTTGGCGTCTGGCAACGGGCGGAGAGGCGCGGGCTTTATAGCGGCGGGGCCGGGAGGGGTCGAAGTGAAACTGAGAACGGGGAGATGTGGATAAGGTTGCTCGGCGTGACGGAAGTGGGCGTGGTGGTTGCCACAACTTACGACTCTGCCACTGGTGGTCGGCTTGTGTGTCAGTGTGTGTATGTGTCAGCGTATGGTGGTGTGGGGTGAGCGGGAGCGTATAGTACAATAGCTTGGGTTGTTCGCATCTGGGTGCGGGCGGGAGCAGCAAAAAACGGCTGGAATCGGGGTGGAGGCATGGGCGCAGCGTATTGCTGTGCACTGGTGCGTTGCGTTCTCGCGCAAGACGACATGGCGGACAAATCCGAGGCATCGCACCAAAGCTGGTAGTGTTTTTCGTGGAGAATGTGTACGCCGGGGGAGGGAGTGAGACCGTGAAAAATTATGGAGAAGCACCGGAGGCGGAAACAAACCGCACATTGCACTCCTTTTTTTTTTATACAATACTTGTAGGAATGGGTCGTCTGAAAACAAATCACAATCATTTTGACAAAGCGTGTACAAGTATCCAAAATCCATACCGTGGTGTTTGCCATTGAAATTACGTATTGGCTTACGAAATTAAGATTCCCTATCCGCAACTTTTCCAAGCTTCATGATGCTCGTCGAAACCTAGTTTTTTGCTGGTTGTATGGCACTGAAAAACCAATACAAGAAATCAAACCACTTTAAGGTCGTAAATAATTCAAAGCATTAGTTCCTACATTTCAATATACATGTTGTTTAGCTTTTTCTTTACAGCTTCCTACTCCCCTTAGGTCGTTTTGGTTTCTAAATACATAATTTAGAAATGTATACTTATTTCTATTTGCATAGCAAAAGTTATATATATAAAAAATCAAAACGATATAGAATTTGAGACGGATGGTTTAGTAGTTCTTATTATTGTACAACTCGTAAAAACTTTGGAGCTTTTTAAATCTTACCCTTAAGTATATCATCCTTAATTCTTGTGTTAATGCATGCATACTTTAAAGATTATCAATTGAAAATAAGATGAATTTGATATCGTACTTTTTTTCTTTTAATGCCCAACAATTATCGTAAACCGAAATGCTTTAGTCATATCAAATAGGCTCATGTATATAATATGTACAACCGGTAGGAAACCGAGAAAGAAAAAACCTTAGGATTGCTACAACCTGTATTGTTACTTATTGTGGGACGTAATTGCAAGAGTTTAGTTCAACAAGGGTATAGTACAGGTCATTTATCTGCGATAGACGAATTTCATGCATTGCATAGCTCTCTCTTTGCGCGTGTGAGTTTCGCCTTACAAACAAGGATTCTGTAAATTTGCGTTTCCTGAATCTATCCAGATGGAGCCGCAACACAGACGAAATGGTAGATTTGCGCATATCAGCCGTGGATTGTGTTCAGGCTTTCGTAAAAGCGATTACAGTAACTCATTTCAGTACGGGCGTCTTTGCATTCTGTTCGTCCGTACACCCTTTTGGCTTGGGATTCCTGAGCGGTAAACAATTCGCACAGAGCATTCTCCCCTGGTGTGAAACGCGCGAAAGGTGTGGCCGTGATCCCACGGTAATTAGTACTATCGCTGTTCCCGTACGAGCATCATTGCGCCACCGCTTTCGTGAAACCGTCTTTCCAGCCCCGAAAGGCGCATCACACCGGCCCAGTCCCTGCTCCGCCTGCCCCACCTGGCAATCAAAGCCATCTCTGCCTGAAACGGACGGCTCCCGCCTTCTGTTCCTCCTCCATCCGACGGCTCCGATTCCCCGGTGGCGCCGGTGGGCGGAAAACGACAACGGGGCCACGGCGTCCGCCAAGGACAGGGGCGTTCCGGGAACTTCCGCTCCGCCTGGCACTCATGGAGTCATAGTGACCACGGCCATCTCTGGTGGCGGAGACGGGAGCACCCGGCGCCTTTGCCTTTTCGCGCCCTACCACCGTCCCTGTCGCGACGCGCGGGCCAGCGGGGGCGCGACGCGTGTCGCAGCCAGAAGGTGGCCGGCACTTGTTAAGCCGGGAGAGGCCGGCGCGGCGGGCGTTCACGTGACCCGGCGGAAGGGCCCCGCGTGGAAGTGGGGACTGTCGTCTTCCACTCTTCCAGCTTTCTTTCGACCGCGGGGAGGGGGTCCACAGGATCCGAGGCCGAGGCGAGTCTCTCGCAGCCAGGGCAGGGTGGGTGGACACAGATTCAGGGCCTTTGTTTTTAAAGGCACGGCGTACCTTTGCTTCTTTACTTTTTTTTTAACGCTTCTTAAGTCAGTATCAATATATGCCTCCCATCTTTCGTGTTTTCTAGACAATTAGATAATCTGACTTAAGCACACAACATAGTAAACAATAGTGACATTAAAAGTACAGCATGAGAATTAACATGCACATAACATAAAACAAAGCTGTCATTTTGAATCACTGGAAGTGACATTCATAGTACAACACCCATACATGTCACTTTGAGTCTCTCAAATTGATATTATAGTACAGAAAATGTTACTACTTGAACATTCACTTGTACAATTAGGCCACAAAATGCTATAATTACTCCACAAAATACTATAGCCAGTTTTGTCTAGTCCAAAATACTACCTAACCAACTTGCACATACTAGAACAGATTGTCAACATGAAGAATATCATCATCATAAATTAGAGTTGTCACGAGTTGGGTAAAATTGCCAATAACATTATACTCTTCAACGACCATGATTGCTCCTTCGTTGCTGCTGTCATTCTTCACTTCTTTTGGAGGTCGTACACCATCATCCTGCTTTCGTTTCTGCCAACAAAAGTATCACTAATTAGCTATGAATGGTAACAACATATAGAAATTTCTATATTGCAAGTTGAGGATGTACATTTGGTTCTTTCTTTTTCGGTTCAGTAGATTTAGTTGGCTTACTACGGTTAACGAGCTTTACAGTCAGTTCTTATTTCAGCTCTAGAACACTTGGTCACATTATTTGTTTTTCCTTTTCTTCGATGAACCTCATTGGAACAAACAAATCTGCATGAAGTTATCTTGCTATCATAGCTGCTTACATTTGCATACCTTTTCCTCACATCAAAGCCTCTACAACCCCCATATGCAACCCAAAACTTCCAAGCCTTATCTGGATTTCTGAATCTTAAACCAACCTGAGGTGTCCCCTTCTCAAATTCTGCCATTGCCTTCCACAACACTCACAGTTCCAGAAATATGGCCCAAAAATCAACTAGAGCATATGATTTTCCTACCATGAAATTGAGCAAGTTAACCTTCTATAGTCACAGGATCTCAGATTGATACAAATGTGAGGTGAATTAGTTGTCTTGTGCATAGGCTTAGGTCATGAAAGGGAAAAGAGCTTAATAATGTACCTGACAATGGCGTCCTGTCGGTGGCCGCATCCCTCCCCTCCACGGTGACCTAGCGGGAACCTCCTCTCCAACGATGGCGAGGTGCAGAGGGCGGCACACGCCCTCTCCTTGCAGGTGCAGAGGACGGTGCAGCGCGCGAGCCCGCGGGAGAGCAGCGCAGCGCACGGGGGTGCAAAGGGCGGTGCAGCGCGCGAGCCCACAAGAGAGCAGCGCGGCGTGCGGGAGGCAACGCAACGCGTGGGAGAACAGTGCGCCCCCGCGTGCTGACGGACACCCCTGGTGAAAATGTTCGGATGGATAAAATTTTAGCCTGAAGTTCATTTAGCCTTTGGATGTGTGGTTCACGGTAGATTTGACAGAAAAAGTTACAGCGTGCCTTCAAGAAGCGACCGCACTGAATCCACATCCAGAGTTGGTCAAGGAGTTGGGTTGAGTACTTGTGTTAGTGTCGAGGGGAGCAGCCCGCAACATCCTGTGCGGTGGTGCCGTGCTGTGATCCACCACCACCGCCCGCCGTTGGTGTGCGGGGTACGGACGGTGCAGATGCTCCTGCGACGCTACTCGCGTGGGGAGGTCGAGGGAGAGGGAGAAGGTGGCTCTGTGATGGACGGACGACGTGTACGTAAGCGAGAAGTAGGGCGTACGGTGGTGCGTATAGAGCTTAGAGCAGCATCGTTGTTGTAGCCTGCAAAGGCACAGTCGCAGCAAAGGCGAAGAATCATTAACTTGAGGTAAAGACCTTTTAGTTTTCTGCGAAGATGGTGATGTGAAGCAATGGAGGGGAAGGACACGTACCCTATCTCCACCGAGAGGGCAACGCTTTGTGTAAATTACAAGCTGACCGAGGGGTTTACTACTCTTGAACCTGTACTGCTGGTTGTGCCCCTACCGTGCACACGTGTGCTGCTGAGGAGCGATGTGGTTAAAGTAAACTAATGTTTCGAGTAGCATCTTTTGAGTGCCACAGCCTCTAAAGCAACCAATATTGACCAGATGTGTTTGTGGACTCGAGTAATCTACTTGCACGGTGCACCTAGCACCGCGTGTCCACACGTGAGCTAGATAAATTAAACCTGTTCTTCCTCACCACTATACCATTAAAAACTATACTCATTCCTTCTATTCCATCAGTGCCATCAGGTCTAAGTTTTCATCCCAGTGTGCCACTACCGTCGCTTTTATCTTCACGACGTCAAACAATCCTTCCAACTGCGTTGTTACTTCCCAGGCCAGCCCGCCCTCCTGTCTGCGTGTGCCCCTGGGCGTCTCCCCTTGCTCCCGCTTCCTCCTTCTGAAGTATTTCAAGCACAAGTTGTTGCTCAACACCTACGTACAATACATGCTCACATGGATTGATTCTCCAATTCAATGGGGCTGAATTTTGAAATCCGCATGGAGCAACATACATTGTTGATGCCCACCTCCTTCAGGATCTCCTCCAGCCTTTCCCACTTCGGCACGATCTCCCGTTCGATTTCCTATATCACCGACAGCACCCTCAGCCATCTTGGCCACCGGTGTGAACCACCAGCACTAGCGCGACGCGAGCGCCCGCAGGTTCACGACATCCTCGGCGAGGCCCAGCTTGGTGACCGGCAAGAGATCGAGCAGTGTGGCCAGGTCTCTCCCGCCCCTCCTCCTCGATCTCGTCCAACTGCAACAGCAGCCGCATCTGGCTCCACGCCATGCAGTCCGTGGCCAGGGCCTTGAAGCGCTGAAGCACAAGGAGCACCTCGCGGAGGCACAGCGACACCGACTGCGGCAGGTGGCCCACCACGGCGCACATGACCAACTCGTCGAACGCGGCGGCGAGGAGCTTGGACTGCCTGGTGATGGATGCGAGCGCGGCGTGTAGGAACGGGGCTGATGTCTTGGCGGTGGCGGACATGTCCTGCACGAGGCGGTGCAATGACCAGAGCAGCTCCCTATCGAGCGGGGCACGAGGAGGCGAGGTGGGAGCGCGTGAAATCGAAGAAAGATGGGAAGGAAGAAGAACGGCAAGGGCATATTCGTCTTTTTTCATTAAAAAAAGTTAACACCTATTTAATGGCAACGACAACATCACTGATGGAAGGGATGCTCTAATTTTAGATGGCACTGAAGAGATGCTTTAATTTTGGTAGATTGGATCGCCCAAAGAACGAGCAACCTTGAGTGGTGTTCATTGGCAAAAGCTTGCTAACCTTGCGAGATCAAGATCAATGGACAAAACTCACTTAACCTCGCATGCTCTAAACTAGTGTGTAAACTATGTTAATCTCGCATCTTCTTTATCATTTTGACTTCAAGGGTAAATATTATTTGCTGATGGGTATGATATGAATTAATTTACCCTCGAGCGCTCGAAGCTAATCTTGAGCATTGAGGTTGTTGCTATGTTTTCTACTCAGGGTCAGGACTGAGCTATACGCCTCGAGATTGAAGACACGAGGCTAAGGAGTCTCCTCAATGCGAAGCTAAGGTTGCGAAGCTGAAGACTTAGACGTAAAGAAGAAAACAGCTAAAGCATCGGTGCTAAAGCAGCTTGAAATATTAAAAAAAGAAAAAGGAAAGTTCTCTCAAGACCTGCAGGCGCAGAGGCTAGTGGCTAGCAAAATAGCAAAATTGAATGAGGCAAGAAAACAGCTAGCAGAATTGCAAGAAGAGTTGGATGAGTTGCAATACATGCATGCCACGCCACTGCAACTACCACTTCCAGGACAACAGCATGCCATGAATGATGAACCTATCTTACACCCAAATCCCAACCTCGTTGGGCACAACACCCCAATGATGACAAACACCTACACAACAATTGACAAAAACTCTCCATTATCCTTGGGCTTGCAAACAGCTCCGTGGCCTACAACTTACAAGACGGTCATGCTACCGAAATTCAATAGGCAAAATGACCCTCGCCAATTCCTAATGAGCTACGAGGTTGGAGGAGATGATATAGTCCTAGCTAAGTCCCTAATCATAGCCTACGAGGGAACAATGCTGAACTCGTATTTGATACTTCCACCATAGTCAGTTTACAGCTGGATAGATCTCAAAATCAAGTTGATATCAAACTTCCAAGGTTTCCATCGGGCAGTTTCTAACCAGAGCGACCTATTCCATTACATCTAGAAAGACAAAGAGCCTTTGGTCAACTATATTAAAAGATTCGTTCAGTTGAAGTCACAAACCCCTGATGTAGACGAAAGCGTAGACATAGATGCATGCATCAAAGGGCTAACTCCAGGCCCAACAGCCTCACATCGAACAGAGAAAAACCAAAAACCATGGATGCTTTATTTGCTGAGTTGGAAAAGTATTGTAGATCAGATGCAGATCATCGAAGGAGAGTGATGGAAAGAAACCGCCAAAGGCAGGCTGAAAAAGATCAGAACTAGCAAGCCTCGAGGTACAATTATGCACAACATCAGCACCCATACCCAGCTCAACAAGTGATGTCAATCGAGGGTGCTCAATCCTCGCAGGACCAAAATCAAAATCATAATAGGTAGCCTCAGCAGCAGCCACCACCAAATTTTGGCAGTGGACAGAGAGGCGGCTATGCTAGAAGAGGAAGTGGCTGAGGCAAAGGTCCTCCGAGGCCGCATAACCAAAACAACCAACCTCGAATGTTCTATTGCACTTTCCATGGCAAACAACTAGACCACGCGGCTGATTTTTGTCCAGAAACCAAAAAGACCTTCAAAAGAATAGTTGAAGAGAAAAAAAGCTGCTGCGGCATCCAAACCATCCACCATACTTCTTTCTGGCCACAACAACCATACTTCCCAAACACTAACCTCGCAAACTTTCAACCCGCCATGATATGGCAACATTCACTACAATTCCAGCCTCAAACTGAGCAAGCCTCGCAAGCCGTGAGCTTCGCATCCTCCCAGCCTCTACATAAGATACTACTACCTCCACCAAATCTACCCAACCAAATTCCTAAAGCCAAGCCTAACAACACACAAAACAACAACCCCAAAGCTTTACCCACCTACGGCATGATAATACCAATATTAGGAGGATCCTCGCAACTCGAACACCCAGAAGACAGTTCAAACGCCTTGCCCACCTAGGGCATGATAATGCCAATAGCCGGAGGATCTTCTCTTGAGTTCGAAAATAAAAGATAAAAGAGAGATTATTTTAGATAAGTAAATACAATCATACCTGATGGACGTCCAGCCAAGCCAAAGTGGGCACATATGCCCATCTCTTTCACTGAAGAAGATTTCAAATTGAAGACAACCTTGCATAATGATGCGATGGTAATCAAGGCTATCATAGCGGGGTGGAAAATTGGAAAAATCTTAGTTTACAATGGAAGCTCTATGGACATCATCTTTGCAAATATGTTTAGAGAAATGAAGATTGATCCTCATCCACTGGAACTGGCAGAAGTGTTGTTACTTGGCTTCGAGGGAAGGCCAGTGAAAGTTTTGGGAAAAATATCGCTCCCGGTATCATTTAGAAACCTAGACAACGCCAGAATAGAACGCATAATGTTCGACGTTGTCAAAATATACTACCCATACTTTGCTATCCTTGGAAGATGGTTCATCAACAAATTTGACGCGGCAATAAGGCAATTATTCCTGTGCATGAAGATCCCAGCCTTGAAAGGGGTCATCACAATTTATGGCGATCAGCAAATCGCCAGAAACATTGAAAAAGATGCAACTCCAGACCAGAAAAATGTGCACCATTTGACAAGTTCCAATGAGGTTGAGCAACAGGAAAAGAAAAAACCATACGTTGAGCCTAAGAGGGACAAAGAAAAAGTAAAAGTAAGCGCAGATGGTGAAATAAAAAGAGTTTTGCTAGATGATTGGATCCTACACGGAGCTGTGATGATAGGGGCTAAGCTCGAGCCCGAAGAAGAGAAAAAACTAATCGAGTTCTTAAATAAAAATAAAGACACCTTTGCTTGGTCTGCCAGTGACCTGCAAGGGGTTGACAAAAGTATAATCGAGCACGATCTCGAAATAAAGAAAAGTGCAAAATAAAAAAAACAAAAACTTCGAAAAATGTCAGAAGAAAAAGCGCAAGCTGTAAAATTAGAAGTCCAAAGACTGCTTGATGCAAACGTCATACGGGCAGTCATGTACCCGAAATGGCTAGCTGACACGGTACCAGTCAAAAAGAAGAATGGCAAATGGAGAATGTGCATGGATTTCACTGATCTGAACAAGGTCTGCCCAAAAGATGACTATACTGTGGAAAGAGTGGACAAAGTGGTAGACGATGCCGCAAATAGTGAGATTTTGTCATTACTGGACATGTTCTTAGGCTACCACCAAGTCAGAATAAAGAAGGAAGATGAAGAAAAAATAAGTTTCAGAACTCCATTTGGAATCTACTGCTTCGTGAGAATGCTTGAGGGGCTCAAAAATGCGGGGCAAACTTTTACAAGAATGACAGGAATAGACTCTTGTAGCCAACTTCGAAGAAACAACCTGGCTTATGTTGATGACATTGTCGTGAAAAGTGACAAGCTAGAGAATCACATCCTCGACCTTGTAGAAACCTTTGCTAACTTGAGAGCAGCAAATCTAAAGCTGGATCCAGAAAAGTGTGTATTTGGAATCTAGCAAGCCAAAGTCCTGGGGTGCCTAGTTTCAAAAAAAGGCATCGAGGCCAACGCGGACAAGATTCAAGCCCTTGTCGACATGAAAGAGCCAACCTCGGTGAAGGACGTGTAAAAGCTGACAGGGAAAATTGTAGCCCTCAACAGGTTCATCCCAAAAGCCACCGAACGAAGCTTGCCTTTTTTCCAAGTGTTGCGAAGCTCCAAGAAATTTGAGTGGGGGGGGGGGGGAGGGGGGAGCAACAAAGCAAACCCTTCTAGTAGTTGAAGGACTATTTAGCGAACATGACAAAACTGTGCCCGCCTGAACCGAAGTCCCCTTTGCTACTATACTTATTAACCTCGAGCTCAGCAGTTAGCGCCGCCTTAGTCCAAGAAAAAGAGGTTGATGGCAAGCTGAAATAGATTCCAGTTTACTTCACATCGGAGGCGCTGATAGGCTCAAAATTGTTCTACTCAGAGTTGTAAAAAATTGCATATGCTGTAGTAATGGAGCACGCAAGTTCAAGCACTACTTCGAGGGTCACAGAATTTTGGTAGTTACTAATCAACTGCTGCATGATCTTTTCACAAACAGAGAAGCCTCGGGAAGAATAACCAAATGGGCATCAGAGTTATTAGAGTATGTTGTGGATTTTGAAAGAAGATGCGCAATCAAATCTCAAGTCTTAGCGGGCTTTATAGTAGATATGACATCCCCATGTGCTAGCCAAACTGAGGTCGAGGTCCCTTGGATCATGCATTGTGATGGAGTCTGGTGTGACAAGGGGGCTGGGATCTCAGCTATAATCACTTCACCATCGGGCATCACAATGAGATACGCTGCAAGGCTTGACTTCGCAGGTGACGCGAGGTCAACAAACAACAACACCGAATATGAAGCATTGCTTCTGGGGCTAAGAAAAATGAGGGCCCTGGGCCAACAAGTATTTATTGTAAAGACAGAGTCCAAAGTAATTCAAGAACATGTTGAAAAGAATAGCAAGGCTAGAGAGCCAAAGCTCATCAAGTACTTGGCCACGGTAAGAACAATGGAAAAATACTTCAAGGGTTTCATTGTGCAGCACATCCCGAGGTCAGAGAACAATGAGGCAGATAGGCTAGCAAAAGCAGCAGTACAAAATCAGCCCATGCCTCTTGATGTGTTTTACGAGGCCATCTCCACACTATCAACAAAAGAGCCAGCCTCGAAGGTTGTGAATGCAATCACGAGATTTGATTGGAGGGCCTCAATCATGGCCTATCTTAGGAGGCATTTCGAGCCTCACAATGAAGCTGAGCTAAGTAGAATGAAACAAATGGCCACGGGCTACGGAGAGTTGTATAAATCAGGCATACCATCTCCTTGGCTACGGTGCATAACCATAGAAAATGGAAAAGAGTTACTAACTGAAATTCATAAAGGCTTTTGTGGTTCACACATTGGGACCAAGGCTTTGGTGGGCAAAGCCATAAGACAAGGACTCTACTGGCCTACTGCAATCCTTGATGCTCGAAGCTTGGTAAGAAGTTGCGAGGCTTGCCAAAAAACAGCCAATCAACAGAAGGCACCCTCACTTTCAGCACAACACATACCACCAACTTGGCCACTACAAAGATGGGGCATGGACATAGTAGGACCATTGCCAACCGCTCAAGGCCACTCCAAATTTGCAGTGGTGGTAGTGGACTACTTCACCAATTGGATCGAAGCTAAGCCACTAGCAAACATACCCTCGAGCTCAGTGCAAAATTTCTTTTGGCAAAATATCATTTGTAGATTCGGAGTTCCTAGAGAACTAATAGTGGACAATGGCAAGTAATTTGATTGCAATGATTTCAAGGAATTCTGTGCAAGCATTAGCACTAAAGTAAAATTTGCCTTGGTATATCATCCTCAATCAAACAGAGCTGTAGAAAGAGCAAACGGCATAATCTTTACAAGCATCAAAAAATGTCTGTTTGATCAGAAGAAAGGAAAATGGGTAGATGAGCTCTCGAGGGTAATATGGTCCCACAATACTACAGCATCAAGAGCAACAAGTTTCACACCTTTCCGGCTCTTATTTGGCTCTAAGGCAATGGCACCTGAAGAAATCAAGAACGAAAGCCTAAGAGTGCTGAAAATCGTGCTAACTCAGATAATAAAAAAATTGAAAAAGATATGATAGAACTTGACATACTGCAAGCAATAGACAACCTTGACAAATAACAACAAGAAACAAGAAAGTGGAGGGACAAGAAAGTGATTCAAAAAGAAATCAAGGTAGGAGACCTCATCATCAAGAAAAGGAAAAACTAGGAGAACCTTGGAAAATTGCAAGAAATTTGTGAAGGACCATATGTTGTCACTCGGAGTAATAGGCCATGATCTTTCTACCACACAGACCAGCTTGGAGCAGAGTTGCCACATACATGGAATGTGGACAACTTACGCAAGTACTATCCTTAGCCGTCAAATTTAGCAATGCCTTTGACTTGTGAAGCTATAAACAATGTCGTGGGCATCAAATTTATTTTATCGCATTTACTTTCTCGCAAACAAACCACACTCTTTTCCTTGCTAGGGGGGCTCCACACTGGAGGCAAGGTTTTAACGAGGTGGATCCATGTAAACTTTTTACTATTTAATGAAATACAATTCCCCCAATGACTCTCGATTATCAAGTCTCAAAGAGATTATTAACTTGCGCTTCCTTGCAATCATGCACACTTTCAAAAGTAACAACAAGTTGCCTAACCTCGCATTTTTGTGCGATAAAAAACTTGCGTTTCTGTGCAAGCATATTAAAGCAACAACAAGCTGCCTAACTGTCGGTGTTTTATACCCGGCAAACTACCAAGGGAGTACCCGAGGTAGTAGATTGGTCGGTGGGGAATCGCCGGACCTGGAACTCGAAGGTAAAAGCAAGGACACAAGACACGTATTTATACAGATTCGGGCTGCTAGAGTAGCGTAATACCCTACGTCCTATTTGGGGAGTTGTATATTTTTCCTTGAACTTGGTTGTTGAGTAGCCTAGTTGTTGGCTACTAATGGTGGTTTGAAGCTGCCGATCTAGGTACCCCTGTCCTCCTTTATATACTCCAGGGGGCAGGATTACTAGTCGTTACAAGCAAGAGTTCTAGTAGGACTACATGGTATGAATCCTAGTAGGATTACGGTGGAATCCTAGTACAAGTCCGTCTCCTTCCTTCCTTACGGGTACTGGGGATCTATCCCTGACAAGCCCCCAAGCGCTTCATAGTCAAATGCAGCAGTCTTCGAGTACTTTTAAGATCCTTGCCGAGTAGTTCTGGTGCTCTTCGAGTATTTTGTCTGGCTGAATCTTCAAAGTTTCTCAAAGCTTACATGAGGCTATGGTGTGCTCAAAGCCTTTGATCGTCTTGATTCTATAATCTTCATATATGGAGGGTGACGAAAGACGCACTCCATATGGAGTAGCCCCCGAGCCTTAGGTTGAATCTTCTTTTTTCAACTTGAAAAAAATTAATTGTTGGGTGTAGCTTATCAGCCCCTGAGCCTTGGATTGATTGAATAGTCAACTTAAGGATCTTGAATCTTCACGTAAGTCATCATCTGAGTAGTTTTGCGGTGTCCAACCCTAAGGTTATGCGCCAGGTGAGCCGGAGGAACCACGTTGAGTACTTATTGGTGCTTAGCCCCCGAGCTTGGAAGCAAGCTGAGCCACTGGAAGTATTTCCGAATAGTAATTGGTGCTTAGCCCTCGAGCCTAGGAGCTAGCGGAGCTAGTGGAGGTACGCTGAGCGTCCTGGAGAGTCGTCGCTGAAGCTTAACCTGAAAGAAAAGATGCATACATTATGTAGCATATTTGTAGAATATTGAAACTACTGAAATTTATTCAGTGATCAATATAAATATTGTGTGTCATGCTCTTGTTTTGGTCATAATTCTTTCGAGTAGTTAGCCTGTTATGTTTAGGCTCTCAGTCTCCGTTAGCCGCAGCCACTGCGTGGCGAGATCTTTGTCTCTTGTACGCGTACGGGCACTGCCATTTGCACAGCTGAGATCTTTGTCTCGTGTATGTGTGCTGCCACTTAGGCATGGCAGATGCTCCTAAGGCTTTCACAAATTAAGACATGTTTTGCTCGAGAAGATTAGTGACCTCAAGAGAAGACAAAAATGAGCAGTCGTCGTTGCGACAAAAAAGAGAGCGTGATTGCACTCAAGAGTTTGCTGCCCTCCGGCGAGTAGTTGGCAAAGTGTAGCTCTGTAGGGTAATTTCCGTCGAGAGGCGTACACAAATAAGTAGTCAGAGTGTTGCCCCGCATGTAGAAAATGAGTTGGAAAATAATTAGGAAAGTGACTTAGCTTGATTCATGGATGATTGTCGATGAAGCCATGGCGGTCGTCGATGAAGCCGCGATGATTGTTGATGAAGCCGACTAATCGGAGTCAATTCCGACTGGTTGTCGGCGGTGTGAGGCTCGCCCCGACTAATTTTATAGTAGGACTACATGGTATGAGTCCTAGTAGGATTACAGTGAAATCCTAGTAGGAGTTTGTCTTCTTCCTTCCTTACGGGTACTGGGGGATCTATCCCCGACACTAACCTCGCATTTCTCTATGATAAAGAAACTTGCTTTTCTGCGCAAGCACAATAAAGCAACAACAAGTTGTCTAGCCTCGCACTTCTATGCGATAAAAAAACTTGCATTTCTGTGCAAGCACATTAAAGCAACAACAAGTTGCCTAACCTCGCATTTCTGTGCGATGAAAAGCTTGCGTTTCTGCGCAAGAGCTATATCAAAGCAACAATAGGTTACATAACCTCATCTTTTATACGCTTTATACGCGTGAAAATTTTTTTCTATCCAAAAGCTACAATAAAACAGCGGTAGGCCTCAACACCCGAGCCTCGCACTCTTTCACGATAAAAAATTCCTTCCTAACCTCGCGGGTTTTAAAAAAATCAAGAAATCAAGCAAAACCTTCGCCCAAAGGAATAAGGGGGGTGACGTTTTTTCAAAAAGAAAAGGGTACTCATTCCTTTGTTCTATGGGTTTTGCCACAAATCCGATGATGGCTTTTTATCGCATAATTAAACATCGAGCCTAAAAACTTAACGACCTAATACGAAGACAGCGAATACTCAACAAAACTCACGCACAAAGGAACAGGGGGGGTGGTTGATGTTCTTTTTAAAGAAAGAAACTGCTTGTTCCTTTATGCTACGGGTTTTGTCATAAATCCAAGAGAAGGTTTTCATCCAATCAGCCTTGAAGTGAAAAAATTCGCGCGACTGCATCAATCATAAACAAGGCGACCAACACAAATACTTAGCACGTTTTAAACAACCAAAATTAAATAGCCAACGTTAACATAAAAATTTATAGCCAACATTACACACACCAAATGTTTTACTGCATAAGCCTAAAAGCACTACAATGACCATTCTTAGCTTTGAGCGCTATTCCTTTTGACGCCCAGAATCATCGCCTTCACCTTCAACCCTCAACTCCTCTGCCTTGGCCTGATTCAAAAGAAAAACAGGATCAGTTAGAAAATGACCAAAAGGAAATGCAGAGAGATAAACAACACAAACCCTCGCAAGACAATCTTGGGCAACCATCCTCACGTGTCCGCGCCCAGCCCAGAGTTGTTTATAGAAATTCATTTTCACAATCTTTATATTCTTGGACTTCTCCTGTTCATCAATCTACGAAGCTAAGGGAAATCGGTAGCTGCGTGCCCCAAACTTAAGAAAATCGGAGCAACCCTCCTTCTCCAAAAGCTTAAGCATGCTCTCAATGCAAAAAGAGAGAGCATAATCGCTAGCTCCAGTTATGACACCAGGTAGGCTCTCGAACTCCTGGTCCATCTAGTCGAACATCTCCTTTGCACCCTTGTCGGTAGGAAATGGAATAGGTTCAGCGCGAAACTCCGCCAGAGCCGTCTTGTATCCTTTGTAAATCTCTGAAAATCTATTCTTTAATACTTGCTCTGCTTCATCAATGTAAACATTTTTCTCTTCGAGGTTCTTGGCAAGAGTATGGATCATTGTATCTCTTTCCTCGCAAGCTTTATCCTTCACCGCACAGGCTTTCTTCAAGGACGAAATAGTTGTTAAATCTTGTTCTATAGTATTTCGAAGCTTCTCCATAACAGTAAGATTATCTTGTGAATTTTTCTCCAGGCTCTCCACCGTCTGAATGAGGTCACTGCATGTCTTCACAAGCAATTCCTTGTTTTTCTGTAGCTTAGCGTTGGCTTCAGAAAGCGAAATCTTGAGATCATTTAGAACACTGTTACCTTTCTTTAACCTCGTGACCTCAGCCTCGAGTTCCATGACCTTCGTGCTACGGCTAAGTGTGCCCTTTTCTTTCTCCTTGAGCCTCTAAACAACAACATTACTAGCAATCAGAGCCAGCAAAAAGAAATCAATGAAAAATAAAAAAAAACCAAGGAAAACAACAAACTCATGAAACAACTGAAACCTCGCTAAAAACTCCAAAAACTATACCTTGTACACGAGGGTAGCCGTTATCCTAGCCAAATGATCAGGATTGAAGCCACAAAGAGATTTCTCATATTCTGTCAAAACAAAAGAACATGTAAGAAAGATAAGTAAGCAAAAAAATAAGTATAGAATAACTCGCAGGGTCAAAAGTGTTGTCTTCTCCATAGTCCTCAACAGATAACTTAGCCGTTTTAGATGCCTGAGGGATACTGGTTTTCTCTTCTTCTTTAGGTTCCTCCTCACGAACCTTGTCTTTGCCACCCTCAACATTCCCTAAGGCCGCTCTTGCTACTTCATCTACAGCACGGAGTGAATCCTTAGTACCCCACAACAGCGGTGGATTGTAAGGGTCATCATCCTCACCTGCCCCAGGCACGTGGATAGACAACAGTTCTTTTTTAATATTAGTGCCGAACACCTTGTTGTAGCTAGCAACAGACGGAGGCAAAGTGGAGCTCTCAGAAAAAGGTTCCACCCTAAGAAGCAGCAGGAGTTCACTGTAAGCCTCTCCAGCTGCGCCAACAGTATTTTGTAACTCCTTCAAAAACTTAATAGAAGCGCCACTGGAATCAACAAAGGCCTAACTTAGGCAAAAATTCGACAACATTTTTACCTGGTTCAATAGGCACCGAATCAGGCTTATCTGTTTTATCTGTTTTTTCATCAGCGGCAGCCTCAAGTGGCACATCCGTCGGAGGAGATTTGGCTTCAGGGCATGGAGGGGCAATAGCAGCCTCAAGTTACGTTTCTTTTATTGGAGACTTACCCTTAGCTTCAGGGTGCCGAGATGAGGCTAGGGACAAATCCTCGTCCAGAAAACCCTCGTATTCCTCTTCGTCCACAGCTTTGACAATCCTAGAACCCCCAACTGGCAATGTTGTTGCTAACTTCCCAGTCTTTTTCCCAACCTTCTTCACCTTCATACCAGCAAAGAACGCCGATAGCCTCGAGTTCAGGCCTTGTAACCGCTGGCCTAGCCTCGGGATTGTGAGTTGCAAGCGCAGGGTTCTTAACAGCCTGATCACCAGAGCTTTGGCCGAGCATCCCCTTTTTTCTTAAGAGCCTCAAGGCTGAAGGTCTTGGACTTCTTCCCAGCCTCAATCATAGGTTTAGAAGCCAAGTTCTCACCTTTCTTCCTTTTCCCCTTACCACCATTCCCAACCTCAACTGAGCCAATAACGCCAACCTCATGCATCCGCTAGGGGGGCTTGCGGGGTTTAGCGCGAGGCTCGACCTCAATTCCCATTTCTGAAAGAACACGGTTCACTCAAAAACCGTGTGCAACAAGTTTGCGAGTAGACACATGCTCGTTCTCGTGACAAGGTCCAATAATGTCCACGACTCGCTTCTCCACCTCGTCGATGAAAATACTAGCGTTAACCCCCTCTGGCAAGCTCAATCCAAATATAGCTCATCGAGATGTAAAATGGATAAAAAGGCTCACCGTAGCCAGAAACCTTAGACATATCCATCTTAATGTAGAACCAATAGTTGAGCTAGTCATCGTCCTACATATTCTTTTGAGCCAAACAAAGCTCGACTCTAGTAATCTTCTTGCTTTCATTTTTCCTTCAAGTTGTGAACGTGCAACAACCAAATTGCGTTTCCAAAACACCATCCTCGTCATCAAACTCCACCCTTTTCCTCTGAATATGAAGCTCGAACAACCTCGCAAACCCATCAACATCAATTGCACCTCTGAAAGTACGCTGAACCCAATACAACTTAGAAAGCGCAATAAAAAAGTTCGGGGTAAAGCTGGTGAAGTCTGGCGTTATATCTTTCCAAGATCATAGGTAGCGTTTTGTCACAAGGAAACCGTAGTCCGACAATAAAAAAGTCCCTAAATACAACTGCCTCGCCAATTGTGGCTTCGGCACCAAATCATCACCATGAGGCCTAGCAACATCCTCGGGGAAGTATCCTTTGCTCACGTAGAAATCAATTGTGTTCCGCGAGGCTAATGATTTCCCAAAGCGCAGGGTAGGAGGATATTCTTACTTGCCAGCCATCAGTTCCGATGGATCAGCCTTGATGTTTGAAAGATCCTCCCCACTTTCAATATCAGAAGAAACCAAAGTCTCTACAGCCTCATCTAACTTTTGTCCCTTAGCAGCGTCATTACGTTACCTCGTTTGCTCCACTTGTTCCCCGGCAGACATCAAACTCACCGTTTGCATAATCCGAGCTAGTTGAAAAAATACAAAAGAAGAAAATCAAAAAGGGATAATAAAATAAAGGTAATAAAAAATGAAGAATATGAACAGCATCAGTACCTTCGAAGCTTTCAAGCTAAGGGAGAACAACAAACCAAGCACGAATCTTAAAGCGCTTAATGAACGGTGTGCAGAGTGGCAGCAAGATGCGAGGGTAATCTGAAAGCGACCCGCACCCCCCACTTTTTATAGGCGCGCTAGCGGGCGCGAACAGGCGTCTCGAACATCGAACTGAAGATGAACCGTCAGCCAATCATAAGTCGACACGTAAGGCGCAAAAGGGAATCGTTGGATCATCTCTCCTCCGACACTCGAGGGTGATGTTTTTTGGTAGAACGATCCTTCATTGCGGGTTTGACCCATCGGAATCGACCGTCGCCCACGAGGGGCTACTGTTGGGGATCGTCCAAAAATCAAGCAACCTCGAGCGGTGTTCATCGGCAAAAGCTTGCTAACCTAGCAAGATCAAGATCAAAGGACAAAACTCACTTAATCTCGCAGGCTCTATACTAGCGTGTAAACTATGTTAACCTCGCATCTTCTTTATCATTTCGACTTTGAGGCTAAAGATTATTTGCTGATGGCTATGATATGAATTAACTTACCCTCGAGCGCTCGAAGATAATCTTGAGCATCGAGCTTTTCGCTATGTTTTCTACTCAGGGTCAGGATTGAGTTGTGCGCCTCGAGATTGAAGACACGGGGCTAAGGAGTCTCCTCAACGCGAACCTAAGGTTGCGAAGTTGAAGACTTAAAAGTAGATAAGAAGCCTCGAGGTTAAGGACTCCAGGGTGTGAGAAGCGTGACTACGAGGAGGTGTGACAAGCGTTACTACAAGGAGGCGTGACTCTGTAGGAGAGTTCAATTTGTATATGTTACCCCAAAGACCTTCATGTACGGTATATTCTAGTAATGTAGTAGGCGAGGAAGGATATTTACGGTATGTAAAATATCCTCCAGATTACTATAAAAGGGGGAGCCCTACCCCGTTGTAAGAAGAGACGAATGTTTTTTAAAAATTTGCAAGTTTTTTTCACATTTCATTTGTTGTGCTCGAATCCCTTTGAAACTACATTCCAACGATGGGAAACCAACAGAGACCCTGTTTAGTTGCTAAATTTTGGACAACCAAAATAGCTGCACCAGCACTGTAGCATACTGTAGCGTTTCGTTTGTATTTGTAAATTATTGTCCAAATATTGACTAATTATGCTCAAAAGATTCGTCTCGCAAAGTGCAACCAAACTGTGCAATTAATTTATAATTTCATCTACATTCAGTACTCCATGCATGTACCGTATGTTTGATGTGATGGGAATCTTCTTTTTTTCATAGTGGTAAAGTTGAGATTCTGGGTAAGCGGAGCGACGGTCCGGGAAGCAGCCACAGCGTGCATGGACCTGCGAGGCTGCGACGGGCTTCCTGCGGAAGTGTTCTGTCCGATATGATAAGGCTCCTTAGTTTAATTTTATTTACTGGGGATATGAAAACGCAGCCGAAGCAATGTCAACTGCCGAAGCAATGTCCGATATGATAAGACTCGAGGATTGATTAATCGCCTTATCTTCTCTCGAAAGGGAAATTTAATAATAAATAAACTGACGGTATCGTTTTCTACAGTCCAAGGTAGCGTCAGGCGAGCAAACGAGTAATTTGTGCACGGTACAGATCGGTCTAGAGACGAACGGTGGCTAGGTCTGCGCGGATTTTCTTTTGCCGGTGGCAGACGACCGAGATGACTGCCGTCGCCCAACACGGTAGGGAAGCACCGGCACCAGATCATCAGCATTTTATTCCGACGCGATGGATGTGCTCATCATTTCGCTAGGATTTGTTTACGGTAGGCGATGGATGCCGGCATCCGGTCAATGCCCGTGCGCATCTCGCCACTGTCAGCTCCTCACTTAAAATCCACACATCACGCACACTTAAGTGATGGCTAAAACAAATGGAAAAGCGGAGATGCTTGCCGCACCAGCACGGCCGCCGCCCGCCGGCCGGGCACATGCGTGTGGGGGCACCGGGGCCGCGGGCGCGTACGTGCGCGCAGGGTTTAACTAACCCCCAACTATGCATTGCACGGGAACATCGCTCGCCCCTCACGGCTACCGCTGCCCGTGCCGCGCGCACCGGGGGCCTCAAAAGAAACGGCCGGGCCGGGGGCGCCTTCTCTCGCCTCGTACGGTCGTACCTGAAGCGGGAGACAAGCTGCGCTAATCTAGATGCGGCCCATCGGAGTCGGAGCTCGCAAAATCATCGATCCCTCGTGGCCTCGTGGGTAGCCGTCGTGGCAAACGGTGATCCGCGACCGCGAGAGCTTGTCGTCCTGCGATTGGACAAGGAAGCCCTACCTTCATTCAGGGATTGTTTAGTTGACGCGGCGCAGCAAGTGTGCACTGTTGGCCACTTGGTTGTGGCTCTGGCTGCAAGCCTGTCGACTGAGCTCTCATTCTTTAACTACAGGTTCTTTCGTGCATTTTGCATCTGGCGATTGGGTACACGATTAGTTTTCTACTGGCATTGTGAATCGCAGGATTGTTTAAGGGCGTGAACAGCTGTACCCTTGCCCTGAGAGCAAGGGGGGGAAAAGGGGGGGGAGATCGATTAACAAATGGCTTTGGGAGGTTGCTTTGCTTGCGCGGGGGGATTCGCGGCCCGGATAATGTTATCTGCAGGCCAGGGGCACGGTCTTATCCTCAGCTTGCGCTTGGCCCCCCCGAGCGCCTTGTTTCTTTGTGTTTTCGGGAAAGTTTGCGTCGCTTGATTGATTCCAGCGTATCATTGAAGCTGCTCCCCAGACAGCGCGGGCGTTGTTTACTGCCATAGGGGCACCAAGTGGCACATTTGCATCTGAGAATGATGATACGAGTGTGGGGGCTTCTTTATACGTTCAGTTAACCTCATGATTTGCTGTCCTCGTAACGTGTAGATTAGATTACTGATGATGGGAGTAGAATTTGGAGCCAAAGCATAGCACGGCGACGTGCTGCAGTTGGCATTCCTGGAGCCCTACCCGGCTACCCGTGTGATGGACAGTGGACTATACCAAATGCCCAAATTTTCGAATGGAGATGGTAAGCACCATGTGAGCCTACTGTGGTTCTTGGTAAATTGATGATAGTAAGAACATGTATAGAAATGTTTCTTACAAAGAGCTTACATAAAAAAGTCGGATAGGAATTCATTTTTTATGGGAAAATGAATGTGAATTGCTTCCGTGTGTTAATTTGGGCTTGGACTAAAAACGTCACGAGCAACCTTTTACACGATCCAGTCCATGCTTGTTTGATTTGGGCTTCTTGGTCCTCTACACCGGCCCACTGTTTGGACCTACGTGGCGTTGCACCACAAGTCCATGGGCTGATTTCGGAACCTAGCCCAAACCGTGTTCCTCCTGAATGCATGCAGCAATTAATAAAGCGAATGATTTTTAGGAACTACGTAAAGAGAATGAACTGTTCCTTCTGCAAGAAAGAATCAAAGAACTTGCGATATTAGCATACGTGCAAGCCGATCGTAGTCGTATGTCGAAAAAAGCACGTACTCACCCATTGGTCGCTACAAGGTACCATATTACGAACCCATTGAACGCTTCTTTAGCACCGGTAACTACTCAAGTCGATACATCATGCAGAGCCATCTTCACATTACGAAGAACGGGTTCACAGTATGTCACTGTCACAGTTGCTCTGCTACCCGTTTTTTGGCAGCTCAGTCATTCGACAGTGACCTCGGGTTAAATTGTGGCAAGAAGCGCGTTATTCAGCTCGATCAGAGCGTTTTCAACAAAGGTATGTCGCTATAAGGCTGCTTTAGCATTTTGCTTATATGGTAGGAGAGGTTAATGAAGAGTGATAAAAACTCACTACTGTGGTTAGTAGATGGTCTACTCTACTCAGGCCGTCCAAGTGCAATTAATAAAGGAAAAAAGTGGATTGGTAAGGGGACGGAAATGGATTTTTTTCATTAATAAAGTTATATGAATTTATCCATATTAACTTTGGAAAATATACTTATATAGTCTATCCATTGGGCATGCAGCTGTCAAGGAATTTTGGCTATGAATCTGGACAGGTTATCTAGGTATACGTAGTATAGTCAGAATTCTTATATTTCTAAGATAGCGATAGTATTATGCCTTCTGTAGGTGACGGATATTCGTTACAGACAGTGGATGACTATACAATTGAAATTCTAAAACACTTTCACAGAGTCACAGTGCACATGGAAACATGATGCTGAAACCTGAAAGTGGCTTTGGAGATCGCGGCGTTACCGTGTCGAGCCCTCTCCTTCCTCCTGCCTCCATGCCTCGGGAGGTCAACAAACAACCTGAGATCTGATGCAACTTGTCATTAAAAACCAAGAACGAGGAGGAAGTCGGTCAATCGGAATCTTGGAAAAACGAGAAACCCAAAACTTTATTCACTTCTGCTCGATCCCAGTCTCTGATGGATTCCTTCCAAATCAAATCCTTCCTCTTCCAACGGACATATAAACCTCATCTTATATAAACATATAACACGACCATATATTAGCTAACAACATCCTCTGATATACTCCTACGCCGTTACGGAGTTAGGAATCAATGGCTGTTGGCCATGAGATCGTACAGCAGCAGCGGCAGCGGGATCCAGAGCACGGTGGCGGCGGCGAGTCCAGCGGCAAGGACTACACCGACCCGCCGCCGCAGCCGGTGTTGACAGCTTCGGAGCTGCGGAGGTGGTCGCTGTACCGCGCGGCGATCGCCGAGTTCGTGGCCACGCTGCTGTTCCTCTACTTGACGGTGGCCACGGTCATCGGGTACAAGCGCCAGGCGGAGTCGGACGCGTCCGGCTGCGGCGGCGTCGGCGTCCTCGGCATCGCGTGGGCCTTCGGCGGCATGATCTTCCTCCTCGTCTACTGCGCCGCCGGGATCTCCGGTGAGTTCGGAGTCTCTCTGCCATTTCGCTTTCTGGCTCTCTCTCTGCTGCGCGCAAAAAGAATTCACGTGAAATTTACGAGTTCCGAACGAACTCTTTCTATAAGCGTCGTTTGAGCCCGGCCCAGCTGAACAACGAACTTCAGGGCGGCCTCGCTGCTGACGCTGGGCCGGTCCAGGTGCAACTTGATTCGGCCCAGTTTTGGTCCCTGGTCGCTGACGTGTAGCGTGCCGTGCGTGACGTAGGCGGGCACATCAACCCGGCGGTGACGTTGGCGCTGCTCCAGGCGCGGAAGGTGTCGGTGCCCCGCGCCGCGCTCTACGTCGCCGCGCAGTGCCTCGGCGCCGTCTGCGGCGCGGGCCTCGTCAGGGCGATCCACTCGCCGGACGCCTTCGTGCGGCTCGGCGGCGGCGCGAACGCCGTGGGCGACGGGTACGGCAGGGGCACGGGGCTCGCCGCCGAGGTCGTGGGCACGTTCGTGCTTGTGTACACCGTCTTTTCGGCTACCGATGCCAAGCGCAACGCGCGCGACAGCCATATCCCGGTAACGAATCATTATTGTACAGCGCCAGAGTTTGATGTGTTCTGCAGAGTAGAGAAAGATAGAGTTGCTTCAACGGACGATCATGATCTTTCAGGTCCTGGCTCCCCTGCCGATCGGTTTCGCGGTGTTCGTGGTGCACCTGGCCACAATCCCCATCACGGGCACGGGCATCAACCCGGCAAGGAGTTTCGGCGCTGCCGTCGTCTACAACCAGGCCAGGGCATGGCAGGATCAGGTAATTGGCACTGTCAACCAGTGAACAGCATAGTCACGCTTAAAAGTAGTTCATTACATGCCGGTAACCAACCAGGAGACTAATAACATTTATAAAACCCAACGATGAAGCTATGCTCATTCAATAAAAGTTTAAGAATTCCTCGTCCAAAATTACTTGGAATTGGACTCCATTCTAATAATCATAATTTAGACATATTTATTAAGCTAATATAGTTGTATGTGAAATATATTTGTATATTATTGTTAGTCATATGGGAGAGATATTTATGTGCTGCACTTCTGCTATAGCGAAGCAAATCGAAGAGCGTGCTATAAGTTGCATATCAGAAACATAGCACAAGGATCTATAGAATCAATTTCCATCTCCCACCCTATGAATTTAAGATAGGCTTATATCTAAACTTTGGAAAGTTGTGGAATGACACCTTTCAAGACAAATAGACTACTCCATTAAGTAGATTCCAATTCCTTCCAAATGAAGGGATCCAAATGGGCCAGAGTTTTTCCTTGCAATCAAATTTAGTTCGAAAATTCCCCCCTTGCAATTAATCATTTCTTGTGCAGTGGATCTTTTGGGTAGGGCCTCTCACCGGTGCGGCCATGGCCACCCTCTACCACGAGCACGTCCTGCGGGCGAGTGCTATCAAGGCACTGGGCTCTTTCAAGGCTGGATAGGCGGTGAGTTCTTGGATCTTGCGTCGATCAGTCGTGCCTGGAGTGAAGAGCATACATTCGGAGACAGTACGCTCGGATAAAGCATCATGATCACCTCCTTAAAAGTTGCACAAGGCAGTCTTTCGATTCTCTCCCCCCGGTCCCCCCTTGGATCATGTTCTATATGTACCATTACTTCGGAATCTCAAGGTCTCCCTTTTTTGTCTTTGGAAGTCATGTACTGTTGTTGAGAAGTTGTAACGCGTTATATGCCTACTCATACAATGCAACATCATTTTCTGATAAACTAGTTATTTTGGTGAAATTGAACCTTGGCATTTTTTCTGAAACACACTGAAATTTGTTCAGTCAGAACTGCAGACGCAGTAGCATAGAGTGAAAAGAAACAAGGAGATTTTGAATGCCATGTCTTCACTTCCTTTCCCTACTCCCTCCAACAAAAGGGAGCAATCATACAATCTGAGCCATGCCTCCTTGGGCATGATTACACAAATTAAACAAACACAAGATTCCAAACAACATTCTGCATACAGTGAACTGTATCCATTATATATTTGCATAACATATTGGCCTTCGACAGTTTCAGTTAACCTAAAGATACATCACAGAGCGTGGCATCCTTGTCCTTCTTGTCCAATGCATTTAACAAACAACCCTAGCAGCCAATACTCTGAAATATTCCTTGTAATATATCTTTGTGCTTCTGAAGAGTGGCTGGCTGCCAGTATAACCAGTTCAACAGCACATTCAGACAGACGGGTCCTGCGTTGCAATGTCCCCAGACGGTCCCCCTGCGTGGAAAAGATGGAGGAGTAAAGGCGACGGAACGTGGGGCATGGCTGCATGCCACGCCTGTTCAATTGCTCGCGGAGGCAGCGGCGGTGGCGGGCGCTCGCCTAATCGATGGAATCGGCATGGCAGACGGCGGTGCGCGCGCGCGGCCTTGTCCCTGCGCAGGCAGCAATCATGCGTGGGGGCGTTGGTGCGGCAGGGCATGGCTGGGTGGGGAAGAAGGGGAGGTAAAAATCATGCCCTCTGCTGCGTCCCTGCAGGTGTTGCCGGGGGCTCTTCCCTGTGCTAACATGACTTTAAAGGTCATTGGGCCCAACTAAATAAATTCAACATTTCGAAAAGGGCGTTGCTAGTGGCCGAACGTCCGACAGGAAAACCTCTCATCGGACGCTCCGTTGGTCCATCGCAACATAAAAAAAATATCATCTGCAACATAAAAAATAAACATTTAAAATATAGAAAATCACCATTTGCAACATCAAAAAAACATGTTAATGGGGAGGAGAATGGTTCCCACTGCAACAAATGGGGAGATGTTTCGTGCAACATCCAATCCAAATCCTCATTTGTAGTCAAAAGTCTCGCAACTCCGTAAATTAGCTAATGAAACATCCAAAAACAACTTATGCAACATCAAAAAGATTTGTTTTCAACGTGACAAAAAAAGGCGCAATGTGCAGAAAGTCTCCCTACAACAATTATAAAGTGCATCTGCAACATGCCTACCACAACATTAGCATGCACGCATCGGCATGGATCATCCCCTCCGCTTCACGTCGCTGCGAGCAGCACCGCTGCTCCCTCGATGCCGTTGGTGTGGTGGCCCAGGAAGGCGGAAGCAGAGGACGGCTCGCCGCCGCCTAAAATAACTACTTTCAACAACTTTCACCTCCTACTTCAACATTTGGACAAACCTAGTTCAACATTTTTTCAAATAAGGATCAACATTCCAAAAATTTGTATCTTCTTCAACCTGGAGACAGGTTCTTCCTCAACCTCGATGGAGGCGGCGTGTCTAGGGGGCCCGCGCACACGGCGCCGGGGCAGTAGCGCCCCTCAGGCAGCCGCGTCCGAGGCTGGCGTGCGCCGGGGCGGCGGCGGCCGGCAGGGGCATCCCAAGGGCTGGCGCGCATCGGGGTGGCAGCGCACGGGTCGGAGCAGCCGCGAAGCTCGTCAGCACAGCGATGGCGGCAAGCATGGTGGCGGCTCGCATGCCCGTGGCGGCAGCCGGCGAGGGTGGCGATGCTTGGGAGAAGAGGGCAGGGCACGAACAGGATCTAGGGTTGGGGGAGATCTAACGAACTAAACTTCCCGCACGGATCTCAAACATTGGAAGCCATATCACAAACTGTCTACCGGAAGCCGGATAGGATTGGCGGGTGTTGCCTGAGCTTTTCTGGGCCTTGGGTTGTTTATCTAGTGCAAATTGGGGCCTGGATCGTAAAAGTAGCTGGAGTGGATGATGGTTCGGGGGTGGCGTATTCATATAAGAAATGGCCCTACTTGCAGAGGTTAATCTGCATTGATGCCTGCTAATTTTTACGCTCACTGGGTGATTATTTGGCTGATGTCACATCAGCTCCTGAGGCTTCTGTTGTAGCCCTTTTACTGATCAAGAGTTACTTCTAAGTTTGCCGTGATCCATCCTACACCAAAACTATTAAACAAATACTAGTAGTACATAACTTTGCCAATACCTACTAGATGTTCATCTCAATCACACTGACTGCAGGCCTAAGATTGCAAAGGATCCTCAGCTCATTCCCTCTGTGGCAAAGAATGCTTCCATCATTAATAGCCCGAAAGCGAACATAAAGCTAACGAAAAGTTGCTTAAAAGGCATGCTTTAAAGTTTAAACTATGAACAAACTAGCAGTGTTTCCGAAACACATGTTGGAGTGACTATGATTGATCCCCTAACTAGTCTGAATAAACAGGATTTTTTTAGGAAGCTGAATAAGCAAGATTGATTAAGGATGTGTCTCAGCTCTGCGTGTCTCACTCCCCATGGATATCGTCTGCACCTGGAGCTAAAGCTCTCGCAGAACATCATTCCATCTCTTCACACCTCCTCATCATTCTGCTCCCCTTTCGCTTGCCACTACAAGAATTGCAGTAGAAGCAAAGCCTCGCAAACCGTACCTTTGCTTGCTTACTCCTACGGCCTCTATATAAGCACGAAGAATTCAAGCTCAACTCACCTGCACACTTATGTGATCGATAACAGCAAGCTCCGTCTCAAAATTCAGGGTGCCACTCAAACCATGGGAAAGATCATGGCAATGGCGGCGGCGATCGCTCTTCTGCTCCTACCCCTCGGGCAGGCGGAGGAGAGGCCCACTGCGGCGCACCCGCACGGGCTCCCATTCGAGAGCCCGCTCGCGCTCTCGCCGGCTGCCTACGACTTCTTCCACCCCAGTGTGCGCGCCCGGCGAGCGCACGGCGTCGCCCCAGCGCCAGCGCTCGCGCCGCGCGGGCAGCGGCAGCAGCAGCAGCTGAGGGAGTCCGCGGTCAGAGGAGCTACGGCGAGCGTGGCGAGGGCCGACCAGGAGGAGGGCAGCGTGGCACCCGTCAGGACGGTCCGGCACCGCACGGTGGCCGGCGTGTTCGTGGGCGCCGCCGCGGCGGCGCTAGTGGCTGTTGGCGTGGCGTACGCCGTGGTGCGGCGCCGGGCGGCGGCGGCGCGCGGTGGCAATGGCGCGGACGCGGGCGCGCCCAAGTTGAACGCGTAGTGGGCCGGTAGCTTCAGGAGGGCCGCGGGCTGATTTGCTACGTGTAGTGTGTTTGGTAGATTTGAATGGCCCAGAGAGTTGGGCCGGGCTGGGTGCTATTGCTTGTGTAAATTTGGACGCATCGTCGTGGAATCGGGCAGAACTTTGAGCAAAAATTATGATTGAAAAAACTGGCACAGCAATAGGAAAAGGTGCCCTAGCCTAGTGGCAAGCGCTCGTAGATTTGAAGATAGCCGGCCGGGAATTATTACCCGGCAGAGCTCCAGTTCAAAAAAAAAATTCAAATCACGTAAAACTAGATATTGCGGTACATTAAAAATATTTAAATGAATCATTTTTCTTAGTTTAGACTAAATACATATACTTAAATCACTTTATTTTAATATTCAAACTGCAGGGTGCATTTGGTTGAGCCGTGGCTTTTGAAAAAGTAGCTGTGAGTTGTGGGCTATCGAAAAACTTATTCATTTTTCTTAGTTTAGACTAAGGGCCTGTTTTTTTCCACCTTCCTAAACTTTAGAGTTTAGCAACTTTGAGCTGCTAAACTGCAAAACACTCTTGCTAAAACTTGCTAAAGTTGAGTTGCTAAAGTTTAGCACTTTAGCAAGTTTTTGGTTGCTAAAACTTGCTAAAAGGTGGGCTGGACAACATATACCCCTCATTTATTGCTTATCTCCCCCCTCCTGCGCACCTTTAATAAGGGTAGATAGGTCCTTTTACAGCTCATTAAATGCCTTTTAGGAAGAGTATCCAAACAGCTTTGCTAAAGTTTAGCAACTAAAGTTTAGCAACTTTTAGCAACTAAAGTTTAGCAACTTTTAGCAACTAAAGTTTAGCAAGGTGGAAGAAAACAGGCCCTAAATACATATACTTAAATCACTTTATTTTAATATTCAAACTGCAGGGTGCGTTTGGTTGAGTTGTGGCTTTTGAAAAAGTAGCTGTGAGTTGTGGGCTATCGAAAAACCGTTTGGTGGAAAAGTTTTGGCTTTTGAAAAAGGTAGCGAGCGGACCCCACATATCATTCATAGTCCCCCTCTACCTCTCTCACTAACGAGCGGACCGCTCGTCAGCCCCTTCTTCCTCCTCCAGTCTCTCTACTGCTCCACCCCACCTCCCCTGCTCCTCCTCCTCCTCCCTCTCCACGGCGTCGTGGTGGTAGGTGCAGAGAGGGGCGCCGCCGTCGGCGGTTGGGAGAGGAGGAGGAGGGGCGCCACTGCCGCCAGCCGGGAGAGGAGGAGGAGGGTCGCTGCCACCACCGTCCGGGAGAGGAGGAGGAGGGCCGTCGCCGCAGGCTGGGATAGGAGGAGGAGGGGCACTGACGCCCGGGAGAGGAGGAGGAGGGGTTCGGGCGCCGCACCGGGGGTGGGAGAGGAGGAGGCGTCGAGGAAGACCGAACGGGGAAGAAAGAAAAAAAACAAATCGGTACAACATAACCAATGGCAAGTGGGTAATTTTCGTAAAAAGTTAGAAGTCACAACATGTAAAAGCAGAAGTAAGGGTGTTGTGAGATTTGTACAGATCAAAAGCTACATTTTGCTGTGGCTTTGGATGGAAGCCAACCCTTTTGATTGACTTTTGTCAATTTTTTTAAAAGCCACGACAAGCTAAAAGCTGAACCAAAGGGACCCTAAATCTGGACCTCGAAACTGGAACTATGCCAAAGACCTTTACCTTTAGGGGGTGTTTGGATACGAGTACTAAACTTTAGAAGGGTCACATCGGATGTTCGGACGCTAATTAGGAGGACTAAATATGAGCTAATTATAAAACTAACTGCAGAACCCCTATACTAATTCACGAGGCGAATCTATTAAGCCTAATTAATCCATCATTAGCAAATGGTTACTGTAGCACCACATTGTCAAATCATGAACTAATTAGGCTTAATAGATTCGTCTCGCGAATTAGACTATATCTGTGCAATTAGTTTTGTAATTAGACTATATTTAATACTCCTAATTAATATCCAAACATCCGATGTGACAGGTACTAAAGTTTAGGAGTGGTTGCCAAACAGGACCTTAGTCGGCGGGTCGAGTTGAGGGCGAGTTTGGCCACGGCTAGAACTATGATTTCTACGCCACCCGTAGCCCTCTATTCCTTAAAATGCATACAAGCCGAATCTTCTATCGACATGCATAAGAAGTATTGAACGGTCATCGGCCGCTACTTCAATAGAAAAAGGAGGTAAAAAACAATGCATCTTTCTCCACAACTAACTCCAAAACTGAAGAAACTGATGCCCCAAAACCAAATCCACCGTAGGAGAATTCCGATTCACCGAAGAATCCAACTATCCAAAATCCAACTATCCAAGGACTGCATAAGGAAGTAGTAGCTCATGAAACAACCTAAAAACTAGCATATGGAAGTAGCTGATGAAACAATGAAGATATTTGTGTCTTTGTCTCACAGTGTACCATGTGATAATTTTTCCCTTCCACTAACTTTACCCATCCGAAAAGATAAGAAGAAACAGGATAACCAATTTAACCTTCTATTAGCAGGTGGATCCAAATAATATCCATAGTCGGTTCAAATTGTAGATCGCAACCTATTTTTCCTACTTGAGGGCTTGAGGCGAGACGCGAACAAAAACGTCGGAGAAAGCCGAGGGAGAGGGACATGAGGAATTCTAATTCGACACGGAGTTTACCACATCATAGTTGACCGTGAAGAGACACGGCGCGGCGCGGCACGGGAGCTGCTCGTCAGTTCGCGAATAAATATCGCAGCCTTTTCTCCTTCCCATTTTCTCATCAAGCATTTCCTGTCCGCTGCTGTTCCCCGCTCCCCATCGCCGTTGTGTCTGCCGCCCTCCTGCAAGATCATCAGCCGGTGCAACTGCTCCCAGGCGACATGGGCTTCAAGCCGGAGTACAACTGTTCCCACGAGTTCCAGCTCCACCTCCGCTGCTTCTACGAGGACGCTGCCTGCCCGGCCTCCACCAAGCGGCAGAGGGAAAGGATGGCTGGGGCCCCAGCACCAATGCCTGTCAACCCTTTCCCCCCTACCTTTCCTCCGGTGAGCCTGTTTGGAGAACCCCCACTAGTGACGGTGAGTTGCTCGGCTCCTTCACTCAGGGGGTGTCTGGGAGGAGGGGGCTAACCGTCACATCGAATGTTTGGACACTAATTAGGAGTATTAAACTTAGAGTAATTACAAAACTAATTACACAACCCCTAGGCTAAATCGCGAGACGAATCTATTAAGCCTAATTAGTCCGTGATTTGACAATGTGGTGCTACAGTAACCATTCACTAATGATGGATTAATTAGGCTTAATAGATTCATCTCGCGATTTAGCCTAGGGGTTCTGCAATTATTTTTGTAATTAGCTTATGTTTAGTCCTCCTAATTAATATCCGAACATCCGATGTGACAGGGCTAAAGTTTAGCCCCCTCCTCCCAAACACCCCCGAGTCTCACTCCCACGGTCCTGTTTCGGCAGCCACCGTGGAAGAAGGCGTTCTCCATCCAATCGCCTCCGGCGGGCATGTTTGGACAGGCGCCGTCGACGGCGGCAAACTCCTCCTCCACACCGCCTATGCCGACCTCATTTTGAGATGTCGCCCCCTTCCCCTTCCTTGCCACCCTCCCAAGTGGGCCTAATTGAACAGCGCCCGCTAGCGACAGCGAGCTCCCTCCCGGGCAGCATCGCTTCCAGAGAAATCGGTTTGGAGCCTCCGCCAGTAATAAATGGCGGTCGTCATGTACAGTGCCACCGGAGCTCCTGTAGTATCGGTTTGGAGCCTCAGCTGATACTAAATGGTGGTACGTGGACCGCGTGGCCGACAGTTAGATTCCTCAGTAAGCCATTTAGTACCGGCTGATGGCTTCAGCTGGTACTAAATGATGAGAATGCCATTTAGTACCGGCTGTTAGCTTCAACCGGTACTAAATGAAAACCATTTAATACCGGTTGAAGCTACCAGCCGGTACTAATGTCAAGAGCTGCTTTCTTAGTTTCCTTCCCAAGCACGCTCAACCATTTGCTCGGGCTTCATTTTTCTTTGCTCGACCAGCTTCTTCACTAGACCGGTTAGCAAATTTATTCTCCCTCCTCTGGTCATAGTATTCTAGGCTTTTTTTGAATGAGCTAGTTGTCGGCCATATATCTATGGGCCCACCGGGAGGCTTGGACAGTCCTACGATACGGGGCTGTACACCAAGATATGTCAGACATGGAGACTATGGTGCAAGACGGCATGGTCTACGTGGAGGACAAAGATTAGTCGAGAATTAGGAAACTACTTGTAGTAATTAGAGTAGTACTCTCTAGTCAAATACGACTAGTACTCTTATAAAACAACCGACTTGTAACCGTGCCCCCGGCAATATAAGGCGAGGCAGGGACCCCCTTCAAACAACATCAATCAATACAATCCAACCAACACATGGGATGTAAGGTATTACGCGACATAAGTGGCCTGAACCTGTCTAAATCGTGTGTTCGAGTTCACCTTCGAGTTCCAGGCCTTCGGTGAGCCCCACGCATAAAAGACTACCTCGAGTACCCCCTTGGTAGGTTGCCAGGTCTAAACACCGACAGCTAGCGTGCCAGGTAGGGGATCTCGCCAAAGATCTGCCGACGAACTCGATGGCTCAAGTCATCATCAAGCCCACCGTCGCATTCAAAGTAGGCGTGACGTTCGTCTTCGGCTCTTGGGTCTGCGTCGCGGATGGCGCTGGAAACTTCCACCGCTACATCGCGCTGGCCCTGGAGGAGAAGCAATACGACATCAACCTCCATCGCCAAGTTTTGGAGGATTTCGTTGAAAAATTCAATGAAATTTTCGACCTCTTCCGTGGCTCTAGGGACGAGTCCGAGTACAACTCGACTTCTCCCACCAGTCGGACTGATTCGCACGAGCTGGTGCTTAAGCCATCGTGTGAATTGGTCTACGACACAAGTCGATTCCCATTCAGACTCTGAAACTCAAATGCTGTCTATCAAGACATGCTGTCTAGATCTCAATCCAACTTGGACTCGATCGATGACCTTGACTACTCGGATTCAGATGAGGAAATCCCTTTGTTAGGACCGTAGCAGGGCTTGGTAATCATATCTATTCCTCAAGGTAGATTTGTCTACTAGCCCAACATGAAACCATCTACTCTTGCCAAGGATGATGAGTTACGCCAGAGGACGTCCAGAAGCTGACTGGATGCATGGTGGCCCTCAACAAATTCATGTCAAGGCTTGGAGAAAGAGGACTACCGTTCTTCAAACTACTCAAGCGGCAAGATAAATTCCAGTGGACCGAGAAGGCAGGTCAAGCCCTTCAATAGCTGAAGGACTTCTCATCAAAGCAACTGGTCCTCACGGCACCTACTCCCCATGAAGACTTGCTGCTCTACATCGCCGCGACTACTAATGTCATCAGCCCGGCGATCGTGGTCGAAAGACCAGAACCAGACCATGTATACAAAGTACAGAGGCCCATCTACTTCATTAACGAGGTGTTATCAGACTCCAAAACCAGGTAACTACCATTTCAAAAATTGCTTTACGCAATACTACTCACCTTGCGGAAGCTACGACACTACTTCCAGGAACACAACATCTCCGTCATCACAGACTTCCCCTTGGGAGACATCCTCCACAACAGAGATGCAACAATAAGAATCTCCAAGTGGACAGTAGAACTCGGAGCCTTGTCCTTGGAATTCAAGTCAAGGACTATCATTAAGTGTTGGGATACGAGGTAGGCTACACTAGTGCAAATCAAAATTTCTACCGCGTAAAACTAGGAAGAACTGCCGTATAAGGATCACAGGATTACCACTCGACGCACTACTGGTGCGGAAGATGTAGATATGCGTCGATGCAGTGAAGACGATCACGTAGTCGTACGTAGTCGATCAATGTAGTCGTACGTAGTCGATCACGTCAACGTCCAGCAGCTCCTCAGCAGCTCATCCACGTGCAGCAAGATTGCCACCCGTGCCGTGGCTCGTCGTCGGTTCGTCGTGGCTCGTCGGCGGCTCGTCCAAGTGCTGCAGGCGCAACACCTCCAAGGTATCCACACGTGCAGGGAGGAAGCGTCGCAAGCCGGACTGCTAGATCCGCGAGTTGCAATAGGCGAGGGCGTAGGAGGCGCGGCAGGTGTGTTTCGCCAAAAAGGTGTAAACCCTAGGGCGCCCCCACCCCTGTATTTATAGAGGTTCCTAATGGGCCTCTAGGTCCGAGGCCCATTAGTACTTCTAAACCTAATCCAACTCAGATCAGATCCGAATTGGGCTTCCAGCCCCTTAAGTGTGTGACCCTATGGGTTCAGATACGTATAGACATGGCCCGAGTACTCCTACTCGGCCCAATAGTCGGTAGCGGCCTCTAGCAAGACGTGCCAACTCCTATACGCACACGAAGATCATATCAGATGAACTATCACAACATAATATACATGCTATTCCCTTTGCCTCACGATATTTGGTCTAGCTTCAAGCCGACCGCTCTTTCTCGATCCTATGATTCGGAATCCCTTTGTAGGTTAACTCTTAACCGTACGTAGCATGGCCATGCATTTTCGGATCCGATCACTCGAGGGGCCCAGAGATATCACTCTCAATCAGAGAGGGGCAAATCCCATCTTGATTGACCATGTCTCATAGCATGCTTCTTGACAAACCCGAAAGCTACCTTTATAACTACCCTGTTACGGCGTAGCGTTTGATAGCCCCTAAGTAGATCGATCCACATCTAGAATACATGCGACAATCTCAGGTCTAAGGACAAAGCGTATATGTTGTTTAAAGAGAGAACTACTTCTCGTGTTGGGTCAGTCCTAGCACATGTCTCCACATGTGTCCACATTATTAGTTCAACATTTCCATGTCCATGACTTGTGAAACATAGTCATCAACTAATACATGTGCTAGTCTAATATTCATGTGTGTCCTCACATGAACTCCGACTAGGGACAACTTTAGAATAACCATACAAGTAAAGAGTTTCACATACAATTCACATAATTGCAAATCAATTCAAGTAGCCTTTAATGGATATTCAATGAACACAATATACAAATCATGGATACAAATGGAATATCATCATCTCTATGATTGCCTCTAGGGCATACCTCCAACATTAAGTTGGAAGCACTAGTCGATTTCATGGCAGAGTGGCGGGAAAATCAAGTACCCACACCGGCAAAACACCCGGAATATTGGGTCATGTACTTTGATGGATCACTCAAGCTCGAGGGTGCCGGTGCAGGAGTACTCTTAATCTCTTCCAAAGGTGAACAACTCAAATATGTGTTACAAATCTTGTAGGAGGTATCCAACAATGAAACTAAATATGAAGCGCTTCTGCACGGGCTCTGCCTAGTAGTTTTGCTGAGAATCAAGCGGTTGTTGGTCTACGATGACTCATTGGTAGTAATCAACCAAGTCAACGATGAGTGGGATCATCACAAGGATAATATGGATGCGTGCTGCCTGGAAGTACACAAGCTAGAGAGCAAGTTCTCTGGTATGGAATTCCATCATGTGGCTCGTGACAACAACGTAGCCGCAGACGTCTTGTCCAGTTTTGGATCTACTCGGGCTCAAGTTCCAGTTGGTGTTTTCATCCATGAGCTACACAAGCCATCCATAGTGGAGCCGACACCATCTAAAACCACCGATCGAGGAAACGATGCGCCATACCAAGAGGTTATGATGATCGATGTAGACTGGAGAATCCCTTTCATCGACTACATCAAGGAACACAAGTTGCCTCCTGACAAGACATAAGTAGAGCAAGTCTCACGACATGGCAAGAACTACATTCTAGTTGGAGACAAACTCTACAGATGAGGCGCATGATCAGGATTACTCATGAAGTGTGTCTCACGACAAGATGGCAAGGACATACTGGAGGAGATCCACAAGGGCATCTGCGGCAACCACGCATCATCTAGAACGATCGTGGGCAAAGGTTTTAGAGCGGGACTCTATTGGCCTACAGCTCTCACTGACGCCGAAGAACTAGTCCGTCGGTGCCAATGTTGTCAATTTTTCACCAAGCAGCAAGACATCCCTACCTAGAAGTTGATCACCATACCACCCTCTTGGCCTTTTGCATGCTGGGGGCTAGACATGATTGGTCCTCTGCCTACGACGCCCGGGGGCTTCAACTGAGTACTCATAGCGATCGACAAGTTCACCAAATGTATCGAGGTGAAGCCAGTGACCTGCCCCAAGGCAGACAGAGTACTCGACTTCCTTGACGAAATTGTCCATCGCTGTGGCTTCCCCAATCACATCATCACTGACCTGGGCTCGAATTTCAACAATCACGAGTTTTGGGAGTATTGCGAAAATAACAAGATCGACGTCTGATACGTCTCTGTCGCTCATCCGCGAGCTAATGGCTAGGTTGAGCATGCCAACGGGATGTTTTTGGAAGTTTTGAAGACAAGACTACACGACATTGGCAACACCAAAGGTGGCAAGTGGCTCAAGGAGTTACCCAATGTCCTCTGGGGGCTTCACACATAGCTGTGCAAGCCTACAGGATACTCACCCTACTTCCTGGTCTATGGATCAGAAGCTGTCCTTCCCGCTGACATCATGTGGAAATCTCCAGTAGTCAAGAAATACGAGGAAGGTGCGACTGAAGAAACGAGACGTCTAGACTTAGACAGCCTCGAAGAATCTCGCTGTGCAGCACTCGTCCAGTTAGCAAGATAGCTTAAAGGAATTCGCCGCTATCATGATAGGAACATCAAAGAGCGTCGTTTGACACAGGAGACATGGTCCTCAAGCATATTCAAGACACCAAGGGGCTGCACAAGCTAAACTCGCCTTGGGAAGGTCCTTTCATCATCTCCAATTTCACTAGACCTAGGTCGTATAGGCTCCAAATTTTCACCGGTGAAGAAGTCGACAACTCATGGAACATTGAACACTTGTGTCGATTCTACCCATAAGTTACATACTCATGTAAATTGACCATCGGCCTCAATTGTACAATTTTAATTCAATAAAGTAGAGTTATTTTTTGTCGTAAAAGACTAATTTCTGCCCACTCACGGCTTGTATTCACAAGTCTGCACACATCTTTTGGGTTATTTAACTCATCAGACAAGCAGCAACATGCAAAGGCAAGCCTGCACACAAAGTTACTGAGCTTATCAGCTCTTTTGGACAAGTCTGTCCATTGACGACCTTCACAAAAAGGAAGTCATCAAACAACTTGGGAGTTATCTATGCTACCCGAGTTCTTACCTAAATAAGTCTGTCTAGTTACGGCTTGTAATAAAACAAGTTTGCAATTCCAGGCCTTCGGAGCACAACACCCAAACAACCTAGAGAGGTTGCAAAGGTAGGTTCTAGGTGGTGAAGTCCTGAAGAGTCTACTCGCCTGAAGAGTTTAACTACCCAGATACATGAGTGCTGGCACTCCGCAAAAAGGAGTTATATCCTAAAAGGTACTCTATATAGTGTATTTGAAGAGGCTCACAAGAGTAGCCTTGTGCGCAGACACTCATGACTACCACACGAGCAAACATCAGGCTAGTTCGTGAGATGCACTAAACCAAAAAGATTCAAACAAGTCGACAAGCAAACAAGAATTGCGACAAGACTTCAAAATAATTTACATTTCATGAGCTGTTTATATTACAATAACTTAATATTTTTTGCAGCTACTCAAGGTCTATTTGACCGGCTACTTCCTTGGTAACAGGAGCCATCTCCTCCAGATATTGCTGAAACTGCACATCAGAACAATCTTCGGCAATGCCTTCTGTCACAGGAGCCAAATTAGCTTGTGGGTAGAAAGACTTCACCATCTCTAGCGACTTCTTGGAGATAGACTTGACCATCTTCTTGACGTAGCCGGGTGATCTTATCAGGTACTTCCCTGAGTATTACTGCTAATGGGCGGGGCTCTACGCCTTCCTCCGGGAGCTCCACCATGTCAGCGATGAGCTGAGCGGCTTCTGCTAGCTCTTTGAAAACAAGATCTTTTGCCTCCAACTCATCCTGCTGTGCTTGAAGTTTCATCATCAAGTCAACAAGTTGGAACTCCCATCGACATGTAGCTTCTTCTCCTTCTTGAGCTTGTGCTCCAGGGTTTCGTACGTCACGGTTAGCTCGTCATATTCATCAGTGACTCGGTAGTACAAGTTTTGCCAATCCATGGCATGGCCTTGGAGATCTTTATTCTCCTTGGTGAGCTCTGCAAGAACAAAGGCAAAGAACAAGTCAGTACCGCCAAGGCCAAACGAGTACTCGAATGCAACGGAGGATAACATCCTACCTTCATTTTGGTTCCTCAGGCCTCTGTTGAGTTTTCAGAGCCGGTCCTTTTCTTCATAAGCTTTCTATAGAAGGTTCCGGTACTCGGCAGCCTGGCCATCATACTTCATAAGAAGTCAGGAGGAGTATTGCCTCTCCTCGGCTAGTTTCTTTTCCGGCGCCTCGGCCCGCATGATGATGTCCCCATACCCTTGGATATATTTTGACTTCTTGCGGGAGCGCCAGATCAATTTCTACAGAACAAAATAGAACAAGTACTCGTATTAGTAAGCGAGTACCAATTTCAAATTGTAACCTAAAGAAAAAGTACACTTACCTCTATGAACTCACGTACACGGCGGTGCATCTCCGTGACTGTGGCCTCTATTTCAATGGTGTTAAAAGGGTCAGCTATCAACTAGATCTTCTCCAGGTCTACCTCGGGGCGATCCAGGTCGCATCATGCTCCTCATGCTCTTCGGCATCCGGGGCACCAAGAGGGACCAACACCTGGCTAGTCGAAGGACCAGCCTCTGAAGGCATGGAGGAGGTCACCCCGCGACTAGTCGACGGCTCCACCTTGGCCTCTGGCTCTAGCTCTGCTTCTGGGTTCTTCATCAAAGCCACCAACTCCATCACCACCGTGGAAGTACTCTCTGTGATGGGCTCGGCCTTTGGCAGCTCGGGGGCTGGCACTATAGAAATGTCAAGTGATGACAAGACATTGTGCATTAGGGTTGCGATAAAGGATACCGCATGTGGAGCAATGTCAGGTGTAGGTTGATCCTCCGACGGTGGAACTACGGACTTCGAGACGATCTCCTGGGCTGAGCGGCTACTGCCATCAGCCCCAGACTTCAAACTCGGACCCTCAACTTCCATGCTGGCGGATTTTCTAAAAACAAGACAAGTGTTACAACACACTACTCGGCGACATCAAGTTAAAATTAGTTCACGGATACCTACTTGGTGGACCTCTTTGGCGTGGCCCGATTCCCAGACGCATTACCTTAACGGTAGGCAACGACTTCTTTGGCGTGGCTTGCCGGATCATAGTTGGATCCTTGTCAACCTTAGCTACTATCTCCTCTCTTTGAGTACTCAGCGCTGGGACTTCCTTTATAGTTGGCAGCCTCTGTGGCATGACTACTATAGTCGGTGCTTCCGACTCTGTCTCCACCTCGACTACCTGCAGATCAGCCATGTCAGAGTCAAAGTTGAGAATAAAGCAAACAATTTAGGACTACTCGATCCTCAAGATTTTTTCTTCCTTCAAACAAACTTACCAGAGGCGGGACTTCATCGGCCTACAACTTCTTCACCGCCCGTTTGACGGCGATAGTGCGCGCCTTCTTCGGGGGTGGTGTCAATTCGACTTCCAGAACATCCTTTGCTTCATGCTTGGATGTCCCAGAAGATGATCCCACCTTGTCAAAAAGACGGGGCTTGACAACATACTTTTCAGCAGACTTTGATTCAGAGCTGCTGAAGGAGGACCAATCCGGCGAGTCCTCCTTTTCCTTCTCCTCCTCCTCGATTGCCCTCTGTACATCCACAAGGGATTGCATATGGGCGTGACATCAACATCAGGTGGAGAAGGGTTGGAGGCATACAAGTTAAGTTCATCTTGCAAACAGAAGACTAGTTAGCAAGGTGACAGATGCCAAAATTAGTACTCGGGGGCTGCAGGCCATAGGTGCTTACTTGGTTTGGTGGGTTAACGGTGCAATGCTCTCTCAAGGCTGCAGGGATCCCCCTGACTCCCTTGAAGAAGCGCCTCAGCTGCGCCACTACTTCGTTCGCAGACAAGTCCTCAGACGTCATCCATGATGGGTCATTGGGACTCGAGTAGTTGTACCCTGCTGTGCAATGCAGTTGCAGGGGCTGAACACGCCTCCTCATGAAGCTAAAGGCCACACCGATGCTGGTCACACCTTCTCTCTTGAGGGCGGTGTTTTTCTAATCAAATCTGGGAGCTGGAAGCTGTCGGCAGTACTTGGCTCATCCAGCCAGTGGTTATTCGATACTGGATGGTGGCCGGTGGCCTTAGGAAGACAGGGCTCATGGTTTCCAATATAAAACCACTGTTGGTTCCATCCAGAGTGGGAGTCTACGAGTTCGTACTCCAAGTACTGGCCTTTGAACTGCTCCCAAAGCTTGATCCCCAGCCCTATGACTACTTTTGTGTGGTCCATCCAGGGCTGGGGCTTCACTCTAAAAAACTTCCTGAACAACTGGAAGTGGGGTTGAATGCCTAGGAATGTTTCGCAGAGTTGCACGAAGATAGCAACGTGCAAAATGGAATTGGAGTTGAGGTGTACTAGCTCTAGATTGTAATACCTCAAAAGACCACGGAAGAAGTCGGACGACGACAGAGCCAGCCCGTGCTCAATAAAAAGCGTGAAGATGGCTGTCTCATCAGGGTAGCTCTCTAGAGGCTAGGGATTGCTGGCTGCTTCCCTCCAATTGATGAACTCCTTCTCCTGGAGAAGATCAGCATTTACCAATGCTTGGATGTCCGCCTCTTTTAGGATGGATTTCTTCCAGGCGCAGGTCTGATTTGGCGGCATTGTTTGGTCGGACTTCTAATACTTGGGCACTAGCACTTGGATCTCCTCCTTCTTGGCAGCCTTGCGCTTCTTGATCTCCGCCGCCTTGCTTGAAGATTCCTTCTTCGGTGCCATTGCTCCTATGATATTCTAGCACATGAGCTGGAGAGCTAGAGAGTGTGCGATGTTGGCCCTCGAGATTGGGAATGGCAAGTGTTGGAGGTATGCCCTAGAGAAAATCATAGAGATGATGATATTCCATTATATCCATGTTTTATATTGCATTCCTTGAATATCCATTAAATGCTACTTGAATTGATTTACAATTATGTGAATTGTGTGTGAAACTCTTTACTTGTATGGTTATTCTAAAAGTTGTTCCTAGTCGGAGTTCATGTTAGGACACACATGAATATTAGACTAGCACATGTATTAGTTGATGACTATGTTTCACAAGTCATGGATATCGAGATGTCAAACTAATAATATGGGCACGTGTAGAGATATGTGCTAGGACTGACCCAACACGAGTTACATAGTTCTCTCTTTACACAACGTGTACGCTTTGTCCTTAGACATGAGATTGTCGCATGTACTCAAGATGTGGATCGACTTACTTAGGGGCTACCAAATGCTACACCGTAACTGGGTAGTTATAAAGGTAGCTTTCAGGTTTGTCAAGAAGCATGCTGTGAGGCATGGTTAGTCAAGATGGAATTTGGCCCTCTCTATTTGAGAGACATATCTCTGGGCCCCTCGAGTGATCGGATCTAGAAATGCATGGCCATGCTACGTGAGGTTAAGAGTTAACCTAGAAAGGGATTCCGAATCACAGCATCAAGAAAGAGTGGTCGGTTTGGAGCTAGACCAAATATCGTGAGGCAAAGGGAATAACATGTACGTGATGTTGTGATGGTTCGTCTGATATGATCTTCGTGTGCGTATAGGAGTTGGCACGTCTTTCTAGAGGCCGCTACCAACTATTGGGCGAGTAGGAGTACTCGTGCCATGTCTATACGTACACGAACTTATAGGGTCACACACTTAAGGGGTTGGAAGCCTAATGGGGATTTGATCCGAATTGGACCAGGTTTAGGAGTACTAATGGGCCTCGGACCTAAAGGCCCGTTAGGGACCCCTATATATATTGAGGGGTGGGGGCGGCTTAGGGTTTCATCCCTTTTCGTACGAGCAGCAGCCGCACCTCCCATGCCCTCGCCTTGTTGCACTCGCGGACCTAGCAGTCCGGTTTGCGACGCTTCCTCCCCGCACGTGTGGATACCTTGGAGGTGTTGCATCTACAACACTTGGACGAGCTACCGCACACGAGCCGACGAGAAGCTTGACGAGCCGCCGCGCGAGGAGGACGCCGCTGCACGTGGACGAGCTGCTGAGGAGCTACTGGACGTGGACGTGTTCGACTATACTGTGTCGATGTGTGATCGTCTACATTGCCCCGATGTGCTTCATCAACTTCCGCATTTGCGCATCTAGTGGTAATCCCGTGATCCATATATGACAGTTTCCTAGTTTACGCGGTAGATTTTTGTTTTGCGCTAGCGTAACCTACCTTGTATCCCTTCAGCAAGTGGCAGTGCTAGGGCAACAGTGCAAAAGATGAACAGCCGTAATAGTTTGGGTGAAATGGAAGGGATGAGTCACTCCTTTATTTATAACTGCAGCACAGTTAACCAAGAGGCAAAAATTACGAGGAATATTCCATTTTTTAAGCCCTCAGTTATCACTGGAACGATTTCCAATTTCTTTGGAAGAGATAAGGTTTTGAAGGCGAATGGTCATGTTGACCAGTGGTTGACCCTTATACCCAAACTAGCTGTGTAATAGCTCGGGGGCTATGTGCCACATACCCGTTGGACAAAAAGTTTTTTCTTCGGGTGTTAAGGGGAAAAAGATATGAAATTATAAGATTGACCCTCAGTCTGATTCTTTGATTCAATCTAAGGCTCGGGGGCTACTCCATATGGAGTGCTATTTTCATCGCACTTGCATATAATTTTTTCAAGATTGAAGATTCAAGACCAAGTTAAATGAGGCTTGAGCACCTTCTAGCTGCATGGCAGTACTCAAGCACATTCAAAGACTCAATCCGATGAAGTACTCAAAAGGAGCACCACAAACTAGTTGGAGATGTCTACAGAAGTACTCGGGACTGCTGCATTTGAATAAAAAGTACTCGAGTGCTTGTCGGCCGTACATCTATGGGCCCATTGGGAGGCTTGGATAGTCCTATGATACGGGACTGTACACCGAGACGTGTCAGACATGGAGACTACGGTGCAGGATGGCGTGGTCTATGTGGACGATAAGGACTAGTCATGGAGTAGGAAACTAGTTGTAGTAATTAGAGTAGGACTCTCTAGTCAAATTCGACTAGTACTCTTGTAAAACAACAGACCTGTAACCGTGCTCACAGCAATATAACGCGAGGCAGGGACCCCCTCCAAACAACATCAATCAATGCAATCCAACCAACACACAGTAAAGAATATGGGTACCCTATGGGTCCCTACTGACCAGGATACTGGCCGGACCTGACAAGTGGGCCCGCCCGACCAGGGCGTGCAGGCCAAGGATGTGAAGATACTTAGAGTATAAGACAATGCAACAGAACATTCAAATCAGCCCGGATATTGCGGGATACATATTGTAGTTTGACTCAGATCACCTTTCATGTAACTACTGAGTAGATTATATTCAAACTGACTTGTAACTCTAGGTCACCAGCCTATATAAGGTGGCCAAGGGTGACTCCTGAGGGCAATCCCAACAATCCAATCTTGAGGAATACAAGGACCAGCATACTGAATGTAGGGTATTACTCTCTGGAGGTCTGAACCTGTCTAAAACCCTCATGTCCCTCGTGTTCTCGTGATTACCTTCGAGTTCTTGGTTTCGCAATCGCCTCCACCTACAAATCAACCACTTGGGTAACCCCCTGATGGACTGCCAGGCTTATAAATCCGACACTCGTCCTCGGGGTCTGGGCACCTATTTCAGGTCGGTTGTGCCTTTGTGGCTCCGCCAGTCCTTGTTGCCAGGTTTAAATATCGATACTAGTTTTATGTTACAAATGTAGTACTTGTTGCTTTATTAGAGTGAGGAGAATGGAGAGTTTTTTAGAATGAGTTTATGTTACAAATGGAGTACTTGTTGATCTTTTATAACAAGGAGAATGGAGAGTTTTTTAGAGTGAGGTGAATGGAGAGTTTTTTAGAATGAGTTTTATATTACAAATAGAGTACTAGCTTGTTGATCTTTTAGAACGAGGAGAATGGAGAGTTTTTTAGAATGAGTTTTATGTTACAAATGGAGTACTTGTTGATCTTTTAGAACGAGGAGAATGGAGAGTTTTTTTAGAGTGAGGACTAAATATTATAAACACATTTACTCTATCTTTCCCCTACCTAATATTGATCAAGTTCTTTATCTAATACGATGCTCTATGTTCATTTTTCATGTAATACGATGCAGATGGACCGATAATGGATGTAACACCTCCGCTCCTTCAATAATAGAGAATAGTAGAACTTCGAGTCCACAAACTCTGGCTGAACATCATTAATGAATCTTGAAATAGTTTTCCAAACAACTTTTGGAGCTAGATTTTCATAATAGAAGTATGGTGGCCAATAGCCGGTTTAGGCAGAGATTTGTTCACTAACCTTGACCCATCGGCTTATGGCTGGTTTTGGATTGTCAAAATGGGCCATGCTCAGTGAGCAGGTCTTTTGCCTAGCCAGGCTATTGGGCTACCATACTTCTATTATGAAAATGTGTTACTACTCCAAAAGATATTTGGATAATTATTTCAAAGTTCTTTTATGATATTCAGCAATAGTAGGTGTACTCATAGATCTCACATTGTACCATTATTTTAGGATTGGTGTATCTTTTTATCTCCCAAATTAACGATCGTGATGTGGACCATCCTATGTTCTAAATATCTCATTTATGTAAGACTTAATATGTATGATGAATTTTTATTTTTACTATTTCATATATATAATTTACTCTAGTTAATACTCTACATATGTCATGAGGACTCGTAGTTAATACTCTGGTATCTTCAACCGGTACTAACATGACTTCATGCACACTGACGAAGGTCTAATAGAAGTCCTACGCCGGGTCAAGTACGTGATGGTTGGCAAGCTAACATTACCTTATCATCATCCACGACTTCAGTGAGAATATTTGGAGAGACATTCCACATTCCCTACAAGTTAGGCTGCTAATGGTCTTAGAACCGCCCCAAAACCAAACCAAACCATATATAAAAGAAAATTAATTTTAGACCACACCAACCAGCCCATTACTCTTATATATCTAAACTAAACCAACTAAGTGGTGTAAAAGACCACAAACCAAACTAAACTCATATCTCAAACCGGTTCTAAGCCACTTAAAACCTATTTTCCATATATATATATATATATATATATATATATATATATATATATATATATATCATATGGTTAGCTTTCACGTGGACCCACATGTAGCTCTAGTAGTACCAATTTTCACGAAGTAACTGATTGATATTTTGAGACATCTCTAAAAAAATTTCAACCAAATTCGTTAAAATTTTAAGGTGTGAATGCAAGCTTTTAGTTTTAGAGTCCGACTTTGACGTGGGGCCCACATGTAGATCTAGCCATGCTAATCTGCACGAAGTAGCTAACAGTCATTCTAAGACATCTCCAACAAATTTTAGTCAAATTTGCTAAAATTTTAAGGTGTGAGCACGGGGTTTTAGTTTTAGGGTTCGGCTTTCAACGTGGGGCCCACATATAGATCTAGGCTTGCTAATCTGCACGAAGTAGCTTACTGTCATTCTAAGGCATCTCCAACAAATTTCAATCAAATTCGCTAAAATTTTAAAGTATGAACGCGAGATTTTAGTTTTAGGCCCCGGCTTCTGACGTGGGGCCCACATGTAGATATAGCCACAACAAACCATTACCAGGCTTACCTACAAGGCTAGGGATAGTGTGTGTGTGTATATATGTCGATAGGTTATGTTGATAGGTTCTTAGGAATCGACATTATCGATATAGATCGTAGTTTGTATGTTGCGATGATTAACGGTCCTGATGTGGACGATCCTACGTTCTAAGTACCTCATTTATGTAAGATTTAATATGTACGATGAATTTCATATGTAATGTACTCTAGTTAATATTTGTGATGAATTTTTATCTTTACTATTTCATATATATATATACATATATACATATATACATGTGACAACCTTGTCGTAATGATTGAAATATTTTATTAGAATTAAGACAATGTGCGCAGGAAAGAAAACTGTTGTGTGACGACCGACCCCCAAATCTCATGAGTTAATCTTAATCCAAGTCCCAAATCCCCCACCTCAGCTCCCCGAGTTGAAACGCTCAACCTCTAGTCCCGTCCCGACCCCTGACACCCGACCCCTCTCCGCTGGCCCCCAATCCCGACCCCGCCGACCCCAACTCACCTGCCGAATCCTTCGAAGTCCTCCCAGCAGTCTCTCTCTCAATCTGAGCAGTGGACCAACCGAGACTGACCGGTGGACCCACAAAATCTTTCTCCCAGATCTCCCGCGGCAGACGCACTCGAGTAGCATGCCCGCTTCAGAGCTTCTCTGCCGCGTGGCTCAACTTCTCCGACACCCGCCGCTCCGCCTCGTCGCCGGCCACGACCGGATGGATTCTCGCGCCCCCTTCCCCAATCGTAGCGGAGCCTCCCCTGCAACCCTTTCTGCAGTACCTCGCAGCCCGCGCCCATCATCACCCTGCCGGACCCCCGGCTGCGGAGCCCGACACCTTCCGTCTTTTCCGCCGCATCTCCACCGTCGCGCTACCCCAGATACGCTACGCGATGATTCCCCCTCTGCCAACCCAGACCATGGCCACGACAGCTCCTTTTCCGCCCTGTCAGAGCTACGCCCCCGACAATCTGTTGCTCCGCGCTCGCCCGCACGACCGCGGCCCGCCTGTCTTCTCACCTGTGCGCCCTCGCTTCTAGCGCCGTTCGCCCGGTCACTTCCATCAGATCCACCGCACGACGACGCCCGCCTCAACCAAATCTCAACCACCGGCAAAACCGCGCCTGCGCGGCCCCGCCTCTGGTGCCCAATGACCGCCGGTGTCATCCTCGAAGCCCTGCTCCGCCGCACCGCTGCTCAATCTCCGCCCCAGCAGAACACTCGATCGTTTCTTCCTGGTCTTCGCGCCGCTCCAACCCTCTCTCTTCCACGCAGCTATAAAAGGGAATGCCAGAGCTCCGCCGGAGTCCCCTTCGCCATCGCTAGCCTTCCGCCTTGCTCTCTATTCCGTGCTCAAAGCGCTACCGCCTAAGTCCCTGAGGAACTTTCCTCTCCGCTCCATGCCCGCCCTTCAAATCTGCCCGGCCGCTTGCTCCTCCGCGCTGCGTGAGAGCTTGCTTGTGGTCCACAAGAAGCCCCGCCGCCGCCGGAGCACCGCCGGACATCATCGACTGCCCAGTCTTAGTGCTCCAGTTCCTCCACCCAAGTCTGCTTCTTCCCGACCCCCAAGCTTCACCTGTAAGACGAAGGTAAGCTGCCGACCCTTTTTCTGCCTCGTCCGACCCCTCCTATCCGCTCGACCCCTGTTCCGTCTTGCCCGACCCTATCTGTTTCGCCGACCTTTCTCCGCGTCGCCCGAGGGCTCGGCTGTATCCTTTTCCTAGACCCGAGGGTATATGTGTAAAAGAATTGGGGGACTTCTCCGCGTTAAGTGTGAGGACCCCCAGCACATCTATTCCTCTAGTCTAAGGGTCAGATCATAAGCTTCTTCCCATCCGACCCCTTTTTCCTTGTTCTTCTCCAACCTAAGTGAACTTCCCCACTCTTGCCGTAGCTATGCTACAAAGTTTCTGAGCTAGAACTGCAAGTGTTGCTGTTGAAATAACTGTCTAAATGCTAACTCTTGCATTGCATTTCGTGTAGCGTTGCATCTCGCCGACGGTGTCTACGAGTTGTACCCGGTGCCAGAAGACGAAGCTGCAGCAGAGCTCCCGCCTCCAGAAGCTGAAGCCGTCCAAGCAGAAGAGCAGTTTCCCTCCTCCTCATTCGAAGGCAAGCCCCGGAGCATGAACCCAGTTTCTCAAACTTGTGCATGCCTTATGTTTCTTGTTTGTGCATTTACATATAGGAGTTGTGTGAAACCATAGAATGCATGACCTAGATCCCTGATCTGAACACTAGCTATTGGACCGAGTAATTGCAATGCTTAATAGGAAGCGGTAAAAGTCGAGTGATCTCCTGTCACTCGCGAGTTGTAGGAGTTGGCTGTTTCCTTTCTGTTACAACTATAAGGACGATGGACGGGGCAGGGTTTTGGTTAACTCTTTGGTGGTCGGCTGATCGCCCCTTCTGTCTATGGAACTTGCTAAGGCCCGACAGTGGTGGTGTTCGTGATCAAGTGTTTGAAAGTACTAACCTCATACTTATTATGGGATGAGGAAGCCGAGTACCGGATTGAACCTAGACGTGAGCGGTCGCCCCATTATCCTTGGAACGGAGTTTCCCCTGCGGCTGCACGTGGTGGCAAGTGTGGTCACAGAACGGCAGAGGCCGGGTTTGTGGAACATTGCACCAAAGGAAATGGGCCCGACACGGGTTAGGGGATTGATGGGGAAGGCCGACACAGGAAGCGACCCTCGGTGGTGCGCGGATGTCGTGAGGTTAGGTTTGCCATGCATGGTTAAAGAACTCGAATCGATTCATTTACCTCTCACAGTTTGAAACTGCTTGATCCTATGCTACCCTGAGTAATAAAGGAATCTGATGATGACATGGTCTTGATGATGATATATATACCTTTTGGTTGGTTCTATGTTTGCTTAGAGTAAGTTGCTAACTTAGGCCGGATAATGAACTTAGAACCGGAGCTAAAACTTTGAAAATAGGGATCTACTTAGTGCTTCTTGGCAAACAAACCCCTCAGCCAAAGAGCCTTCCATGTCTAGAAGAGGTGGAGTAGCTTTACTCCCTGTCGGTTAAGTCTTGTTGAGCTTAGTAGCTCAGCCTTGTTGTGGCTTTTCTTTTTCAGGTGAAGTTGTTGCTCCCGAGCATTCTTCTGTTGGTACTTGGCCGCCCCAGCTCCCTCCGGGTTGGACGGTCGAGTTGGATCCCTCCTCGGACGGCGAGGGGAGGGATCACTGACACCTTGGCCGGCCTCACCAAGGACGTCCGACCCCTGCGTTTAGCTTCCGCTTGTTTTACCTTCTGTTGTTTTCTTTTGAACCTTGTAAAACTCTGATGTTTGTTTTATGGCCGAACTAAATGGTTAAGTTGTTTAACTCAGTGGACCTGTTGTATTCTCTGGAACCACTCACCTTCGTGTGAGTTTGCTAACTCGGTCCTGTTCAAGTGGTTAAATCGGATGAAATCCGACGGCATCTCGTGTTAGCCCAATTAAGGCCGAGTGTCGCATGTTAGGCAACTTAACCGTGCCTTGATGTAGCTAACCCGAGGTGGATCCGCCACAGCTGGTACCCGAGCTGGTTTAGCAAGACAGAGAACACAATAAGTCCTAATCACCTTTTTCAATTAAAAGTTGCAAATAAACCTTTTTGAAAAATCTCGTACGATCGTTAAGAATTTCTTTAGTACGAGAGGCCCTAGGGGATTTTGGGGTTGTTTTTAGGTGGCTAATACCTATTGGTTATCGTGCTAACCTTCCAGCACTTCGCCACGTGTATCATACGTGTGCCGAGTCCGCATCACGAGTATGCGAGGGTTGATAGGGAGTTCTATTCAAAGGAACCTATCATCGCGGTTGTTTCGCCCACGTTTATCATACGTGGGCAGGTTCCGTATGTTAATCCATATGAGGGATGGTATGGTTCGATTCCAACAAGCCTATCATCACGGTTGTTCGCCACGTCTATTATACGTGCGCTGATTCCGCATCACGAGTATGCGAAGGGTTATACGGTTCCATTCAAAGGGAACCTATTTCCACGGTTGTGTGCTGTCCATGCAGCCTTGAACGCATGGGTGCCATTCCTATAGTGAACGGTAATGTTTGGGGACACTTTCGTGGGTGCTGGCACGAAAGGTTCATGTGGTTGTGTTTTTCTGCAGGTACACTAACCGTGTTCGCTTAAGAAACGCTACTAGAACCGACTAGCTACTATAGGGAGAGGCGTATTTGTTGCCTTGCCACCGGCACTGACTGCGTAAGACCAAGTTTGGCAGTTGTTTTGGTTGAGAACGAGGTAGGCCGTGCATGTGACATAAGCTAAAAATCTGTAAAGCCACCCCTCCCAAAACTAACCTTGCTCGGAAAAGCTCTTCTTCGGTTCTAAGGATTTCTAGTTTTCTTCCAGCTTGTTCTCGGTCAAATCCGAGTGCGTTTTCTGTCCGACCCCTTTCTTCTTAGAGTTCTATCTCATGTTGTCTTGGTTCTTGGTTCCAGATGGCCGCCCCCGGACATGTTCTGTACGGCGCCGATGGCATCTCTCACTCGACGTGCTTGCACTTCGAGGGTTTTCCCGCTATTCTGTGGGACACCTTGAAGTGGTTCGGGTACCAGTCTCCGCCCTTGTATGTGGGATGGATGTACCTAGAGCATGGCATCCAGAGGTGCAACATGCAGGCAGTGGTACCTCCACCTCCTGTGCGGCCCGAGTGGCCCCAGCTTGGAATCTCAACATACGGCCACATGCTGGAAGATACATGGGAGTCAGCTGCTCTATAGCTCCTCACTCAGTTTTGTCAGCTGCACCTGCTGGAGGTCACCTTGGACCCAATTGGCCTGTTCCCCTGCCAGGGATCGGCTAGACCCGGCGTGGCTCGACCGCGTCAACAACATCGAGGTGTTGGCCACATCCCACTCGATGGTCACCTTCTCCACCAACGTCAGGTGCTTGCCAGCCCTATATCGGCTGATCGAGCTTCAAGGACGGACCATGGCTGTCTTAGCTCGGATCGCCGTGGACACTTAGGGACACCTCAACGCCGCCAAAAGAGACATGGTGGGACAAACCTATCAACTTATCCAAAGAGGCATCCAAATCCACGACATGCAAGACCGGATCTCTGAACTTGAGGGAGAAGTAGCCGATTTAGTGGACAGCATGATTGAGCTATCAGAAGAAAAGATGGAAGTAGAGATGGAGCTGGCAGTGGCTAATGCCCATCTGGACGAGCATCACGCCGAGCTCGATGATATGCATGCCCTTCAAATGCAGTTGGAAGAACAAGAAGACCCTGAGGAGGTCGAGGGAGCGAGCAGCATGGACTTTGAAGATCACGACGCCCCTTCTCCAACTCACAGTGTTCCCTCGTAGATGGAGAGTTGTAGGGAGCTAATCTTTTTGTTGTACTCCTCGGCAGCCTAAATTTTGGATAGTCCTGTAATAGGTTAGCCTTGAGTTGAGTATTCCTTGTGTTTTAGGAACAACCTTGTAATGATCTCAGTTGAAATCAGATCTTAGCTTGGCCTTTGACTCCTTTGCCACACGTTTGGGATGCCAGACTGTGTGAGTTTGTGCTGTGACCACACACACTGTTTTCTGTGGGTCTGTCCAAGTTTGGCCGACCCCGGGTCGCGAGGTCGGACACGCCCGACCCCTTTTTGTGCGGTTCATTTCGCCGACCCCTTTTCTTGAGTTGTTTCGCCTAACCCGACCCCTTGGCCTAAGGTCAGATGTAATGGAACTCCTGGAATCTGGTTATGGTTCACCCGAAGTCGTGTGCAGAGCTAAGATAGATGCTAACTAAGATGGCAATGTGAAGTATGTATCTCCCTTATAAGGCTGTGTGTTGCATTGTCGGCAAGAGTTGCATTGGAGGGTTTAACTTGTGCATTCCTATCTGTTAAGGAACACTTCTGAGTTTATGGAATTAATGGAACGTTGGCTCTTGCAGATGGCGCATTGCACCAGATCCGGCTCTGTGCCCAGCAGCAATGAGCAAAGACAGGATCTTCCCCCGCCCCCACCCCCGTCTCCGCTGGAGGCGATCTTAGCAGCTCAAACCGAGCTGCTGAGGCACCTCGTGCAAGGACAACAGCAGCAGCCCCATGGGGGAAGGGCTCAACAGCAACCTCATGTTGCTCGCTATGAGGACTTCTTGAGGACGCAACCCCCTTTGTTCCAGAAGACACAAGACCCGCTCGACACAGACGCCTGGGTTCGCACAATTGAATCCAAGTTCGAGCTCCCCACCGCTCAGTGCCCCGACCACAATAAAGCCCGGTTTGCAGCCCAACAGCTGCGTGGTTCCGCCCGGCTCTGGTGGGATCACTACCATGTCATGTTGCCAGCCGACCATGTTGTCAGCTAGAACGAGTTCAAGACAGCGTTCAGAGGGCATCATATCCCGGAAGGTCTCCTGGAGTGCAAGCTCAATGAGTTCCTGGCTCTTACCCAGGGAAACAGAGATGTCCTGCACTATGCCCAAGCTTTCAATGACCTGTGCCGTTATGTCGGCTATCATGCGGACACGGATGAGAAGAAGAGGGACCGATTCCGCCGAGGGCTAAGCTTGGAGCTCAGAGAGAGGTTGAACCCCATTAAGGTGGACACCTATAACGAGCTGGTCAACTTGGCCATCTCGCAAGAGGATTGCATGCAGGCTCTCAAAGCCGACCAGAAGAGGAAGGCCTCCGTGGCATTTCCAAGCCAGCCCGCTCGAAGGTTTCGGATGGTTCCTCCTCAGGCACCCAGCCGACCCCAGCAGTCGGGAAGATGGGTTGCCTGACCCCCGCCAGTGGCAGCACCTTGTTTTCCTAGCTTCCAACCACAGGCGCCCCCGCCGACCCTGCCGCCACCACCGCGACCTGCAACTGGTAACCGCTGCTTCACCTGCGGTAATGAAGGGCATTTTGCTAAGGACTGCCCCAGGAACAGAAATCAGTAGCCTGGTCAGAACTCCATGGCGAACAGAGGAAGAAGGCCCAAGGTGCAAGCTCGACAAGGGCGGCTCAACTACACCAGCTTGACTGAACTCCCCGAAGGTGCGCCAGTGATGACGGGTACATTCCTTGTCTTAAATCAAGCTGTTGTTGTTTTGTTTGATTCGGGAGCCTCCCATAGCTTCATCGGGAGTAAGACTAGAGAAAGATGTGAGCTAAGTGTCGGTCACACTAAAGGGTCATATGTGATCTCCACTCCTGGAAGGAAGATAGCCTCAGACCAGATCGTTGCCCTTATACCTATCCAGCTAGGCCAGACCCTTTTCAAGGAAAATCTCATCATCCTTGACCTGGAAGGAATAGACATCATCCTTGGGATGGATTGGATGACAGACACCGAGTGGTTCTAGACACAGCTACCCGAACCCTCCACATCAACTCACCCTTTCATGGCAGTTCTACCCTACCCTTGAAACACCCTAAGTCCGCACTTCCTTGTGCGTATCCTCTATCGGGAGCCCGGCTAGAAAGCCTCCCTGTTGTCTGTGAGTACCCGGATGCGTTCCCAGAGGACTTGCCTGGCATGCCACCCAATAGAGATGTGGAGTTTTCCATAGAGTTGATCCCCGATACCGCTCCAATATCCAAGAGACCCTATCGGATGCCCCCAGCTGAGTTGGCCGAGTTGAAGGCCCAGTTGCATGATCTGTTGGAAAAAGGCTTCATCCAGCCCAGTGCATCACCCTGGGGTTGCCCAGCCCTGTTTGTGAAGAAGAAGGACCGCAGTCTACGCATGTGTGTGGACTACCGACCCCTCAATGCGGTAACTGTCAAGAACAAGTACCCACTCCCCCGCATTGATGTGCTGTTTGATCAGTTAGCTGGAGCAAGAGTGTTCTCCAAGATCGATCTTCATTCCGGTTATCACCAAATCAAGATCCGACCCTGTGACATTCCCAAGACAGCTTTCTCCACAAGATATGGACTATATGAGTACTTGGTCATGTCTTTTGGACTCACCAATGCACCCGCCTATTTCATGTATCTCATGAATTCGGTGTTCATGCCCGAGTTGGACAAGTTTGTGGTGGTGTTCATTGATGATATCCTAGTGTACTCGAAGAACGAAGAAGAACATGCTGATCATCTTCATGTGGTTCTCCAACGGTTGAGAGATCATCATCTCTATGCCAAGTTCTCCAAGTGTGAATTTTGGTTAGATAGTGTCAAGTTTTTGGGACACACTATCTCCCGGAATGGCATAGCCGTCGATCCCAGCAAGGTACAGGAAGTCATGGACTGGAAACCTCATGCCTCAGTGCACCAGATCCACAGTTTCCTTGGACTAGCAGGCTACTATCGGCGTTTCATACCGGATTTCTCCAAAATAGCTAAGCCGATGACTGAGCTGCTGAAGAAAGAGGTCAGATTTGTGTGGAACGACAAGTGCGAGGAAGCCTTCAAGACCGTGAAGCACCTGCTGACCACGGCCCCGGTTTTGGCTCAACCTGACCCCTTTAGGCCGTTTGACTTGTACTGTGACGCCTCTGGCACTGGACTTAGGTGCGTTCTTATGCAAGACAACCGAGCCATTGCCTATACCTCACGGGCGTTACGACCTCATGAGCTGAACTACCCGACCCATGATCTTGAGTTGGCAGCAGTGGTCCATGCCTTAAAAATATGGAGGCACTATCTGATGGGCACCCACTGCAACGTCTACACTGACCACAAGAGCCTCAAGTACATCTTCACTCAAGCCGACCTCAACATGCGCCAAAGAAGATGGTTAGAATTGATAAAGGACTATGATTTGGAAGTTCACTATCACCCCGGCAAGGCCAATGTGGTGGCCGATGCCCTTAGCCGCAATAACTATTGCAACTGTTTGTCGGCAACAACCTTCACCGAGACACTGTGCCACGAGATGGGAAAGCTCAGTTTGGAAGTTGTTTCCTATGGAACCCTCGGCCACATATCTCTTAAGTCTATTTTAGAAGACCAAATCGGGTCAGCACAGTTAGAGGATGAGGAAGTAAGGCGGATCACCAGGAAGATTTCATTGAAGGATGAAGGGTATAAGCAGTTTCGGCAGGATGAGACTGGGAAAGTGTATTATGGAAACCGACTGGTTGTACCAGCCGACACCAGTTTGAGGAGGCAAATCCTAGATGAAGCTCATCTTTCTAAGTTCTCCATCCATCCTGGCAGGAATAAGATGTACCATGATCTCCGTCAAACCTTCTGGTGGAGTGGAATGAAACTGGAAATTGTCTGGTATGTTTCAGAGTGTGACACCTGCCAACGCGTCAAGGCCAGTCATCTAAAGGTAGCAGGTACCCTGCAGCCCCTACCTATTCCCTCTTGGAAATGGGAAGACATCAGCATGGATTTCATCGTTGGACTGCCCCTTTCATCACAGTGACATGATTCCATTTGGGTTATAGTGGACCGCCTGACCAAGTCTGCCCACTTCCTTCCTGTCCACACCACCCACACGGGCCAAGAAGTACACGGAGTTGTATCTTGACCGCATAGTTTCTCTACACGGTGTGCCTAAGACAATCATCTCTGATCGAGGAGTTCAGTTTGTAGCACACTTTTGGGAACAGCTACAAGCATCCATGGGCACCAAGCTCATCCGTAGCTCAACCTATCATCCTCAAACCGACGGTCAAACCGAGAGAGTTAATCATATCCTTGAGGACATGTTGAGAGCTTGTGTCATCCATTACGACAAGAATTGGGACAAGTGCCTACCATTGGCAGAGTTTTCCTATAACAATAGCTACCAAACCAGTTTGAAGATGGCACCGTTTGAAGCATTGTATGGTCGAAGATGCCGGACACCATTGAATTGGTCTCAAGCTGGAGAAAGACAAACCTATGGTCCTGACTTAGTGGTAGATGCCGAAGAGCAAGTGAAGGTAATTCAGGCAAACCTCAAAGCTGCCCAATCTCGACTGAAGAGCTACTCCGACAGAAGGAGAAGACCCCTGCAGTTCGACATTGGTGATCATGTGTATCTTCGGGTCTCCCCGACAAAGGGAGTGCAACGGTTTGGAGTAAAAGGGAAATTGGCTTCCCGTTACATTGGCCCGTATGAGATTGTGGAAATTTGTGGACCAGTTGCCTATCGGATCCAACTCCCAGAACAGCTCTCGGCCATACATGATGTTTTCCATGTGTCTCAACTGAAGAAATGTGTCCAAGTCCCAGCCGAGATCTCAGAGTAGGAGCAGCTTCAGATCGAGCCCGACCTAACCAATGCCGAGTACCCGATAAAGGTTCTTGACCATAAGGAGAGGCGCACCCGACGCCAAGTGGTAAAAATGTACAAGATCCTCTGGAGAAACCACACCGAGGATGAAGCAATGTGGGAGACAGAAGAGTACTTGAACAAGCTTTTCCCAGGTTTCCTTTCCAACCAAGGAAGTAAGGACTGCACACCCCCACCGGTTACTTCTACACCCGAATCTCGGGACGAGATTCTTTTTAAGGGGGTAGGCTGTGACGACCGACCCCCAAATCTCATGAGTTAATCTTAATCCGAGTCCCAAATCCCCCACCTCAGCTCCCCGAGTTGAAACGCTCAACCTCCAGTCCCGACCCGACCCCTGAGACCCGACTCCTCTCCGCTGGCCCCCAGTCCCGACCCCGCCGACCCCAACTCACCTGCCGAATCCTTCTAAGTCCTCCCAGCAGTCTCTCTCTCAATCTGAGCAGTGGACCAACCGAGACTGACCGGTGGACCCACAAAATCTTTCTCCCAGATCTCCCGCGGCAGACGCACTCGAGTAGCATGCCCACTTCAGAGCTTCTCTGCCGCGTGGCTCAACTTCTCCGACACCCACCGCTCTGCCTCATCGCCGGCCATGACCGGATGGATTCTCGCGCCCCCTTCCCCAATCGCAGCGGAACCTCCCCTGCAACCCTTTCTGCAGTACCTCGCAGCCCGCGCCCATCATTACCCTGCCGGACCCCCGGCTGCGGAGCCCGACGCCTCCCGTCTTTTCCGCCGCATCTCCACCGTCGCGCTACCCCAGATACGCTACGCGACGATTCCCCCTCCGCCAACCCAGACCACGGCCGCGACAGCTCCTTTTCCGCCCTGTCAGAGCTACGCCCCCAACAATCTGTTGCTCCGCGCTCGCCCGCACGACCGCGACCTGCCTATCTTCTCACCTGTGCGCCCTCACTTCTAGCACCGTTCCCCCAGTCACTTCCATCAGATCCACCGCACGACGACGCCCGCCTCAGCCAAATCTCAACCACCGGCAAAACCGCGCCTGCGCGGCCCCGCCTCTGGTGCCCAATGACCACCGGTGTCATCCCCGAAGCCCTGCTCCGCCGCACCGCTGCTCAATCTCCGCCCTGGCAGAACACTCGATTGTTTCTTCCCGGTCTTCGCGCCGCTACAACCCTCTCTCTTCCGCGTAGCTATAAAAGGGAATGCCAGAGCTCCGCCGGAGTCCCCTTCGCCATCGCTGCCCTTCCACCTTGCTCTCTGTTCCGTGCTCAAAGCGCTACCGCCTAAGTCCCCGAGGAACTTTCCTCTCCGCTCCACGCCCGCCCTTCCAATCTGCCCGGCCGCTTGCTCCTCCGCGCTACGCGAGAGCTTGCTTGTGGTCCACAAGATGCCCCGCCACCGCCGGAGCACCGCCGGACATCATCGACTGCCCAGTCTTAGTGCTCCAGTTCCTCCGCCCAAGTCTGCTTCTTCCCGACCCCCAAGCTTCACCTGTAAGACGAAGGTAAGCTGCCGACCCTTTTACCGCCTCGTCCGACCCCTCCTATCCGCCCGACCCCTGTTCCGTCTCGCCCGACCCTATCTGTTTCACCGACCTTTCTCCGCCTCGCCCGAGGGCTCGGCTGTATCCTTTTCCTAGACCCGAGGGTATATGTGTAAAAGAATTGGGGGACTTCTCTGCGTTAAGTCTGAGGACCCCCAGCACATCTATTCCTCTAGTCTAAGGGTCAGATCATAAGCTTCTTCCCATCCGACCCCTTTTTCCTTGTTCTTCTCCAACCTAAGCGAACTTCCCCGCTCTTGCCGTAGCTATGCTACAAAGTTTCTGAGCTAGAACTGCAAGTGTTGCTGTTGAAATAACCGTCTAAATGCTAACTCTTGCATTGCATTTCGTGTAGCGTTACATCTCGCCGACGGTGTCTACGAGTTGTACCCGGCACCATAAGACGAAGCTGCAGCAGAGCTCCCGCCTCCAGAAGCCGAAGCCGTCCAAGCAGAAGAGCAGTTTCCCTCCTCCTTGTTCGAAGGCAAGCCCCAGAGCATGAACCCAGTTTCCCAAACTTGCGCATGCCTTCTGTTTCTTGTTTGTGCATTTACGTATAGGAGTTGTGTGAAACCATAGAATGCATGACCTAGATCCCTGATCTGAACACTAGCTGTTGGACCGAGTAATTGCAATGCTTAATAGGAAGCGGTAAAAGTCGAGTGATCTCCTGTCACTCGCGAGTTGTAGGAGTTGGTTGTTTCCTTTCTGTTACAACTATAAGGATGATGGACGGGGCAGGGTTTTGGTTAACTCTTTGGTGGTCGGCTGATCGCCCCGTCTGTCTATGAAACTTGCTAAGGCCCGACAGTGGTGGTGTTCATGATCAAGTGTTTGAAAGTACTAACCTCATACTTATTATGGGATGAGGAAGCCGAGTACCGGATTGAACCTAGACGTGAGCGGTCGCCCCATTGTCCTTGGAACGGAGTTTCCCCTGCGGCTGCACGTGGTAGCAAGTGTGGTCACAGAACGGCAGAGGCCGGGTTTGTGGAACATTGCACCAAAGGAAATGGGCCCGACATGGGTTAGGGGATTGATGGGGAAGGCCGACACAGGAAGCGACCCTCGGTGGTGCGCGGATGTCGTGAGGTTAGGTTCGCCATGCATGGTTAAGGAACTCGAATCGATTCGTCTGCCTCTCACAGTTTGAGACTGCTTGATCGCTATGCTACCCTGAGTAATAAAGGAATCTGATGATGACATGGTCTTGATGATGATATATATACCTTTTGGTTGGTTCTATGTTTGCTTAGAGTAAGTTGTTAACTTAGACCGGATAATGAACTTAGAACCGGAGCTAAAACTTTGAAAATAGGGATCTACTTAGTTCTTCTTGGCAAACAAACCCCTCAGCCAAAGAGCCTTCCATGTCTAGAAGAGGTGGAGTAGCTTTACTCCCTGTCGGTTAAGTCTTGTTGAGCTTAGTAGCTCAGCCTTGTTGTGGCTTTTCTTTTTCAGGTGAAGTTGTTGCTCCCGAGCATTCTTTTGTTGGTACTTGGCCGCCCCAGCTCCCTCCGGGTTGGACGGTCGAGTGGGATCCCTCCTCGGACGGCGAGGAGAGGGATCACTGACGCCTTGGCCGGCCTCACCAAGGATGTCTGACCCCTGCGTTTAGCTTCCACTTGTTTTACCTTCTGTTGTTTTCTTTTGAACCTTGTAAAACTCTGATGTTTGTTTTATGGCCGAACTAAATGGTTAAGTTGTTTAACTCAGTGGACCTGTTGTATTCTCTGGAACCACTCACCTTCGTGTGAGTTTGCTAACTCAGTCCTGTTCAAGTGGTTAAATCGGATGAAATCCGACGGCATCTCGTGTTAGCCCAATTAAGGCCGAGTGTCGTGTTAGGCGACTTAACCGTGCCTTGATCTAGCTAACCCGAGGTGGATCCGCCACATGTTGGAGGCGAACAGTTTCAGCTCCCACCAATTTGGCAACTTTAGTACCAGTTGGAAGCATGCCCGGTACTAAATGGAGGAATTTAGTACCTGGCAAAGGCTGGAACCGGTACTAAATGCCCATAATTTCAGGTTTCGTCATTTAGCAACTTTAGTATCGGTTGGGAGCTCTGCCCAGTACTAAATGGAGGAATTTAGTACCGGGCAAAGGCTAGCACCGATACTAAAGTGTTCCACCTACAAATACTTCGTCTTCTCCAAATACTTAGCAGTTTTAAAAAATTAGTGGTTCCTCCCTCCGCGTCGCGCCGGCCCGGTCCTCGTCGCCATCGCCCACTGCCGCCGCCCCATCGCTGTCGCCATCGCCGTCGCCCACCGCCGCCGTGTCGGTGCCGTCCCCATCTCCATCGCTGTCGTTGCCGCCCCGTCCTGTCCCCGTCCCCGTTTCCATCACCATCCCCGTCGCCCCGTGCCCGGCCGTCACCACCCCATCCCCATCCCCGTCGCCGTCGCCCCATCCCCAACTCCGTTGCCATCGCCATCACCCTGTCCCCAGTTCCATCGCCGTCACCCGTCGCCCCTGTCGCCGGCGCCGGCGCCCCGTCCCCGACCACCGCTACCCTGTCCCCGGCCGCCATCCCCATCGCTACGCCTCTCCCTTCCCCTTCTTCCCACGAGGTGCCGCCGTGCCTCTCCCTCCTCCGCCTTCCCCGTGCGCTGCCGTGCCTCCCCCGCGCACCCTCCTCGGTTAGGTTTTTCATTTTTTTGATAATTTTGATTTTGATGCATTAAAATGATTTTGCTACCCGTATTGGATTAAAATGGCTATGATTTTGCTTGAATTGGATACCAATTTGTATTGGATGCTAAGTAATTATTTTTTGTGATACAATTATGGCATAAGGCTTTATCTCTTAGAGGACATGTAGATATTCACGGGTAGCATTGTTATAGAATTGTGGATGGCTATGAAATGATGGTTTAGATTTATTTCAATGTATATGATGTGCGTATATGACAATGTATTAATGGTGGCAAAGTTGACTAGTTAAGAAAAATGGTGGCAAATTATCTTATCACAAATTTATTTGGATAGTTTGGGCTAACTATAGCAACTGGAAGTTCTTCTCGCTGTGGTGGTGGCAGCCGTGGAGGTGGCCGCCGTAGTGGTGGCGGCCATGGACACTACATTTTCAAGGAGCCACCGTTGGCTCATCCTCCAGGAATTCACTTTTCTAATCGCGTTGCCAAAATGAGATCTAAGCAGAGGAACAATTTCCAACATAGTAATATTCTTTCCTTCTTGTCATTTATTTTTTTTACTACACATGAATAATTCCTAAATTTATTTACATACAATGCAGCGTATGGACAATATTAGGTGGCTGAAAGATGTTGTCGAAGCTCTAGGTGGTACTTCTCCTTTAGTGCAGTCCGAGATAGTTGGTCCACGGAATTTTAAAAGAGTAAAAATCTCTTTTTGAGTACCTATTCAAGAAACATAGGGCAACCGGATGAGAGTACTAGGACAACCCATTCTGATGGTTTCAATTGTTGCATGGGGTCAATTAGCACCAAGTAGGGTAACTTTTGAAAGGACCATCGTGGAGGCCTGCCTACAATATCTTAAGGATCATGGGTACTTTGTTCCAAACTTATCATATTTTCGAATAAAGGCGCTCGAGGAGGGAGAAAGCAATGTGACTAGGACCAGTGAGAGGCTTTGTCAGTTGAATCAATATGACATGGTATGGAACATATCTAATCATACTTTTATCTTTAATTATGTTACATCTTTTAATATTCATCATGTTATTCTCTTCTTTTAGGATGTCTTTGGTCAAACCTTGGCAACAATGAGCTTTCATGCGATTCTGGCTCAAGTCTTGGATGTGTTAAATCATAGTTACACCAATGGAAACCTGATACGCACCAGAGATTTCAAGCTCCAAGCTCATCTCACTTTCTATAGGCCATTTCAGTTGACGTCATCTCCATTGTTCGGGATTTACGGTAGTGCATGTGACCGTCCTTGTGAAGCGCTATAGAGTGCACTAATTCATGCTCTAGCTTATATTGATGAAGTTATAGGCTTTACGATTGGAGACTTAAGCTATGTGGCATATCTACATAAGCAAAGAGAATTATTAAATATGTATCATGCATGGATGTACTCCTACCGTACCCTTTTCTTATGGATTTAAATTTGTTCTCTCTAAGACCTTAAGTATTGATGTACGAACTATTGAGTGTTAATGATTTGAATGGGTTGATACTTATCATACTTGGATTTGAATGGGTTGATATATTAATGTAATATTATTAGTAAAAGCTCCGTCGAATACAAATACGAATTAAAACTAAAGGGTAAAAAAAGAAAAGGAATAATCTTTAGTACCGGTTAGTAAAACCAACCGGTACTAAACTGTCGTCCGCAATAGCGTGACGTGGCTCGCAGTTTAGTACCGGTCGGTAACAATGGCGCATTTAGTACCGGTTGGGCTGACCAATACTAAATGGCGTGATAGTTAGTACTGACCAGGCGATACCGGTCATGCGCCTGGTACTAAAGGGGTTACTGACCGGTACTAGAAGTTGATACTTCAGCACTGTAATGGTACTTATTTGGTATCATGAATGTTAGTATTTTATTATATAAATTTATTAAATATGTAGCATGCATGGATTTACTCCTATCGTACCCTTTTCTTATGGATTTAAACTTGTTCTCTCTAAGACCTTAAGTATTAATGTACGAACTATTGAGTGTTAATGATTTGAATGGGTTGATACTTGTGATACTTGGATTTGAATGGGTTGACATATTAATGTAATATTATTAGTAAAAGCTTCGTCTTATACGAATCGAATTAAAACTAAATGGTAAAAAAAGAAAAGGAATAATCTTTAGTACCAAAACCAACCGGTACTAAACTGCCATCCGCAACAGCACGACGCGGCTCGCAATTTAGTACCGGTTGGTGTTACCGACCGGTACTAAATGGCGCATTTAGTACCGGTTTAAATAGCACGGTATTTAGTACCGACCAAGCGATACCAGTTGGGCGCCCGGTACTAAAGGGGTTACTGATGGGTACTAGAAGTCGATCCTCCAGCACTGTAATGGTACTTATTTGGTATTAGTATTTTATTATATAAATTTGGTATATGCTTTGACTCTCCAATAAAGTTGGAATGACTTTTAGAACGGAGGGAGTAATTGTTATCTGATCCTTCAGTTCGCTGGGTTGGTGGCCAGTCCAATGTCCCCACCGTATCTCAGTAAAATCAGAGCCAATCGGTTCTACCAAAGATGGAAGCACGCAACAGTCAACACCATGATCCACGCAATAGTAGCAGCAGCGGTGGTGGCAGACCAGTATGTTGTGGATGAAGGATGAGAAAAGCAATCGCCATTGGCTATTTGGCTTCATCATCTAATGAACTCCCAGAACAATGGTGAAAGCCAAGTATAAATGGTTAGTCTTTGCTTGTTAGTTTGCCAGTATAAATGGTTAATGCAACATTGTAATGCTTATTTCGTCAAAAGGTTGTAATGTGGAATTTGGTATATTTCTGGTGGCCCAATGAGCTTGTATCACATGAACTTCCTGGTGACTTTAAATGGGCATCAATATGAACCTTATGCACTGTTCTTCGCTGAAATTCTAGGGGAGCATGCTTGGATGATGTCAAGTTGTGTTGCCGGGTGCTTATCAATATGATTGTGATTAGTGTTTCTCTCTTCTGTGATCATTTTATTTCCTGTCATGACTGGTTATTATAGAAGCTGCACCTCTTTTGCTCTTAATTCAACTCCATGTACACTTGCTAGCACATTCACATTTTGAAGTTGTTTGAATATTCTTCAAGAGGAACTATAATCCGGTAAGAAGGACCCCTTTCTAAAACAAAATCACTTCTGAATTCAAAAGAAACGAACGAAGCACATGTGATTTTTTTTTCATCATCCATACGTGCAAGAGAGTATTGAGTGAGGACCAAGGACAAATCATATCAACCCAAGCATAGCATACCCACATTATTTTTGCTCTAGGTTCGGCACTTCAGCTCTTTATGTTATGTTACCAATTAAATGGTTAGTCTTTGCGTGGTAGTTTGCCAGTTGTAATGCTGATTTCGTCAAAAGGTTGTAGTGTGGAATTTGGTGTATTTTCTGGTGGTCCAATGAGCTTGTATCACATGACCTTCCTGGTGACTTTAAAGGGGCATTAGTATGAACCTTCTGCACTGTTCTTCGCTGAAATTATGGGGGAGCATGCTTGGATGATGTCAAGTTGTGTTGCCGGGTTCTTATCCATATGATCGTGGTATGTGTTTCTCTCTTCTGCAATCTGTGATTTTATTTAAACCCTAAAAATACTCCAGTTAGCAATGAAGTTTATACTGCACCGGTAATCAATGATAAATATAGTATATTTATAATAGTAAGAGAAACCATCCCTTTAGCAGGCCTAGAGCATTCACCCTGAAGTCACATCTAGATCCTTGTTTGGGGAACATGTGCAGTGTAGCAAAATCAACTTTGTTCGCAATAAATAGGTCATTGGAGAACCTTTTAATACAAAAGGCGTTCAACTCAGGGTATAGAGAAATGTTGAGTACATTCCTGGCATTTGAGCACAACGGCGTAAAAACGGTCACAAGCCGCCCTGCGCACTTCTTCACCTGTCATGTTCAACAAGGTGCTTGAATCACCACCCACGAGAGCTAAGGTATACAACAAGTCGTCCAAGAGTCTCGTCCACCGCCTTGTTCCATACACGAGCCAGTTCAGGTGAACTTTTTCGACTGATGATCTCACCAGGCTGTGCAACAGGAAAGATTGAGACAGTGAGGATAGCTTCATCATGAGCTAGAAAACTGATACAGGTAACCGGCAAGGTTTAGTAAAAAGTTTGGAACATAGCAATCCTCATTTGTTGCCGCGGCTGCTGAGGTTCATGAAAGGGAACAATATAACTTACTGCTCAAAAGATGGTGCTCCATATGTCCCCATAAAAACACCCAGCTTTAGACCCTGATGCTGTTTCTAGCTATGACTTCAACTTGGAAGACAGTTCAAAAACACATCTTTCATGACTACACAATACTATTTTTTCCTAGGGAACATCCTCAGTGTCACAGGTGTTATATTTACAACTCATTTGCTCCCTGACTTCGCCACAAATTTTGCAATTTTTGAGGTTTTATCTTGGTATGTATAAGAAGCTAATGGGATAACAGTTCTAGATGAAGATAAAAAAGGCACCATCATTTCTTCGAAAAGGTACCATATGTTGAATTTGAATAATTCGTGATGGATCCTCCTTAGACAAACACACAAGACATGGGACAACCATTTAATACTTGGATGTTTTGAAACCTCTGATAAGAGATCATGCAAAAATCATAGCAGTGTTCAAACAATACTTTTGGATTTCCACAACTCTCTGTTCAGGTTTTTCTTTTGTATCTTGTGATGTCACTGGTTTGGGAACATACAGATATTAATCCCTCAAGGGCCAAGATTTCAGAAACGGAATATGATATTCTCGAACTTGGAGGTTTCTCCTAAAATTTTTAATGCCATCAATACCACACTAAATTCTAATCAGTTTAGTAAAGCAGCAAGAGAAACATTGATCTAGATAGCATGGAATTGATGAAAAGCACAACCAAACCTTTTTTTTCTCTCGAACACATAGGAAAGCTGCGTATCTTTGTATTATAGAGAGAAAGAAAGGACAAACCCATACCCTCTCTTCTCTCACCTAGGAGAGAAAAGCACAACCAAACTAAGGTGCATTTCAGTCTTTCCTTTCTTCCCAAATTCCTTGGCTTGGACTATGATACTACTCCCTCTGTTCATTTTCATTTTGATTAAGCATACTTTGACCTTAATTTCTTTTATAGCATATTGCCAATTATTACAACATCAATAGCATATTAAAAGTATCTTGATGTACAAATAGTGATATAACTTTGTACACTATACTTGCATAAGGAATTATGAAAAATAAAATCCAATCAAAACACGACATATAAAAATGGATGTTGGAAGTAGCTATTATATTGGGTTTGCAATGTGCACATTTCTAATGAAGTGGGGATTGTGGAATGGACCACCTCCAATGTGTGATCCTAATGGCCGCACCATGGCACCAACCCACTTGCTTTACTGAAGGACTATTTTTGTTGCACTAAATCATAGAAAAACCAAGAGGATTCTTCAAACCAAACACCTATAACTAACTCCATGGAACCTGTGAGATTAAAGTCTGTCTGTTGACATGCTAGTGGCGGTAAAAAGGTCACAGCATAAACAAAAAAAAATCATGAATTCTGATGGTCACTAGAAGTCTGTCTTGTGTTCTATGGAAAACTAAGCCGTGAATCGCCACAATAGTTCAGAAAGCAGACATCAGCTAGGCTCGGAGGATGAAACCAAGGTGCTGACCTGGTAGAAGTAAGACGATCCGTCGGCTTCGGCGAGGGAGCGGTAGATGGCGCGGCGCTGGTGGAGGACGAAGCCGCCCATGGAGACGGAGCCCAGGGCGAATCCGAGGAGGCGCTCCTGCGCGCAGATCCAGACCCCCAACCCACAAGAAAAGGAACCGAATCAGCCACAATAATCAAACGGGGTCCCGTCGATTTCTCGATACTCAAGGGGTTAGGCCGGGTTACCTGTGCGAGGATGCTGATCATGGTGGTGACGGTGGCGGCCGCCGGCGAGACGTGAGATTGGGCGTGTAGGCTTTGTTTTTCCTTGCCCTCTTCGGCTACGGCGGTTTCCACGGCGCTGGGTGATGTGCTCGCCGGTGATGTGGAGGTTGGTAGGCTCCGAGAATGCGACGCTCATGGGCCGTTGTGGTGTGTTAGTGGGCCGGGCTGGTCCCAGCTATCTCACACTCATCTGGATTATCATTTCCCTTCCTAAAAAAAGAACTTTTTTTATTTTTTTATTTTAACATTTTGCAAAAATATATAGTCAAACAAAAAAATTGCAAAACTAGGCTATTGTCGCCGGCCCAGCCAACGGTAGGTCCCTTCCGCCGGCCCAGCCGGCGGTTGGGCCAGCGGAAGGGCCTTACCGCCGACCCAGGCGGCGACAAGGGGTACACCTCTCCGCACCATACTTTTAAAAAATCATAACTAATTCATATCAACTCGGATGGAGATAAACTTTATATGAAAATTGTAGATCTTGACAAGATCTACAAATTTGTAGTTAAAACTTTTTTCATTTGATGTCATATTAGTGCTCAAATAATCGACACAAGTTTTAGATCCAAAAATCAAATGAAAAAAATTTAACTACAAAGTTGTAGATCTCGTCGAGATCTACAATTTTCATATAAAGTTTATCTCCATCCGAGTTGATATGAATTAGTTATGATTTTTTGAAAGTGTGGTACGGAGGAATGTACCCTTGTCGCCGTCTGGACCGGCGGTAAGGCTATTCCGCCGATCCAACAACCGCCGCCTGGGCCGGCGGTAAGATCCTTCCGCCGGCCTAGCAGGTGACAATAGTCTAGTTTTGCAATTTTTTTGTTTAACCATATATTTTTGCAAAATGTTAAAATAATAAATATAAAAATAATAAAGTTTCCTAAAAAAAAAGCACATCACGGCTATAGTGCTTTGCCTGTCTCCATCCAACGGCTAAGAGGGTTGTAAAAAATGAGAATTCAGAAGGGAAATGTAAAAAATTTCTTGGCATGTGAAATTACCATCGCTATCAGCAGCTAATAGGGGCTACATCCAACCCAACTTAGTGCTCAAACGATATTAGAAGAGTTAAACAGGCATGCATACCACTGCAAAGCCTACATCCACAGCTAGCCTTCACAACCATTGCGGTCATCAGAACAAACCATGAGGCTGTGCTGCATGATTAACCAGGCAGCATCCATACTGTGGCTGACAATTTGGCATCAATACTTGCCCGTGACCATTGAGCATCAGGAACTGGGTATTTACATTGGAGCATCCCGATCGTGATCAACACGCTTTGAATCTGAGCTCTGATTTTTAACGAGACGTGTGAGCTAAAGCTAATCACGAGGATAATCCAAAAGCCAGCACGAGCTTAGATGTTCCTACGCTATTTACAGACCCCATAATCATACTACTGCAGGATGGTACCCGGTCGGCGGTATGTTCTCCAGCCTTGGCATGTTACTCACGTTCCTCCTGGAGCCCCATTCCTGGCAGCACTCCAGAGCTAGGCGAAGGGCGGTGCCCAAGCCGAGAACAATAAGAACGCCTGCAAAAATCAGGAAGGTGAGGTAACTCAATTAACAAACATCCAGTGCGCAGAGCTATCTTCAAGTGAACCAACGCACAAGTAGCAGCAAGATAATCAATCAAATGAGAATATGACTCCAATATGTCTTGTTATTATAGAACCAAAAGTATGAAGCACAACAAACATGGATTGCCAATAAACTTAATGGGATAGATCCCATGGACACATTACGGCCATTATCTATCATTAGCTACTCCAAGAAATTAGATAACCACTATCTATCATTAGCTACTCCAAGAAATTAGATATGATTGTTGAAGCCTATAGTTATTCCAGAGAACTCTGTTTTGAGTCACTTGTCTTCCCTTGAAAATCTGTAGCTTTCTTTTGAGATTCTAAAGCCTAAGACTTCAAAATTAGTACAATAGAAAAAATGTGTTTAATAAGCTGCCCATTTAATGAAATGATGCTAGGAAACAGTATCAACAATAACAACATTCGTGACTCAGTTTCATCCTGTGACTTCTGATTTTGTTTTTACATGAAACAAGTGTAGTTCCAAACTCCTATTTGCCAATCTAGCGATGGTAGGTTGGACATTTTGCGTATAAAACAACAGACTGAATAATAGTCGATTGTCGATGAAGAATAAACTGTAAGGTTAAGTCTCATGAAGCTAAACCTTACCCTGCCTTCCACTTATCTCTTTTTTGGAGTTCAACAAATGGTAAATAATAACAGAACTGTTAAGGATATTGGAATATGGTAGAGCAAAACATTGTTCCATACCAATTATTATGTTGACAGGAAGTGCGGAGACGCCCAGGGAAACAGATATTAGCACGTCCAATAAGAGACCGCCAATCAGAATTGCAAATGCAACCCAAAGTGGGCTAAACCATCCCTACACATAAAGAGAAGAAAATAAAATATGAAGCAGAACGAAATGCCCGGGTTCAAAAAATTGAAAACTTGCACATGATTACATGATTGCTAATTCATTTTTTGCAGATACAGAGCCAAATTAGTGCATTTGTTTCTTATTTATCGTATCCACAGTCATAAAAATACCCTTTCACGTCCTCCTCGTCCCCTTCCATAAGTCGAATCAACCCTCCAAACCCAATAACTTGTCTGCTGAATGAAAACAAGTAAATTTCACAACTAGAAAGAAGAATTCGACTTGCAATTTTATCAATACTGTTACTACTCAAATTTCAAGCTGATGTTAATTTATGTAATTGTGTATCAGAGGTCTTCCAGAACAAAGTAAATTGAAGTTGTTATACTTAACAAGGTACTTCAACAGATATGAACTGACAACAGTTACTTTATCTTGGCTATACATAAACATAGATCAGTTTCTTAGTTAAGGCATAATGACAATGGATAGACATATGAAATAGGAAGCATACATTCTCCAAAGGAAAAAGTCCAAATTACTCCCTTCAAGTATAGCAAAAGTCCAGATAACCCTCTAAACTATGTTTTGGTTCAATTTACCCCCTAAACTATGCTATTTGGTTCAACTTACCCCATAATCCAATTTGTCCTTTTTGCTTCTCCATACACAAGTTGAATTTTAATTTGAGACTTTGCAGGGTGGTAGTGAACATCATAATCTATATTAAAAAAATATTTTTTGAATTTGTCATCATTATTTTTTATATAATTTTGTATCTCAAGGATAAATTTTATTATTAAGTATCCTACCCTATCGAAATAATGACAAAAAATTCATGATATATTTTTCTAACATGTATTATGATGTCTGATATCATCTTGCAAAATTTGAACTGAAGACTCCACTTGTGCATGGAGAAACAAAAAAGACAAATTGTGTTAAGGGGTAAATTGAACCAAATGGCATAGTTTAGTGGGTAAACTGAACCAAGAAATACTTTAGGGGTCATCCAGACTTTGGTTATACTTGAAGGGAGTAATTTGGACTTTTTCCTTCTCCAAATGGTCCAACACACATATTGAAATATATGAAGTACATAACAGTAAACATACACTTGCTTGTGTCTCTGGAGGGGGGATATTGACAGCCACCTGTCTGTATAGCAAGGAAAATCAGCTCGGCAAAGCAATTCAAAGCAACAGCCACCAAGAACCATCTGTGTAGAAAACTTACTGGCATATCTCACACTTGTTTGAACCTCTCGTGCGAAACCAAACATCAATGCATGTGCGGTGTGCTTTAGCAAGATCACCACGACATCTGCATCCAAGATCTACCAGAGGTTCTTCTGTCTTCTGCTGACAGACTCTGAATACGTGAAAAAAATATTAATCCTCCAGGAAAAAAGGAAGGTAATACCAGCAAAGAGTCAGGAACATATAGATATTGAAGTTAAAGCAAATGACAGTATACAATGAAGAAGGGCCTCTAGATTTGTGTTTTACATGACTGGACCTAATGATCAAATGGCATTGCAATGTCTAACATTAAAAATGTTTTTGTATACAGAGAAACGCCACATTAACTTAAAGCACTACACGAAACATAGCTCAATGGTGCAACACTAGGCCACCACAAGAGAACAAAACTGTCAATGCCAATGCATTGTTCATGTAAAACAAGGGTAACCAATTGGTCATAGGTACCTTAAGTCCTTAACTGGGACCTGGGCTTATTAAGAGTAACGAGTATTATTCCTGTTGAACAAGTGACCCAAAGCGCAAACTCCCTTAGCACTACTAACCAATATTGATTCCAGGTGGCTGCATTGGGAACAAAATAACCAAAATAGGGCTCCCATGAATATCTATAAATGTCAAAATAAAGAGCCAGGATGATTTGACCAAGCGAAACGGAATGGATGTGGACATGTGGTATTACTTGTAACAAGTATATTAAAAAGATCCCACAAGAACATCAATAAATGCCAAAGCAATGGTGTGCAGTCCATGCTTACAGCACCAAAAATGTTCAACCAGATGTTGATTATCACTTTATAGCATGTGTTCCATATTATTTTTCATCCGCAGCCTCCTAGCTGCTAGTTAGCCCTTAATAGCCAAGAGATAAATGCTACATATATTTATTGAATCCATGGTGTACTGATCTATCATAGTACTGTACGTAAAAGATGTTAGGACCTCCAAGCTTGAGCATAAAGTTGATGTATTCATTCTGAATATCCTTTGCTTCTACATGCAAGATTGCAAGGTCAACCAACTGCATTGGGAAGCATAACCTACCTTCCCTATGATAAAGCTCAAATACCTTCATCAAGATCCTAAAGTAACATAACTGCCAGCAATTCATGTAGTCCCTTTTGCACTCCATAACAGCCTAATCAAACTAATGTATGAGCTTCATGAGAATTAGAAGTTTATCACTTTAACTAAATCAGCACACATCAAATGCACTGGTAAGGTCACAATACTAACGAAGAGTCGGGTAAATTGTCAATTAACATATTCAAAGACTTATTGCTTGTAGGTGATAATTGATGAACAACATTCATCTGCACTGCAGCCAAAAATCCATTCGTGTTATCAGAATCAGAAAAGCCAGCTAGGGAAATCACAAGTCCATACAACTACAAGACAAACAGAACAAGTTTATCCATACAACTACAATAAATTCCCTGCAGGAGCAAGTTCAGCAAGCAGTGCCCCAAGACAGGGATCACCAAACGCCATCGCAGGTAAATCATGGATGGATAGAACGCGCCGCTGCTAAACCTAACGAGGTCAACATACAAAATTGGAACACTTCCAGGCAAAACACACTCCCGTTCCCTTCCGATTCGCGATTCAACGAAATGGTCCGAGCTTGGGCACAGCCGAACCCAAAACGACGGGTTACCTGCATTGCTCGTAGTCGTCGAAGCTGTCGGACCTCGCCAGCTCGGCCTCCTTCGCGGCCGCCGCAGCAGTCACCGACACTGAGGCGGCCATGGCCTTTACGCCATCTGCCTGCGGGGAGGACGCCGGGGAGACGCCCTTTGCATCGGGCACCTGAACCTCCTCCCCTGGGCGCGAGATCACGATGGTGACCGCCGGCGCCGGAGCCTCCGTCTGCAACGCTACCACCTCCTGCTGCGGCGCCGGCGCCTGAACCTCCTCCCCTGGCCGCGACATCACGATGGTGACCGCCGGCGCCTCCGTCTGCAACGCCACCATCTCCTGCTGCGGCGCCGGCACCAGCGTCGCAGCTGGAGCTTGCGGCAAGGGCGGCTGCGGCTCACGGTCCGGCTCGGGGCCCGGCCCTGGGTCTAGGGCCGCGCCGGGCGCCGATCCGTCCGCGCCGCTCGACATGGGTGGCCCGCCGGCTCCCACCTCCTCCTCCTGCTGTGCGACTAGCAGTCGAGCACCTCGCGTGCCGTGCGAGGAGGGGAGGTGGCGCCCCCTTTTGCGTGTTGGAGGGCGGGGCACGGAGCACCTACTCCTGCGGCTACTGGCTGCTCGGTCTCGCGACGGCCAGGGGAGGGGGGATGGGAGGCGGTGGGGACCTACGCCGACGGGGGAGATCAGATGGGGACGGATGGGATGGGGAGCTGCCGTTGCGGATTGGGGATAAGGACGAGGGCTTTGCGGGGGAAGAGGGTGTGACTGACCGGTGGGCTTACCAAGACATAGGACCCAGATATCAGTGGCTTTGCGTCGTGCAGGTACGAGTAAGGAAAGCTGCGACGCGTTTCGGATCTGGAGAGGCGAGAACGGACTTGCGTCTCTGGTGAGTGTGCCAGTGACAGTGCGCGCAGCCAAGTACGAATGAGGGCTGTTTGGTTCCCGACTTCCAACTATAACACTAGGTAAAAAAAAGATTCCTATCACATCAAATTTGCGGCACATGTATGGAGTACTAAATGTAGAAGAAATTAAAAATTAATTTGACAATTTTATTGTACTTTGCGAGATAAATTTTTTGAGCCCAATTAGTCAATATTTGGACAATAATTCACAACAAACGAAACGCTACAGTGTGCTACACTGCTACAATACTGATTTTGCATCTTTAATAAGGCCTGAGCTTTTGCCATTTTCTCTCCTCGAACCGATCGAAATGAAATCGTAGATTAAGGGGCCGTTTGGATACCAGGGGCTAAACTTTAGCCCTGTCGTATCGGGATGTTCGGATACTAATTAGGAGGACATAAGCTAATTAGAAAACTAATTGCAGGATTCCTAGGCTAAATCGCGAGACGAATCTATTAAGCCTAATTAATCCATCATTAGCGAATGGTTACTGTAGCACCATATTATCAAATTATGGACTAATTAGGCTTAATTGATTCGTCTCGCGATTTAGCCTAGAGGTTGTGTAATTAGTCTAGGTTTAATACTTCTAATTAGTGTCCAAACATTCGATGTGACGGGGGCTAAAATTTAGCCCCCTCCTCCCAAACACCCCCTAAGACCCCGTTTGGATACTCACTGCTAAAGTTTAGCACCTGTCACATCGGATGTTTGGATGCTAATTAGGAGTATTAAACATAGGTTACTTACAAAACTAATTGCATAGATGGAGTTTAATTCGCGAGACGAATCTATTAAGCCTAATTAGCCCATGATTTGATAATGTGGTGCTACAGTAACCATTTGCTAATGATGGATTGATTAGGCTTAATAGATTCGTCTCGCGAATTAGCATAGGGTTCTGCAATTAGTTTTATAATTAGCTCATGTTTAGTCCTCCTAATTAGCATCCAAACATCCGATGTGGCACTGCTAAAGTTTAGCACCTAGTATCCAAACACACCTAAAGCTGCCAAAAATTCTAGAAAAGTTTAGCAAATTTTTGAATTTTACTTTACTCCGTACGTTAGTTAATTATTAGGACCTTAATATAGCTACAACTACAAGAGATTAAGGTTGAGTGAGAAGAATAACCAGCGAGGATTGGTGTTCGACTAGGCAGTAAAAGCTAAATAGCCGATCAACCAGCATTTAGCCAATTAATCAGATACAATGATCGATTAGACCTAAAAAAGGTTGGCATTTGATCGGTCTAAACATCCGTTTAGACGAACATGGCTGGCCGGCTAGCTAGCTCTTGCCTAAATGACCACTTGGACTGGGGATGCGACGTTGTTGTGATGAAATTAATGATGCGTAAGAGTTTATAATTGTAGAACTAGAGGGTAGTAAGCATATTTAGGTATTGATAAAAAGGAAGACAATATTCAGTTTGTGCACCGCAAATGATTTGAAAGGTTCCTCTTCGCTTCAACTATAAAATACGGTGAAAGATATATAATATTCCCTCCAATCTCAATAAATAGTAGTCTCGCACAGAATCTCTCTCTAGGCGAGAAAGCCCCAGCCAGCTCGCTGGTGACCGCCCGGTCCTGGTGTCCACCCTCCCCGCTCCCACCCACCACCCACCACCAATGGACGGAGCCGACGATGGCTGGGAGGGGGAGGATGAATCCTCGCACCTTCCTCCGCTTGTTGCGGCGGCTGTGGCCGCCTTGGCAGGGGTAGCGTCCTCCTTCCAGCACCCCTCTTCCCCTCCCCACCCGGCTTCCCCGCTCAACCCGCTAGCTACCTCCTTCGAGCTGAGACAAGAAGCCCCCTCGGGAGGGACCCCAGATTGGCTCAGGTACAGTGCATTGTCCGACTCCGATGGGCCAGATGCGATGTCGCCTTGGTCGCCCGCTGCTCCTGCACGTCATCGCAGAAGGAGGTTGCTTGCGAGGATGGGCCACCCTCTCACCGGGAGGCCGCCCCACGTGCCATCGCCGGAGGATTTATGGTCGATGCCCGGAGATCTGGAGGCATGCCACCTCCTGGGGTGGCGCTGCTGCCGGGTGGTCGCCGGCTAGCACCGCGGTTGCAGCGGGGGTCGCTCCGACGGCACCTGACCTGAGGAGGGTTGGGAGATGGCTTGAGGTCGTCGTCGCTGCTGGCAACGCAGAGAGCGCCCGTTCGCTCGCCCGCCACCTCACCCTGTTCCTATCGATCTGGTTCGTAGATGCTTCAACTGCCTCGCCACCGATCATGTCGCGGCAGCCTGCAGGAACCCCTCACGTTGCCTCCGCTGCAGGCAGGAGGGTCATCGATCATGCCACTGCAGGAGGGGTCGCTCTCCACATCACCAGGAGGCATAGCGACCACTGGTTCATCCACCGTCACCGGTCGCCCATGGTCGCTCCACTTCGTCCGACACAAAAAGATCAGCGCATTCGCAGTCCACGAGGCGATCCTTCTCCCCTCCGACGGTCTGCGCACCCTCCTCGCCCAAGGTGGGGGATCAAGACATGGTTGCAGCCGATGACGACATCTCCAAGCCCTCACCGCCCCCATCGCCGCGGCCTCTAGGCGACCTCTCTCGGCGACCGGCAAGGGAGATTTGTGTAGTGCCTCGATCGCATGAGATTGATACTACTGAAGAACGGCTGTCCACCTACGCCTTGGTCGGCATGGTAGGAGGGACACGTCCTGCAGTTTCGCCGATCCAGGTGGGTCACTTGCTCGAGGAGTTCCACGCGCTCATGCCGGTGAATTCTCTATCTACCAGTTCGAACCAGAAGATTTCCTGGTGGAGTTCACTTCATCGTCTGCTACGGACCGGGTGCTCCACTCCTACCTGTCGGCGGATGCCCCCTTTCAGCTAGTCTAGAAGCGATGGCGTCGGCAATCCATGGCAAGCCTGGCGTCGCCCGGGTGCTGGTGGAGCTCAAGGGTATCCCTGCCCATTCCCGCAACGTCAACACTGTGTAGATCGTCCTGGGTTCGGCATGCTCTAGCTTTGTTGAGGCGTCGGCACCACTAGCTAGTAATAATCGTTGTTCTCTTTATGTTGCTTCTTGGTGCATGCATCCTGATCTCATTCCGACGGAGAAGCTGCTGTTCATCCCGGAACCACCTGAGCCCTACATGGAATGTGGGCTCTTCCTCAAGCCACACGAGCTCATCCACTCCAAGCAGGACGGGCTATGGTATTTGGTTCATGTGCGTATTGTTGAATTTCAAGATTGGTCGCTGTCAAGTGATTCTTCGGATGATTCCCCGGATTTGTTTGGTAGCTCCAATGATGAGGAGTACCCCAGCTCCAGGCACGGTGGCCGCGACCACCCATGGCTGAGAACCTCCAGGTTCAACCATGATGGAGCTTCCGGATCAGGTGGGGGTTCATCCCTGGGTTCGGGCTGGGGACCGTCCTTCTTGTCAGCGTCGAAAGGTCTCTCCAGTCAGGCTTGGAGCCTGGCAACCCCGATGTGCTTCGAGCAGTGCACGATTACCGTAGTGGAGGAGGACAGATGCGGTGATGCTGTCGAGCGGGGATTGGCACCCGAGTCCCAACGGGGGCCATCCCTCGATGCGGTGGCCATGCTTGTTGGGCCCAACCGTGAAGTCAACAACTTGGCGTGGTGGGGTTGTCTGCATGACCCTATGATAGAGGAGGCTGGTCGCTTGGCTAGGCGACGAATTTGCCACCCCCTTCAACGATAGGTGCTACCCGACAAGGGGCATGCCTGGGAAGTTGAAGACCTTCCCCCAGATGGGTGGCAGTTTGAGCCTACTGCTACAGGAGTTCTCGACCCCATGACGGTCGAGGCTGCGCTTCTGCCCGTTGGGAGAGGCATGCTGCCCACATGCTACCCCCCCTTTGCTCATCGGGAAGTAGGGAGGTGGCTTTTGATGATGGGCTGGGCCGCCAATCGCTTCCAGGCGTGAAGGAGATGGGCTATGAGGTGGCCCAACTTCCTCCTCCACCGGATCCGCCTACTCTAGCCCAATCGCTCTTGACTCAAACCGGCCCACAACCAGACAGTAAGCTGGCGCTCCTTGAGGCGGTACGTTTTGCTGACGTCCCTGCTCCTGAGCTGCCAGATTCGCCACTCCACGGTAGCTTCGTGATGCAAAGGGGATCTAGCTTGGCCCTGCCATTGCACTTTCCCCTAAGGTCTGTACACCAGTCAGGGCTAATGTCTCTTGATTCGCGTTGGACGTTTGCAGGATCATTTCGCCGGGAGCCACGTGCCTCACCACGTCGCGTCGCAGGGCACGCACTCCTCTAACTAGGCCATCACCACTACTGCGGCGAAGCAAGAGATTGGCGAAGAAGTAGAGGGATTGTGCCACCAAGCCGGCTCTCCAAGCACAAAACATCCTCATGAAGCGACTAGGGATTTTGTCAAGATCTGGGCTGTTGGACGCCGCTACTTTCTAGAGATTCCTGGAGGTTTTCACTGCCATCCTCAATGTCTTGCAATGTGAGACCCTCAACACCTTGCTTCCTGTAGCTGGGCCATCATTCGTGGTGACCATGTCAGAGATAGAGCCTTGATCTCGTTGCCTGGGTAACTGGTCGCCAATGGTTTATTTATGAATTGTGAAAATATTTTAGTTTGGAATGTCCATGGGCTCAATGCGCGAGCTAAACGGAACATGTTACGTGAGGTGGTCGCTCAAGAACGTGTTTCTCTTGTTATGCTGCAAGAAACTATGTTGGATGACTGTAATGATGCGATGATCTTAGATTTATTTGGGGCTAGGTTTGATTACTTTACTCTACCGACCACAAACACATGTGGTGGGGTGCTCTTGGCATGGCACCAAGACACCTGGGCGATCTCAAACCCTCTGGTTCGTGATTTCTCACTCACGGTCGGTTGAGCTCTAGTAAAGAAGAATGGTGGATGACATGTGTGTATGGCCCCCAGTCAGATGAAGATAAAGTGGCATTACTGGAGGAGCTACGAGAGGTTTGTACTAGATGCTCAGGTCAATGGCTTGTGTGTGGCGATTTTAATCTCATTTACAAAGATGAGGATAAGTGCAATTCCCGCCTCAACCGCCATATGATGAATTGTTTTAGGCGCTTCCTCAATGACACTGAACTTCTTGAGCTGCTTCTCCATGGTCGCTTATACACTTGGAGCAATGAACATGTTGACCCACTCTTGAGAACATTGACCGTGTCTTCGTCTCGGATGACTGGACCGAATCCTTCCCAGACCACAACCTCATGGCACTCTCGTCGAAAGGATGAGATCATGCGCCGCTGCTCCTCCAAACTAGCTGTGTTCTCAGCTCATTCTGGAATTTCAGGTTCAAGAACATGTGGCCTAAGTATGATGGATACTTGGAGACGGTGGCCCAAGCATGGTACTGTCCGTGGCTGGAGGTTGATGCGTTTCATGTTCTTGACTACAAGCTACGTAACACGGCAGTCGCACTCAAGAAGTGGAGAGCCAAACATGTGGGAAGCATTTCTGCAACTTGCAATTGCTAAGGAGCTGGTCTATAGGTTTGATTCTGCTCAAGACCATAGGTCGCTAGCTGATCATGAGCGTGCTCTGAGAAATAAGATGAAGCTTAGATGCCTGGGTCCGTCATCGTTACTCCGGATGATAGTACGGCAACGCTCTTGCATTAACTACTTGGCTGAAGGAGATGCTAACACAAGATTTTTTCCACCTGCAAGACTGCCATCATAGCCAAGAAAACAACATTGCATCACTGCGGGTAGACGACATGGTGGTTGTCCAAGATGAAGCAAAGGCAGAGGCTGTGTTTAACCACTTTGACGAGATCTTGGGCAATAGGAGCACCAACACGGTATCTCTGGACTTCGATAGTACAAGCCTGCATCTGGTCAATCAGGCTTACATGATCCTGTTGCACAAGAAACCGGACACCTTGTGTATTGCTGACTATCACCCTATGTCGGATTTATAAGCCCGGCGGTCCACCAAGGGGTTACCCAAGTGGTTGATTTGTAGGTGAGGGCGATTGCAAAACCAAGCACTCGAAGGTGATCGCGAGAACACAAGGGACACGAGGGTTTTAGACAGGTTTAGCCCTCCGGAGAGTAACACCCTACATCCTATATGTGTGGATTGTATTGCTGGTATGAGATTGGATGCCCTCGGGAGGCACCCTTGGCCACCTTATATAGGTTGATGACCTAGGGTTACAAGTCGGTTTGAATCTAATCTACTCGGTAGTTACATAGAAGGTAATCTGAGTCGGACTAGAATACGCGTTCCACGATATCCGGGCAGATTTGAACTGTCTTATTGCCTTAACGTGTACTCCAAGTATCTTCATGTTCTCGGCCCGCACGCCCTAGACGGGCGGGCCCACTTGTTAGGTCTGGCCAGTATCCTGGTCGGTAGGGACCCATGGGGTACCCATATCCCTCAAGCTCCCGAGCGATGTGTAGGCGAACAGGAACTTGAGGTCATCATAGCGAAGCTTAAAATGAAGTCTGTTGAAGCTGTGATGATGTCATGGTGACGGAGAGGCTGCGTAGTGCTCAAAAAAGAAGAAAATCCGAGTGAACGCATAGCCAACACGCTGAGCGAAGTTGAGTGCCGAGTTGATGGATGTCGGGCATCCAACAAGTCGAAGCGAAGGATATGGAGGGCGTTGCAAGATGCACTCCATAGGAGTAGCCCCCGAGCATTGAAGCGATTAGGATAATCGGTCCAATGGTCAAAGAGGAAAAGTTGATCCCTGAAGCAGATCCTAGTGCCCGAGCACAAGGATAGGCACAACCATAGAGGCCCACCGACCGAAAGTATGCGCCCAGCTCTTTGAGGATAAGGACTGGTGCAACGATGGAGACACGCCAAAGATGCCTGCCCACAATTACTGCGCCACCTGAGCAGCTACAAGATTCCTGTTGGCCTTTATGGAGGTCAGGCCAAGCATCACATGAAAACTCTTCAACCTTATCGAATTAGGAGAATCTTGTAATGAGCCCTCATGGCCCCACTGTAGCACCTTGACTATAAACGAGCGACCATGCTATAAATAGATCAGCATTCAGCGCGAAGAGCCATGGCCCAAATAATAGCACTCATAGGCTAGAAAATTGTAGTCTTTGATAGAAATAGCACCCTCCTGAAAGCCTGATGCTAGAAGAATTTTCATGAGGAAAACTAGGATACTCCTTCCCTTCGCAGTCTCTTCGATGAAGTCAAGAGGTAATGATGCTTGAAGAATCCTCGTGATGAGGCTATTTTGTGAACCCCGCGAGCTTCTCAGAGACACCGTTAGTGGGGAGGTGTTCTATGTAAATTTTTTGTATTGTAGCTTCTTAGCTGGTATCCTGGAATATCAGCTATCTTAGAGGTGCCACAGGCATTTGTAACATATATCGGCGGTAATTGTTCTAGGGAATATAGTTGTATCTGAGTATATATATATATATATATATATATATATATATATATATATATGTGTGTGTGTGTGTGTGTGTGTGTGTGTGTGTGTGTGTGTGTGTGTGTGTGTGTGTGTGTGTGTGGGCGCGCGCCCCCTACATCCAAATGTGGGGATCGATAGGGCCGCGAAGGCAGACCAACTTAAAATAGGGCGTCGAGCCCCCGAGTACAAGGACTGGTGGAGCCGCGGAGGCACACCAACTAGAAATATATAGGATGCCCAGCCCTCGAGGACGAGGACTGGTGGAGCCGCGAAGGCACGCTGACTAGAAATAGGATGCCCAGCCCCTCAGGACGAGGACTGGTGGAGCCGCGAAGGCAAGCCGACGAGAAATAGGTGCCCAGGCCCCGAGGACAAGAATTGGCAGGACCACAGAGGCACGCTAACCTGAAATAGGCGTCCAGCCCCTGAGGACGAGGACTAACGGAGCCACGGAGGCACAACCAACCTGAAATAGGCGCCCAGCCCCCGAGGACGAGTGTTGGATTTATAAGCCCGGCAGACCACCACGGGTTACCTAGGTGGTTGATTTGTAGGTGGAGGCGATTGTGAACCCAAGAACTCAAAGGTGATCACGACAACACAAGGGACACGGGGGTTTTAGACAGGTTCGAGCCTCCGGAGAGTAATACCCTACGTCCTATATGATTGGTGGTTTGTATTGCTCGTGGGTTCAGATGCCCTCGGGGAGGCTCTCTTGGCCTCCTTATATAGGCTAACGACCTAGGGTTACAAGTCGGTTTGAATCTAATCTACTCAGTTGTTACATGGAAGGTAATCTGAGTCGGATTACAATACATATCTGGCAATATCCGGGCTGATTTGAATCGCCCGGCCTCCTTGAGTTGTACTCCAACTATCTTCACGTCCTTGGCCCACACGTTCTGGTTGGGCGGACCCACTTTACAAGGCCGGCCAGTATCCTGGTCGGTGGGGACGCATGGGGTACCTATATCCCTCAAGCCCTCGAGCAATGTGTAGGCGAATAGGAACCTGAGGTCATCGCAGCGAAGCTTGGAATGTTGTCGGCTGAAGCTGCGATGGCATCATAGTGATGGAGAGGCTGCACAGTGCTCAAAAAAGAAGAAAATCCGAGCGAACGCAAAGTTATACGCGCAGAGCGAAGTTGAGTGCCGAGTTGATGGGTGTCGGGCATCTAGCAAGTCGAAGCGAAGGACATGATGGGTGTCACAAGATGCACTCCATAGGAGTAGCCTCCGAGCATTGAAGAGATTAGGATAATCAGTCCAATGGTCAAAAAAGAAGAAGAAATTGATCCCAGAAGTAGGTCCTTGTGCCTGAACACAAGGACAGGCGAAGCCATGGAGGCACGCCGACCAGAAGTAGGCTACCAGCCCCCGAGTACAAGGACTAACGGGCCCATGGAGGCACATTGACCTGAAATAGGTGCCCAACCCCCGAGGACGAGGACTGGCGGAGCCATGGAGGCACGCCGACCTGAAATAGGCGCCCAGCCCCCGAGGATGAGGACTGGTGGAGCCACGGAGGCATGCTGTCCTGAAATAGGTGCCCAGCCCTCGAGGATGAGGAATGGTGGAGCCACGGAGGCACGCCGACCTGAAATAGGCACCCAGCTCCCGAGCGTGGGAGCTGGACGAGTTGTGGAAGCACGTCGAGTCACATCCCACCCCGAGCTAAAGAGATCGACCGGGCGATGGGAGGCACGCCGAGTCGTCTGCGGCGCCCAGCCCCCGAGCCTGGGAGCCGGACAAGTCATAGAAGTATGTCGAGTCACCTACCGCCCCAAGCTAAAGAGGTCGGCCGGGTGACGGGAAGCACGTCGAGTCATTTGCAGCACCTAGCCCCCGATCCTGGAAGCCGGACGAGTCATGGAAGCACATCGAGTCGCCTTCCGCCCCAAGCTAGAGAGGTCAGCCATGCGGCAGGAGGCACGCCGAGTAGTGTTTGAGCTGTAAAAGGACAATATAGATATTATGTAGCATAGTATAGATCATTTAATAATTGAACAACTCAAAAGTTTAATTTGTTGCAGAAGTAAACTTTTGCACATCCTGCTCTTGTAGGTCGTGTAATTTTCCCGGGTAGTTAGCATGTTACGTTTAAGCACCTAGCCCTACTGACCATTGCTCACGAAGAGGACGGCTTATCTCAGACTATAGCATTTGGGCTGACCCGATGCTCGCATATAGGAGACGTGCAGGATGAGTTAAGGTTTCACTGATTAAGGCGTGTGCTACCCGAGTACTTTATCAACTGTTAAGAGGGACGGACAAGCTGCAAAGCAATCAGAACTGCGCGGAAAAGCACCAGCATGAGCTAGGCACCCGTGGGCTGTAGCCCTCAACCGCCCGTGTAGTGGACAGATCAAGCTGTATAAGCAGTCGGGGTGCGATCAAGGTGGTCAGCGAAAGTCACAGAGACACAGAGGAGCCGAGGCAGTCAGCGAAAGTCACGGAGACATGGAGGAGCCAAGGCGTATGTAGGTATACAGAAGCCGTAAAATATTTAATTAAAAATAAGACTTAGCTTGATTCGTGGTCGAGTTTGAGAGTCGACATCATGCCCAAACGAGCAGCCGTTGGTGAATAGCTGTTAACGAAGCCGATGTTGGGTCCAGATGGTCGAAGTGGTCAGTGGTGCTAGCCGCAGGAGCATTAGTGTGTAGCGTTGTAGTCGCGGCCATAAGATGTCGCAGCCATAAGATGTACGGATCAGCATTACGTGGTAGCGCCCGCTGAGGTGAGGATGACCTCCGTGGCTCCGACGCCTGCACCACCTCCTCCCAATGCTTGATATAGTGAACCATCATTGATGGCCGCACGAACACCTCATTAGGGGAACAATAGGAAAGATGACCTTCGGTGACCATAAAAAAATAATGATGTAAACTAGATCAGTTATGGAATAGCAGATAGAATAGAATCTTCCTGCTTGTTGATACGTGTTGCACGTGTGTGCTGATCCATCCTAGGGGTGCGCACGCCAGCATTGATCAAGGCATGCCAGCCGACTACCTCACGTGTGCAAATGATGTGCCAAGAAGTCCCGCCGATAGTGCTCGAGCAACCTCGAGGCCCCGACGGTCGAATCCAAGTGGGTCTCGATCAGGAAGACGAAGCCCCACACATAAACCCGTGCAAATTAGAAACACAAATCAATCTGTAATTGGCTACCAGAGGACCAAATCAATCTGATTTTGAAAAATATGAACGAGTCACCCGATCAGGTTGAAGGGTGTGGGTGGGTGGGCGCTTGCGAGGAAATCCTTCATGCTCTCGGGGAAGATGACGTCGGGGCGGGATGCCATCGAGCTCGATGGGGATGATCTCACAATCACCCCTACCTGGCGTGCCAACTGTCGGATTTATAAGCCCGACAGTCCAAAGGGGGTTACCCAGGTGGTTGATGTGTAGGTGGAGGCGATTGTGAAACCAAAAACTCGAAGGTGATCACGAGAACACAAGGGACACGGGGGTTTTAAATAGGTTCGGGTCACCGAAGAGTAATACCCTACGTCCTGTATGATTGGTGGTTTGTATTGCTCGTGGGTTCAGATGCCCTTGGGAGGCTCTCTTGGCTGCCTTATATAGGCTGATGACCTAGGGTTACAAATCGGTTTGAATCTAATCTACTTAGTTGTTACATGTAAGGTAATCTGAGTCGGATTATAATACATATCCCGCAATATCCAGGCTGATTTGAATCGTCTGGCCTCCTTGACTTGTACTCCAAGTATCTTCACATCCTTGGCCTGCACGTTCTGGTCGGGCGGACCCACTTGCCAGGGTCGGCCAGTATCCCGGTCGGTTGGGTCCTATGGGGTACTCATATCCCTCAATGAGGACTGGCGAACTATGGAGGCATGCCAACCTAAAATAGGTGCCTAGCCCCTGAGGACGAGGACTGGCGGAGCCACGGAGGCATGCCGACCTGAAATTGACACCCATCCCCCGAGGACGAGGACTAGCGGAGCCACGAAGGCACGCCGACCTGAGGTGCCCAGCCCCCGAGGACGAGGACTGGCGGAGTCATGAAGGCACGTCATTGAAAGCACAACGAAAAACCCGCAGATTCTATCCCACGCATGCCACGTTAATGGAAAAGCCAAGATTCCGCCCGACGTGTTACGCCGCAATAACGGGCAGCCCGCAAATTCCGTCCATAGGTTACGTCATCACGCCCCTCAAAAGTGCAAGGGGTCACATTGTCATTTCATTTCCATCCGTAACACTCGCAGCACCACCGCCACAGTCCACTGAGCTCCTCACTGCTGCGCTCACAAACCCTAGGCCGCGCTGTCGTAAGTTCCAAAGCTGTTCACGCGCATTCCGCCACCACCACCCGAGCTGTCGTGTCGCCGCCTGAGCGCATCAAAACCCTAGCCACCATCATATCCAAATCCACCGGCTTAGAGATTGAAGAAATGGCGCAGGTGAACGTCCCAGATCCAACGACGGTGTGGATAAAGTCCGTGATGACCCAGAAGCGCATCCAGGCCGTCATCAACCAAGGCCTCCCTCGGGCCGCAGGCGCTACTGGATTGGAAGCCGATCGCCGGCCAAGAGTTCCCATCGGAGGACAATATGGAGATGGTAGTCTTGACACCGTTCTTCGCGCGCGGGTTCGGGGTCCCATGCAGAGACTTCTTCCGCAGCTTGTTATCAAGGTAGGCGATGAGATGTGAGTCATCATTCTTGGTAAGAGCAGGTGGCTTCATGTTGGGCTAGTAGACAAATCTTCCTTGTGGAGTTGATGTGCTTACCAGACCCTGCTATGGACCTGATAATGGGGTCTCCACGTCCAGGTCCAAGTAGTAGTCGGGGTCCTCGATCGTATCCGTGTCGGATTGTAATCTGGACAGGGTAGCTTGGTAATTAGCAACCGTGTTTCGGAGTCCGAACGGGAATCAACTTTGGTTGTAGTCCAATTCGCACGATGGCTTAAGCGTCGGCTCGTGAAAATTAGTCCGATTGCCAGGAGAAGTCGAGTTTTTCTCGGACTCATCCCCCCAGCCTCTAACTAAGTCAGAAATTGAAAATTTGCCGAGTTTATCGATGATATTGTTCAGAGCTTGACGCTGGAGCTTCATGGCTTGCTACTTCTTCTCCGGGGCTGGCGCAATATGGCGGTGGAAGTTTCCAGTGCCGTCTGCAATGCAAACCCAGGAGCCGAAGATGAACGTCGCGCCCGCTTCGAACGCGACAATTGGCTTGATGATGACTTGAGCCATTGAGTTTGGTAGTGGATTCTCAGCGAGATCCCCTATCTAGTGCGCCAGCTGTTGGTGTTTAGACCCGGCAACCTACTGAGATTAGGTTTGGTTTGTGGGGCTCGCCAAGATTAGGAACTCGAAGATGAACTCAGACACACGATTTAGATACACGATTTAGATAGGCTCAGGCTGCTAGATTGTAATACCCTACATCTTTTGTGTTGGTTGGATTGAATTACTTTAGAGGGGGTTACTGCCTCTCCTTATATCTCCGAGGGTAGGGTTATAGGTCGGTTGATTTACAAGAATACTAGTCGGATTCGACTAGGCGAGTTCTACTCTAATTGCTACAAGTAGTTTTCCTAATCCTCGACTAGTTCCTATCCTGCCACGTAGACCACGCCGTCCTGCACCGTAGTCTCCATGTCAGACACGTCTCAGTGTCCAACCCCGTATCTAGGACTGTCCAAATCCTCTGATTAGCTCATAGATGCATGTACGATACCGGGCACCCCAGCATCCTTCCTATCTAGGCATTCCTTTGTCGGTCAAAAAGTTAAAAAAAAAGATGAGCTTCAACCTCTGGTGGATCAGGTTTCCCAAGGGCTGCCGACATGGAAGGTAGGTATGATGAGCCGGGCAGGACGTGCTGTTTTAGTAAAGGTGAAATGTCTGCAGTTCCAGTACACACAGCCATTGCTGCCGCTATCTCCCCTTGGGCCATTGGCTGCATGGACAAGCGTAGGCGAGCTTTCCTGTGCCGTGGAATGAAGACGGTGTCGGGCGGCCACTGCATGCTTGCATGGCCCAAGGTTTGCCGCCCACCAGAGCTGGGTGGACTCGAGGTGACCAATCTGCAGATCATGGGCTACGCCCTGCACATGTGCTGGCTTTGGATAAAAAACGGAGGCTAATAGACCTTGGACGTTACTTCCAGATGATGTGGAACATCCAGTTGCTCTGATGTTTCACTACTCTACCTCGACGATCGTAGGAGATGGCAAACGAACCTTGTTTTGGATAGACAGATGGATAAATGGCCACTCTGTTGCGGAATTAGCCCCCTGCCTGATTTAGGCAGTTGGAACACGAAGCAGAAGAAGCGCCCGGACTTTGAGGGCCTACAGGACCGCCGATGGGTGAAGGATATTACAGGGGCGCTCACAGTGCAGGTCATTCTGGACTACCTTAACATCTGGGAAGCCGTTGCTGAAATAGCTCTTGATCCTAATACTGCGGACACCATTTTATGGCGATGGACCTCAGGCAACAAATTCTCAACTGCACCGGCATACCAGGCGTTCTTCATTGGCCAGTATGCAGTCCAAGAGGCCAAGGTCTTGCACAAGACAAGAGCTGCGAGGAAATGTAAGTTCTTCGTCTCGCTCTCATTCCATGGTCGTTGCTGGACGGCAGCTAGAAGGAAATGTCACAATCTTCAGAATGACGACAGCTGCATTCTTTGTGGACAAGAACCAGAAACAATCACGCACCTCCTGGTTAGCTGCTCTTATAGCAGATCGGTTTGGCACTCCTTGTTGGTCAAATGCAACTGGCAGCACCTGACGCCAACATCTTCAGAATACTCACTTGCAGATTGGTGGACACGGGCAAGGAAGAGGATGGAACAAAACAGCAAGGAAAAGCTTTGACTCACTCGTGGTCCGTGGTCCTGGTGGCTTGGTCCATCTGGCTAGAATGCAACGCCCAGACCTTCAATTGTCGCCAACGGATAGCTGAAATGTCTATGAAAGACATAGCGTAGGAGGTCGCGATTTGGGCCCAAGCACGCTTTGCACCCATGGCACCGATTGCACTAGCTTTGGATACGCTGTCGGGTCGCGAAGATGTTGCTGTGTAATTAAACTTAGCATTGATCTTTTTAAGTGAGACATCACTTTCTCTGTTAGATTGTAACATGTATGTGCTGTGTTTATTGCGTGAGTGGGCCATGTATAGCAGGCCCAGGCCGGTCCATCTCTGGGCGCCGGCCCTAGGTGATTAGGGTTAGGCGCCTGCCCCTATGCAGGCGCCTATATATATGTACTGTATCCCCGTATCCCTAATCAATCTACTAGTTCCACGCAATCCTATTACTTTCATGGTATCACGAGTCCGGGTCACCCCCGATTCTTTTTCTTCCGCTTTCTAGCGCGCCTCTCGGCGCTGCTTGCGCGATCCCACGCCTCCGCGCGCCGCGCCTCCCCTGCGTGCTCCCCGCGCCCCGCCCCTCCACACGATCCATGGCCGGCTCCTTGCCCGCCTCTCCCGCCGCTGCCGTGGCCGCCGCCGATGCCGCGCCCCAGGAGGCCGCTGCCGACGCTGCACGCTTGGACGCCGCTCGCGCCCAGCGTCAGCCACGCGCAACGCTGCCCTGGCCTGCGCCGCAGCCGCCGAGGCCGCGGCCGCCACTGCCGCCTAGGGCCGCAACGACGCCGAGGCTCGCCTCCGTGAGGCCCTGGCGCTCGCCGCCGCGGCCCGCCAGGAGGCCAACCCGGCTTCCGACAACGACTCAGTCATCCACGATGACACCGACGACAACCTGGACGCCCGCCGTGCCCTACTAATGCATGAAGCTGCAGCCCTTCTTCAGCTCCATGCCCAGGCTGCCACTGTCCAGAATGTACGCAGCCTCGTCCTCGTCGTCCTCGACTCCGACGGCAGCTACTCCCGTTGGCGTGAACAGTTCCTTCTCGCCGTCGGCAAGTACTCACTGCAGGATCACGTCCTCCGCGACCCTCCGGCTGTTCCCTACGCAGATTGGCTCCGCATGGACTGCGTCGTTCGTTCGTGGCTCTACGGCAGCATCGCCACGGACCTCGCCGACATCATCATGGCCCACGGCGACCGCGGAGCCACGGCCCGCACCACCTGGCTCGCCATCGAGGCGCAGTTCCTTGGCAAGAAGGAGACGCGCATCATCATCCTCGACGCCAAGTTCCGCAACTTCAAGCAAGGGGATCTCAGCATCATGGAGTACTGCAAGTGCCTGAAGGGTATGGCCGACGGCCTCAGCGATCTCGGGGCGCCTGTCGACGACAAGCTCCTCGTCGTCACCCTCGTCAGCGGCCTCGACGATGACTATACTCGCTAGGATGTAACAATTTCTTCTCCTCCTCTTAATGAAAAACATGCTAAGGCAGGTCGCTAAAAAATAATATTCCCTCCAATTCAAAATACATCTATTGCGAAAGGGTCTCTAGCTGAATTGGTTAGATGGCCTCAGTAGCACTCCTTAGGTCCTGGGTTCGACACTTCTGTGGGAGCAAATTTCAGGCTAGGGTTAAAAAAATCCCCTTATCTGTCACCCTAATCAAAGCACAGGTCAAGGTCTAGCCTATGTTGTAGCTATGGTTGGTTTGGGCTCTCCTACTTAGAGGTATTTGCAGTAGTCGCCAGCCCAGTGGTAATCTCACAAGGGTTACGAGCCATGTTATTGCCGGGAAGGAACTTGAAAGGTACTGAGAGACGTTCCCCAAAACTGTCACCTGCTACTGCTAGTGCCACCTCCACCATCCATTGTAAAAAAAATTATTAAGTTAGACTGGTTCTTCCGAAAGAAAAATATTTGAGTGGACGTGGGAGGCTCCACATATGATGTGAATTTTCGTCTGTAGACGAACCATATGCGATAGATGCTAGTGTATAACAAAGCCAAACACAGTGGGGTCAGGCTAGACGACAAATCCTCTCACTTTCACTTTTAAATTATTAGATCAGTCTCAATGCATAATTTCGTGACAACTATGTCTACTGGATTTTACAGTGACGAAACTTCTCTCACATACGATGAAACTTCCTCTACTCTCTCCTCATAATGAACTTGCCATGTCAATAAAATTGCTGATGTGACATATTATTCAATAGTCATGAACTCTTAATAAACATGCACTTAGACTAGCCTTATGGAGCACCGAGAAAAGAAAAAAAGATTAACATGAAGATGACGCTATTGGCCTATTGCTTATCATATTTTAGCAGGCCCGTCATCACACAAGCATGCGCATGCGATCCATCATTTCATGGTGCTAGCATTAATTATTAGTTCGCATTGGTGGAAAACGAGACTTTAGTCCCAGTTGGATAGGGCTATAGATCCCAAAAATCTAACGGGAACTAAATTTTCTAGACAAAAGGAGGTTCTTTAATCCCGGTTATTCACCCGGGATTAAAGATCATCTTTAATCCCGGTTGGTATTACTAATCAGGACTAAAAAGGTTAAAAAAATTTTAAAAAAATGGGCCGGCGGCCTCCGCCCACCTCCGCTCCACCCTCACCCGTCGCCGCTCAGCCGCCTGCCCGCCCGCACCCGCTGCTCGCCCTGCCCTCACCCCGCTGCTAAGGATGGCAACGGAGCGGGTTCGGATCGGGTGGAGTGCCTAGGCACCCAAAACCGAAACCCGAACCTAAAATCCGAAACCAAAACCGAAACCGTTTCGGGTGAAAATCCATCCCCGAAACCGAAACCCGAAATTAAACAGTACAATATAGTGTAACAGCATCAATACAACATAGAGTTTATGGAGAACAGTATCACCGTTAATGTACAATGTACTAGTAACAATACAAGTTTGGGTTCTGTTTTCCCTCCCTTCCTCCGTTCCTATTGCTCAAACCATAGCAATTGGAGAACAAAGAGCTTCACAAAATCACAAAAGACATTTCATGATGACCATAGCACAATAACATCAACCACTAATGCATCAGCTCTTTGATAACTAGTAGAGCAACAAGCACATAACCAATAAAGTAGCAACTTGAAGGTTATGGACAAGTTCAGGAACAATTGAAATTACAATTATTACAGAGATAACAATACAACAACGCCAACTTGGGGAATTAAACTTCGCTTGATCAGTTCATCATTCATCCATTATTGTGGAATCATCTTCATCCTGTGAAATAAAAATAGAGAGAATAACTCTCTAAAATGTTGAACATAGTGTAAATTCACAAGTTGAAAATAGAACTATAGAAGCAAACAACAATACCATTTCTTCATCTTTTTCGTCCAGACAAGTCATCAAAGCACCAACAAAAGTAGATTGAGAACCTGCATTGATATAGTATTCACAAATTAGTTTTATTACTTATCCGGAATGCAGAACACATACTTATAGAAATTGCACTTTATGACTTACCCAACATGTCAACATGAGACCATGCTTGCATGCACATAAGTGCTTCTATCATTGATGGTGCAAGCCTACTACGATGTGGACTAATTATTCTCCCACCTGTACTAAAGACTGACTCGGATGCCACCGTTGTCACAGGAATAGCAAGGACATCACGTGCAATCATTCGTAATGTTGGGTATTTCAGCCCTGCATGTTGCCACCACTGGATGATATCCAACTCTTGTGTCCTAGGCAGCAGTGGCTCTTCCAAGTACAAATCTAACTTTGTATGCACATAAGTGGAGGTCACAGTTGGCTGCTTGGACATGTAATCATCAAAAGTGTCCATCTAATCCTCATCGTCCATAGTAGGAGCACTAGGTCTAGTTTGAGCACCATCTGTTGTGGCAACATCCTCCATAGCACCTTGGTAATCCAAAACCAGATTGTACAACAAGTCTTTCACTTTGTTGACAGCTTCCATAGCTACACTTTCTAACCCATGAATTTTGAGAAAAAGAGCATTCAACAGTTGCAATTTAAACCTAGGATCTAGGACAGCAACAACAGCCATCAAACCATGCACATCTGACCAGTACTTGTTGAATTTTTCTTTCATTTTAATAGACATTTCTTCTACCTTAGGAGTATCACTGCTTTGCCACTTCCTAATTGCAAAAAAAATGTTGCATATTTTGGGGAAGAAAAGGTTAGCTGTGACATATCTAGTTGCCTGATAGTAGCTCAGTTACATCATAGAACATCTTTAACCTATCACAAAGCTCTCTAGCAAGCTTCCAATCATCTTTAGATGGAACACATGGAGCACGAGAAGCGAGGCGCTCAAAAACATCTTGGTAAAGTAGTGCAGTGTTAAGCATGTTATAAGTTGAGTTCCATCTAGTTTTACAATCAAGAGCAATTCTTTTTCCATATTTTCCTTTCATTTGTGCTGCCATTTTCTCAAACTTCTCATATCTTTTAGGAGTGACCGACCAGTATGCAACACTATCACGCACTATATCAATTCCATTCTACATGACACTCATTCCATCTTTCACAATCAAATTTAAAATATGTGCATCACAACGCATACGAATTAATTTGCCCTTCAACATACAAGAGAGGAGTGGTAACTTGCCTTCCATAGCAGCCTTGTTCTTTGCAAGGTCATCACCATCAGTGCCAATCATATTCTTCATAAGGTTTCATTGACACTACAATTTTTAAGAGTTATAGTGGACAAGTTCCTCTCAATATGCCAATCTAGGAGAACTTCATGAAGAACATTAGTTATAACCTCCGCTGTATGTGGCGCTGGAACATAAATAAACCTAGAACAAGAAAATATCATAAGTGAATAAGTGATTGTGGTGGACACTTTGCTCTCAATGGAATAAATGCATAACACAAGAAAAAAATGACATGTTTAAAGTTACCTAATAAGAAAACTTTTTAGCTTCCAATCTTCATCTAGAAAATGGGTTGTAACTACCATGTAACCTTTCCTCTGGTGGTTTGCTGTCCACAAGTCCGTAGTAACAACAACACAATAACTCAATTTCTTGATATAATTCACCATAGATTGCTTCTGAACTTGATACATATCCAAGATATCCTTCCTAATTGTGTTTCTATACCTTGAATGCTGGCTACAACGCTACACAAAACTTGCGAAATCCAATATGGTCCAACATGGAAAGAGGATACTCATGGACAATAATCATTAAAGCAAGTTCTTTCCTAGCGACATCTTGATCGAACACATACTTCTCTAATGTGACTGTGCCATCTTGTAGGTTTGCAGATAATTTAAGAGTTGACTGTGTTAAACCTTTTCTAGTATATCTGTCCTGACATACGGCAATATGATTCTTCAAGTGAGTTGTACCATTTCTTGTCTCCCCACCTAATTGTTTTTTTACACCATTTACATTTTGCTTTCCAAACCCCACTAACATTAATCAAATCAAAGTCTTTCCATACTTCAGATCTTAGCTTCCTCTTAGTACCAACAGGAACATCATCTTCTACCTCTAAAACATCATTTGCAGAATCAGTTGCTATCGGTGCTGCTGAATTGGATGGCGGTGTTACTGAATTGGCTGCAAGACATCGACGAGTTTGAGGATGATAACCCACTGATTGAGATGCAGCAGCAGCTTGAGATCCACTCGAAGCACCAGGAGCTGACATTGCTCACTTCCTTCTGTTCATTTTAAAAGCAAAGTTATCAGTAGATGGGAATTTGGATCCAATCTGACAGGTTAGATGTTGTTCACTAATTTGATGGGAATTTTAAAACTATTTCCTATCAGATTAGATGCAAGAACATGCTATAGTACTATCTGCAACCATTTTCTGATTGATAGGTTAGATGCAATACTACATAGGAATGCAGTTACTTCAAATTTAAAGATCTGTCAGCACATAAGGTACAAGGAACACAAGAACATGCTATAGCACGAAAGGGAATCAAAGAATCTAGGAGCACCTCTGGACATGCTATAACATAGGAACAAGATCAATGCCACCAAGAGTCCAAGAATTAACAGTAAAATTCGAGATCTAGGGAAAGGGAAATAGGGAATAGGGATGTGCCGTACCTCTGGACTGCTGGAATCACGACGAGGTGGAGTCACAGAGGAGCAGCAGCTGGGGACGTGGGGTGCTGGCGTGCTGCCGGACCGCCATGCCGGGGTGGAGCACGACCGGGGACCTAGGGACGGCCCACGGTGGCGGGATGCTAGCGGGAGGAGTGAGGCCGCGCGGGGTGGGGGACTGCTGGACGGGGGATGACGGCGGGGTGGACTGCGGGTGCGTCGATGCGGCGTGTGCCGTGCTGTCCATGTGCGGTGCGGGACTGCGGGGACTAGTGCGTCTGCGCGTGGCGCCGTGGCCACCTGGCGCCTACGACTGCGGTGCGGGAGCCTGGAGCCGGGAGGCAGCGGGACAGTGTTTCTTGCATTTATATACGTAGGGTTTCTATTGGGCTTCTATTGGGCCAAGTTGTTTCAGGGCTCCGATGGATAACTGCGGGCGATTTTATAAAACCGCACCAAACCCGCGGTATTTCAGGTCTCTGAACCCGAAAAACCGCAGGCGAAATTTGGGAACCGAAATCGAAACTCGCGAACCCGAAACCTGCGAGTATCCGACCCGAACCCGATCCGCTGCCATCTTTACCCACTACCGCTCCTTACTGCCAGTGAGGGGGCGAGCAGAGCGGGAAGGGGAGGGGCAGCAGAGGGGAGGGGACGACGGCCGCGCAGAGAGGAGAGAGGACGAGAGGGAAGAGAGGAGGCACCGATGGAGGGAGAGAGGAGGCGTTGCGCGAGGATAAGGGAGGGGGAAGAGTGAGGAAAAGATAAGGTGGACAGAGAGGGAGTCGCGTGGGACGGGGGGCATTTTGTCTCGGTTGGAATTACCAACCGGGACTAAAGGCCCCTCCCTTTAGTCCCGGTTGGAATTACCAACCGGGATTAAAGGTTTAGTCTTGGTTGGTAATTCCAACCGGGATTAAAGGGGAGCCTTTAGTCCCGGTTGGTGTTTCCAACCGGGACAAAACACCCCCGGTTGGTAAGTCCAACCGGGACTAAAGGGAGGAGACTTTAGTCCCGGTTGGTATTTCAACTGGGATAAAATGCCCCTGAAACTTAACAATAATGGTTGTGCACTTGTGTGCGCCACGTATCTTTTTTAAAACTGTTAATTCCGACTAAAATTTAAAATGTGAAACAGTATTTTTAAAGAAAAAAAGAAGAGAGCCCGGCCTGTTGGGCTACGGCTTAACAGAGCCCAGCCTGTTGGGTGGGCTGGCGGGACCGCGGGAGATGATGGGAACTTTTTTATTTTTATATATATATTTTTTAATTTCTTATAAATATATAGTCGGATGAAAAAATTGCAAAACTAGGCTATTGTCGCCGGCTGGGCCGGCGGAAGGGCATTACCGTCGGTCCAGGCGGCGGTTGGGCTGGCGGAAGCGCCTTACCGCCGGCCCAGCTGGCGACAAGGGGTATACTCCTCCGCACCACATTTTTAAAAAATCATAACTAATTCATATCAACTCGGATGGAGATAAACTTTATATGAAACTTGTAGATCTCGACAAGATCTACAATGTTGTAGTTAAAATTTTTTTCATTTGATATCATATTGGTGCTCAAATAATCGACACAAGTTTCAAATCTAAAATTCAATTTTTAGATCTGAAATTAGGCAGCACACATTCAAAAAATGATAACTAATTCATATGAGCTCAGATAGAAATAATCTTTATATGAAAATTGTATTCCTCAATGAAATTTACAACTTTGTAGTTCAAACTGTTTTCATTTGGAGCCATTTAATTGCTGAAATAATCAACACAAATTTCAGATCTAAAAATTGAATTTTAGATCTGAAACTTGTGTCAATTATTTGTGCACCAATATGACATTAAATGAAAAAAAGTTTGAACTAAATAGTTGTAGATCTCGTCGAGATCTACAATTTTTATATAAAATTTATCTCCATCCAAATTGATATGAATTAGTTATAATTTTTTAAAAGTATGAGGTGGAGGGGTGTACCCCTTGTCGCCGGTTGGGCCGGCGGTAAGGCTGTTCCGCCGGCCCAACCGCTTGGCAGATAGGCTAGTTCATTAAGTAAAACCTCTTTTTTGACTGCTTAACTATTTTCAATCCTAGCTAGTCTTTCCTACCTTACTTAACTGAATTGACTTAAGGTACGTACCTACTTCTCGCTGCTTCGTCGTCCGGCTCCTCCAAAATTATGTTAGAATCGGCTACTTTATTGTGACCATCCCTTGTCGGTTGCCCGCGAGACCCACTATCAAGAAGTGTATCCACGGCTTCTTGTACCAATTTTTCTTCCAACTGCTCCTCGGATCTGCTGACCCTAAAAAAGGTCTTCCCGTGCCGGCGGCAATAAAGCCCATCCGCCGGCCCATCTGGCGACAATAGTCTAGTTTTACAATTTTTTGTTTGACTATATATTTTTGCAAAATGCTAAAATAAAAAATATAAAAATAAAAAAAGTTCGAGATGATGGAACAGTTGACATGGAAATCCTATCAATCTTCCGGAATATTTTTTCCATCTTACCTTCCAATGTTTCCGGAATATTTTTTCAATCTTGAGCCTCCACCGTCCGATCCTCACGCTCAGTCACATACTTTTTCTTTTCCGTTCGTTTGATTTTCCCGTTCCGTTCCAATTTGATTTTCCCGTTCCGTTCCAATCTGAACCTCACCTTCCTCCGCTCGGCGCCAGTGACCCGCTTCGCCTCGCTCGCTCACCTCGCCGTCCCATGCCGCCGCTCCCACCTCGCCGTCCCCTCGCCCCTCTCCGGCCGGCGGCGGCCATCCCCTCGCCGCTCCCGTTGGATCCGTCTCCGTCCTCCTCAACCTTATCCCCGCCCCTGCACAGCGCACACGCCGCCGCCATCCCCATGCTCGACGTCGGCCTCGCCGCCCCGGCGCACGTGCCGCCCCCCGCTCTCTGCCGGCCCGCCGCTGAAGCCGCCACTGCCGACGGCCCTATCCGCGGCGCCTCCTGCCCCACCGCGAGCGTCCTCAGCGGGCCCGCCGTCCTCAGCGCGCAGGCGGGCCGCCCCTCCGATATTATGCGTCTCCGCTCGACCATCGGCTCACGTTCACCTCTTGCTGCCCTGGGACACGGAGATGCGCTGGCCGCAGACGCCAACTTCTTGATGCCCTGTCTCTCTGCGCCCTCCAGTTCCTCGATGAGGGAAAATTCCAAGTCGCGGGTCTCTCCACTGATGAGTTTTTTTTTTCCCATTTTGCAATAAGTTTTTTTGTTCCCTGTGTGCCATGTCTCTCTGCGCCCTCCAGTTCCTCGATGAGGGAAAATTCCAAGTCGCGGGTCTTTCCACTGATGAGTTTTTTTTTTCCCATTTTGCAATAAGTTTTTTTGTTCCCTGTGTGCCATTGGTCCGCTGTGTGGTCTGGATTGCAGGGAAGGAGAGCGCGGCCAGGAATCTAGGTGATAAGGAGTGATGAGAAATTACGTCAAGCACCTATGGTGCGTGTTCAACACCTTCCAAACTTTCAGTTTTCCATCACCATTGTGTCCGTTCTGAGCATGAATTAGTGGTGCATTTGACCGTATCTATCTTTGGGGTTATGTGTTGTCATCAGGTGGCTGGTGTGGTGCCTCATGCAAGCTGCTTTTTCATCACGTTGAAGGTCAGTATGGACATCATTTGTGTCATTCTTCTCCCTGTTCAGTAATTTGATTGATTATGTGCATCATTTTATGGACACCAGAAACTTGAGGCTTTATTCTTATTGGGATTGTGATATTTCTATTTTAGTTTCCATTTAAGTAATCAAATTAGAGGCTACAAGTAAAATTGATATGTTGAACTTGTTTATCTGAACGACAAACTATAACTGTTTATTCTTGATAGGATCGATCCGGCTCAAGTGGTGCCTCAGTCTACAAGTGAATTTTTTTTTGGATGGTAATAATGGCATTCTTCTAGATCAGGTGAGAATATATAGTGGCTTCTTTTGCTGTCAGCCTACTCTACTATGCTTTGTTCTCAGTAACTCTTATACTTGATCAGCATTTTTTTATGGGCAGTAAAGTTATATTTTTGTTACTAGTTACGCCAACTTTCACGAAATTCAGTTATTTGAACTGGAAAGGGGCTGCTGCTTGCCATCCTTTAATTGTTGCATCAGATATGTTAGTTGGTTTCAACATTCTTCTCGATCAGCGTGAGGTTTCAACATTTTAAAGCATTGTATTCAACATTCTTCTGTGTGAAATACTACTCTATCGTGTTGGTTAATTGTTGAATTAGCTTACAAATCCAGAGTAGGATGATTCTTTTTCAGTGCTCTTCTTCTAGTCTAGCTGTTAGAAGACTACACAAGTGCAAAAAATCTTAGCATGTTAATGATAATCTTAGCTCTTCTTCTAGTGCTCTTTTTACACCTTCCATTGCTAACTATGCTTCTGAGGAACAAATGATAATTGGATTCTTACCTTGCTTACTTTCTTCTACGTTTTTGCAGTTAATGTAAATGAAATATGTATGAGTTGTTCAAAAAGATAAGCAGTGAAGTGGTTGATGATGGCTTGATTAATAAGGTATGTAGCTTCTGCTATTTTCTTTGAATGGAGTGGCAATGAATGGAAATTTTGTTATCCGTCAAGCCATGATGCCTAATTTCAACAGTTTTTAACACACTCAAACATTTTCTTCAAGTTATGTGTTGCACAACATTTATTTAAGTTGCCCAACATCTTTTTAAATGCACCAACATTTCTTGATATCGATCAACATTTGTTTGACATGCACAAGTATTTTTTATATGTGATTCAAACAATTTTTATACTCTAACCAACATTTTTCTTGAGAATGACTAACATTTCTTTACATGCACAAACACTTTCCTTTAACATATTTCTGGACACACACCAGCACTTCTAGATATTGACCAACATTGTTTTTACATATATCAAGGTTATAATATACAAAAATTGCATCTTTCTAACATTTTGTTACCATTGCACGACTAGTAAATGTTTTCAACATTTCTAACTGCATGTTCATCTATTATGATGAATATTTCCAACATTTCTAGTTTCCAACATTTTTTAGTTACCACTAATATGAAGGTCTAACAATTTGGCAGAAATAGGTTCAACTATTCTGAATATTCAACCTCGTATTGTTCAACAATTTTTTCACCATTAGGTTCATCAGTTTTAGAAATTTAATCTCTTACGATTCAATAATAATCTTGTCAAAGTCATTACGATCTTCAACATTTCTAACTGTTCCTTTTCGACATCCCAACATCTCTAAAGCTTACTATAATTCTATGTTTATTATTAACAGGTGCTCCAGTTCTTCATGAGGAGATGATTCATTTTAGGGTGCTTAATGTTTCTTAGTTGAAGATCGAATAGACCGGGAGTTTACTTAGTTATTTATTACTGATTTGTTAGTTCTCAAATTTCTTTAATAACAAATTCCTTCCTACTTGTGTTTTTTTGTTGGGCCTATCTTGCCAATCAGATGTAAAAATTATATATTAGTATATTAAACTTGAAACTTTAAGTTGCAAGTGCCCACCTGTTAGTATCTCACTTTAAATCTCGTGGCCAGCAAAAAAGTCAAAAAAATGCAGCAGTCAGTTATGAACCGGTATCACGCGGGAAAAAAGCGCCCTAAAAAAGTCCAAAAAGTCGAAGGCGCGCTCAAATATAATAGCGCCCTGCTATATATCCAACAGGGTTAAAGGAGTCTGACGCGGAACGAAACTGAACTCTGCAGCTGGCCTTGCTGGGCTTTATAGTTTAATTCCTTAACCATCTTCCGGTAGACATAGGAGCTCCTGGTTGACACCCGCAAAAGCTTGCGCATTGGCGTGTGAAGCAACCCTAGCCCAACTATAGGTATACGTCCGTGCATTTCTACGGGTTCAAAAATACGTATCAACCTAAATGCCTTATGTATATTCTTTGTGGTCCATATGAACTACAATCCGATTTACATGTCAACCTAAATGTCTCATGTTTGTTCTCTATGGTCCGAATGAACTACAATCCAATTTATACGTCAAGTGGCCCTAGCCTTTGAGCTGTTGGTTGTGAACTCCATTCGCCTCGTTATTCACCAATGCATGAACATCAGCATGAATATGTCGAAGTGTGGATGGCTCGCTCATCCTCACGTAGAGCAGTAATTGAAAAGAAAGGCTATAAGAATCCATCATAAATTGAATTCGTTTTCAATTATGGGCACAATTATTCACCTTCTAGCTACTGCATTGCGATGATTGCCGGCTTGAAAATAGTATGAAATAAGAACAACACCATTTCCGAGAAGCTCGAACAATTCATCCGACGCAACTACAAATTAGGCCGTCGTACGTTCCGGTGCGCTGGTCAGCAGGAGTTCAAATTTCAATCAAAATTGTTGTGGTGGTTTATCCGATGCCCTTCTTCTTCACTGTCGGAGCATCCGATGCATCAATGAAATACGGTCCCACCTGTCATAACCGTTTGACCTTGGTTGACCTAACTCATTCCTCCTTTCTCACCCGTGCCTGTACGCCGCCGACCCAGGCAACCACAAGCGTACAAATCATCGTAGTTTTTCCCTTAGAATATTCCATCTAAGGTTTGTCAATCCGTGGATCGGCAGCGAACTAACTAGGATTTTCTATCTAGCTCAACAGATCTAATCCTAACATGAAGCATAGATTTCATAAGAAGGGTAACCTTGATGTAAAGATGAATCATGAGAACATAGGTTGATTGCATCCACAGCTATATGTATATAAGATAACACCACCAGGGGCACCAAGAGCCTATCATCTTCTAGTTGTAATCCTAGCTAATAAGCAAGCACATGCATCTCATCCAAAACAATCTTTAAACTACTACCCCCGGTCAACCTCCCGAAAATCCCACCCTACACGAAAGCAAACCCCATCACGATCCCCCCTATCGGTGTAGGCAGTTTAAGGGCACAAACACATATGAACATATCTAGCTATCATGAAGGATCGACATACTAGATCTAATTACCATGATTACATAAAGCATGCTAATTAGTCTAACCATGGATTAGGCTAAGGAACAAGTATATTCATGATAGAAAGAAGAGCATAAAAGGAGGCATTGAGTCGCTAACAGATCTGATGACATGAAGAACATTGCTCACATAATAGATGTATTTATATCATCACCTCCGAGTACATACGATTGATGATCACAACTAGCTCCTGAACTCCACCATGGCACAACCGCGCAGGGAGGCCATGGTGTTTAGAGTCGGCCTAAGCCATATCCTAGACAACTTCGAAGACTTGTAGCCCTTAGCTCCCTCTGGTGTGTCCCCTTTGTTTCGTCAAGTTCCGGTGGATTCCTTTCGAGACTCGGTGAATTTTCTAGGTATTTATAGTCTGGAGAGCGTGTGGTGAAAATTGGAAAGCGAGACGGTGAGAAAACACCCAAGGACGATCGGCCTAGGGTGGTCCAGGCCGATCGGCATGGGCCTTCCATTCGTCGTCTCGTGCCCTCCTTCGTCGCCAAGTCTTCTCTAATGTTATGGAGTCTTACTTTCACTTGCATGTGGAACTGGCACGTCGGTAGCTTCAGAATGAGATTGATCTTCAATAACTCTCCAAATATCCGCTTGATCCACTTTGATTCTTCTTTGAAGTGATCCTTGCCATATCTTCACAAACTTAGCCCTTAAGTAATCTTGGAGGAGTGCTTGCTAAAAATGAGCGTCGGAGGAGGCCAGAAGACCCCTGGTGAAGAGTATCTTGGCCCCATAAGTGGGTTTTGGTGAGTTAATGACATAATCTCAAGTGTCTAATGGACTTTCAAGTGTATGAACAGGTTTTAAAAGATTGGTTGACACGTAGCACTTGTGATAACCCTCAAAAAGGAAATGATGATGTATATGGCATACCATGAAGGCTAAATTATTTTTTGTTTGAATTTGAGTTTAGGAATGCCGTACTCTTAGATGTGTAATCTTTGATCTTTATGTTGAAAAAGGTCATCAAAATGACCTAACCAACCTATGAGAGACACCTTGCACCTCCACATCACATGGGGATATTTAAAATGATGTTGATTTGAGAGCTCCAAAGAATTTCAGAGAAAGTTCCGGAATAATCCAGAGGTCCCGGAGTTTTCGGAGAAAGTTCCGGAACTCTCCAGAACTTAAAATTCCAACAGCTAGTTTCGGGGGTGAAGGGGCATAAATACCCCCCACCCCTCCCACAGTTACTCTCTTGACCTAACTCCATGCTAAGCTTCAAAAAAGCATTCAAGTCCCCCTATTTACTCCCCTTTGGCTTCTTTTGTGATATTTGGTGGGGGATTTAAGGATTCAAGGGAAAGGCAAGAGAGAGTGCTAGTGAGCTGATTACCTATCTCTTGAGCACCTTGTTCTTCCTCAAGCCGGTGATTTCGTGTTTGTTACTCTTGGAGCTTCAAGCTCTTAGCCGGCTAGGCATTGCCCATGGAGCATCCAAGGTTGTGGCTGCCTATGGGAAGTTTGTATTACCCTGATGATTGAGGAAGTGACTCTAGCTCAATTTTTGTGGTCGCTAGAGTGAGGAAAGTGGCTTAGGGTGAAAAGTCCACCCTTTGTGGGTTCCTCAATGGAGACGTAGGCTTCTAGTGTGGAGCTGAACTCTGGTAAACAAATTCTTATGTCTCTTGTGCTTATTGTTCTTCATTTTGTTCATATTCGAGCATAGAACATATTTCTAGGGTTTGTGCTTGATCTCCTTTTCTAGGAGATTGCTTGCTCTTCTATCTTGTTCTTGAGGCTTAGTATATTCTATTGCATATCCTATTTTTAGCGATTTACTTTTGATCAAGTAGTGCATATGGTTGTAGTTCAAAATCGTATTTCTCCGGAGATTCCGAAGATTTCTCCAAAAATTCCGTAAGTTACGGAATTTTCGGAACAATCTCTGGAAACACCAGAAGTTTCTAATAAACTTGTTCAAGTTGTGTAAAATTTTAGGTTTGACTATTCAACCCCGTCTAGTCGACATCCTAGATCCTTTCAATTGGTATCAGATCTTTGGTCTACGGATTAAACCTTAACCACTTGGAGTATCAAGATATCAACACTGGTAGGTCAAGATGTGCCACTCGAAGGTGATGTCACCGATCCAAATGCAGTCCAAAAACCCATGCTGCCACAAGGAGCACAAACAAGTGCTCAAGGAGGAGGTGCCAGTGGAGCAAGCACAAGCGCGGGAAGAAGACAACTTGATATTGAAGACTCCTCCGATGATGACTCCGACTATAATGATGCAAGATCAACTTGCTCTGAGCATCGCTTTTCAAGAAGGGAGTTTCACCAAATCCCTTTCAATTATGCCCGTTTAAATCTCAACACCTCAAATGGGTCCATCAACTTGGGAAAGCCTCCTTACTTTGATGGGGTAAGCTATTCCAAGTGGAAGGACTCAACGAGGGGGTATTTAATAGGGGTCAACCCCGCTCTTTGGAAGATTGTTGCTACAGGTGTCAATTTCTAAAGAAGAAATGAAGATACTTTCATCACATAAGATCAAGAGTTTGAGATTCGATACAACTTTCAAGCTTTGCACATCATTAAGAGCTCATTGTGTGCTGAAGAGTTTGACAAGATAGATGGGTTGGAATCCGCCAAGGAAGCATGGGACACTCTCTTCATCAATCATCAAGGGACAAGGAAGGTTATGGAAGGAAGAATTGTTGGGATACGAGGTAGGCTACACTAGCGCAAATCAAAAATTTCTACCGCGTAAACCAGGAAAACTGCCGTATAAGGATCACGGGATAACCACTCGACGCACTGATGCGGAAGATGTAGATTCACATCGATGCAGCGAAGTCGATCAGCGTAGTCGAACGTAGTCGACCACGTCGACGTCCAGCAGCTCCTCAGCACCTCGTCCACGTGCAGCAAGATCGCCCTCGTGCTGTGCCTCGTCGTGGCTCGTCGGCGGCTCGTCGTAGCTCTTCGGTGGCTCATCCAAGTGCTGCAGGCGCAACACCTCCAAGGTATCCACACGTGCAGAGAGAAAGCGTTGCAAGCCGGACTGCTAGATCCGCGAGTTGCAATAGGCGAGGGCGTGGGCGGGGCGACAGATGTGTTTCGCCAAAAAGGTGTAAACCCTAGGGCACCCCCACCCCTCTATTTATAGAGGTTCCTGATGAGCCTCTGGGTCCGAGGCCCATTAGTACTTCTAAACCTAATCCAACTTGGATCACATCCGAATCGGGCTTCCAGCCCCTTAAGTGTGTGACCCTATGAGTTCGGATACGTATAGACATGGTCCGAGTGCTCCTACTTGGCCCAATAGTCGGTAGCGGCCTCTAGCAAGATGTGCCAACTCCTATACGCACACGAAGATCATATCAGACAAACCGTCACAACATTATGTACATGCTATTCTCTTTGCCTCACGATATTTGGTCTAGCTCCAAGCCGACCGCTGTTTCTCGATCCTGTGATTCAAAATCCCTTTGTAGGTTAACTCTTAACCGTACGTAGATGGCCATGCATTTTCAGATCCGATCACTCGAGGGGCCTAGAGATATCACTCTCAATCAGAGAGGGGCAAATCCCATCTTGATTGACCATGTCTCAGCATGCTTCCTGACAAACCCGAAAGCTACCTTTATAACTACCCTGTTACGGTGTAGCGTTTGATAGCCCCTAAGTGAGTCGATTCACATCTCGAGTACATGCGACAATCTCAGGTCTAAGGATAAAGCGTACTTGTTGTGTAAAGCGAGAACTAGTTCTCATGTTAGGTCAGTCCTAGCACATGTCTCCACATGTGCCCACATTATTAGTTTAACATCTCTATGTCCATGACTTGTGAAACATAGTCATCAACTAATACATGTGCTAGTCTAATATTCATGTGTGTCCTCACATGAACTCCGACTAGGGACAACTTTAGAATAACCATACAAGTAAAGAGTTTCACATACAATTCACATAATTGCAAATCAATTCAAGTAGCCTTTAATGGATATTCAATGAACACAACATATAAATCATGGATACAAATGTAATATCATCATCTCTATGATTGCCTCTAGGGCATACCTCCAACAAGAATAAGGGTATTGGAAAGTGAGTTTAATCGCTTCATCATTCGTGAGAATGAGACACCACAAGAGATGTACAATAGATTAAACTAGATTGTCAACAAGATAAGATCTCTTGGAAGTGACAAGTGGGGAAGAAATGTTTATAAAATTGTCTAAGTGAATGTGGTCCAAAATACACCCTATGCTTGTGCAATAATTAGCGAGATGAAACCTATGAAAGTTTGTAAATGAAATATTATGCATTTGCATCTCATGTAGAAGCTAACCTCGCCAACAGAACATACGAGCTCGGACCGGAACATGAAGAAGGATGCCCTCCTACTGAGCTGAACATGATCAAGGCAAATCAAGGCCCGAACCAAAGTTTGGAAGAGCCCAAGGTTGAGTTAGGGCAAAAAGGCAAGCCCCGGAGCATAACCTTGGTTCTAAACTTATGCACTACTTATGCTAGTTATGCTTGTGCATTAAGTTCATAGGAGTTGCTTGAAACCTTAGTTGCATGCTCGTAGTACCCATGTGTTGAATACTAGCATGTTAAGTCGCGTAGTTGCTATGCTAAATAGGGACACGGTAAAAGTCAAGTGATTTCCTGTCACTCGCGAGCTATAGGAGTTGCTTCTTTACTTATGTTGGAATCATAAGGTTGGCCGGTAGGGCTTGGTACTCTGTTCCAAGATGGTTGATGCCTTGTCTGTATAGAGGAAAACTGCTACGGTCGAAACGTGTGGAAGTCTTGGTCAAGTTTTTGAATGTACTAAACACATGCTGAGAGTATGGGGAATTAGTAAACCTAGTACATGATTGAACCGACATGGACCTTTCCCTCGCTCTCTCTGGAACTGAGTTCCCCTGCTGCACCACGTGGGTACAAGTGCAGCCACGGTACGGTGTCCTTCCAGTACCAGTGGGGCCTTGTATCTAAGGGAAGTGGGATCTAGATAAACGTTGCAAATTGATGGGAACCGTTGATATATGTGAACCTGTCGTGGCAGTAGCATATGTCATGTGTTTAGGTCCACCTTGCAAGGTTAACAAATTCAATTCGAATCGTTTGCCTCTCACAGTTTGGGACTGCTTGACCTCTTTTCTTGCATTGAGTAAGAAGGTGAACAATGATGATGCTTAATATCAATGCTTAATTAATTTGCTTGTTCTACCATGTTTGCTTAGAATAGGTGCTTACCTAGGATGGATAATCAACTAGAACCTGATGCTAAAACTTGAAAGTAAGGATCCACTTTAGATGCTTTCGGCAAAACAAACCCCTCAGCCAAAAAGCCTTGCATGTGTAGGAGTCGGTGGAGTAGATACCACCTGCTGGGTAAGTCTTGCTGAGTATTAGTATACTCAGCCTTGCTTGTGGCTATGTTTTTAGGTAATGTTGACTTGATTGCTAGTGTGACTTGGCTGTCTCAGATCCCTCCGGGATGGACGGTTGAGTGGGACCCATCCTCGGTCGGTGAGGATCGTGGTGTTTGATATCATGGCAGGCTTCACCATGGTATTTTGTATCGACGTTAGACTTACCGTTGTTTTTCGCTGCTTTTGAACTCTGAAACTCTATCTTTGTGCATTTGAACTCTTGAGTTGTAATAACTTAATGTGGGACCTGTAATAATTTATCTGGATTGTTGTAATCTCTGGACTCATCTTCGTGCGAGTATGCTTTGTTTCGATCCGAGTTAAGTGGTTTTATCAAGTGAAACTCGACAGACTACCATTTTAATTCGGTTAAAGTGACCATTCGCATTTGAAGCGAGGTTGAGTACACTTTAGTCGGGTTAACTTGGGTGGTTCCGCTACACTTTCCTGCCTCCGATCGTCATCAACTTCGGTCCAATTGATCTACTGGGTGTCCTTTAACTCAAAATTCTTCAACATGTGTAAGATCATGGGGTAATACCTCTATTTGTCCTCGGGGTTGTATGGAGATCTTGATTTGTAGTCGCCGAACCTCTTTGTGACATCAATCTGTTATCTTTCATATCTTGATGTTGCACTTTCATGAATGGCTGGCCAACGCTACTTTAGGTTGCATATTTGCTTATCTAGAATGATCATCTTGCCTTGTTCCTTGTTTGATCGATGAGTACCCCTGTGTAGTGACTAGTATGTAGGAGGGAAAGTGTTGGGCATGGTTCACATCCACTCACGATAACACTTAGATCTGTTTCGTTAACTCTTGGCGATTGGATCTACAAGTGATCCTAGATCTCTAGGACAAGCGTTTTATCTATCTTGTTCGCATCATCTACTCTCTCTACTCACTTTGATCTACATTGCTTAGTTCTTTGTTTAAGATCAATCTCATCATATACATAAAAGTCTTCTATTACTTAGATTAAAACCTAGTTAAGCATGCAAATCAACTTGTTCCATGGATTGATAAACCTTGGGGGAATACTCTAAGGGAAAAGCTACAACTGATCCGTGCGCTTGCGGTTTACAAATTAGCATGCTAACTGACGTCAATAAGCCTTTCTAGCGCCAATGCCGGGGAACAAGTCAGTTTTGCTACGTTTAACTTTGTATTTGATTTTGTTAACCTCTAACATCTGACCTTTTTTTTGGAAACAAAAATCTTTGTCTACACAAGGAGGAAGGGGAGAACTAAGGGATTATGCTATTACCATTGACCGATCAATTCGACATGCAGAAATCCGACTTGATACTTGCAGCCACACAATATGAATTGAATCAAGGAATCATCGAGATGGCTAGAAGTAATCCTTTACAAGGACTAAATATTGATAATCCATACATGCATATTGAGCGATTCACGATGCTTTACAACACGCTAAAACAAGAAGGAGTTCCGTCAGCTTGGTTCAGGTGGAATTTGTTCCCGCTTTCATTTGCAGGAGAAGCAAGATGATGGTATGTAGAAGCTTCTTTTGATGTGAAGGGTAATTGGGAGACATTGATGAAAAAGTTTTGCAAAAGATTTTTCTTTGTAAGCAAAGTTCAAAACCTTCGGAAGGAAGTCATCAATTTTGTGCAAGGAGAAGATGAAGGAATAAATCAAGCCTAGGATAGATTTAATAGATTACTCGAACAAGGACCAAAGCTTAGATTCTCAGGTGATGTGTTGTTGCATACATTCTATTTTGCGCTAACCCAAAAATGTCGGGAGTTTGTTCAAATGTGTGCAAGAGGAGATCTTATTGAGAAAATGCTCAGGGAGACTACCCAACTTTTATAGAAGATTAGCAGAGGTGCAGCCATAAACAGAGAATTATAACTATCAATCTAGAGTGCAAATTCAAGAAAATCAAGGACAAATACTTGCTGGAATTTTCAGAAAAGAACTTTAGAAGGATACAAGAGAAGAACTTGTTGTACAAAAAGAAGAAGAACCGACACACAAGAAGGAAGAACTAACTTGACACATCAAGAATGACCAACTAGAAACATATGAAGCCTGAAGTCTGGCCAATGCAAAGCCCTTGTGGGAGTTTGAAGAAATGGACTGGATTCCTATTGATTTCAGTGAAATATTTGATAAGCATAGACCATATCCAAATCAAAAGGGGTCAGCTAGAGCTGTAGAAATAGATTTCCCACCAGAGAGACACATTGGGTATGTGCTTAATAAAGAAACAACAGGAGAGATAATACAAAAGCTTTTTAGTGAAGAAGACATAGACCCAGATTATGTCACTGAGGTAAAAAAGAATTATGGGAGCAAAGCCCAAAATATCGCCATTAGCAAGTTTGGCTCAAGTTTATGCAATCGGAACCAATCAAGATGAAGGAGAGTGTTTGCCAACTCCTCATATCAATTGCACTATTGATGGTGGACGCATCGACAAGGTATTTTGCGACATTGGAGCACATGTAAGTGTTATGTCTTCAAATATTTATGATAAGCTTTTCAGCCAAACCTTGAAACCTTCTCCAACCCCGATCACATTAATCATGGGAGATGGTAGAACAACCAAACCTTTGGGTGTGCTTAGAGATTTAGATGTTGCTATCTCGAGGAAGGTTATACCAGCAGATTTCTTTATTATTGATGCTTGTCATGGTGAACATGATGATATAATCCTTGGTAGAATTTTTCTTAAATTGGTTAATGTTGTGCTTGATGTTGGGAAGGGCAAGGTGACAATAAATATTGATGGTGCAAAATACACATGATTTTCTACCTGCTTCTCGTCAGATTCTGCCTCTATCTCCTGATAACGGGGAGGTAGAGAGTGTGTGCTTTGCTAAAAATTTCAGGGATCCTCTACTAAGAGTAATGGAAAATAACGAGAATGACCAAGATGATGAATTGGAAGAAGCAACCGATGCATTATCACCTCAATGTGGGACTTTGGAGGATGAAAAATTTGAAAACATTGGAGACTTGACGCAGCAAGAATCAGAAGCACCAGATGTTGAACAAAAACCACTACCCAAGGGGTTGAGATATGAATATTTGGAAGATGACAAGACGTATCCAGTCATTGTCAACGTCGAGCTGACCCAAGAAGAAACCGAGAAGTTGCTGAATTTATTGAGAAAATATTGAAAAGTGATTGGATATACGATCGAAGACTTGAAAGGAATTAGCCCAACCTTCTGCACTCATCGTATACAATTACAAGACCAATATAAACCAGTTGTGGAGAATCAAAGAAGGTTGAGCTATGCCATGCACAACATAGTGAAGAAAGAGGTGATCAAGTTGCTTAATGCAGGGATAATCTATACAGTACCTCACAGTGAATGGGTGAGTCTAGTGCATTGTGTGCCAAAGAAAGGAGGGTTGACTATAGTAACAAATGAGAAGAATGAGCTTATCCCTCAGAGGAAAGTGACACGATGGAGGATATGTATTGATTACCAGAAGTTGAACAAGGCGACTAGGAAGGATCATTTTCCTTTGCCTTTTATTGATGAAATGCTCGAAAGGTTAGTAAAGCACTCTCACTTTTGCTACCTTGATGGATATTCTAGTTTCTTTCAAATTCCAATACATCTTGTGATCAACACAAGACTACATTCATCTACCCCTATGGAACTTTTGCTTATAGAAGATGCCTTTCGGTTTATGTAATGCACCGACATCTTTTCAACGTTGCATGATGGCTATATTCTCATAATTTATTGAAAATATTATGGAGGTATTTATGGATGATTTCTCAGTGCATGGTATGAGCTTTGATAATTGTTTAGAAAATCTTGATAAAGTTCTCAAAAGATGTGGAGAAGTTGATCTAATCCTGAATTAGGAAAAGTGCCACTTCATGGTGAAGCAAGGAATAGTGTTGGCACACGACATCTCTGAGAGAGGAATAGAAGTTGATAAAGCAAAGGTTGAAATTGTGGAAAAGTTACCTCTGCCAACAAACATCAAGTCATTGAGAAGTTTTCTCGGACACGCTGGATTCTATAGGAGATTCATCAAAGATTTTTCCAAAATCACAAAGCCATTGACGCAACTCTTGCAGAAAGATGTTAACTTCTAATTCAATGAAGACTACCTCCGAGCTTTTAGAACATTAAAGCAAGCACTTATCAATGCACCTATTATTCAACCTCTGGATTGGAATCTACCTTTCGAGATAATGTGCGATGCAAGTGATTATGCTGTTGGAGCAGTCCTTGGACAAAGAAAAGAAGGGAAAGTATACGCAATTTACTATGCTAGCAAGACTTTAAAATAGGCTCAAATTAATTATGCAACTACAGAGAAGCAATTGCTTGCAGTAGTATTTGCTTTTACTTTTGAAAAAAATCAGATCATATATTGTGAATTCTAAGGTGATTGTTTACACTGGCCATGCTGCAATTAAGTATCTTTTGTCCAAGAAAGATGCCAAGCCACAACTGATCCGATGGATACTATTGTTACAAGAGTTTGATGTGGAAATCAGGGACAAAAAGGGATTAGAAAATATGGTGGCAGACCATTTGTCAAGGATGTATCAATGAGATGATGGGAAAGAGTCTATTGAAGATTGAATGAGAGATGATCATCTATATAGAATACTTGACAAGGACGGTTGCATGAATGACATCATCAGGGCAATAAAAAGAGCACCTTTGCATCACTTGGATAGAATGAAAAAAGAAAGGATATTGCTGAAAGTAAGAAATACTATTGGTCAACGCCTTACCTATACAGGTATGGAGCAGATGGAGTATGGAGGAGATGCATTCCAAGAGAGGAAAGAGAAGCAGTGCTTAGAAAATGTCATTCATTAGAGTACGGAGGACATTATGGACACTTTAGAACTCAAGCAAAAGTATGGGCAAGCGGATTTTATTGTCCAGAGATGCATGAAGATGCAAAAAGATTCGTTGCTACTTGCCTGGAATGCCAAAGAACAGGAAATATTCCATCAAGAAATTCTATGCCTCTGAACTATAATTTGCAAGTGGATTTATTCGATATTTGGGGTATAGATTTCATGGGGCCATTCTTGAATTCACATGGGTGCGAGCATATCTTGGTTATGGTTGATTATGTTTCTAAATGGGTGGAAGCTATTCTATGTCGGAAGGCATCAACAAAAGAATCAATCCATATGATCAAGATGATGATATTTCCTAGGTATGGAGTGCCCAGAATTTTGATAAGTGATGGAGGATCGCATTTCACAGGAAAGGATTTTAGCAAATGTTTGAAGAAATTGGGGATTGAGCATAGAGTGTCTACAGCTTATCATCCTCAAACAAATGGCCAGGCTGAAACTTCAAAGAAGCAGCTCAAAGTTATCCTGAAGAAGATGATGATCAAAATAGGGAAGGATTGGTCAAAGAAGCTAGATGGAGCATTATGGGCATATAGGACAGCTCATAAAACACCTATAGGTATGACCCTGTATCAATTCGTCTATGGAAAAATGTGCCACCTTCCGGTTGAACTTAAACATAAAGCTTATTGGGCTATAAAGGAAATGAATCTTGATGTTGATGCTGTGAGAATTAAGTGAAGAATTCAAATAAGTGAATTGGAGGAGATGAGGCTTAAAGCTTATCACAGTGCAACCATTTATAAAGAGACAATTAAGAGATGGTTCAATAAAAGGCTTCACAAAAAGGACTTCAAAGAAGGTGACAAAGTGCTGCTATACAACTCGAGATTTAAACTCTTTGGTAAAGGGAAATTGATGAGCAAATGGGATGGACCATACGTGGTTCATTCGGTGTCGCCAACCGGAGCGGTAACGATCACGGATGTCAAGGGAGATCAATATGTTGTTAATGGACAGCAGCTAAAGGCATTCTTGGAACCCGACGTCGTGCCCATCAACTATGTCAACATCTACATCATGGAGGAAGAAGGAGTTCGTCAAGCTTGACGACATTCAAAACATGTACCTTGTATATACTCTATCTTAATTATGTTATTTTTCTTTCAAATTTTTGTGTGGGACTCCAAAATTAGATATAATTTTAGATGAATGCATTACCACGAAAAAAATGAAGGTCAGAGGGGACAAAAACCCACTGGGCCGATCATCCCAGTGACTCCCAGGCTGATCGGCCTAGAAGGTTTTCACCTCGGTTTCAGTTCCCCTCTCGCTAGTGTGGTAATGACGATGTATGGAAGTGAATTTTTGTGGGAAGGGGCAAAGGAGTTTTTGGAAATATGTGGATCCTCAGCCAAGACTTTAAGAATATATCCACCAAACTGAAAAAAGGAGCAATGAAGGGGAGCAGGAGCTCAGAGGAGAAGAGGGAGCAGCTGGCGGCCAAGGGAGAGGCTAGGCTGATTGGCCTACCCTTCCCAGGATGATCGGCCCAGCCCCTTCTGGTGGCTGCTGGCATCCCCCTTTGGATGGAGGTCAAGAGGTGTGAAGTTGGTCTCAAAACTCCATTGAGGACCGCTTGCAACACTTCCATCAGCGTTGAAGGCAAGGCGCCATCTGGAAAGCTCGCGGATTGCAAGTTCATCATCCTATCGAGTGATGACAAAGCACCCAAGAAGAAGGAGAAGGAGGCCGTTGTCACTCCCACAAGGCATTCAGGAAAGCTACTTGGGATCAAGCTCAAGAACTATGAGGACAAGACCCCCAAGCTAGCTAACTTTGCAGGAGATAGCGATTGGGAGGACGATAGGAGCCTCGGATCATGGGGTGCTGCAGGCCGTGATGACGAAGAAGATGCCAACACATACTGGGAGTGGGCTAATGAGATGAAGAAAAGCAAGGAGCAAGATGAGCACCGTCAAGACAAGGGCAAGGAGAAGGCTCCAGAAGATGATGAGCCAGAACCGGAGGAGCATGATCATGCTTGTTGCATCACTTTGCAGAAAGAACATCCAGTACCTCTTCGACGCCATCGAAAACATCATACAAGCCATGCAAGAGCTGGACCACAAGGTGGAGTAGAATGACCGCCGCCAGGAAGATGACTTCAAGTTCTTGCAGAGGAACGTGAGGAAGCTCTTCAGGATGTGTGGCAACATAAGGAAGAACAAGGCTCATAGCGAAGGAAGCAGCAACCGTCCATTCTACAAGTAGTGTGGGTAGCATCACTAGTGTGTTTACGAGCGTCTCACCCCTTTTTAGTCATTATGGTTACGAAGAGGATGTCATAGATTTTAAGCTGGGGGGGGGGAGGTTCGCTGCTCGTATGGAGTTTTTCGGAGTTTAGTTTTATCGAGTTGTGTGATAGTCTCTAAATTAGTGTTTTTGCTTTCAATAAAAATTGATAAAGTAGTAGTATTCTTAGCTTTGGGAAGACTTAGGCCTAGATCGCTACTTTTGCATCTTTGTTTGGAGAATCATGAATAAAATTCGAGGTTCGAGCGAGGGTTTTTAGTGTCTATCTTTGCTTTCTTGTCTTTTACTTTGCCTTTATAATATTTTATCATGAGCATTGTCTTGAATTCTAAATCTTAGTTGTGGAGTTTAGTAATTGATCTATCTTTGCAATACCCATGCTTCATGATGATCTAGTACTTTTGTTTTGATTATGCTTTATGAGTAAGGTTTAAATTGGAGGTGATTTAAAAATTTATTGTTTATCAAACACCTCTGCAAAAATAAGATTGATCAAGTTCTCTAACCAAGATGAAAGTTGTTTATCCTATCCAATGCCTAAAAAGATTTATTCGTACCACCAAAAGCGGAGTTGATACTTTGAATTGAGTTAGGATCACTCTCTCTTGGATTGTTTTAATTTCGAGCACTGATCATATTCTTCTACTATCTTTTATTGCTAGCCTCATCAATATTCAGTAATGAGAGTTCTTCATTGGAACAATCATATGCTCTATTGAATTCGATAAACCCGAACCAAATATTTCTCAATTTTATTACCTATTCATTGAACACAACCCAATATTCGAAGATCTGTCCCATTTCTAGCCGTGAAATACAAATTTTTATGGAAACAACAGTATATGGAAGCCACACTAGAAAATTGAGCAAGAAAGGAAGGAGGAAGAGGCCAGGCTGATCGGCCTAGGGCCCTTCTGCCTTGGTTCACGTGAGAAAAATTATGGGAAGCTCTATGGAAGGATCTAAAACTAATTTTTATGGTGTGGTGTTCAGAGGAGGTTCGGAGAAAATATGAAAAATAAAAAAAGGAAAGAAAGAAGGGAAGAAAGAGAAAAAGTAATGAGAAAAAAGAAAAAGAAATAATCGGGAAAGAGAGAAAGAAATTAAGGAGTTTTTACTAACCTGAAGATCAAGAAAAGTGCAAAGGATGATGACCATGTTTACGGAATGGATTTTCATTCCGACCATGTGCAATCCCATGACGAGGATATCGCTTGTGCCTTAGAGTCACTATATTTGTTTGCCTTTTCACATGTCCACCATTGTATATCTTCTCATCCTTGAAAACCTCACATTATATGGATATTCTTATGATCATTGCCTCAAAAGGTAAGCAACCGTTAGAGAGTTTTCTTAATTTGATAATATAAGTGTTGATTCTTGCTAGCCTTATCCAAGCTCCACCATATAATGAGTGAATTTTTTAAGAGATGAGGGTTTGAAAAATAAATAGGATAGCCACATTTACATTGAGTGACATCAGAGCACCTAGGAGAGGATCTTGGTTTTAATTCTTGTTGCAGGGAGATTGCTTTATGAAAAAAGAGAAAAACCCTCCAAGGCGAACTAGAAAGTAAGTGTGATTGATTCTTGAGGTAACTTAGTTCTAATAAAAGTTGTGGAGTACTTTTGCTTTGATAAGTCTTTGGACGCCCATGCTTTGATTATCTTTGCGGCTCCGCTGATCTTTTGTTTGAAGGCTAGGTACTTGACTCACTTGCTCAGGTTTGATTCAAGATTTTTGTTCAACCCGTTGGAAGAGTTTATAGTTGCCTGACTTGCTTGAGGATGAGCAAGAGCTAAGCTTAGGGGGACTGTTGATGCTCGTTATTTGCACACTTTTAGTGTTATTTAACTAGTGTTTTCATGCTTATTCTTACACTAACCTGCCACTTGGCACATGAAATAACCTCATTATTGCATATACATTGTAGTTTGGAGCATGTTGTGTTTTTGCAGGAAATGCGACATAATCATGAGCATTTTCACAAGGAGCTCAATGAATATTTGGACATGGGTCATCAAGGGAAGCAAGCATGAGGAAGAAGAGGGCCAAGAGGGTCAGAAAGGGCCCAAGCCGATTGGCCTAGGACCATCTGGGCCGATCGGCCTGGCCCATTCCAGGGTTTGGTCGACCTCCCATTTCTTCAGCGTGAAGTCTACGATGATCTTTAGGGTTTTTTTCACTGACCTTGACCTAGAGTCGCCGCCTATTGGAGACTATAAATACAACCCCATTGGATCAAGGTGAGAGAAAGGAAGGAAAGAGGAGAACACCACGCAAACACCATCCACCGCCACCACAACTAGAAAAAATGGAGATAAGATTGGATCTAGATGAGGCCACGCGAAAAGGAGCACCATAGGAGGGGAAAACCCCCTGAGCCGATCGGCTCAGAGGTGCCCAAGCCGGTCGGCCTGGGTCTTTCCTGCCCCCGATCGTTGTCAACTTTGGTCCAGTTGATCTACAGGGCGTCCTTTAACCCAAAATTCTTCAACATGTGTAAGATCATGGGGTAATACCTCTGTTTGTCCTCGAGGTTGCATGGAGATCTTTATTTGTAGTCGTCGAACCTCTTTGTGAGATCAATCTATTATCTTTCATATCTTGATCAAAAGGACACATTGATCAAAAGGAATGTACCAAGGACACATTGATCAAAAGGACACATTGATCAAAAGGAGATCTTGATCAAAAGGACACATTACGGTTCACAAATTGGCATGCTAACTGCCGTTGAAACTACCGTACCAAGGACACATTGATCAAAAGGAATGTGTGGGTGCCCAAGGTTCTTGTGACTAACGCTCTAGGACCCAACTCTCATTGGGTATCTAAAACACAAGGCTAATTTGTTTTGTAGTCTTACTCCGCTAGTGGAACTAAATGGGTGATTAATACTGAATGCACCAATCATATGACCGGCGAGAAGGTAATGTTCTCTTCTTGTGAAATGAAGAAAAATCCAAAATAAAAGATTTTGTTTGGTGACAATAGTGAAGGAACCATTGTTGGTCTAGGTAAAGTGGCTATCTCAACTGAATACTCAATTTCTAATGTTTATTTGGTTGAATCTTTGGACTATAATTTGTTATCCATGTCACAACTTTGTGAGATGGGTTACAATTATTTGTTCTCTAATAAGGGTGTGACTGTTTTTAGAAGAAGCGATGACTCCGTTGCTTTCAAGGGTGAACTCAAGGGAAAGCTTTATCTAGTGGATTTTGCCTCGGATAAAGCTCAACTCGATACATGCTTAATCATAAAGTCTAGCTTGAGTTGGCTTTAGCATCACCAACTAGCTCATGTTGGGATGAATAATCTCAATAAGCTTCTAAAGGGGGAACACATCCTAGGACTAACAAATGTGCACTTTGAGAAAGATAGAATTTGTAGTGTTGTCAAGCCGGGAAGAAAGTTGGTGCCCCTCATCCCTCCAAGAGCATTCTCACTACCACAAGACCATTGGAGTTATTGAATATGGATATTTTTGGTCCCATGGCATATGTTAGCATTGGGGGAAACAAATATGGCTTTGTCATTGTTGATGATTACTCTCGGTATACATGGGTATTCTTTTTACATGACAAGAGTGAAGTTCAAGGAATATTCAAGAAGTTTGCAACTAGAGCACAAAATAAGTTTGCAGTGAAGATCAAGAGAGTAAGAAGTGACAATGGCACCGAGTTCAAGAACACCAACATTGAAGGGTATCTTGACAAGGAAGGCATTGGTCATGAATTCTCCATCTCATACACACCACAACAAAATGGGATTGTGGAGAGAAAGAATAGGACTCTCATTGAAGCCGCAATAACAATGCTTGATGAATACAAGACTTCAGATCAATTTTGGGCGGAAGCGGTCGACACGACATGTCATGCTATCAACCATATATATCTTCACAAGATGTTGCACAAGACCGCCTACGAGCTTGTAACCGGTAAAAAGCCTAATGTGTCTTAATTTAGAGTTTTTGGTAGTAAGTGCTTCATTCTCAACAAGAAGCCCAAAAGCTCTAAGTTTGCACCTAAAGTTGATGAAGATTTTCTTCTTGGTTATGCCTCAAATACTCATGGCTACCGTATCTTCAACAAAATCACCAGTTGCGTTGAAGTTGCGTGTGATGTGACATTTGATAAATCTAATGGCTCTCAAGTAAAGCAAGTTGCTTCACATGTTGTAGATGATGAAGAACCCCCATCTAAAGCTATTGAGAAGATGGCCACAGGAGAAATCAAGCCTCAAGAGAATAATGAGGATTGTGCTACAAGCTATGAGCCTACAAATCAAGAAACCGCTGCGTGTTCCCAAAATTCTGGAGAAACTTGCGAAAATTCCGCAAGTTCTGGAAACTCCGGACAAATCTCCAGAAACTTCGGAGATGCTGATGAAGATGCACAACATCAAGCTGAGGATGATGATTTGATTCAACATCAAGCTCCTAATCCACATCCAAGAGTTCATCTAAGTGTTCAACATGATCATCCCATGGATAACATCCTAGGAAGCATTCAAAGAGGGGTAACCACTCATTCAAGATTAGTAAATTTTTGTGAACATTACTTCTTTGTTTCCTCTTTGGAACCTCTTAAGGTAGATGAGGTGTTGGATGATCTGGATTGGGTGATGGCCATGCAAGAAGAGTTGAACAACTTCACTCGGAATGAAGTGTCCCTAGTGGAACGCCCGAAGCAAAATGTCATTAGAACAAAATGGATGTTTCGAAAAAAACAAGACGAGCATGGCGTGGTGACAAGAAACAAGGCTAGATTGGTGGCTCAAGGGTTCACTCAAATTGAGGGATTGGATTTTGGTGAAACCTATGCACCGGTGTCAAGACTTGAAGCTATTCGCATATTATTAGCATTTGCCACTAATCATGATTTCAAGATTTACCAAATGGATGTCAAGAGTGCCTTCTTGAATGGTCCTATATCTGAAGTGGTATATGTTGAGCAACCGCTAGGCTTTAGAGATCCAAAATTTCTCAACCACATCTACAAGCTCCATAAGGCACTCTATGGGCTCAAGCAAGCTCCTAGAGCATGGTATGAATGCCTTAAGGACTTTCTCCTATGGAAAGGCTTTGAAATAGGCAAATCCGATCCTACTCTCTTCACTCACAATAAGGATAGTGATCTATTTGTGTGCCAAATATATGTCGATGACATAGTATTTTGTTCTACTAACAAAGTATGGTGTGATGAGTTTAGTAGGATCATAACAAAGAGATTTGAGATGTCCATGATGGGAGAGTTGAAGTTCTTTCTTGGATTTCAAATCAAGCAACTAAAGGATGGCACCTTCATAAGTCAAACATAGTACACTCAAGATATGCTCAATAAGTTTAACATGGAGAATGCCAAGCCCATCAAGATGCCAATGCCATCAATGGACATCTTGTTCTAAATAAGGATGGTAAGAGTGTGGATCAAAAGGTATATCGATCTATGATTGGCTCTTTGCTTTACCTTTGTGCATCTAGGCCTGATATTATGCTTAATGTGTGCATGTGTGCGAGATTTCAAGCCAATCCTAAGGAATGTCATCTAATGGCTGTTAAGAGAATTTTAAGATACTTGGTACACACTCCTAACCTTGGCTTATGGTATCCTAAAGGCTCCACTTTCAATCTACTTGGCTATTCCGATTCGGATTATGCCGGTTGCAAGGTAGATAGAAAGAGTACATCGGGGTCTTGTCAATTTCTTGGTAGGTCCTTGGTGTCTTGGAGTTCCAAGAAACAAACTTCCGTTGCCCTATCCACTGCCAAGGCCGAGTATGTTGCAGCCGGTCCTTGTTGTGCTCAACTACTTTGGATGAGGTTCACTTTGAGTGACTTTGGTTGTGAGTTTAGCAAGATATCTCTCTTGTGTGACAATGAGAGTGCTATCAAGCTAGCTAACAACCTCATAAACTATTCAAGAACAAAGCACATAGACATAAGACACCATTTCCTAAGAGACCACGAAGCCAAAGGAGATATCGCTCTTAGCCTTGTGAGCACCGAAAAGCAACTAGCCAATATCTTCACAAAGCCCCTTGATGAGCAAAGGTTTTGTGCTCTGAGGAGTGAGCTAAATATCTTGGATTCTCGTAACTTGTCTTGAGATCATGTGCATGATTGTGTGATCTAGTGTAGATGTTTCTTTTTCCAAAAGAAAAATTTTCTTGAAAAATTCAAGTGTGACTTTCATTGAAAAATATTTGGAGTTCTTAGTTCTCTCACTTGGATCATTGTTCTTATTGGTTGATTGTTGGCTGGTCTCAAGTGGTAGAATATCTCATGATCATATATATTACTACCATATTTCTCTAAATCTATCTCAAATCAAATTCCACTCAAATCTATTTGTTGTTAGCCAGGGGGAGTGGAGTATCCGGAACTTTTTCCGGAAACTCCGCAAGTTGCGGAATCTCCAGAACTTTTTCTGAAAATTTCCGTAACTTGATGGGTTTTACTTTTTACCCCAAGAAGTTACCGATTCATTCTCTTTTACTCTTACTGCCGACTTCTCTCTCCTCCCCTCTCTCCTCCCTCTCACCTCCTCGGGTGATTTGGAGATTTAGCCACCAAAATCATGCAAGATCATCAAGGAAGGTGTCACTCAACAAGGAGATTCACGTGATGGTGTTGAATTTGAAGTTTGAAGGCTCTCTCATCCCTCTCCAAAAGTATCCCGAGTTCATCTCGCCCGATCTATCAATGTAGGTTGTTTCCTAGGATTCTTTTTGGATAGAACTCTTCTCTAGATAGAATAGACCTTGGATCTACAATTTCATCTCAATCCCATGACGGATTCATAGTGTATGACATATTAGGGTTTTGGTCTGTGAGTTCCAGAATATTCTGAAAAAGTGTTCTAGAATCTCCGCAACTTGTGGACACTCCGAACATTTTTTTGGAATCTCCACAAATCGCCACTCAAACCCCTCATGTTGATTACTCTCTGAATTTTTCATGTTTTCTTTCCCTCATATATTATTTATTCCATGTCAGATGGGAAGGGAGAAGAGGGACTCTCACACTCATGAGGTGTAAAGGAGAACCAAATCCCGACATGATCCAAATCCTCCAAGATATGCTAGTGATGACAGTGATGAGGAAGAAGAGGAAGTGGAAGAGGAAGAGCAGTTCACTGTTGTTCATCGGAACAAGGGGAAGGAAAAGGTTGGAGACGGCTCCTGTATTAGACCTCACCCTCGCCGCAAGCCCCAAGCTCCATACATCTCTCGGAGTGATCTCGTGCCTCCCTCCAAACCACCCAAGCTTACCAAAGGTCTAGCACATGCACTCTGTCCTGAAACTCCAGAATGGCTAGTTGCCACCTTCCCTCCCGATCAAAGAGTCATAAAACTCCAATCGTCCTCTGTGATCCATGTCTTCCCCAAGGCTATATTGAAAATCTTCCTAGGAACTACTACAAAAATTCAGTTGCATTTAGAGCTGAGAGAGATGAGAATCCCTACAGGTATGGGAAGATCGAAGGGATTGATGAAATGTTTTGGAATGAGTTCCATAGGGATTTCTACTTGACTTTGATGAGGAGGCCAGAAAACCAGGCCAAGAACAAGGCTCCTATTGTCAAGATGTGTTATGTGGATGGGCCATATTATGAGAAGTCAAGCAATGAGACATTCAAAGAAATGATTGCCAAGTGCAAGGAGTTTGGTCTCTATGATATCATGAGCTTTAGGTACAATTGGAACAAAGAGATCCTTGCTCAATTTCACTCTTCTTTCTACTACAACAGTGGCTCCAACTCTATTCATTGGACTACTATGGGCAAAAAGTATGCTATTGACTACATGACTTTCTCAAGACTCTTGGCTCTTAGCCTCACGGATGAGACTCATGATCCTATCCATGTTGAGTACAAGGTCAAGCCAAAGGATGCACCCTCCTTTTTCTATAATCCCATTCTTGCACAAGAGGGTAAGGCCAACAGTCTTTTACCATACTACTACATCTTCAATCAATTCTTTAGGGAGACTATTGATCCTAAGGGAGGAGATGCTACCACACTTCACTGCTATGCCGTTAATATCCTCAACCGTGTGGCACCCGGGGGCAAGCCTTTTTGCATCTTTGACTATATTTGGAATGAACTTCGTCGGGCCATGAATGATTCTAGGAAGAGTCTTCCCTATGCACCATAACTCATGTATATGATTGATAGGGGCACCAAGGTCATTCACCGAACAGATGTTTCCCATGAGCCTCTTCATGTTTGTCCCCGTGATGGTGATGCTCCTCGCCGCTCCAAGAAGACTCCGCACTATGCTGGTTCCTCTAGCCAAGCACCTCAATATGATGATGAGCCATATCCTTCTTCTCCTCCTAGGCAGCCCCACAAGCCAAGAGGTCCATGATTAAGAGGGTGCTTAGGAGCATGTTTTGTATGTGCAAGCATATGGCTCGTGAGATCAATGAGAATAGGCGTGACATCATTGAGATCAAGGCTTCTTAAGGACTTTCGGTTGACACCTATCATGAGCTGCCCGAGTTTGATGATCGTTTCGTCGAGTGGGATGTCATGGATGCCGCTAAGGCCATTGCTGCTACTCCTTCTCCTATCCCAGCTGCACCTGTGAGCTCTTCTCACCCTCGCCGCTCCATGCGCGCCACCTACGTTGAGGAAGAAGAGGAAGAGGACGAGGATGACAATAAGGAGGAGGAGGACGAGGACTATGACAACGACGAGGAGCTGCTACTATTTCATTTCCTTTTTGGCACTTGATGCCAAAGGGGGAGTGAATGGATGGATGAATTTGTGTATCGAACTATGTCTTTAAATTTCCTATGGTGTGTAAGACTATGTGAGAATGAGAATATGTAATGAGTGTGTTGTGATGCTTTAAAACTGCTATTATTTATCTAAGGATGCTTATGTGTTAGTTTAGAAAATTTCTATGATGATTGTTATTTGAGTATGGCAGAATGTAGGGAGATTTCGGAAAAATGTTCGTAAATTCCGTAACTTGCGAAAATTTCCGGAGATTTCTACGGTATCTCCAGACAATCTGACATCCTTCTCTCATTTTCTTTTGTTGAATGCATAATCTGTCATGAGCATCACGATTATATGTTTTCAGGGCAGTCTTTGCATCCCACTATCTAAGATATGTGTTTCCCTCATGATTCTCACCAATGTTGTGCAAATTGACTTTTTAAAGGTCATTTTGGAATTCAATTCTCATGGAACACATTAAGGGGGAGTAACACATGATCTATTTCTATATTGAGATTCATTATATTCTTATTTGTAAGACTTAAGCATGTTGTCATCAATCACCAGAAAGGGGGAGATTGAAGAGTATATTGGCCCTCTAAGTGGGTTTTGGTGAGTTAAGGACACAAGCTCAAGTGTCTAACGAACTTTCAAGTGTATGAGCAGGTTTGAAAAGATTGGTTGACATGTAGATCTTGTGATGACCCTCAAAAAGGAAATGATGATGTATATGGCATACCATGAAGGCTAAATTTATTTTCAGTTTGAATTTGAGTTTAGGAATGTCGTACTATTAAGAGGGATGCATAATCTTTGGTCTTTATATTGAAAAAGGTGCTCTAGATGACCTAACCAACCTATGAGAGACACCTTACACCTGCACATCACATGGGGATATTTAAAATGGTGCTGACTTGAGAGCTCTGGAGAATTCCGAAGAAAGTTCCGTAATAATCCGGAGGTTCCAGAGTTTCCGGAGAAAGTTCCAGAAATCTTCGGAACTTAACATTCTAATGGCTAGTTTTGGGGTGAAGGGGTATAAATACCCACTCACCCCCTCTCACAGTTACTCTCTTGACCTAACTTCATGCTGAGCTTCAAAAAAGCATTCAAGTCCCCCCTTCACTCCCCTTCAACTTGCTTTGTGAGATTTGATGGGGATTTAAGGAGGGATTCAAGGGAAGGGAAAGAGAGAGTGCTAGTGAGCTGATTTACCATCTCTTGAGCACCTTGTTCTTCGTGAAGCCGGTGATTTCATGTTTGTTACTCTTGGAGCTTCAAGCTCTGAGCCGGCTAGGCGTTGCCCATGGAGCATCCAAGGTTGTGGCTGCCTACAAGAAGTTTATATGACCCTGACGATTGAGTAAGTGAATCTAGCTCGATCTTTGTGGTTGCTAGAGTGAGGAAAGTGGTTTAGGGTGAAAAGCCCACCCTTTGCAAGTTCCTCAACAGAGACGTAGGCTTCTAGTGTGGAGCTGAACTTCGGTAAACAAATCCTTGTATCTCTTGTGCTTGTTATTCTTCATTTCATTCATATTCAAGCATAGAACATATTTTTACAGTTTGTGCTCAATCTCCTTATCTATGAGGATGCTTGCTCTTCTATCTTGTTCCTGAGGCTCAGTATATTTTGTTGCATATCCTATTTTTAGTGATTTACTTTTGGTCAAGTATTGCATAAGGTTGTAGTTCAAAATCGCATTTCTTTGGATATTCCAAAGATTTCTCCAGAAATTACGTGAGTTACGAAATTTCCGGAACAATCTCCGGAAACTCCGGAAGTTTCTGATAAACTTTTTCAAGTTGTGTAAAATTTCAGGTTCGACTATTCACCCCCCTCTAGTCGACATACTAGATCCTTTCAGCTGGATGATCGGCTTGGGCTTCACTAGGCCGATCGGCCTGGACTACTTCTGAGCTTGCTAGCCTTGTTCGTTGCTTGTTCGGGGCTTTATCCAAAAAAAATATACTTTTAGGTCCAATTTCCTAAAAAACAGAATATCCTCCAAAATACAATGCATACGCGAAAATAGGGTTATTTCAAGTGTCAAGTGGCGAGTTAGTATAAGAATATGTATGAAAACACCACTTAAATTGCACTAAAAGTGTGTAAATAATAAGCGTCAACAGTCCGCCACCCTCACCGCACGCCGCCTCCTCTGCCGTCACCGGACTGCCGTGCACCTCCGCCGATCGTCCCCGTTGCCGCGCCGCTGCTCCATTGTGCGGATTGCGCACCGCCCGTCAGCTAACCCTAGCTAGGATTTCTGCCGAGCCATCGCCGATTTCGGCCGCACCGCGCCGCCTCCAGTCGTTGGCTGCTGTCCATCGGCCCGCCGCTGCCTCCTCTGCCCTCCACTACTCTTCTCTTGCAAGACCTCTGCAGTGGTGATACTCCATCTAATCTGCCTCCAAATTTCTTTTGAATTTGATCAAATTTCGGTGCAAATTCATCTGTTGGGTAGCTTAGATGTGAAATTGGAGGTATCCTGCATGTTTCGGATTAGCTCTTCCATCTATCCATTAACTGAGTTATCACCTCATGCCTTTTGCTCAAGTTAAGGTTCAGTTTGTTCAAAATTTGAGTAAATTTGCTCTGTCTATGATCCTACATGATAATATCTTCTTGGACAGTATCAATCTCAGGGCTTTGAGTACTTTTCATTGAGCATCATCATGTTCTACTCGGCTCCATAATTTTTGCTCAATTTGTAGAACATTCTTGATGTATCATAATCAAAATTGAGGAAAACATTGGTTCTGTCCATGATATCAGTTTATCATAATCTTGTCCTAGGAGGAATCTCCCATGCACGTCTGTATGTGTTGAGCTTATCATCCACTAGAATTATAAAAAATTAGGCTCAATCATTCTTTTGCTATGCTTAAGGACTTGCTTACCCGTAGTTTTCATTACTTATTATATCCCTCTCTTGCCATTCTATAATCTTTCACCTTATCTCATGTAGATGGCAAGCGACAAAAGGAAGGGTAAGGTAGTTGTGCTGCCAAAGAAGAAGAAGAGCAAGTCAGATAAAAGGTGGGAGCGAGTTTTGAGAGTACCAGATACTCAGGGGCAGCCTCAGAGGGGCATCCGGATTGGTGAGCCTGCTCAGGGCTCTTCAGCTGCACAGGCAGAGCAGTGTCAGTTAAGTGCTCAGGCCGCACTCGTCAGACAGAGACAGCTTCACCTGCTCCCACGCAGCACTCCGGTCATCTAGGGTAGTGTTCAGAGGCCCGCTCAGCAGCGTGCCGCACCAATGTACTTTCCCTAAACAACGGTTACTCTCCCGGTCTCTGCTTATTAATTCCACGCAAGGCACCCTTTGGGAGATACGAAACGACGTTATAGTAACGTCACCGTTGCCGCGCACGTCATGCACACGGGCAAGATATCAACGTGCACCACGAATGTACGCAGGTCGCCATCTCCATTTCTTTGTCAAAAAGGTGGCACGCCAAAGCCAGCAGATCGATCGATCGATCGATCGAAACCATGCACCAATATGATGCACGGATCAACGTAGGGTTCGCCGGAGAAGCGAGGGCCACGAATGGACTCGAGCCAATTCGAAGCTGGGGAAGTAGCCAGGATTGGATCATCTCCGGCGTCGTAGCTGGCCGTGAGGGAAGAGCAGATGGGGTTCAGGCCTTCGGGGTTGTGATGGTCAACGGGGAGGTGGGGGAGGTGGGGGAGGTGCAGATGGCCGGAACGCGTGTGGATGCTCGGAGCCGAGCCGGCGAGCCGAGAGGACGAGTCCGCTAGGCATTGGGAAGACGAGCCGAGCCGAGCAAGGTGGGAGAACTGCGGTCGGATTGATGCGTAGTCGGTCCCTTTCTGTAGGTTGTTCTGTGGCCGGCTACAAAGAAACATTTCTATATATGTATGTATGTGTGTATATATATGTATGTGTGTATATATATATATATCCCATGTGCGCCGCTCGCGAGTTCACCTGCATCTGCGACTCTGCGTTGCGATCGAGGACAGGACAGGCAGCGGCTTTTACCTCTTTCGATATAGGCCCTGTTTGTATCCGCTTATTTCCCGCTTATCGGTGGAAATAAGCTATAAGCCCACCCAAACGCTTTGATTGTTTCCCGCTTGCTACGTAAGCCGCTTAGTGCACAAGTTGGGAAACAACTGGCATCCGGCTTATTGTGTAAGCGGGCCGGGAGACGCTTCTCCAATAAGCGAATGAAATTTACCCCCGCTGCCCCTCACCCACCGACGCTCCAGTTGTCCACCCCGCGCCTCCCGCGACCGCCGCCGGCTCCCGTCGGTCGCCAGGTCCCGCCGCCGCCGCCGCTCGGTTCCTGTCCGCCGCCGCCGCTCCCGCGCCTCCCGCGAGCGCCACCGGCTCCCATCCGCCGCCCGATCCCGTCCGCCGCCCGATCCCATCGCCGGGTCCCGCCGCCTGCAGATCCCGGCGTCGGCGCTCGGTTCCTGTCCGCCGCCACCGCCCCCACGCCTCCCGCGACCGCCGTCGGCTCCCGTCCGCCGGGCTTGCCCCCACCGCCGGCCTTGGCCCCTGGCGGCTTGGCCCCCGCCGCCAGCTCCCGTCCACCGCCGTTGCCCCTGCAACCGACGCAGGTGCCGTCCGCCGGGCTTGGCCCCGCCGCCGGGCTTGGCCTCTGGCGGCTTGGCCCCCGCCGCCGGCTCCCGTCCGCCGCCGCCACCCCTGCAACCGACACCGGGTGCCGTCCGCCGGGCTTGCCCCCGCCGCCGGGCTTGGCCCCTGGCGGCTTGGCCCCCGCCGCCGGCCTTGGCCCCTGGAGGCTTGGCCCTCGCCGCCAGGCTTAGCCCCCGCCACCGGGCTTAGCCCCTCATATTCACAATAAAAATGAGCTATTATCAGTTCAGGTCAATTTACCAACCTGGACAGACAATCGACACAAAATAATCGGGATTGCCAAACACCCTGTTTATTCAGACAGCAGATTCTCCAGGCAGCAGGCTTATCAAATAAGCTTGCTTGCCAGATAAGCGAGTTTCAGAAAAGCGTATACAAACAGGGTCATACTCCACCGGGGATGGTGTTCCCTGGAAAGAGAGGCGCGTAAGTCGTCGTCGCTTCAAAGGTGAAACCAAAGAAGATAATCGTGCTTTTTTCAGATGGTTCGATAGAATTTTCTGAACGGAACTTGCTGAACGATTTAAAGGTGAAACCAAAGGAGTATATGTAGTCGTACTTGATTGAAACTAGGAACATGTACTGGTCCAAAGGGGACAACTGGATAAGCACCTCGTAGACTTCAAGCGCAAACGTATCAATGGAAGCAAGCGGCGGTCTTATTTCTCGGCTGTCGAATAAATGGTACTTTTTTTTTCGTGATCGTAGGTACCTAGCAATTGCATGGAGTTAGAGGGGAATGAGTTGTCAACCATATCCAGTTCAGAACAACCTGGGGGAAAAACTAGGGTAGACTAGACATTGTTTCCGAAGAAGAGAAATCGTATTGTTTATGTAATTCTTACGCAGAACGATAATTTCAAACCACTACTTGTAATACATCTTTACAACAAAAACGGCTGTATAGCATGAATGTCAAAGTCAACTCGAAGTCGTGCAAGCTGGTGTTGTCCTTGCAAAATCTAGTTACAAGAAAAGCTGAAGAGATTGAATAATCTCCGGAGAAACCACCAAAGAATGCACGAACTAATTAAGGAGAATATGATGGGGAGAAGCAACCGTGTGGTGTTCAACATTGTGGCCTCAACCATGCCGGAGACCAAAACATGGCTCTAGTATCGATCGGATCCTAGCATCAGGTTCTATGATCCGGAAACCTTAGCCCCACCCTTTCATAACTATTTGCTTACCACTTGCATCTTCTATAAATTGAGAAGGTTTAAAATAAACCACCTCCATCCTAAAATATAATACTCCCTCCGTTCCACTATTCGTTTTGAGTTTTCTAGATGCCTAGCTTTTGGTATGCACCTAGATATATATTATGTCTAGATTCATAGTAAAAATTATATATTAAAAAATCAAAATGAATAGTAATTTGGGACGAAGGAGTAGAATATATATATCAACGAGTTCCATTATATTTTATATTGTCTATCTAGCTATCTAATGATAGATTTAGCCCCCTAAGTATGTCGAATTCTGGACCCGAAGGTTCAGATTGTATCTTCACTTCATTTTTTTTCGAACAAGTATCTTCACTTCATAGTCCATATATACATAACACTAACCCGGTCGATCGGTTGCGCCGTCTCCCTCTCCTCCCCGGCTGCCATCTTTGCTTCCTTCGGCTCACCTGAGATTTCTTAGAGGAAATCTCTCGAGGCAGGAAAAAGAATGCACCTTTCACCCCTGAAGAAACCAATGTTCAATTGACGTGAATTACGAATAAATTTCAAATAATATCATTGTCCCGATAATATCGCGCCAATGGCAACGAAATTCAGAGCTTGGAAGTCGTCGTAGGCAGAATTATTGTTTAGCAAGTCATGCCGGTCTTCCATGCATATGCCGTCATAATGACTTGTGTAAAATCAGATGAGCGGATTTGTAGATCAGAACACCGCGCCCAAACTCAGGCTGACGGTGGTTTCATGTTAATTGGCGCAATACTCAAGGTGCAGGGATTACATATTTATATCCCGAGTTACTTGGCCAGGACTCTTCGTTACAACAGATTCAAACTGGTTACAAGAGATATACATCAACCTATAGAGTCCCGGCGTATATACTCAAGATATGATTACATTATCTTTATCTCTAACAACTTGTGCACAGGCTGCCACGTTCATAGGGTATATATATATACATGTCGCAGAGATGGGTATTACCCTTCATCCAACTCATTTAGCTAGAACTCTCTAATTCTTTTTCTTTCTCCGATCGTGCACCTCAAAGTTGTACTGCGTTCAAATAAGCTAGACGCCGAGAGCATACAGTACAATGGGGTTCGTCTACCGGATCGCGAGCCCGTCGGAGTACCTGGCGATCACGGGGTACGGCATCAACGACGTGAAGCTCGCGAAGAAGGCATGGATCGCGCCGGGGCAGCGCTGCACCCGCTTCGACATCTCCCCCGTCAACTACACCTTCGAGGTGCAGGCCATGAGCGCGGAGAAGCTCCCCTTTATCCTCCCGGCCGTCTTCACCATCGGCCCCCGCTCCGACGACGAGGAGTGCCTCCTCCGCTACGCCAAACTCATCTCCCCCCACGACAAGCTCTCCCACCACGTAAACGAGCTGGTCAAGGGCGTCATCGAGGGCGAGACCCGCGTGCTGGCGGCGTCCATGACCATGGAGGAGATCTTCCGCGGCACCAAGTCCTTCAAGCAGGCCGTCTTCGAGAACGTGCAGCTGGAGCTCAACCAGTTCGGCCTCATCATCTACAACGCCAACGTGAAGCAGCTGGTGGACGTGCCCGGCCACGAGTACTTCTCGTACCTGGGCCAGAAGACCCAGCAGGAGGCCGTGAACCAGGCCAAGGTGGACGTCGCCGAGGCCCGGATGAAGGGCGAGGTCGGCGCCAAGGAGCGGGAGGGGACGACGCGGCAGAACGCCGCCAAGGTGGACGCGGAGACCAAGGTGTACACGGTGAAGCGGCAGGGGGAGGGCGCCAAGGAGGAGGCCAGGGTGAAGGCGGAGGTGAAGGTGTTCGAGAACGAGCGCGAGGCGGAGGTGGCGGCGGCCAACTCGGAGCTGGCGATGAAGAAGGCCGGGTGGGAACAGCAGGCGCGGGTGGCGGAGGTAGAGGCGGCCAAGGCGGTGGCGATCCGGGACGCCGAGCTGCAGGCGGAGGTGGAGCGCCGGAACGCGGCGAGGCAGACGGAGAAGCTCAAGGCGGAGCACCTCAGCAAGGCCGTCGTCGACTTCGAGATGAAGGTGCAGCAGGCCAACTGGGAGCTCTACAACCGGCAGAAGGCCGCGGAGGCGAAACTGTTCGAACAGGAGAAGGAGGCGGAGGCGCGCCGGGCGGCGGCTGAGGCGTCGTTCTTCGCACGGCGGAGGGAGGCCGAGGCGGAGCTCTACGCCAAGCAGAAGGAGGCCGAGGGGCTGGCGGCCATGGGCGAGGCCCAGAGCGCGTACCTGACGGCGATGCTCGGCGCGCTTGGGGGCAGCTACGGCGCGCTGCGGGACTACCTGATGGTCAGCTCGGGCGTGTACCAGGAGATGGCGCGCATCAACGCCGACGCCATCAGGGGGCTCGAGCCCAAGATCAGCGTGTGGAGCGGCGGCGCCGGTGGAGAGGGCGGCGATGCCAGCGGCGGCGGCGCGATGAAGGAGCTGGCGGGTGTGTACAAGATGCTGCCGCCGCTGCTGACGACGGTGCACGAGCAGACAGGGATGCTGCCGCCGGCGTGGATGGGCACTCTGACGGGCGGCCCCTCAACGTCTAGCTGATGAGGTAGATGTGAAATGTGAAGCTTTGTATTAATTTTCACTTTTTCAAAAGATAAAAAAAGCTTTGTGTTTGCCAGGTGAGTGAGTTTGCAGTAGCTGAGCTGAATCAAGGACATCGCATTAATGTAATGTGCTCCGCATTTGTATCTAAAAAATGGAAACCAGTGAAATTCTTTTTGATTGCTGTATATAACTGCCACATTGTGTAAACAAAATTAAATGAACAACTTGTGCATTTTTAATTGGTTGGAGAATCTGGACATGCAACCCTTTTTTTTTACTGCTCCCGCCTGTTGCAAATTATAGGTCGTTTTGACTTTATTAGATTCATAGACTTTGTTATGTACTTAAATATACTCTATGTCTAGATGCATAATAATATCTATGCATCTAGAAAAGTCAAAACGACATGTAATTTAGGATGGAGGAAGTACTATGAATGCCATTTTTAGTGAAAAACGGAACCCTGTAGCCTAGCTTTGCATCATTTCCCAATTTTTCAGTGCGCATGAAGATCAAGACCATATCATCTTGCGGTGTCCCATGACTAGGCGCCTGTGGCAAGCCATCGAATGGGACGCTGACCCGCATCTGTCTTCCTTCATGGACCTTCGGTACATGCCGCAACTCCATGAAGATATCTCTCCTAAAGCCCAATCCACCATCATCACTGCCATCACCTGGAACATATGGAAATCTAGGAACAACTCCATGTTCAATGGGAATTAAACCACAGTAAGTGCTTCTGACGGATTCCTGTACCACGAGTACCTCCAGGAAGGGGGAATTGATGACCCGTAAAGACGATGACATGAGGCCCAAGGCCTGTCAAGCCTCAGGTGCCCCAAAGCAGCCCAAGGATTCATCACAGCCCATCTCCCAGGCGAAGGTCGGGTGCAACAGGTCTCCTTTCGCCTCCATACCATGCGGAATGGGACCCGCAGGGGCCAGAAGGTACCACCTACCCCTTGACCAGGGGCGACCGGAGACGCCTCCTGGCGCATTTAATGCAGGCTGAGGGAGGCAGGCTGGCTTCTGCCAATAGGCTTAGGGGTGCGGCCACACCCTTCGAACTGCCCCAGGACTGTCAGGATAGTGAGGCCATGCGGCCCGTACGAAGTTCACGCACCCTAGCGTCATCATCACCCTGTCTGCCGTAATGATCCGTCAAGCGTCAGGCATGGCAGCCACGGCAGGCCAGGTACGGACCCATCAAGCGGGATGGGACCCAAAGCATGACGACATGACAACGAGTGGTTGCGAGGTGATAAAGAAGGTCGGGGAAAGCCATGGGGAGCGGCACGCCCCCTCCAAGTTGTTCGCTCCCGACCTGCCTCCGGCATCTCGGGTATAGACATCGTCAATAGCACCCGTCCCTTTCCCTGCTACGAGGTTGGCGCATGGGATGGGGCGTGCGATGGAGCAGGCCGAGCCGTGCGTAAGCAGCCCATGCCGCATAGGAGTTGCCGTACCAGCCGCGCGTAGCCCACAACCAACAAGGGGAACATGACAAAGAGGCTCCATAATGCCAAGAGGGGCTAGGCCACCCCGACCAAGTCACGCCACACACCCTCCTTTCTTCAACATTGTCGCCTGGTCCCCAGCCTATATAAGGGGAACCAAGCCTTCTTTCTCTCTCACACACATTCACAACCACACACACACCTACGCACGCCTGTTTGCAAGCATCCCATTGTAAGCCAGTGCACTCGATCCAAGGAACATGACTCCTGCAGAAACTGGATGTAGGGGACTCCCCGAACTAGTATAGTCCCTCTGTTCTTGTGTACTAGCCATCGATAGTGAGAAAAGCACGACGTATAATCACTAGTCGGTGGTACGAAACACCGATAATTGGCACGCCAGGTAGGGGGAGTCACGCATTCCTCGTTAGATTTTGATGGCTTCCTTTATTTTCAGCGACGGCGCTGCGTCGGGTGGCATCATTCACTTTGGGAGCCTTGAGTTCGTCGTCGACGCTGGGGGTGAGCTGCAGCCCGACCCCAACTTCCTCCTAGCCCAGGCTTTTCGCTTTGGGAGCCTAGACTTCATCACTGACCAGCTAGGTCATCTTCACCTCCTTAAAGAGGGGTTCCCCGTCAAGTCAGAGCCGAAGGGGAAGCCACCCTACAGTGACCCTGCTGCACTGCCCATTGACGGTGACGCCCTAGCGCATCAGATCGATGTGCACCTCGGGCTGAACCCTGAGTCGGAGGCCTACCAGTGCACCTTCTACGCGCTGGCCAACATCTTGACCCAGCTCTCAAGGGAGGCTCTACTCCCTCCGAAGAGTGAGTTCTAGGATACTACGGTCCTGCTGTCGTATGACCTCCGAAACATGGCTCAACTTTTCCAACTGGACCTCGAGCACCGGCACTATCCCACCCCTGCGAACCCCACGTTTGTGGGAGCGGTGAAGCATGCACTGACATCCTTCCATGACCTAATGGAGGCACACTCCGCGAGCAGTTCATCATCACAGGTTGAGATTGTGCACCGCGACAACCTATCGCAGGAGTGCTTCATGGCTAAGCTCACCGCCCACACTCCGCCCGATGACCAGCACCCCCAGCCATACTAGCTCACCGCTGAGCAGCGGGAGGCTTAACTTCACAAAAAGGTGGAGCACCTGGCCACTGAGGCGGCGGAACTCAACGGTCGCTGCGCGTGCAGCTAGAATGTGACCATGCCGAGGTGAACATGCAACGTGGTGAGCAAGCGGGCAGCACAGCCCGTGTCCACTTCATGCACGACAAGGATAGCCTCCACCACTTCACGCAAGCTAGCCAAAACATGGCCGTTGCGGCAATGACCCTGCGTTCCATCCCTGAGCCGTAGGACCCTGAGGGCCTGCGTATCTATCATGAGCTCAAGGGGCTGCTCGAGGCCATGACGGTCCAGCAGGCGAAAAGTTCCCTCCAGTGAAGATAGGAGGTGAGCAGCAGCCACCGGATGCAGAGCGCGGGTGGCCCTCAAGCCTCCCGCACATCCGTGCCTCCCACATGTAGCCAGCAGGAGGTTGGCCAACCCGCATAAGGGGTGCTAGAGCCACAATGACCCGCCACCTTGGTGCACAGTCACCTAGGTGGCGCCCACCACACGCGACACATGAACAAGGCGCAGCGCTGCGAGCGTACCGAGTCTGACTAACAGTGCCATTACGACCGCGACGACCGCCACAACTATCCTGATCGCTACCACGAGGGCTCACGCTCGCTGACCCTGGATGGCCCAAGCTCGAAGGCTTTTAGGAGATTCTCCAGGAGTACATCCGCGGCTTCTCCCGATAGTGCAATGAGCTTCCCGATGTGGTCCATGTCGATGTGATCGGGGCGTTCATCTCCGGGACCACCTCTAAGACCCTCGTGCACAAGCTCGGGTGTGCCAAGCCTTGCTCTACCAAGGAGCTCCTCGACATTGCCACCAACCACACCTTTGGAGAGGAGGCAGTGGTGGCGATCTTTGATAAAGGGAAGGGTGCGCCTAAGCGGAGCAGCGAGGAGAAGGGTGCCTCCTCCTGCCACAACAACAAGAAGAAAACGAAAAAGAAGCGCCATGATGGCGACCTCATGATAGCAACTGATTGGGCAGGCAAGCAGCCGCAGACGAGGGCAAACCCACCCGCGACCACTTTGAGAAGATGCTCGAGGGACCGTGCCCAAACCACAGTTTCCCCGTGAAGCACCTATACAAGGACTATGACCTTATGAAGTGTTACCTAAGAGGCGACCTCAAGGTCGGAGCAAAGGGGAAGCAGCAGTCGGTCACCAACGTCAACGCTGGGGACAAAGACGCCTTCCCTGAGCCCCGGGACTGCCTCATGATCTTCAACGGCTCTGACTTCTATGAAGGTTGCAAAATGAAGAACATGGCCAAGCAGGTATTAAATGCTCACCCAGTTGCTCTTACCTACCTAAAATAGTCGGATACGGTGATTATCTTTAACAGAATAGATCATCCTGACCATGTCGGGGCGCCCGGAAGGCTCCCCCTTGTTGTGGTCCCAATCATCGCCAACTCTCACCTGTCCAAGGTCCTCATGGATGGGGGCTCCAGCCTCAACATCATGTACATCGCCACCTTGGATGACATGAACATACCAAGGTTGGAGATCCGACCAACTGCGACACCTTTCCATGGGGTCATCCCGGGGAAGCAGGCGGTCCTCCTGGGGTAGATCGACCCGCCCGTCATGTTTGGCACTCATACCAACATTTGTACGGAGATCCTAACCTTTGAGGTGGTGGACTTCGAGGGGTCTTACCACACAATCTTCGAGATCCATGCTATGCAAAGTTCATGGTGATCTCAAACTACACCTACCTCAAGCTCAAGATTCTCGGGCCTTGCGGTGTGATTACGATCAGTGCTAACCCTGAGTTTGCACTTTTCTGCGAAATGGAAAATTGTAAGCTCGTGACACAGACCATCTGCTCCCTTGAATTCTTTGAGATCCAGCAGATCACGCAGGAGGTCGCCTCGGACTCCAACAAAGCCTCGAGCTCGGGGGCCTTCATGCTCATGGAGGACACCAAGGTGGTCCAGGTCGACCCCATGGATTCCAACAAGGTGGCGTGGATTGGCACCACACTGTCCTCACTCATAGACAAATTCTAGAGAATCGAGAAAGAGCGATTACTTTTAGGATCTGAGAAAACAAGCCAACATGAAAAAAAACTCAGCACCAAGAACTTTGCCTTTTTACCTCCAAGCAAACAAAGAGCCCAATCTGAAAACCAAGCGAACTTAGCCAGAGACCCTCCTCTCTCTCCCGATCCGACCAGGCCCCGACCCCTACCCATGGTCGTCCCGCTCGCACGAGCGCCGCTGCCGCGGGTCCAACTTCGCCCCACTCCCACCGTCCGGTTAGTCGCGCACCTACCCTCTCCCTCTCCGATCCTCACCGCCGGCTCCTCGAGGTCCAGGTCGGACCCATGATGTAGCTATCTGTTATCCTCCACCATTGAAAGCGGGCAGTGTCGCTGCTCCGTGAAGCCAGCCTCCACCGTTCCTACCACTTCAGGTTCGGTGAAGACCGAACTTTTGCTAGGGCCGAACAGGCCACTACCAACTTGGGACGGGCAGGGCTAGCAAGGGCACACCACAGACCCAAGCCCAGAGTCTGCACCAAACATCCACACCACCTTAATGCCCCCACTTGGGTTACAAGCCTGCACAACCGAGCTCGGCAAGGATGGCTCACGAGGACAAACATTTAAGCTAGTGCGGCCCTGCTTTGGATGGCGAGGTGGTACTGATCTAAGGAATAGGAAAATTTCACGTAGGTCCCACACCGCACCCACCCCTAGCCTTATCCTTTCTCATCTCTCTCCCGTCCGGTCCTTATCCTCTTCATCCCATCTCTCTCTCTCTCAAACTCTCTGTCTCTCCTCTCCCCTCTTTATATGGAGAAGGCGGCGCATGACCGACCCCAGTGGTAGCCTGGGGGCGTGGGGTGCCGGCGGCGGCCGAGGGTCATGGGGCCGTAGCGAGGAGCCTCCCGGACGCGGATGCAACGGCTTGGCCACGGGCGCCGAGCCGCGTCGCACAGCGCGCTGCTGCCGCCGAGCAGGCCGCACGCACCACCCGCACAGCAGGCGGCTCGGGCGCGGCCAGGGCCGGGGCGGCGCGGGCGGCCGGCCGTGGCAGGCGGGCGGGCGGCGCGGCCGTGGCGGGCGGCCAGGGCTGAGGCTGCGCGGCCGGGGCCAGGCTGGGGCGGCGTGGCGCTGGCGCGGTGGGCGCGGGCCTTCTGCATCATCCGGTTCGACCTGGGAACGCGGGCAGCTGGTGGAGGCGTGCTTCCCGCCCGACACGCTGGCGGCGGCCTCGACCGCCTCATCACCTTCTCCTCCTTCCCGGACTCCATGTCCCACCACCTCCCGCGCCACCGCTCCTCCATCTACGACTGACTCTTCTCCTTCCGCGTCCTGCCCAGAGGCCTCCTCAGCTCCATATCTCTGACAGGTGGGACCCACCTGTTACGAGCAGAGAGGAGCCGTAGCAGCGGCAGCATCATACGGGAAAAAATGGCGGAGAGGGAGCCACGGTAGTGGCGGATGGATGAAAGAAACGGAAGAGGAGGTGGACAGGTGGAGTCGCGGAGAGAGGTGGGACCCACGACGGATGGAGAGGGAGACGGAGGTGGGACCCATGACGGATGAAAAAAATTTGATGGAAGCATTACTCGCTTTAATATTAGGGAGAGAAATTATATAAATGGACTACACCAAAGAGCACTACTATCCTATCCTCCTCGTCAGGCTTCGTGCTGTCGTTTTAAGTAAATGTCAGCAGCTCCATGGCTCAACGCATTCCAGTGAAAAGGAACTCGACCGTTCGACGAACACTTCTCAATTGATTCCTCCTGTAAAAAAAGAGTTTCCATATAAGATATGAGTTGTCATATAAAGCCCCTTTATTCCCGGTTGGTATTTTCAACTAAAGATCACACCCTCATCCCACTAGCCATTACAATCGGAACTAAAGCTCCTTCGTCGGTGGTGGTTGTTTGACCCGGGATTAAAAGTTCTTTAGTCCCGGGTCAAAAATGACCAGGATTAAAAATGCTGGATGGAAGTTCGTTCCTCTACTGGTGCGTGCTGCCACAAATTTTTCAAGTATCTATCCATTACTATCTTAATACGTTAAAAAACGCTACCACATTCGTTGGTTAGGAGGGGTTAGAAATAAAAGGAAACTAGAAAGCGTGGGCCCCGACGTTGCCGCGCCATCGTCCTTGCAAGTGGTAACTGTTTTGTAGGCTGCACCCTGATTTGGATGTTAATAGTTACTATATGTAATGGGTGTTTAAACTTGGCTGTTAGGACAAGTACATTGGTGTTGTCTAATAGACGGTCTTATGCATTGACACGAATCTTGAGATGACTCAACAGTCAACTTGTAAAATGGGTTGTCTTATAAATTGTCTGGTAGACTTATATAATTTCTTAATTTGTGCACATCAAAAAAGAAATATTATGAGTTGCAGTGCAACAATAACTCGTACAATGGTTGTTCAGTTGTCTCGTAGTTCTACAATTTAGCTTATGAGACGGTTGTTTCGCAAAATAACGACCTCTTTCTCTCTCCTCCACATCATCAAAAATCCTACGTGGCACAATATGAGACGAACTACGAGACTTTAAGAAAGAGTAGATATGTAAGAAAGACAACCTTGAATGAACCTTTTTTATACCATATCACTAAAAGTTCTATGGTCTGCATCTAAAATTCTGAGGGACGCTAGCTTTTGGCTGCAAATAAATAACGAAAAGAAACATTATTGGAAGATATACATGACTACTGTTTCGGGAACTCTCCAGCTAAGAAGTCCTTAACGGCAATACACATCAAATAACTTGGCAATACTAATTGCATCACTGTAATTGCCACTTCAAATTCTCTCCACCAGAAAGGATTACCACAATTGTACATGTGAAAATAATTGCCTTGCTTAGAACAAAAAGTTTAAAGTTGACATAAACACATTACGATATATTGGGTAAGCATTAGTTAAACACTTAAACAGAACATCTGCTTTAGAATTCTGAGGTAACGTGCCTTACTTATGTACAAAAATTTTCAGTAGCAACTATAACAACACTACTGGAGAACTCACCTTCCATCCACCCCTTTTGTCCTAGTTTAAAGTTGGCTCATGACTAAAAGTGACGCGCCACGATAGGCTAGATTGGGAGGGAGCTTTAGTCCTCATTGTAAATACCAATCGGGACTAAAGCCTCCCCTTTAGTCTCGATTGTGACGGTCAGATTTTTCCCACCGATGGCGACACCCTTTTGTCCTGGTTGGAGTTTCCAACCGGGAGTAAACTTCCAACTGGGATAAAAGGGGTTTGTTTTTGTCCCGTTTAAATTTCCAACAGGGATAAAATCTCCTCCCCTACAATCTCGCAAGACAGAGACCTCTTATTCCTCCTCCAGCCCGAGCCACTCCACTCCACCAGAGAGCTTCATCCTCCTCTCCATGGCGATGAAGCAAGCTTAGGGGAGGTGCTGCCCGAATTTTTTCTTCATTTTTGTGGAAATTTCACTCATCCAAAGTGTTGCGAAGGTTAGATACTTCATCCTCCTTTTATTTAGTATTATTATGCATTGTTTTATGCTTTAGAGAGGGAGAAAATTGAGTTTTTCTAGAATGAGGGAGAATGGGGAGGATTTTTATTTATACATATTTTTGTGCTACTGATGGATAGTTGCTTGTTGTATATGATTTGTATTAGTTAAAACAACTTGATGTGTGGGAGAATGTGAGGGAGAATGGAGAGGATTTTGAGCTAGAATGTGAGGGAGAATGGAGAGGATTTCAATATTATGTATGAGAAAAAATTAGAGTAAATGTGGTTTTAATATTTAGTCATTGCAATAAAATTAAGGATATGTGGAGGTGACTCTCGATGGACTTCGGAGATGATTGAGTTAAGTGCAAAGATAGCTTGGAGGACGAACATTCTGCTATGTTGTATCATTATTTTAGGATAATTGGCTACGTGAAGTCCACTATGGAGCGTCTGTAATCTTTAGTCCATATGTATCTTTATTGTCTTGTTATGAGTGTAATCTTTATATGTACCTTTAGCGATTGTTATGAATGTGCAATGGTGTAATTTTTATGTGAATTGTTTCAATCCATTATGTAGGTTGATTAGTGTGAATTATGAATATTGATCAAGTTCTTTATCTAATACGAAGACCTATGTCCATTTCTCGCACAATACGATGCAGATGGATCGGTAATGGATGTATAATGTGGACAGACGGACCAAGGAGTTTGTTGATGGCTTGCATTATTTTCTCGAAGTGACCAAAGTGAACAAGCCAGAGAACGGGTCCATATGTTGTCCATACTTCTAATGCAATAACAAGAAGGACTATTCAGGGACTATTCACAGCCACTTGTTTAGATACGGTTTTATACCTAACTATTTGATTTGGACCAAGCACAGTGAAATAAGGGTTGTAATGGAAGACGACGAAGAAGTGAAGGATGATAACAACATTCTGGACTGGGCTGCAGGCTAATCTTTTGTAGATACTACAATAGGCGAGGTTGATGAAGATGAGTTTGCAGAAGACGGCTCTACTAATGACCTTGGTCAGGTGCTACAGGATGCACACAAAGATTGCGAAACTGTGAAGGAATCAAAAAAGTTACAACACATGATTAATGATCACAAAAAATTATTGTACCTAGATTGCGAGCAGGGGCATAAAAAATTGAAGATGTACGAATTCTATGAATGGTACATGAAGAGCAGTCTGCCAACGAGAGGGAAACGTTCGGTCTTAAGGTAAAACCGATAGATTTTTTCGGCGAAGGCGACAAAATCCTGTGGTTGGAATTCAAGGATATATACGAAGTGTACCATCAGGGTGCCCTTAACGTCTCTCTCATCAGCGCCTGGGCTCTATAAGTGTCCGTTTATCTATATGTAAAATTTAGCTCATATCATTATTTTTTGTGCGTGTGTCGCCCTACTAACTTCGTCTTCCATTTTATGTAGGATGCTAATTCAGACGTGCCGCAAAGAAGCGTACTTACATGTTGGATTCATGGATCCATCCCTAGTTAACCAAAACCAGATACGGGCTCAGCTAGAGAAAACCTTAGAGGAGATATACAATTTCCTAGACAAGCAACATTACAAGAGTTACATACCACTGCCATACAACTTTGAGTAAGTGTGGGTATACCGTCTATTTTCATTTTCTTTTTCCTTACTTGATTAATGTTAGTTAGTTCTAATATGAACATTTGTGTACGCATTTTCCATTAGATCCTCCTAGTAATTGATTCTGATAGAAGCCACATCACAATTTACGATTCGTTGAGGAAAAACTGACGGACTTCCAAGACATTCAAGACATGCTAAACATGTAATAATTCTGGATCTTTATCTCTATGCAAAATTTTGTTTCCTAAATTTTCACCTAACACTGTATCATTCATTATTTTAATCCAGAGCGTATGGAAACAATTCCTCAAGAAACACAAAGCTCCATTCAAAGAAAAATTTGCATGGAACATAGACTTCCCGGTATGTACGAAGTTTGCACATTTGTACATTCTATAGCATGAATATTTCATAACTTGTTTGTTTTCCCCACTGAAGTGCTTAAGACAGGAACCCAGGAATAATCTATATAGCTACTACGTCAGTGAGCACATGTATAGTTTTGTGAAACCCAAGGACCGACTCCGCATGAGATGAAAGTACGTAAAATAATATTATTAATAGTTAATTATTTTCTAGCTTCTTATATTTAATATTCGTGTAACATTCACATATTTTCAAATTACAGATGTATAATATTCAACTAAAACTCTTGGAGAAGGAAAGAATAGGGGCAATATGTGAAGATCTCGTGGGATTCTTGGTGGACGAGGTGGTAAATCTACAAGGAGAATTTTATTACAACAGATGAAAATTAGAAGCACCGAGCAACACCTCGACGGGAAGATCCTAGGAATGACTAGGACAAATTTTGTGTGTGTGTGTGTGTATATACACTAATTGTATAAATACTATAGTTTAATTTGTATAATATGCTAAGATTTGTATAGTATACTAAGAATTGTATATATAGTAATCGTATAAATAATACTAGTTTAATTTGCATAAATACTAGTTTGAGTACTAAAGGGTAACTAAAGGGGTGCATGAAATCACAGGCGGCGCCTGTAGTTTCATGCATGCCCTTAAGTCCCGGTTGGAAAAACCAACCGGGACTAAAGAGGGGCTTTAGTCCTGGTTGAACGACCCGGGACTAAAGGACCCCCTTTTGTCTCAAAAAATTTATCCTGGATGATTTTTCGGTAGATTTGAGGCCTACCAACCGGGATATAAACTTGAATTTTAATGCTCCTTTTGTAGTTTCATGTTGTAATGTAGTTTGAGGTACCAACATTCTTCTCCTTTTGTAGCAATACAACATATGAGTTCCCAAGCTCCCTTAACAATCTTGAAGGAAGCTCTCAATGTTACTGCTCGTTGAGTGCAGACAAAGATACTAACAATAGGGTTAGCAGTTGTCAGGAAGTGAGAAATGATACATTCTGTATTAAGTAAGATCACAAAACACTTTATGAATAAATGGTTATGCTAATACAGATCTAATTGGAAAATCTGTAATATTACCCTTGTAACTCAGGATAGTTTGAATGCCTAGATTGAAGGAATATGTGTTGGTCAATTATAGCACCAGCTGCACATAAACAAGGCTGAATATCCTGTAATTTATCATGTGAGTTTGGTAACCATCACGAACTTTTCAGTGCCAAATATGATTTTAAAAGGACAATTACAGCTTCTCGTTAAAGGGTTATAAGCTATCAAAGCCCTGTGGGCATTCATCATTCTTTTGAGTTAAACGTATCATATGATTCGATAGTAAAGAAATCACAAATATATGATCTCCAAGATAAGGGATCATTTCAAGGAAAACCTAATAGGACAAATCTGATTATGACTTCAGATTTGCAGATTAGCTAGCAACTTCTATCATATACAACTACTGAATATCACTATTTTATATAAAACATTAATGGCAGGAAACCAAGTCAAGCAACATAATGTGATCATGATCATAAGCTGATTAAAAAATTGCCACAAAATTTGCATGGTACAACCAGAAGTTGCCAACTTTTGAAGAAAGAAGCACTAGGGAAATGGGGTAGAGTGCATTACTTCGGAAACTACACGAGGGAATATATGTTTTCACGTTCCTGTTTAAAGTTGAATTCCATTTCCTAAATTGGCTGATAAAATGATCCCTGCTACAGAAACCGGAATTTACCATAAAGATTAAACATAGGTCCCTGCAGTGCAGCGCCTAATATTTCAGATATGTAGTATGCCGTTTTGTGGAGGATGGATAAATTAGAATATTTCCGCGAAGAACGTTGCTAGTTATCTTGAGAACTCCTAGGGGTTTTCCTTGCTCCTCTTGCCTTCCTATTTCAGCCACGGGTCCTCCAAACTATAAATATGGCCAATCTCCATCGGCACGCAAATCAATCCACCAGAACTTGATGAAACCATGAGCATTCACCAGAGGGAGCTGAGGGCCGTTGTAAGTCTTCGAAGTTGTCTAGAAGATGGCTTAGACCGACCTTAGCCGCCATAGCCTCACTACGCGGTTGTACTATGGTGGAGTTCAGGAGCTAGTTGTGATCATCAATGGTATGTACTCGGAGGTGATGATCTAAATACATCTATTATATGAGCAATGTTTCTTATGTCATCTGATCTGTTAGCAACTCAATACCTTCTTTTATGCTCTTCTATCTATCATGAATATGCTTATTCCTTAGTCTAATATATGTTTAGACAACATAGCATGCTTTATATAATCATGGTGATTAGATCTAGTTTGTTGATCCTTCTTGATAGCTAGATATGTTCACCTTTGTTCGTGCCCTTAAACTACCTTTGCTGATAGGGGGGATCATGTTGGGATCTGCTTCCGTGTAAGGTGGGGGCTTTTGGAAGGTTGACCGGAGGTAGTAGTTTAAAGATTGTTTTGGATGAGATACATGTTGTACTTGCTTATTAGCTAGAACTACAACTAATAGATGATAGGCTCTTGCTATCCTTGGTAGTGTTTTCTTAAATATATATCTGTGGATGTGATCAATCTGTGTTCTCATACATCAAGGATACCCTTTGTATGCAATCTATGCTTCATGTTAGGATTAGATCCATTGAGCTACATAGAAAATCCTAGTCGGTTCGTTGTCGATCCACAGATTGATAAACCTTGGATGGAATACTCTAAAAAAAATTACGATGATTCGTGCGCTTGCGGTTCACAAATTGACGCGCTAGGAAATAATTTCAAATACGTAGATAAAAAAAATTCTGTAGATGACTTGGAAGCAAGCACACGCAAAGCTGCATGGTGGTTCATGCCGATCCGGAGTCCGATCCCGGCCTGGCAGGCCGTGCGATCATGACGTGCCTGAAAAAAAAAATTCTACACCTAATTTGCCGGCAACCGACCATGCAAAATTCTTGGTCAAACCCTACTAGAGAAATGACCTTCAGTTCCATTTGGGAAACCTCAAAGAGCTCCTCAAGCTGCTTGCATAAATCCTTAATCGTGTTGTATTGGAAAAAACAAGAATATAATCCGAGTTATGAGACAAAGATAAACAAGGGGGGGTTTAGTCATTGTTTCAAGCTATAATGGCCAGCTACTATGAAACTGAAAGTGTGGGAATAGTTGATTGTATTCCATACGTGTACAAGAGTACATATAGGGCAGCCGGGGTGGCATGCAAGCCTACCGCACAGGCGCGTGATTACATCCACAATTAAGGGACCTACTATATATACAATATGCTAACACTCCCCCGCAGTCTGATCGGGAGCATGGCGGACGTTCAGGCTGGATCAAAACTCCTGAAACAATGAGGTAGGAAGGCTCTTAGTGAAGACGTCGGCGTACTGTGATATCGTCGGAACATGAAGTACCCGAACGTGACCGAGGGTGACCTTCTCCCTGACAAAGTGAAGATCAATCTCAACATGCTTTGTCCGCTGATGCTGCACCGGATTGCTAGAGAGGTAAACAGCACTGATGTTATCACAATAGACCAGGGTGGCACGGCGAGGCAGGTGGCGAAGCTCGGTAAGTAGCTGGCGGAGCCAAGTAGCTTTCAGCAACACCATTGGCCACAGCACGATACTCGGCCTCTGCACTGGACCGGGAGATTGTTTGCTGATGCTTGGAGGACCAGGACACCAGATTGTCCCCAAGGAACACTGCGTAACCGGAGGTGGAACGTCGAGTGTCGGGACAGCCGGCCCAGTCAGCATCAGTGTAGATGACCAGCTCCGCAGGTGGTGACTTACGCATGGTCAGCCCAAGTGAGAGAGAACCCTGCAGGTAGCGCAAAATCCTCTTGAGTGCAGCAAGGTGGGGCTCACGAGGATCATGCATATATAAGCAAATCTGCTGAACTGCAAAGGCGATATCTGGTCGGGTGAAAGTCAGATACTGTAGAGCACCAGCCAAACTGCGGTACTGTGTGGCGTCGGCAACCGGAGCCCCATCTGCAGATAATTTGGAGTGAAGGTCAACAGGGGTGCTGCAAGGTTTGCAAGCACTCATCCCGGCGCGCTCCAAAACATCCAGAGTGTACTGCCACTGAGAGAGAAAAAGGCCACCAGCACAATGTGTCACAGAGATGCCCAAAAAATGGTGTAGCTGTCCCATATCGGTCATGGCGAACTCACGCTGGAGAGCTGCAATAATTTGCTGGAGAAATCTGGCGGAGGAGGCAGTAAGAACAATATCATCCACATACAGCAGCAGATAGGCAGTATCTGAACCCCGATGGTATGAGAATAATGAAGTATCAGACTGAGTCTCAACAAAGCCGAGGGACACAAGGTGTGAAGCGAACCTGTGGCGCCAGGCACGGGGCGCTTGCTTCAGGCCATAAAGAGACTTGTTGAGGCAGCAGACATAATCCGGACATGAGGAGTCAACAAAACCACTGGGCTGAACACAGTATACTGTCTCAGTGAGGGTGCCGTGTAAGAATGCATTCTTGAAATCCAGCTGATGAATGGGCCACTGCTGAGACAATGCCAGAGATAGAACCACCTGGACAGTCGCAGGCTTGACCACTGGGCTGAAAGTCTCGTCATAATCAACACCGGGGCGCTGTGTGAAACCCCGCAATACCCAGCGAGCCTTGTAGCGATCAAGGGAACCATCGGCCCGCAACTTGTGACGATAAATCCATTTGCCAGTCACAAGATTGACACCAGGCGGCCGAGGAACAAGGCTCCAAGTGTCATTGGCGAGAAGAGCATCATACTCAGCCTGCATAACGGAGCGCCAATTGGGGTCTGACAGAGTGTCCCGAACAGAGCGCGGCAAAGGCGACATGGGCACAGTGTGGAGGTTGAGGCGATCCACAGGTTGGGCGATGCCAGCCTTGCCGCGCGTGCGCATTGAGTGCGCATTGGTGACCAGGGTGATGGAGACCGGGCGAGTGGCGATGGTGCGGCCGGTTGTCGTGGAGCTGCTGGCAGCAGCCCGTGCGGATGGCACAGGGGTAGCAGCACCTGGCACCGTGGTGCTGCTGGCAGCAACCCGTGCTAATGGCACAGGGGCAGCAGCACTGGATGGTGCAGTAGGCGAGGCGATCGGGGCGCTACTGGCAGCAGCCTGTGCGGGATGCACAGGGGCAGTAGCGCCGATCAGGGGTGAGCTGGGCGACCGTGTTCCAGGGCTCGGCGGTGCAGGAGCAGACTGGGACGTGGCAACAAGTGCATGCACAGGCACAGGGCCATGCACGGCGGGCGGCGTCGGAGGAGCTGGGGTACCTGCATGCACAACGCGAACTCCAGGAAGTGGAGCGGTGAGATCATGCTCATCAACGAGGAAGTCCAAGGCAGAGGAAGCCATGGGCGTGGCCGACATGTCGGCTAAAGGGAAAAAAGATTCAACAAAAACGACATGTCGAGAGAGAATAATACGATTCGACTGGAGCTCGAGACACCGATAGCCTTTGTGTTCCGAGGAGTAGCCAAGGAAGATGCATAGGGAAGAACGAGGTGCAAGTTTGTGGGGTGCTGTGGAGGACAAGTTGGGGTAACAAGCACACCCAAAAACTTTGAGATGGTCATAGGAGGGTTGGGTGGAATGAAGGTGGGTGTAACGTGTCGAGGAGGCGAGGGTTTTGGTGGGGAGGCGGTTCACAAGATAGGTGGCAGTGTGGAGGGCCTCAACCCAGTAAACCGGAGGAAGACTCGCCTGAAATAGCAGAGAACGCATAATATTATTAATGGTGCGAAGGGAGCGCTCGGCTCTGCCATTTTGCTGAGAAGTATATGGACACGACATGCGGAGTGCAACACCGTTGGACAGAAAGAACGTGCGGGTGGTGGAATTATCAAATTCACAGCCATTGTCGCACTGAACGCTCTTGATGGTGGTGCCAAATTGCGTGTGAATAAAGGCAAAAAAATTTGAGAGAGTGGAAAACGTCTCAGATTTTAGGCGAAGTGGAAACGTCCAAATGTAGTGTGAGCAATCATCAAGAATAACAAGATAATATTTGTACCCTGACACACTAACAATAGGAGATGTCCAAAGATCACAGTGTATCAAATCAAAATTATGACTAGCCCTTGAGCTAGATGATCCAAAAGGAAGCCGTGTGTGATGACCAAGTTGGCACGCATGGCATATATGGTGGAGATCATCTTTATTACATGAGATAACACTGGAACTAATAAGCTTGGACAGAGCTTCACGCCCAAGATGCCCGAGACGACGATGCCAAAGTGAGGTGGGTGCAGCGATAAGTGCGGAGGTGCTGGTGGCGGGTGGAAAGAACGGGTAGAGGTTGCCAGAGCTATTGCACCTGGCGATCACATTCCTGGTTTGCAAATCCTTCACAGAAAGACCAAACGGATCAAATTTAATAGAACAATTATTATCGGTGGTTGTCGTTGTCAGGATCAGCGGATCAAGACTTAGACTAGTAAATTTCTTTTATGCGCGTGAGCCTCAGATGGTTGCGCGGGAGACACGGATTAGACTGGTTCAGGCAAGGGAAGCCCTACGTCCAGTATCGAGAATGCTCGTGTTGCCCGCGTGGGGGTTCTGTAGTAGGGGGTTACAGATTGGCGAGAGAGGGACTGGTCCCAAGTCTCTTCGGTCTTCGTGCTCTTAGGAAGAATGGTAGTGTACTATCGTATGCGGGAGAGGAAGCTGATGGATTCGATCCCCCTCTCCGGCTCTAGGTTCCTCCTTTTATATCGCAAGGGGACGGCCGGAGTTACAATTGGGATCGGGTAAAGAAGGTCTGTAAAGAGTAAAGAGTAAGATGGTAAAAAGTAAGGCAGGAAGGAGGGGAGAGATCCTAGGCGCCCTGATGTCCTGCCGACCCTAAACGCGTGCCGTTGTGCATGCCGGAGGGGGAGGTCGCCGGATGCCAAGTGTTGCTGCTCCCCGTAGGTAGCTACTTCGATGTTCGTAGGTACCAAGTTAGATCATGATGAGGCGGCTTCGTCGTTGCCCCGGCGTCCGTTAGGGAGGACGGTGGATGCCGCTGCTCCGGCGATGGCTGCTGAGAGGGAGGGCGTCACGTCCGCACTGTTGGGTGCGCGGGACTCGAGGGTGTGCGGGACCCGAGGACAGGCCTCTCTCTCCTTTGCTCCGGTCGGCGCAGGTCATGAGTGCTCCGTGGCGAATGAGAGCCGGCCGCCGGCACTGTAGCCTGCACAGGACGGTCATGCACGGGTACTTGCGCCAGGTTGCGTGAGGGGCTCGGTCGCCCTGCCCTCTGCCAGCTCTGTGGTGCATTTATGGCGAGGCCGATGGGGGGACCCACAGGATTTGTCTTGTCTATGCGGACCGTATCCGAGGGGGTTCCCGGACTTGTGGGCCCCAGTGCGCCCGACTCCTTCGGTCGCGGTCGGACGAGGCGGAACTTTCGTGGCACAGGGTCGGACGCCCCCGACCCTGGGGTCGCGGTCGGGCGAGGCGGGAACCTTGCGGAGGGGGATCGGGCGCTCCCGATCCTGGCGCCTGGGTCGGGCGAGGCGGAGAGTTGATCATGCTTTGGTAGGCCTGGGCCTTCATGTTTGCTTCTTTAAGCAGTGTGTTAGGGGGTCATTTAATATTTCCCCCCAACAGTGGTAAAACGACGAATGGAAATCAAATTCTTAATAATGTTGGGGGACACCAGAACATTGTTAAGAACAAGATTACGATGTGGAGATGAAAAAATATGTGATCCGGTGGCAGTGACAGGAAGGAGTGCTCCATTGCCCACAATGATAGATGAAGGTGTAAAAGATGATGGTGGGGAAATGGTGGAGAGGTTACCAGTATCCGCGGTCATGTGAGAACCAGCACCGGAGTCGGCGTACCACTCGGACGGTGCCGGCGGAGTGAGCGTCATGGTGTTGAACGACTGCGCCAGGGAGTCTTGAGTCCAAGCGCCTCCATGGACGGGGTTCCAGGGTGCCAGCTGTGACACCTGGTAGGCTGGCGAGGGCGCCTGGAACGCTGGCGCTGCTCCCCCGTAGACGTACGGTGAAGGCAGAGCGGTGTAGCCGGAGCCATAGGCGCCACCGCTCGGGATGCCGCTGAAGGAGCTGCCGTAGCCGTACTGCGGGACGGCGGTGAACGCTGGTGGCGCCGGTGGAGGACACTCGTAGGGCCACATCTGGAGGATGCTGGCCCAGGGGTGTGCAAATGACGGGTGCATACCCGGGGATGCATGGCTGAAACCGGGAGGGGCGCCATCAGCAGGTTGCTGCTGCTACTGGCCGCCACGTCCGCCGCGGCCGCGACGTTGGCCAGAACGCTTGCCACCAGTGGGTGCTCCCTGCTGTCCACCAGAGGGCGCACCGTGGGGGCGCGTAGGAGGAGTGGGCGCCCCATAGCGCGGCGCGGCAGGGCCACCAGTGTTTGCCACCGGGCGTGGCGCGGCGATGAGTGCGGCGGGAGGCGAGGGCGGCCTCGCGTCGATCTCCATCTCCTCCAGGAGGAGGTGCGTCCGATCCTCCGCGAAGTTCGGGAACGGGCAATGCATCTTGAGAATGGACACCATGTGGCGGAACTTGCCGCTCAAGCCACGGAGGAGGGTGAGCACCATTTGCCGATCACCGATGGGGTCGCCGAACTCGGCAAGTGACGCAGCCATGGACTCGAGACGATGGCAATAATCTGTGATTGTCAGGGAGTCTTGGTGGAAGTTGCGGAATTGCGTCTCGAGGAGGAGGGCGCGGGATTCCCGCTGACCGAGGAACTCATCCTCGAGGTAGCACCAAGCTTCGCGTGCAGGCGCTGCCGCATCATGAGCGATTGCTGTAGATCGCCGGAGACCGTGCCGTGTATCCATGTCAACACGACACAGTCGGCCTGCACCCACGCCGGGCGCATGGGGAACGCCTCATCCTCAAGGACGTGGCGAGTCAGCGCGTACTTGCCGAGGACGGTGAGGAACATGCCGCGCCACTTGGTGTAGGTGTTGGTGGCCTGGTCGAGAATGACGGGGATGAGGGCCTTGACGTTGACGACGGCGGTGGCCTGCGCCCAGATAGCTACGTGGGCGGCCTCATACTCATCCAGCGCGATGGAATGGAGGCGCTCTTCCTCGGCGCGGCGTGCTTTCTCAGCACGGGCCTCTTCAGCGGCCTTGGCCGCAGCAGCCGCGGCCGCAGCATCATCGTCGTCCGCCATGAGGGGCAGGACCGGCAGCCGCACCCGGTGGCGCGATCAACAGCACACCCGGCGATGTGGGCAGCAGGCAAGCGTATAGCACATGCACAGCCCGTACAGGACGCAGCACACCCGGCGATGTGTGCAGCTCCAAGCACGTACAGGATGTACAGCCGCGTACAGCACGTATAGCACGTTGACGACGACGGCGGCGGGCGGGAGACGTACAGCACGTACAATAGAAGATCAGGAGAGGAGGTAGGATCGGATCGGCGGCCACACTCGGTGACGAGGGAAGCTACGGGGCGGGCGATGGGATCGGCAGCGCGGGCGATGAGACCGGCGACACACCCGGCGACATGTAGTCAGCGACGGGGGTGGCGATCGGATCGGCGGCGGTGCTGGTTTGGGTCGCGGAAGGGTAGCGGATCGGAACCGCGATTGATACCATGAAAGTGTGGGAATAGTTGATTGTATTCCATACCTGTACAAGAGTACATATAGGGCAGCCAGGGTGGCATGCAAGCCTACCGCGCGTGATTACATCCACAATTAAGGGACCTACTATATATACAATATGCTAACAGAAACTCTAGGAAATAATTTCAGATATGGAGATAAAAGAAATTATGCTGATGACCCGGATGCAAGCAGCACACGCAAAGCTGCATGGTGATCATTCATGCCGATGCCCGAGTCCGATCCCAACCTGCCGTGCCGTTCGATCATGATGTGCCTGCAGATAAAACAAGTCTGCACCTAATTCGCCAGTAACCGACCATGCGAAATTCTTAGCTAACACTAGTTGAGAAATAACCTTTAGTCCCGATTTAGTCCCGGTTAAGAAACCTCAAGAGCTTGGCAGGCTGCTTGCACAAAGCCTTAATCGCGTTGTATTAGGGGAAAAACAGGAATCCGAGTCACGAGACAATGAGATAAAAGGGGGTTTAGTCATTGTTCCAAGCTACAATGGCTAGCTACTATGAAACTCTAGGAAATAATTTCAAATATGGAGATACAAGAAATTCTGTAGATGACTCGGAAGCAAGCACACGCAAAGCTGCATGGTGGTTCATGCCGATGCCCGAGTCCGATCCCGGCCTGCCCTACCGTGCGATCATGATGTGCCTGCAAATAAAATAAGTCTGCACCTAATTTGCCATCCACCAACCGTGTGAAATTTTTTACCAACATTAGTAGAGAAATGACCTTTAGTTCCAGCTGGGAAACCTCAAAGAGCTTGGCAGGCTGGCTGCACAAATCCTTAATCGCGTTGTATTGGGAAAAAATAGGAATCCGAGTTATGAGACAAAATAAAAAAAGGGGTTTTCTAATTGTTCCTGGCTACAATGGCTAGCTACTATGAAACTCTAGGAAAAAATTTCATATCTGGAGATAAAAGAAATTCTGCAGATTACCCGGAAGCGAGCACACGCAAAGCTGCATGGTGGTTCATACCGATGCCCGAGTCCGATCCCGGCCTGCCGTGCCGTGCGATCATGACGTGCCTGCAAATAAAACAAGTATGCACCTAATTCGCCAGCCACCAACCGTGCAAAATTCTTGACCGTAGAGAAATAAACTTTAGTTCCGGTTAGAAAATCTCAAAGAGCTTGGCAGGCTGCTTGCACAAATCCTTGATCGCGTTGTATAGGAAAAAAAAACAAATATCCGAGGCATGAGAAAAAAAAAGCTACTAATCTTACCCTAATACTTTCTTTAGGGAAAAATGAAAAAAAAAGAACTCCAACCGATCACCCAAAACTTTCCCAAAAGATTGGCAATGCGAAAAAAGACCTCGTCGCCGCGCATATATTAGCCAGGCCGGCCCTTCCCCAATCCCCCCGAGCTCCGTTCCCGTACGCACCATATGCTTCCCATGCTCGTTTTTTTTTCCGCACGCGTGCACCGCCTGCAGCGCACCGGCCACCGCCTGCTCGGCCCGCGTCAATCACCCCACGCCGGCCAGCTAGGTAGGGAGGGAAGGAGAATACGTGTTGGCTTGGCTTCGGGCAGCTGGATCGGGATTGGGAGCAACGGGCGCGAGGTGGAGGAGCTGCTAATGGCGAGCCAGGACATCACGCATCCATGGCCCTCGCCGCCGCCGTTGCTGTGGTGCTCGTCCATGGCCACCGCACAGTCCACGATGCGGCCCTTGATGTAGCGTACGACGCACTCAATGCAGAACTTATGTGCGCAGTAGAGCTGCAGAGACCCTGGACAATGGACGAGAAAGACCGGTGATGGGTGAAATGGATGCAGGATGGCGAGGGAAGCTGTTGGTGCGAGGAATCGAACGGAGGCGGCCGGGATACGGTGAATTTAGCCGGCGGCAAGCTCTGCTCAAAGGAGCGATGGAGCTCTATTCTGGAGGTAGATGGGGGCTCTGTTCTGGAGGCAGGCCCAATTATGATGACGTGGCAAATATTGGGGGTAGTTATTGGCGTTCTGCTGTGGGTTGATATGTTTTTAGGGAAAGAAAATTTTAGCATAGCTTCTAGTACATCATTTTGGAAAGAATTTTTTAGGGAACCGTTAGAGTTGCTGAGCTTGGCCTAGAGGAGCAGGAAGACCTTGTTGCTGTCGTCCTCGGAGATCTGTTTCCCCTTTTATCCTTTTTTTTCCTGCTTAGCTGAGCTGCCCGCTGGATTATCTATCATCTATGATATGGAACATAAACATCAGGTAAACTAGAACAGATATAGATTTAAGGCATCCTATGTTACAGTAGATGTCGATGCTTGAGAAAGGGTAGTTCTAATTAAAGCTCCACCTTGAGACAATTTTATCTTTTTTTTTTGGATTTCAGACTTTACTGAAACTACTACTTGCTGGTATTTACTGTTTAGTGTAAATAGCATATTGTAATTTTTTTTTGCAAATTAGGTTCATGTACTTGCGTATGAGAAAATTTGGGACCTGTGCTTTTTTCTGTGAATGTGTGAGTTTTTCTTGCTGGATGAATCACTTTTGTGTGCATCGGTAGTAATCTGCTGGGAAAATTGCACGGGCCTGATAGATACCACGTGTTGCTCATCCGAAGGCTCTGTGCGTACCAGCGCTGAGCGGTTATACTGTAAAAGGAAAGTTGGGCTCGATTTGTTTACGATTGTGAACCGTGTTTCCAAATATAATAGGAAGATGGGGGACACAGGAGCAGGCAGGAATTTAACACATGTCGAAAATACCATCTCGATACTTTCTGCATATAGCGGTTACAAGTAGTACTACGGTACATTTATTTAAACTGTATGGTAAAGAAAATAAAGTCGTGTGCTTTTCACTGCTCGGTGCACTGGCTGATAAGAATCGGCCAAATCTCGGCCAGCGCTTGTTCGGGGGTAGCGATGCCGAGGCCGACGGGAGGTTCCTTCTTCAACCCTTCTGCTTCGCGACTGTCCCATCTGGCCTTGTCGGCTCTCGTGTCCCAAATTCGAAGGGCACACGATATGTCACTCCAATGCACAACAAGTTTGGCTCCCCGCCAGCCGAGCGTGCCTGGACCACCATTCTCCCACAACTCATACATCCTTTGCCTGATAAATGGAAACCTTTGAGCTTCCATGAACGCTACTGTTAGCCTCGCTAATGCTAACTTGATCACGTGGTCAGGCGTTGTGCTTGGGTCGTACTCACTCAAGACAGCTATCGCGCTTAAGATTTCAGCTCTACTTATATCTAAATCTACTAAAAACTCCCAAGGTTCATGACCCGTCCCCGGCCCACCTCCAACGAGGCTTGCGTAGTTACTTTTAAAGCCTAAAACTGTCGACCCCGGAATCACGTACTCATGATCCTCATCTACTTGGAAACTGAACCACTCACCTTTCTGGTTGGTGAAGCCAGATAAATACAAATTATCGCTTCGAAAAGCTAAATTGGTGCTTGCAGTCCCCTCGCCCATTAGGAGAGGTATGAACCAGTGAAGAGGCTTGTTCTTGAGGTCTTGAACAGTGAGCTTTGGGTTCTCGTATTCCGCTAAATCGATCGGGTCCTTGTCGCGGTGGTCAAAGATCCAAGTCTTCATTGTCCCGAAGACCGACATGTACCCGTGGGTATCAAGATGGAAACTTGCGGTCGAACATGGCTCGTACCACCTGCATATGCAACAAGAAGGCAATTAAGCAACAATTCAGTCACGGAAACAAAGCACGTCTTGGGAGAAATTACTACTTACTCTTCTTCTCCTGCTCCCGATCCTGCTGCTACGTTGAGTACAAGCACCACAATAGCCAAAACAACTCTCGTGGCACCCATTGGTACTAATGTTCCCAGCTGAAAGGTGCAAAGCTGCATCCCTTTTTATCCAATGAGGGATGAAAAATTTGTGGCAGCAGGGCACCGCGGATGGCCGCGTTTCTGCCCCAACGGACGTTTTCTTCATGCGTCTCATGGCTTTAGCGTTTCGGGGTGGTAGGTTGGTGGCATGTGCCGCATGCAGGCATGCATTGCAAACAAAATAAAGTGAGCTAGCTAGTCACTCCAATGTGCCGCATTGCAGGCATGTGCCGCATGCAGGCATGCAGGACGACTCGCCACCGTGTGATCCCAAGCCGCTAGCTAGGATGGCGGCTTCCTCCTTTCACTGGAATGCGTTGAGCCATGGAGCTGTTGACATTTTACTTAAAACGGCAGCACGAAGCCTGATGTTGCATAGGATAGTAGTGCTCTTTGGTGTAGTCCATCTATATAATTTAACAATAAAAAAGACAACATATGATTCGAAAAAAAATAAAGACAATATATATAATCTCCTTCTTTGCTTCATAAACCAACACGAGTGTCACGCTCTTCGTGTCGACTACGGCCAGTCCGCGGCACCGAAAAGAAATTCCATTTCGAGGTCGGAGTCCGAAGTTGCAGCCTGGTACGAGTCGGATGGCCACCGGCTCCTAGCGGGCGCGTCATGCATATAGCGTTCCGCGCGTTAGCCTCCATCGACCTCGCCTACAACCGTGAGTTCTTGGCCTCGCCTACGAGCGATCGAGTTTTGTGCCATCTCGCCCGCCGGCCACTGATCAATCCCACAACTGCGCACATACTCTCGCTTGTTTGCTGGATCAGGACGTACGGCGATTCAAGGATGGCCGCACCTTTGCCAACGACGGCAACACTCTCCCCCGATATGTCTGCGGCGTCCCCCTGGGCGTCGTCTCTGCCGGAGGATCTGGTTCGCCTGGTAGCGTCGCGCTTGCTTGCCGGCGATCTGCTGGATTACGTCCGCTTCCGCGCCGTTTGTGCCCCATGGCGATCCAGCACGGCCTCCCCGCGCGGCCGCGGGGTCGTCGACCCACGCTTCCACCCGCGCCGCTGGATGATGCTTTCCGAGGGCGGCGGCCTCTACCCCGGCCACCCAAAGCTGCAGGGCTACGTCCGCTTCTTCAACCTCGACACGGGAGCCTTCGTCCGCGTCCACATGCCGCTGTTCGAGGACCACTGCGTTCTAGATTCTTTCAACGGCCTCCTCGTCCTGCAGCGGGACGACGACACCGCCATCCGCCTGCTCCACCCTTTCACCGGCGACATTCTTGACCTGCCACCACTCAAGACTCTCCTCCCGCAGATGCACGAGGTATTCCCACATTTATCCTCGCGAAAGAAGCTTCCGTATCTCAGATCCATCTCTACTGCTGCTACCTTCGCTGATGATGGTGTCGTCACCGTGATGCTTGCGCTCCGTACGACACGTCGTGTGGCCGTTGCTACCTCACAGGATCACCAATGGACTATGTCCACCTGGAACTATGTCATAAATTTTGCACCCTTCCCGTACCAGAGCAAGATTTACGTGGTGTATAATCTGGAGTTTGATCATTCAGCAAAGATTTTCCAAATAGACACACCCTTACCAGGTGAAGTGCTACAGCCACCGAAGCTGATCGTCAAGTGTACTGCAGATAAACTACGTGTGCCTGTCTTCTTGGTGGAGTGCGACTCGGAGGTCCTGGTGATAGGCCATAGTAAGGATCTCGCTTCCAAATTGCTAGTTTACAAGCTCGCAGATCTTGTCATGGAAAAGTATACCCCGGTGACAAGCATAGGAGATAAGGCCATTTTCTTACATCGGAGGAATCTTAGTGCCTCTGCCAAGGCATTGCCTACCCTTGTAGGTGGCACTATCATGTAC